>NC_047047.1:56197229-56868729 GCF_011762595.2 Tursiops truncatus
AAGAATAAACAGTTACCTTTGGTACTTTGGTAATATCCAACTAATCACCATGACTAATCAATCCCTCATTCACCTTATTAAATAATTTGAACATTTAACAGATATATTGAATATACAGAGAGGGTTGAATCTCAAGGTGATGGACTGTTCTCATGAAACTTTTGATCTTGGTTTAAACACACATACTCTAATGCCTATAACGCTATCAAGCGTTTATCATAGCAGAAAAGTCAGATTCAATATTTTCTTCACATCTGGGGAACAAACCCTTATAACAGTCCTACCATAGCTTACATTTCTGGGAAGAGTTCACTAAACATCCCTATATTTGCCAGCTGACAGACATACAGCAGCCTTTTCCCTCAAAAGCATGGTCCTTGGAGCACATATGATCTGTATTACCTGGTGGCATATTAGAAATACAAAATCTCAGAATCCCCCCCTTCCCTCACTCCTACTACATCAAATTCTTCATTTTAATAAGACCCTCAAGTCCTTTGCCAATCTCTCAACCTGAAGTAACTTGGAGAGCACCTTTCCCAGCCCAGAGAGTGATTAGTGGCACTTCCAGGAAAGGAAAATAAAATTGAACTCATTTAGTGTTTTTAAATCATTTACATACAAGAGTGCAAAAAGACAGTCAGAGATACAAGCGGATTAAGAGACATTTTTTCAATCCTGTTCAAATCAGCATTACTAAGCTTCACACAGCTACTCATGGAGCACAGAAATTCTCAATATTTCCCAAAAACTTTCTGGGAAATTTTATGATCAACAGGGTGTGAATGAAAAATGTTGGCTGCCTTGTCCACAAACAAAGGGCGTTGCAGCCATCAAGCCACTAAGCCGCTTACACTCTAGTGGCCCCTGACAGTGAGCCCTGAGGAAATTCAGGATGGAGACAAACAGGCTGCCTGTTGCCAAGCCCTCAGCCACTGCAGCCACCGCCACCCCTGAGGGGTCTCAGGAGGGAAAGCACATGACACTGGCCCTAGATAGCTAAGGTGCACATCCAAGGAATGATTTCAATGAGCCCAGACTTGCATCTTCCCATACATAGAAAAGTGCTAAACTCATTAACTTGAGATACCTGGTTTTCTTTAATTAACCATAACCTTTTGATCTTCTGACTACCTGGTCTTTGTTGCAAAACCCCCCATATATCCCGGCTCCTCCCTTACCTCTTTGGAGCAGGCCCTCAGAGCTACCTCAGAGGCTGCCCCCCGGGCTTAAGTCCTAGGAAAGTCCAACAAGTAAAACATAATTCTCAGTGTTTAGGTTGTACATTTTTTCAAGGGGACCAGGCAAGAAAAGGGGTTGTAATGGGATAAAACCTCAGAGGGTATTAATTGATTTCTGTCCATGAGCTGGGCCTAGCTGGAGAATGAAAGAATTAGCAGGGGTGAGGGAGAGGACCTGGGAGGATTACCTGTAGTCTCCAGTCACTTTCTATTCCCTGGTAGAAATGCCTGGGAGGCACAGAGATGGACACTGTGGGCCACTGTGACCATGGTTGATTATAAAATTTCCCAGAGAATTTCTGAGAAATACTGAGAACTTCTGTGGTCGTGGTCAACCAGGTTGCACCTCATGGTTTGATAACTGCAATGGAATCAGTGGATCCTTGCACTTTCCATATTTATAAAACCATACAGTTCAAGGGGCCTAAAATGTCATTTTTCTGAAATCATGTTTCAGTGGAAGTATTCTTTCTGAATAGGACTCTCAAACCTGACAGTACATCTACTTGAAAAACAAACAAAAAGGGCTAAGAACTCTCGGTAACTCTCTTTTAGGCTGAAAATGATCAGTCTTTCCAATATTCTCAGGAAATGGCTTTTTGATCCTCTTTCAAATCCAATTGCCTTTCTCTAGGAAGCACTCTTTGTATTCTCAGCTTCAATTACTTCAATTTGTTTTTGCCAGGCTATCCTAAGAATGGAAGGAAATGCTCTGCACAAATGGTAGAGTTTATTTTTACCAAGACAGCAGAATATACGGTTGGATTGGAAAATAAAAGGAAGTTTATCTTATGTGAACTTTCTGCCCACAGGGACTCAACAGGCTTTTCTCTTCTAAAAGAAGGAGGAAGTCCCAGTAACTCTGCATAATAAAGTAATCTGATTTTTTTTTTCTCTAGTTGTACAGGAAGCCAGAGAGGCTTCCACTTACAGGAAGCCAGAGAGGCTTCCACTATCATATTAAAAAACCAATATGAGAATCACTTCTAAAGAAATATCTTAAGCAATTACAGGAAGCCAGAGAGGCTTCCACTATCATATTAATAGACCAATATGAGAATCACTTCTAAAGAAGTATCTTAAGCAATTATCCAGATATGGAGTTCATAGGCATAAGTTTATTTTGGTTAAGTTTTTGTATGATATTTAAAAATTGGAAGCAATTTAATATCTAACAGTATTGAAATAATGAAATAAAATCAGAGTATAACCTTCCAATTAAGCATCACAAATCCATGAGTGGAAACTTGCTTATAACACCATGAATACTAAAAATAATTGCAAAATATTATGTTTGCTATGATCATTATATACAGGTTTCATATGCACAAGTGAAAACAAAAATTTATAAACTCTCAATTTGTGAAATTTAATAAATCAAAAAGCCACAAGCCTAAGATAACTATGTAGTACTCCTGAAACTAACTTAATATTGTATGTGAAATCTATTTCAATATAATTAATTAATTAAAGGAAGAGCTGGATTAAAAAAGAAGTCACAAGCTTGACAAATGCATCTCAAAACTGCCTAATTTTATAGTTTTCATAGTTAAATAAATTTGCAACAGCTTTTGGGTAACCAACATGTAACAAAGTACAGGAACTTCTTACTTCAAAGTAAAAATTACAATACAGTTTCATTTATTATATTGTTTTTAATTTTCTGTGCTTTTCTGTAACCTTACCAAAACTTATAATTTAAAGATGGATGAAGGCTGTTTTTTATGGCATAAACAGATAAAATGAAAATATTTTGGCTATGAAACTGGAAGAAGTATATTAATATTGATTTTTAAATGCACAGTTAAATTGAAAAAGGGAATCCCCAAGGGTCAAAATCAAAGAGGAAATTGAAAGGCAGAGCAATTAGCTGAAGTGGATGCCTTGGCTGTCCTGAGGGTAGTTATTACAGAGGAGTGATCAAGAGGATTGAGTGTTAATAATTACACAGGTTGAAAAGAGGAGGCTTTGTGTTGACCAGAGTCAAGGAGTGGTAACTTCTCATGAAGCCTGGACATTCAAAGGCTGCAACTTAAATGAAAGTGTGGACAAGAGAAATCCATTCATATTCATGGAGTGATAATAAGGCAGGTAGTCTGTTCCTGGTTGGACTCTGGGTAAGAAAAAAAAAATTCCTAGACAATTCATAGTTTTGCATCGGTCTTCACATTGGGTTGAAGCTGTGATTTCCTGGGTTAGAAACAGAATACATGGGGGAAAATGGGGGGGGGGGTCCTTGATTTTAGCATCTACTAATTTCTGTGGTGTAAGTAATTCCACTGTTGCTGATTTCAAGCTACCAAGGTGATGTCATGAACGTGGAGCTGGGGAGAGATGTAGACAATCAGCTCTCACAAGCCAGTGTGAGCTAGCTCCATTCAGCATACCCTTGGTCTAAAGAGTGACTTTATACCACTTGAATAATCCAGAAATAATGAGATAAAGAAATAGCAATCCGGGCTTCCCTGTTGGCACAGTGGTTGAGAGTCCGCCTGCCGATGTGGGGACACGGGTTCGTGCCCCGGTCCGGGAAGATCCCACATGCCGCGGAGCGGCTGGACCCGTGAGCCATGGCCGCTGAGCCTGCGCGTCTGGAGCCTGTGCTCCTCAACGGGAGAGGCCACGACAGTGAGAGGCCCCCGTACGGCAAAAAAAAAAAAAAAAGAAAGAAAGAAATAGCAATCCACTGGCACATCGTAATATGTTTACTGCTTATTTATACTTTAACTCTGCAACTTAAAATACAAAAGTCATTTCTGAAAGGTTTTATACATAGAACTGGCCTCACCTAGATTTCCAATTCAAATGTATACTATTCACATGGCTTGGGAAATCCCACCAGGAAAAGTTAAGAGCAATGAGTTGCTTTGGGATTCATAATTTCTTTGGTACATCTAACAAAGCAAATATAAAATTAGTCTGGAAGAAGAGACTCTCAACCTCGGTGGCACAGGAAGTATCCAATGAAAAATAATGAGCTCACAAAACAAAAATTTAAAGTATGCAATGAAACAAAATATATAAGCTAACACTAGCGGAAACAAAAATCATCAGTATTGGATTCTCAACAACTCTAAATTTTGTGTGTGTGTGTATGATGTGTGTGTGTCTGGGTGTCTGTGTGTGTAGGTGTATACCTGTGACTCCATGATTTTAATGACTGTAAGACTATTTGTGTTTTCTAAGTCTCCTTGAGTAAGTTTTATGCCTATATTTTTGTCTAGAAATTTCTTGATTTCATCCAGTTTTCAAACATATTTGCATAAAACTGGATGAAATACTATTATATTATTAATACTATTATACTATTATATAATAGTATAATATTAGAAGCATCCCCTTTAAACCAAGGAATTGGAAAAGGAAGCCTTCTACCTCATAATGAAAAAGCACTATAAAAAAAGGAAAATGACAAAAGTTATAAAGACTGGATAGAAAGAGGAAAAGCTTAAATTTTTTTATGAATTAGTGGTAGTTTATCTAAGGAAAAAAATAATTAAAAAGTTGTTGAATAGAAATATAATAGCACTATTTAAAATTTGCATAGCATTACTATTATGCCAGGTATGATTCAATTTACTTTACGTCTTTTAATTTGTTTAATCCTCAGGACCATTTTATGAGGTACTTTCTCTTACCCAATGTATAAACGAGTACTCCTATGAAGAGAAATGTTTTGTAGTGGAATAAAGATAAAAAGCTAGTATGTGGAGAAGCCTAGATATGAACCTGGGCAATCAGATTCTAAAATCCATGTTCTTGTCTTATGCTACACTGCCTCTCTCATTATATTAGGATTATTATATTATTATAAATAATACAAAATTTCAACAAGTCTTCTGGAAATGGATATGAGAAATGTTTTTTGAAGTACATCTTATATTAGCAATCATAAGCAATTAAAAACAAATCTAACAAAGTACATGCATGACCATATGATACAAAGTGTATCGTACAACTTTACTGAATTTAAATAAATGGAGAGATTCACTATGTTCACTGATGAAAAGACTCAAAGTGCAAAACAAATGTTAATTTGGCAATCTCAGTAGAAACTCCAAAGTACGTGAATTTAAACTAACACAACAACAAAAAAAATTAAAAATAAAAAATTAAAATAAAAACACAATATTTTAAATCAACTATATTTCAATTTTTTGAAAAAAGTTTATATTCAAGTAAACATTTAATAAAACCCTGACAATTAAAAGACAAGCCTCATAGAAGAAATGTATGAAACTGAGCCCACTTGTGTGACTATTAGTGTACAAAAGAAGTAACATTACGTGAATTTTGAAGATAGATCACAAAAGTGCTATGACATGCACCTTGCTTACTGAAGTCCTAGCTCTCAGAGCCATTAACTGTCATGTAAAGCAATTTGACCACCCTGGGGCACCATGCTATAAGGAAGTCAAACTAGTCCACATGGAGTGACCACATGCAGAAGCCCTGAGAAAATATGACAAAGTCTTGCCCGGCTAGTCCCCCAGCTGCTCTATACCTTTTCTCTTCTAGTTCCAGCCACTAACTGACTGCAGCTGCAAGAGAGACCTTGAGCTAGAATTGCCCATCAAAGTCCTTCCCAAATTCCTGACCCACAGGAAACCTGAGAGATAACAAAATGATTGTTGTTGTTGTTAAGCCACTAGCCGCTGGGGTGATTTGTCATGCAGCAATAGTAACTGATCAAGGTATAATTCTGTGAATGAGAATATACATTCTTAGCATTACTTGACGTATCAAAAACTAAAACAATCTAAAATTCTATCAGCAGGGGGATGACTTAGAATAACTTGTAGAGCACATATACAGTAAAATAATAGGCACCAGTTAAAAGAACTATGTAATCTACCCACATAAGTATGGCGAGATCTCCAATAGTAAGTGAAAAAGATCAAGTGAACAGACATGTCACTTAACATGTTTCTATTTGTGTAAAGGAGTTTTATACGTCTACATGCATGGAAACCTATTTGAAGGTATATATAGGAAATTTTTAGCAGTGGTTATCACTCAGGCAGGGAGACTGAAAAGGATGGGAAATGAATATTGTTAATGATACAAACAAAGCAGGAGTAGGTAAAGCATTGGCCAAGTCCACTCTGCCACCTGTTTTTGTCAATAGAGTTTTATCAGAACACAGCCATACCCATTTGTTTAGGTGTTTTCTGCGGCTGCTTTTGCACTACAACTGCAGGTTGAGTAGTTACAACAGAGATTTTACAGCCAAAGAACCTCTAATATTTACTATCTAGCCTTTTACAGAAAAAAAAATTACTAACTGCTAATCAAAATAATTCTACTTTAAGTTTCTGACAATAAATGTACATTTATAGTTTACTTTTTTATTGAGGTATAGTTGATGTACAATATTAGATAATGTAGATTAATGCTTGAAAAATCAGTGCTTATTCCTAGATACACAGAAGATTAGAATACAAGACGTATTTGTACGAAAACATACTGTTTCTGTACTTGAAATTCAGGTTTGCATTTGATGCCAGAAATATAATCCAAATAACATAAAGTCCCTGCTTTCAAGAAACTCGATAGATTTCTGAAGTAGACTGTCAATTAAATTTATAGGAAAGCCTGGCTGTTACTGGCTATGTGTTGAGGAAAAATAGAATACAGACATTTAATAAATATTTTATAATATGTAGCTGGGAATATTAATTTGCATTTGTATCTGAAATCAGCAAAATCCCATATATAGAAGTTGCCAGAATATATCAAATTTTCATAAGTTAAACTCAAACATACCATGAAATTTTATTATACAATTTATAACCTAATGCCAGAGAAACCTAGGAGGGTGAATTGACCTCACTACACAGGAAGGTTTTGATAGTAATTGAACTCAGTAAATGCATGTGCATTTTCCATGTGTTCTCAGTTCAGGCACCTCTTAATGCTATGTTTGTTTTCTACTCCAACTTCTGGAAACTGTAATAGAACATATAAGAATACTCACAGACACAGTTCTTAAAGCATAGCTCCCTTCATTAAGTCGCTGTGTTTGTTAACTTTTCAATTCCTGTGTCTCACCTCAGTGTTATTTATTACTGCCTGACCTGATACATTTTGACATAAAACCTTTCAGATGGAGGGTTCTTATTCTATACACGTAAATAGCATCAGCATTTTACCAATTTTATACACAAATAATTTAAATTAACTATACTCTTGCATAATACTTTAAACTACCACGGAAATATATAGGTTATATATTTGGAAGTTCTCTCCTCCATATGCTCTGAAACACTGTACAGTATTTCTCTTCTTCCTCTGCTTTTCTCCTGATTCACTGGCCACCCCTAACCTTACTGACCTATCACTTTGGAAGAAAGCGTAAGTACAGAACTAAAGTCAGGCAGGAGAACTACCCAAGTTTAGCTTTATTGCTGCAAATAGTTGTACTCCTTCTGCAAGGCGCTATTTGATAAGAGTAACTCATTTCTAGATCAGGAACTATAGATCAGGAAGACAAAAATGACAGCCATCATAAAAGCCAAAGACAATAAAATTAAAACTACAGGTTCACTGTGTTCCCTGGATGTAGGATAAAACCTGAACCATGAACTGAAAACAAACAAAATACATAAATAAAAAAGTGAGGAATCCTCCAAATTGCAACAGTTTTGTCAACGTGATTAATCTGAACAACACAGCTCGACTAGGAATAAAACTTCAAGTGTTAGGACACACACACACACACACACACACACACACACACACAGAGCTAAAAATCAGTCATTCTTGTCCAAGCTCCCACTTTGCTTGGTGCTTGCAAACTTTATAAGACATCCTCAGGCCAGAGATTCACCCTCAATAAATAGAGATGTCTACTGCACAGCTATCTTTTGGCCATAAAATAAGAGCCTCTGTAGATGAAAATATTTAAAAGCTACACGGTAGAATTTTGTCCCCATCTATTTTTAAGGAACGGTGTAAGAGAATTTTTAAGGTAACAAACAAAACCTGATATTTCAAAAGTCTGCCTGCTAGAATTATCCTAGCTACAATCAATCGTCTGTGGAGGATCATCTCCAATTCTCTTTAAATCATCTGATAACGAAGTGTTCTCTGTGTTCATCCCGGTACATATCAAAATCCAAATTTATTTCACTAAACTTGTTAAGGAAATAATATATCTGATGGATGTGACCTCCTAGAAACTTCTGCCTTTCTGCTGCCTAACACGTTTCACCTGTTACTGTTGTCTGTAGAAGAATAAAGGGGTTTTGTAATTCATCACTTTCATTCTGGAGGACCTGGCTAGCAAAGTAACATGGTATTGTTGCCAAGATGACACCAGCTTCTTCTGAGGGCAAGAGGTCACAACAGAGAAAACACTCAAATGCTCCCCTATGCCCAAGGAAGAGGCCAAGAGAAAACTTCATTTTTGGATGTGATCCATGAGATGGAGCTTCTGCCATACAGTCCACTGCAGTCATTATTGAAAGGGCTTTTGAATAAATTATTTCCATCTCACTCTGAGATTTGTTTCCATTTTCTTTGTTTCTCCTCTATTTATCCCACCTTGACCTACACCATCATGCTGCCCCACTTGCCCTTAAGTTCCCTTTAATGGGATATTTGAATTTTTCATATGGATCACAGGAAAAAGGTAGAACCATAAGCTCTCATTCTTATATCCAGATATATCTTAAAGCATGGCTTAAAATGGATTAGACACCATAGATTAAAAATCTACTTTGGGGATAACATTTAAATATGAAGTTTATAGTGAAGAAGTAATATGTCCCCACCCATTCAATCAATGTGATAAAAAAATATAAATTTTGCATTCTTATTTTGTTTTAAGGTAATACTAACAAGTGCTTGTTATAAATAAATTTTCAGTTAACAATAATTTATAGGAACTCTAGTTCTAGCTATGGTCATTTGGAAAAATAATACTTTGCTGCAGCAATATGGTACTGATTGAAAGATTTTATGTCAATATTTTCATATGGAAGGGGTGTAATTTGAAAACTAGAGGCTTTACAAAATTTTGTTTAATAGAGTTTGGCATCTAAGCAATAAAGATTTTGTAGAAACAATGATCCAAGATGGTGGTGAGGGAAGACCCCGAGCCCACCTCCCCTGAACACACTGAATCTACACCTACAAATAGAGCAATTCTTCCTGAAGAAGACCTGAGGGCTGATTGAACAGCTACTGCGCAGAGAAGGACCACAGAGAAACAGGTAGGAAAGACAGAGAAACGGTATCCACGTATCCTTGTTGCAGCGACCTGCAGTACAGAGGGATACTGCTGAGAGGCCCGAGCACAGACTCACCCATGCTGGGATACATCGAAAGAAACAGCTCTTTAAAGGGCATCTACATTATATTGGAAGGAAATTCATTTACTAACCTTAGAGCTTCCGTAAACTGTCAGGGAACTGCTGGAACTCTCGGGGTTGACTGCAGCAGCAAGCGGGCATTGTTTGAGCCTCCCCAGGACGCGCCTGACTTGTGCCTGCCCCACCTCCAGCTGCCCCAGCAAAGTGGCTTCAGGTGTAGTACTCCCCAGGGACTGCTTCAGGCTCACACCTGCTCCAGCTCCGGCCAGCCCGCCAAGGCCTCCAGGTGCAAGCAATCTTCACAAAGCCACTCCTTCAAGACCAAGAGAGGTAGAGGTTTCACCTGATTTATAGAAACAGAAACCGAAAGTCAAACAAAATGAGACGGAAATTGTTCCAAACGAAAGAACAAAATAAAACCCAGAAAAAATCCCTAACAAAACAGGGACATAAATAATTTAGCTAATAAAAAGTTCAAAGAAGTGGTCATAAGGATGATCACTGAACTCTGGAGAAAAAGGAAGGAACTCAGTGAGCACTTCAACAAAGACTTGTAAAATATAAGAAAGAACCAATCAGAGTTTAAGAATATAATGACTGAAATTAAAATATATATATATATATATATATAATAGAGGGAATCAACAGCAGGCTAGATGATAACAGAAGAATGGATAAGGAATCTGGATAGAAGTGGAAATCACCCAATCAGAGCACCAGAAAGTAGAAAGAATTGTTTTCAAATGAGAAATCTGTAGGGGGATCTGTAGGAAACATCAAGCATACTAATATTCTCATTAAAGGGGTCCAGGAGAAAAGAGAGATAAAGGGATAGAAAACTTATTTAAAGAAAACTTCCCTAACCTGGGGAAGGAAACTCATTCAGGCACAGAAAACACAGAGAGTCTCAAACAAGATGAACACAAAGCCACACCAAGACATTATAATCAATAGGGCAAAAGTTAAAGATACAGAATCTTAAAGGCAGCAAGAGAAAAACAACTAATCACATATAAAGGGAACTCCACAAGACTATTATTAGATTTTTCAGCAGAAACTTTACAGGCCAGAAGGGAGTGGCAGGATGTATTTAAAGTGCTGAAAGGAAAAATACTGACAACCTAGAATACTCTATCCAGCAAGGTTATCGTTCAGAAGGGATAGGAGAGATAAAGTGTTTCCCAGACAAGCAAAGCTAAAGGAGTTCATCACCACTAAATTAGGCATAAAAGGAATGTTAAAGGGTCTTCTCTAAGTGGAAAAGAACAGGCCACGATTAGAAATAAGGAAATATTGTTTATTTCATGTAGCATAATGCCCTCCAGGTCCATCCATGTTGCTGCAAATGGAAGTTTTTATTCTTTATTGTGGCTGAGTAGTATTGCATTAGTGTGTAGATATACCACATCTTTATCCATTCATCTATTGACAGGCACTTAGGTTGCTTCCATATCTTGGCTATTGTAAATAGTGCTGCTATGAACATAACATACATATGTTTTCGATTTAGTGTTTTCAATTTCTTTGGATAAATACCCAGAAGTGGAACTGCTAGATCATATGGTAGTTTTATTTTTAGTTTCTGGGGGAAACTCCGTACTGTGTTCCATGGTGGCTGCACCAATTTACATTCGCACCAACAGTGTTCAAGGGTTCTCAGAGGAAAAAAAATCACTGTATGATTTAATTTATATGTGCAATCTTAAAAAAAAAAAAACAACCAGCAAGGAAAACCAGAAACATACTCATAGATACAGAGAACATGCTGGTGGTTTCCAGAAAGGAGGAGGGTGGGGGGACCAACAAAATAGGTGAAGGGGATTAAGAGGCACAAACTTCCAGTTTTAAAATAAATAAGTCATGGGGATGTAATGTACACATAGGGAATATAGTCAATGATACTGTAACAATTTTACATGGTGACAGATGGTAACTGCACTTATTGTGGTGATCATTTCATAATGAATAAAAATATAAAATCACTGTGTTGTAACCTGAAACTATATAATACTATATGTTAATTATAACAATAAAAAAATTTTAATGCGTAAATAATAAATAAAAATAAATTTTAAAAAGATTTCATAGATCTTCTTAAGTCTGGCTTACTCCACAGTGACCTATTAATAAAAATAAAAATACTTATTATTTTTTCCTTTGAACTTGTTTTTATAATTCTATATACAGTAAGGAAACAGACATGGCATAAGCTGCATTTATTAATTTCTAAAATGTTCTCATAAATAACTGAATTTCTTCACCAATATACTTCCTCTAAATTAAAAGGAGAAGAGTCAGAGTGACCTTTTGTTTTGTCTTTAATTACATATTTTCCACACCAGCCTACTTAGATCTGCCATGTTTCTCTTTACTACAATATATTTAAGAAAACTCTCTATTTTGTTTTTTATACTGTCTTCTGTATTTTAAAAAAGTGAAGGGGAAAATTACTTAGTAGAAAACAAACTTCTCACACAGGAAAGAATGTACACATTTAATGCAAAATAGAGTAAAACACATGACAAGCTCACCGATGTAGGCACAGTCACACAAACAAGCTCTTGTCATAACTTCATATAGTGATCATTTGAGTTAAAAATGCTCACATTTTATTTATGTAAAAGTTTTCCAGAATAACTTCACTCCTAATCCTATAACCATAATACTTAAGATAATATGTAATTATTTGATACAACCCTGAATCAACATCTTTTATTTTACTTCTAAATCAGATACATTTTAATTTTAATCATTTCAATTGATATCTTACTTTCAGATGATCTTACTTTTTAAATACTATTTACTTAAAATAAATGGTTACTGACTGTAAAGATTTCAAACACCTTTGATTTTGAATGCACTGAAAAGATTAACAAGTCAAAAAAAATGATTTTTGACTCAAAGACACCTATAGAAAAGATGAGCTATTTGGCTATAATATTTTTAAGAATCAATCTGACAAGTTCACAAACTAACTTTCTTAATAAAATTTAATTTTCTTATCTTTGTGAGTCTTTACTTGTGAAGAAGTTTTCTAAAAGGAAGAATGATAAAGTCTTTGTGAACTTGAACTTAATTTCAAATAATTAACAATTTTAACATGGCCGGTAACTCAATGGCATGAGGCCAGGCTTACATCAATGCTTCTTTCCTTTTCTGGCAACATGTTGCCGTAGAAACATTCAAGAAATTCCTGGGCTCAAAAACATACTGCATGAGACAAATAAAAGTATTCTCCTTGGCACTCCTCAGCTTTTAAAATGGATTAATAGCCACTGAAATGTGGTGATTTTGTTGCCACATAAAAGAACAGGCAGATTGCATCAGCACAAGCTTAACGGCAAGTAATAGCAAGGCTGAGATTTCGAAGATGTTGATGTAAGAAGACAAATTAAAACTGGAAATTCATAATGGAAACAATGGTGGGGGAAGCACAGTCTAAGGGTTGCGAGATGGATCTCACATCACGGTTCTTGGAGGATGGTTTTGGCAATGGTGCAGCAAACGATTTTTTTTCTTTATAAAGGCAAGTTCTTTGAGTGATTCCCAGCAATGTGACTTTTTTCTTTTTCTTTTAATTTATTTTATTGAAGTATAGTTGATTTACAGAAGGTGACAGAAATAGACCTCTTTCCTCCAAAATTTCTCAACCTAGATACAGCACTTTAAATTTGGCTAAAAGATCAAAACACTCATTATCCCACATTGTTTTTATTTTACATATCATTTTACTAGTTATACATATTTACCCCAATATAATGTATCCATAAGCACATGTATTCATTTCATGAATGTTTATTTTATGCCTATCTGTCCACGTAGAAAATTAAGATTGTGAGTAAAACAGACACAAATCCTGCTCCTGAAAGGTTATGATCTAGTGAAGAATACAGACATTAAAGAAATCATAGCATGTTTTATTAGTTGCTATTATCAGCTAATGTGTCATTATCAATTCTCCACATTCCTCTCCAATCCTTTTAATCATATTTGCTTTCTGCCTATTTCCCCACTAAGGTAATGAAATGGAATGTAACCATGCCTCTACTCCCCCAACTATGTATTCATTTTTTCCAATAATGAGGAAACTGAGGCCCATTGGGAATAATAGGAATCAGTTGAAGATGGACTAACATGACAACTTGCTCCCTACTAGCATGTCGATATGGCAGACAGTTAGAGACATCCTCTTCTCGCCACTTTGCAATAATACACCCATGTGGATCAAGGTGGGATGGAGAAGAGGGCTCACCAGTGGGTGCCTGAGGAGAGGAGAGGTTGTGCTTCTGTGAGGGCACAGAACTGTGGAATACAGAGGGAAATGGAGGACACATTTTATCCACTACACACCACTACACAGCATTTTGCAGGCCCACTCAACCCTGTGCCCAGAAAGGACTCATTTGCATTCTCTAAGGCTAGTAACCCAGTAACCTGAGTTATCTTAGAGGGAATTGCAAACTACTACAGTTTCTTCTGATATGTATCAAGGGAAGAATGAGAGCGTGTGTGGAGGAATCTAACTTATGAATGATGAGACTCCACTATGGGCTGCATCCTTTCACTTACACTTTCTCTTTTAATCTTCATTATAACTGTGTAAGTTGGGTATATGTATCCTCATTTTATGGATGACCAAAATTAGGCTGAGCAATTAACAAAATTGTCCAAGATAATAAGGAATAAAAATTTAAACCTGGCTGTATTTTATTCTACTGCACCCAATAACTAAAATGTCTTCAATAGGTACTTGCATATTACCTATAGGCCAATTGGTAATGAGTACATATTTCTATCTGTAAGAAGGCAGAACTTGTATGTATATCTAGTCAGTACATTTTAGACCTTTGTTGTAACTTATCAAATTATTACCAAAATCTAGTTGCAAAAATGAATTCCCCCAATTTCTGGTTTTGGTGTTTGTTTTTACATCTAGATTTATATAAGATGAAAAGGAAGTTATGCCAAAATTTGCAATGCAGAAAGCATCACTGAAAGTGCTTCGCACAATGACTGGGATATTAGCATTCATACAGACATAATCTTTACATTCTATTTTTGAATGTCATATTTTAGGAAAAAAGCATATCAGCTCCTCTCTATAAAAATATAGCATCAGATTATGAACGCTGCCTTTAAGAAGGGAAGTCAGCTTTTTTTGTTTTTTTTTTTGCCTTGATCTTACTGTTCTCACACTCCTGAAAACCAAAGAGGGTAGGATAAGAATTCTTCTAGTGGTTAACAAATTTGGTAATGTATTTTCTTTATGAAAGAAAATTAGGACCCTTCATATGATTATTTGAACATTCATAAAATAGTTACTTTTCCAACAGTACAAAAAGAATTAAAATTTTCTCCTCTGACCTCAAAAGAAGGGACACTCAAAATTTTATCTCTAGGAAGCAAGGAGAAAAATTAAGTTTATATTACTCTCATTTTTAATCTTTAGATATATAAGTCGCTATTTATTGTATTATTTGCTGTTTTATTTTTCTATTTAAATAAAACTTCATACACACACACACACACACACACACAGTCTTAAGGCTTTAAATAGGTTTACTTGATTATGAGTACCTCCCCCCACCTCCCTAAACTTATACTATATTTAAGTTCTCCAAATATTAGTGATTTCTGGAGAAACCCGTAAAGTTTAAGACTCCTGGATTTGTAACCTGTTTCAATAGGCCCAGTAATACCAATAATTGGTTGGAATACATTTAAGCCTATTGAGTCTAACTCCACAAGGATGAAATCAACCCAGCTGCAGCCTGGAGCAAATGGACTGCAAACCATAGAGCTCTCCAAGGTCCTGCTGGTGATGCATCTGTCAGGCATCCACTTATCTCAGACAATGAAAATTGACATTTGTCTGGCCACTTGAAGATATATTAAATCCTACTGCCCTGATTTAACAGTTACAACTACCCCACCCAGTTGCTTTGAATTCATTCATCTGGTTCATAAGGTCTCTTCAGTAATCTCATCAGTTTACTTCTTAATTTTATGTAATCTACCTTATAACTAATTTGTGAAAGATTACTAGAACTGTTAAGAGAACAATTATGAATAAGACTGGATATCTATTCTGATTAAGTGTTCACTATAGTATATATAATAAGATATCCATTCAGATAACTGCATTTTAATGAAGATGACACTAAGTAAAAAACTGTAATAGAGCAATATGCAACATATGTAGAGACACAAGCATCTATACATTTCTGGAAGATTAACATAAGAAGGTTAAAATGGTGAAAATTTGTGTGCTAAGGTACAGAGAATTACTATTCAACATTAATATATTTGTGTGTTTATATTTTTAATATTTTCTGATGAATTCATAAATCTTTAAAAACAAAAATCATGCAAATGTGTGAAATCTGCATTAGACCCAATATGGAGAAAGGCAAAGAGATATTTTGATAACATGTGTATTTCATTTTCACTTTCTGCCTGCATGTTTCTCTTGATCATAGTTATCTTATTGTTAAATTGACAAAGTTAGGCTAGGTGATCCAATAGTTGCATTTTGGTTTAGATCATTTAAAATGTGATCTATAAATACTTCTCTTAATAATATTGCTAATCATACCATCTGATACTTGACAGATCATCAAAGACAGATGCAATTCTTAAAGTTCTTATATATTTTAAAATTTGATTTCTAAAACACACAACAAAATAATGTAATGAAATGTTTAAATGGGTATAATGTAAGAATTTCACAAGAAATTTTACATGCAACACAAAGAAGTTTAGAAAATGTCTTTGATGGTTAGCCATGTTGAGCATATTTTCATGTGCCTGTTGGTCATCTGTCTCTCTTCTTTGGAAAAATGTCTATTAAGGTATTCTGACAATTTTTCTAATCGGGTTGTTTGCTTTTTATGTTAAGCTGTTTATATATTTTGGATATTAACCCCTTATCAATCATCTCATTTACAAATATTTTTCTCCCATTCAGTAAGTTGTCTTTTCATCTTGTGGATGGTTTCCTTTGTTGCACAAAAGCTTTTAGGTTATTTATGTCCCATTTGTTTATTTTTATTTTTGTTTCTTTTGCCCTTGGGGACAGATCTAAAAATGTATTTCTACAATTTGTGTCAAAGAGTGTTCTGCCTATGTTCTTTTCTAGGAGTTTTATGGTTTCAGGTCTTACATTTAAGTCTTTAATCCATTTTTAGTTTATTTTTGTATATGGTGTGAGGAAATATTCTAATTTCATTCTTTTACATGTAGCTGTTCAGTTTTCCCATCACCACTTATTGAAGATACTTTTTTCCATTGTATATTCTTGCCTCCTTGGTCTTAGATTAATTGACCATAAGTGCTTGGGTTTATTTCTGGGCTCTCTATTCTGTTCCATTAACCTATGTGTCTGTTTTTGTGCCAGTAAAATGTTGTCTTGATTACTGTAGTTTTGTAGTATAACTTGAAGTTAGGGAGCCTGATACCTCCAGCTTTGTTCCTTTTCCTCAAGATTGCTTTGGCAATTCGGGGTCCTTTGTGGTTCCATATAAATTTTAGAATTATTTGCTACAGTTATCTGAAAAACATCATGGGTATTTTGATAAGGGATTGCATTAAATCTGCAGGCTGCTTTGGGTAGTATGAAATTTTAAAAATATTAATTCTTCTGATCCACAAACATGGAACATCTTTCAATTTCTAGGTATTCAATGTTCCTTCATCAACATTGTATAGTTTTCAGATTATAGGTCTTTCACCTACTTGGTTAAGTTCATTCCTAGGTATTTTATTCCATTTGATGTGATTTTAAATAAGATCGTTTTCTTGTTTTCTCTGATAGTTCATTTTTAGTGTCTAGAAAAGCAACAGGTTTTTGTATATTAATCTTGTATCCTGCAACTTTACTGAATTCACTTATTAGTTCTAATAGTTTTTTTGGTGCAGACTTTAGGATTTTCTATTTATAGTATCATGTCATCTGAAAATAGTGACAGCACCACAATGAAAAAACCACAATGAGCTATCACCTCACACTTGTCAGAATGGTTATCATCACAAAGACCACAAATAACAAGTGTGGGAAAGGATGCGGAGAAAAGGGAACCCTAGTACACTGTTGGTGGGAATGTAAGTTTGTGTAGCCACTATGGAAAACAGTATGGAGGTTCCTCAAAAAAACTAAAACTAGAACTACCACATGATCCAGCAACTCCACTCCTGGGAATACATCCTAAAAAAATGAAAACACTAATTTGAAAAGATATATGCACCCTAATGTTCATAGCAGCATTATTTACAATAGGCAAGATGCGGAAGCAATCTAAATGTCCAACAACAGATGAATGGATTAAAAAGATGTGGTATATACAAACAATGGAATATTACTCAGCCATAAAAAAGAAAGAAAGTCTGCCATTTTCAACAATGTGGATGGACCTAGAGGGTATTATGCTTAGTGAAGAAGTCAGACAGAGAATGACAAATACTCTATGTTACCATTTATATGTGAATCTAAAAAATAAAACAAATGAATGAATGTAACAAAACAAAAAGACTACATATTAAGAGAACAAACTAGTGGTTACCAGTGGAGAGGGAAGGGTGGGAGGGCACTATAGGTGTAGGGATTTAAGAAATACAAACTACTATGTATAAAATAAATAAGCAGAGGACCTTCAAGATGGCAGAGGAGTAGATGTGGAGATCACCTTCCTCCCCACAAATACATCAAAACTACATCTACATGTGGAACAACTCCTACAGAACAGAAACTTAAAAGCTTTTGCACAGCAAGGAAAACCATAAACACGATGAAAAGACAACCCTCAGAATGGGAGAAAATATTTGCAAATGAAGCAACTGAAAAAGGATTAATTTCCAAAATTTACAAGCAGCTCATGCAGCTCAATAACAAAAAAACAAACAACCCAATCTAAAAATGGGCAGAAGACCTAAATAGACATTTCTCCAAAGAAGATATACAGACTGCCAACAAACACATGAAAGAATGCTCAACATCATTAATCATTAGGGAAATGCAAATCAAAACTACAATGAGATATCATCTCACACCAGTCAGAATGGCCATCATCAAAAAATCTAGAAACAATAAATGCTGGCGAGGGTGTGGAGAAAAGGGAACACTCTTGCACTGCTGGTGGGAATGTGAATTGGTCCAGCCACTATGAAGAACAGTATGGAGGTTCCTTAAAAAACTACAAATAGAACTACCATAGGACCCAGCAATCCCACTACTGGGCATATACCCTGAGAAAACCAAAATTCAAAAAGAGTCATGTACCAAAATGTTCATTGCAGCTCTATTTACAGTAGCCCAAAGATGGAAACAACCTAAGTGCCCATCATCAGATGAATGGATAAAGAAGATGTGGCACATATATACAATGGAATATTACTCAGCCATAAAAAGAAATGAAATTGAGCTATTTGTAATGAGGTGGATAGACCTAGAGTCTGTCATACAGAGTGAAGTAAGTCAGAAAGAGAAAGACAAATACCGTATACTAACACATATATATGGAATTTAAGAAAAAAAATAATGTCATGTAGAACCTAGGGGTAAGACAGGAATAAAGACACAGACCTACTGGAGAACGGACTTGAGGATATGGAGAGGGGGAAGGGTGAGCTGTGACAAAGCGAGAGAGAGGCATGGACATATATACACTACCAAACGTAAGGTAGATAGCTAGTGGGAAGCAGCCGCATAGCACAGGGATATCAGCTAAGTGCTCTGTGACCACCTAGAGGGGTGGGATAGGGAGGGTGGGAGGGAGGGAGACACAAGAGGGAAGAGATATGGGAACATATGTATATGTATAACTGATTCACTTTGTTATAAAGCAGAAACTAGCACACCATTGTAAAGCAATTATACCCCAATAAAGATGTTAAAAAAAAAACAAACAAGTAACCCAATCCAAAAATGGTCAGAAGACCTAAATAGACATTTCTACAAAGAAGATATACAGATTTCCAACAAAGACATGAAAGGATGCTCAACATCACTAATCATCAGAGAAATGCAAATCAAAACTACAATGAGGTATCACCTCACACCGGTCAGAATGCCATCATCAAAAAATCTAGAAACAATAAATGCTGGAGAGGGTGTGGAGAAAAGGGAACCCTCTTGCACTGTTGGTGGGAATATAAATTGATACAGCCACTATGGAGAACAGTATGAAGGTTCTTTAAAAAATTAAAAATAGAACTGCCATATAACTCAGCAATCCCACTACTGACCATATACCCTGAGAAAACCATAATTCAAAAAGAGACATGTACCACAATGTTCACTGCAGCACTATTTACAATAGCCAGGACATGGAAGCAACCTAAGTGTCCATCAACACATGAATGGATAAAGAAGATGTGGCACATATATACAATGGAATATTACTCAGCCATAAATAGAAATGAAATTGAGTTATTTGTAGTGAGGTGGACGGACCTAGAGTCTGTCATACAGAGTGATGTAAGTCAGAAAGAGAAAAAGAAATACCGGATGCTAACACATACATATGGAATCTAAAAAGAAAAAGAAAAAAAAAGGTTCCGAAGAACACAGGGGCAGGACAGGAATAAAGATGCAGACATAGAGAATGGACTTGAGGACATAGGGAGGGGGAAGGGTAAGCTGGGACGAACTGAGAGAGTGGCATATATACACTACCATATGTAAAATAGTTAGTGGGAAGCAGCCCCATTGCACAGGGAGAACAGCTGTGTGCTTTGTGACCACCTAGAGGGGTGGGATAGGGAGGGTGGGAGGGACACGCAAGAGGGAGAGGATATGGGGGTATATATATATAGCTGATTCACTTTTTTATACAGCAGAAACTAACACATCAATATAAAGCAATTATAAAGATGTTAAAAAATAAGTAAATAAAATAAATCAGCAACAAGGATATTTTGTACAACACAGGAATATAGCCATTATTTTGTAATAACTTTAAACAGAGAATAATCTATGGAAATGTTGAATCACTATATCGCATACCTGAAACTACTATAATATTGTAAATCAACTATACTTCAATGAAAAGTAGTTTAGAAAACCATAAAAGAATTAGTAATTTGATTAAAGTTGTAATTTTCTAATTCTATTGAATCAACTATATTTATTATATACCTACCTTTTTGAAAATACTGAAGTATATCATCCAAGTTTTGACAAATATATCACTCCTTGTCTGATTTTTTAATTGGAATTAAGAAGTTGTAGCAATCAACATTGTCTCCACAGAAGGTTCTTTCAATTTTTTGCCCAGAATTTGCCAGTATTCTTGAAGTTAACTGATATATTAGTTTGCTAGAGTTGCCATAACAAAATACCAGAGACTGGGTGGCTTAAGCAACAGAAATTTATTTCTCACAGTTCCAGACACTAGCAGTCCAAGATCAAGGTGTCAGCAAATTTGTTTTCCCGAGGGCTCTCTTCTTACCTTGCTCAAGACTGCCTTCCTTGTGTCTTCATATAGTCTTCCCCCCTGTGTGTGTGCATCTCTGGTCCCTCTCTGTACGTCCAAGGTTCCTCTTCTTGTAAGGTCACCATCAGACTGGATTAGGCCCCCACCACAAAGGCCCCATTTTGACTTAATCAGCTCTTTAAAGGTCCTATTTCCAAATATAGTCATATTCTGAGATATTGGGGGTTAGGATTTCAACATATGAATTTGGTGGTGCGGAGACACAATTGAGCCCTTAATAACTGGAAACGAAAGCAGGGGATCTCAGAATTCAGTTGATTCCCCAGTTTTCAGAATGTGTCTCTATTCTCAGCCCCATTGCTATTCCCAAGAGCAGATGTTCTCTTCACATTTTCCAGAAGCTAAATCTTCAGTTTTCTGCTGGTGTGGTTTCACTGCTCAGGATGGAAGAGGATCCGACCATTTCTTAATTTCATCTTAAGACATCTTTGATCAATCCTTTTCTTTTTAGTCCTAGTTTTATTGCCACTTCCAATGTTACAAGCGCTATCATCTTTTGTGTGTTTGGGTTGTTAGCTAGTATTTAATTCGTCTCTTCTTGGCTTTCTCCCCTGGCTTAGAGATCAGGTTTGCGTTAAGACCCTTTTGGCCACCTGCTTATTAGCTTCTGAAATTTGTGATTCTAATAACCCCTTTCATTCTGTCTTGGAATATTTGCTCATTTTGCAAAAATTTCTTCCTCTGTCTGACATTTTGAGTGGGATTCTAGAGGGAATATCCTAGAGGGAATAAATGTTTGTGTTCAAACTGTCATCTTAAGTCTGAAGTTAATTATAAAATATGTAAGCGAGAGTACTCTACTCAAAATAGTTATTCATAAAATTCAGATTTATGATAAAATATAAGTTTGCACTATGACAGTTGCATTTGCTACTCAATGCACATTGTAAAGTTTGCCTCACAGTTACGTCAAGTTAGCTCTTCTACTCTTTACTGTAGTTCTTTTTCTTGCTTAATTTTTGCAGTTATTAAAATTCAGTCCTACATGGGGAAGTCAGAAGGAGGGCATGCATTCAGCTATCAAGGAATTAGTTGCTATCTAGTACAACTTCACTTAATTTTATTTTATACCTTTCCCTTTTAATATTATTAATAAATAAAGTTACTACTAGAGAAAAATGTTTTAAGGAATAAGATTAAACTGATAATTTTCCATTTTAAACAGTATTCAATAAATGTTTATGGTGGGTATTAATGAATGGGATAAAAACTTCTTAGACCTTTAAAATTTTTCTTCATCATATAAAAATTGTTATCATAGTTGGAAGAGTCCAAATTTTAAAAAAATTAGTAGCTAACTGAAGGAGAAGTCAGTATATACAGTCCGCAGTTAAATTATTAATATTTGGTCCAATCTGGGATGTGTATGAGCGATTTGGTGATCTAATTCTATGCTTTCTTTGGATTTCTCTCAAAGTGTTTCCTAAGATTATTTTCATATATAAATATTTGAAGGTGATTCTAGCCTAGAAGTAACACACAGCATAAAAATACATATTTAAATCTACAAACAGCATAGACTGTGCCATTGAGTTTCAGGACATAGCTTGGTCTTAGCTAAAAGCTGTCTTCCATGAAAGACGCATAATTCCATTTTGAAATTTTACCTGCTTTGCCTGAAAACCACCAACTGTGAAAGCATGAGAATTAGGTGTTTCAATAGAATAAATCATACTCTTTCAAAACTGCCATGGCAACTTACTTCTAAAAAGATGATTCATCTTGGACAAGAAAATTAAAATGATTTTAATTATTATAAATAATTAAATAATATAATATGCTGCATGGTAATACATGTAGATTATAATTAAAAGAATTATATATCTATTTTCATATAGTCTATATATATATGGGGTTGGGCAGAGAGACAAAGACAGGAAGAGAGAAAGAGAGAAACAGAACCAATAAAGATATTGGTGAAAAGTCCTTCTTGCTGTATGTCAGGAGCCAGAAAAAGGGGGATGGAGGAGGGGACAAGAAAGAAGAGGTAATACAGGTGTTCTCTTAAGTTACTAGCATAGCAAGTATTTTGGAAAAGTCCTTCTGTGAAAAGTGCTTGGAAACATGCTGTGATTATTGACACAGAGGTACTAATGTGATGAAAGCCAAGACATTATTATCTTGTCTGGAAAATCACATTGACTACTGCCTATTATTTTCAGGAGGAAAAAAATCACATTTTTTATGAACTCTGAAAATATATTTTATTAATTCTAATGAAAGAATCATGATGTGATGCTCTAGTTTTAAAAAATAAGCTACATATATTTTCTAATATCATAATCAAGATGAGAGAATTTTGATACATCTGCTCTTTCTTTTCTTTTTTTTTTTTTTTGTCAAAAATATGGCTCCAGGGTTTTTAAATAAGAATTTCCACATGAAGATGAGAGTGTTTATAACATATTGGAACAATTTTGTTCACTTTCCTTTTCCAACCAGATTGATTCAAGGAAATGGGTATTAGAATAAAAAATCATGCTCACATCTAGATGATTATTTACTGAACACCAGACAAGGTCTGTCTAAGGACAAGGACAACTTTGGCTCTAGCAGTTACTTCTGAAAAGTATCCCGGAAAATGTTCAGAAATAAATAAATATTGCGTTATAAAATTCCCTAATATGGCTCAGTACAACATACGTTACATAACTATATATTTTCACACCAACATTCCTGTGGCTGCATGAACCACAGAACATAGTGGGGGTAGAGAAGCTTGGCATGTGGTGAGACTGACATTTCTATCAGAAGAGTAATTTTCTGTGCACGACGTTTAAATTTCCATAAAATTAAGCCATCTGACGAGCTCTTCAAAACCTCTTCTATCTCCAAAATAACATGTCCTTGTTTCTTTTATTTAGCTAAATATAAACAAATCACATTTATAGGCAGCATACATAATTTGAAAATAGGTAACAGGCATGAGCTATTTGTGAGTGGGCAAATTTTCAAACTTTGTTTAATTCTATGTGTTCTCCAATATTTTACCTCCAAGCTCAGAACAAAAGAAACCATCAGGATATGTCCCATAGTTGTCATGATTTCTTTTCCAAACTACACAATTGAGAGCATCTCCCCTTAAAGATGTATACACATGCTAAATTTAAAAAAGAAGCCAATCATCTTACACTCATTATCTATTAGCCAGCATTCTTTACTGAATGTACTCATGCCTTGCTGCATATTTGGAAAATGAGCCACTAAACTCATATCCTATCTTTGGTAGTCTTGAATTCTACACTGTTAAGGTGGGCAAATGGGAGAGAAAAGAACACTTCAGTAGCAGAAAATAAGCAGAGTTAGTTGAATCTTTCACAGTTGTATGTTTTGAAGGAATATAACAGCATGTTAATGATTATCAGAGGATGGATATCAATTATATTACTCTATTTTTAAAGATTATATGAATACTGAAGAAGAATCTAGAAGTCATGTTTACACCTGTATTAGTGGTACTGCTCATGATTATTATGAAAATTTTAAGACTAATTTGTTTTCTTTGATTCTATCATGCTTGAAAAGTAGTTAGTATGGTCTAGAATATATGAGACTCAAGAAATTTAACTTAAGTTAAAAACCTGAGTGATTTTTTAATAATGAGCCTATAGGGCATAGCTTGTGTACCTGAGGCTATTAAGAAGGGAATGATGGATACCCAGGAAAAGAGAAGTTACATTGAGAAGAGGAGAAACAGGCTGAAAAATGACAAAAATATTCTTGCAAAGTTACAAAATTTTAGAAAAGGTATGTGATTTTTTTTTTTAATGTTTGTTTTTGTTCCTGAGGGTTACAAGGAAATAATAATCATGAGGTGAAAGGTATTGAAGCTTCTATGCTTCCTGCTTTCCTGGGCTCTAGATGCTACAGCAAGAAAGAACAATGGTCCGCAAAAGCCACAACTCTTGATTCTCTTTGTAATGCTCCCTGCCTAACTGGGGTCGAGTAGCTGGGCCTCTGCAGGCACAGTAAGATTGTGAGTGGGAAGGGCTTTGAGTTCTTTAGAGAAATATGTTTTAAAAATACTATTATTATTACAGCTGTTATCAAGGCTGAGCCCTGGTTTTAGCTGATGCCTTTCTGGAGGCAGTGGGTGGGCAGCAACCCACTTTCTCACCCTTCCAGAGGTACTTAGCATCCTCCTTGCTTTCCACCCTGTGCTGTATCTCAGCCCTATTGTTTTTAGTTTCCTCGCTTTCTCAAGGACCTTACCCTCCCTGCTTCTCACACAAGGTCAGTCCCCAGAGAAGGAGACAATTGGGAAGGAAATCTCCCAAGAACAAATCAAAGTAGTAATTTTAGTAAAAAAAAATAGCTGAATTTAGCCCATGTTAAAACATTTTTTACAGAGTATTCCTGGCACACACATTCATTACCGTACGTCTCTCCCATGCACTGCAGGAGCCCAACATATCAGCTGGCTAGGAGCTTAAATTTTGCTCAGGCATTCTTACAATTTCTCCAGCTGCTTCTTAACCACGTGCCTGGGGCTATGAGACGAGCACTTATCAATAGGATCCTGTCTTAACTTACTTACACACAGTTTGGCACATGTGCAACTTCTACATATCCAAGGAAGCCCATTTTACAGAAATGTTTTCAGAACCTTTTCTTTCTCTCTTTTAAAGTGTTTGAAATTACACTTATGACGTCCAAAACTGAATGTCCTCTCACACACATTCTAATTGTAACTTGCACCTAGGAAGGCTCAGAATCATGGAAGCATATATGGTTTTACATATATGTACATATGTGTGTGTGTGTGTGTGTATATATATATATATGTAAAAAATATGTCGGTAACTGTTGGTTCCCACAAGAAACTGAAATGAGAAATTCCCAACAGAAGAGTCAAGATCGATGTTGAACTCTGCCATGTTTATCACACTGTGGTTTGTAGAACTGGATATTTTCTGAATTTCAGACACTTTGAGATCATTATTTCAAAGAGCACTCAGAAATAATTTTCATAATGAACTTATGAGTCCAGAGGAGGATTTTTAGAGGTCATCTGCCCCAGCCCTTTAGGTTCAGAGACAGAGGAACTGATGGCCAGAAAAGTGAAGTCCCTTCTAAATGTCACATAATTTATGAAAGTGAAAACCAAGATCAGGGTTTTCAGAGTCAGTGAATTTTCTGTTCACCACTCCTTCTATTGTTATATTCTATTAGTTTTGTCACTCTTGAGAAACAAGAGAAAAATTCCTAAATAAAAATGCAAGTTTTATATTAAATTAAAAACTAATTTTATTGTCTGATTTAAAGATTTGAGAATTATATAGCTCCTCTTTTGTTTTAGACTAATATATTTTTGCGACAAAACATATAAGATGATTGGACTAATTTTGAAAATACATAGAAGATAGAAAAAATAAATACAGAAAAATATATATAAATAAAAATTGTCTCCCAGAGAGAACAACTATTATTTTGATGTAATTCTTTCTATTTTTATCTCTCACTCTTCCATCATAGGTATGTGTGAATATATTTATGCATGTATACATGTACAGACATGTAAATAACATTGAGTTGATGGTGGAAAATAATACACAATACTGAAAAGAAATTAATTTTAATTTGTAAATATTTACAAAGAAGCCCCAAACCTCCAAACTCACATTTGCATTATATTTTGATTGCTATTTTTATTTCTACCTAAAAAAGCCTGTAAATCAGGATTGAACCCAAGGCAGAGTGATTATTCTTCTTTTACTAGTAGATATAAATGGCTATAATGGGACACTGTTGGCCAATAGGATGATGGAATGAACATCTCTATTATAAAATAAATTTTAAAAGAATTGGTCATGGAATCTCAAGAAAGCTAGATCACTGCACTTATAAACCAGAAAAAAGAGAAGCTTTATGAAGTTTTGAAACAGATTTCAGTTCTTATTATGCAAACTGAAGAAAATGGTTTCAATTTTCAACGAAAATGTCATTGCATCTATAATATGCCAAGCATGGTGTTAGGTGTTGGAGACAAAAAGGTACATGAAACATGATTCCAGTCCTCAAATAATTCACATCCTAATAGGATGTACCAATCCATACACCAGTGACTACTATAAAGCTCTCCAATTTAATAATGACATTGTGGATATGTGCAAAGTGCTATAGAATGACAGAGGAATGATCGATTAAAAATTGACCCATTCCTGGGAAAGATCTAGAAGACCTCTCAGAAAGAAATAGTTAAAAATTACCGTCCCACAAAGTGAGAGAGTGGCATGGACATATATACACTACCAAACATAAAATATTTAGTGGGAAGCAACCACATAGCACAGGGAGATCAGCTTGGTGCTTTGTGACCACCTAGAGGGGTGGGATAGGGAGGGTGGGAGGGAGATGCAAGAGGGAGGAGATGTGGGGATGTATGTATATGTACAGCTGATTCACTTTGTTAAAAGCAAAAAGCAGAAACTAACACAGTATTGTGGAGCAATTATATTCCAATAAAGATGTTAAAAAACAACAACAAAAAAATTAATTAGATAAAATATGCCAAAACATTGTCAGGCTTCTGAACCAATGACTGAATATCAAGATGTTAGGTAATTTTTAGATGTTCATTTTAGTGTCCACTGTTTCAGACCTGCTTATGTAGGGAGTTTTTTCCTAAGGTTGAATTCTTATCTTTATTTGGTAAGACCCACTAATCTGTTATAGGGGGTTAATTTTTCTTGCCTTATAGTTGAGCTGTTTGCTTTGACAAAGCTCAGCAGAAACTTAGTGTGAAATCTAAGAATTTCTCCCACATTCTTTAATGCCCCCAAACATTGCGTACACTAGAAAATGCCTTCAATGTGTGTTTTACAAGAATTTTGACACTGGTCAAAAATTTTACAATGCCAGCAAAGAAGACTCAACTTCTCAGATATACAGTGAAATGCATTGTTGTGGTCTAGGAACTTGTATATAGCAAGTTTTAATTGAGTATGTTACATACAAGCATTAAATTCTCAGATAATTCTTAACCTCAGTGATGAGCCTAAATTTACTGTCTGGCTCTCTACACATGGCATTTCAGGGTAAAGGTGTAGCATTTCAATGCATAAGATACACATAATAAACATACGTGTTAGTATCTTCGTTATTAACATCCTTTTTTATTGCTTGGCTGTAATTTTTGTAAAGATAAATTATATTGCTTTTGTGTGTGTTTTTGCGGTATATGTTCAGAAGCCAAGCCATCCTTGGTATTTTGCTAGCTTTGCAGCACCCTACCTGTATTTATCATTACCAACTATGTAAAAACAGATTTCCAGTACTGTTCAGCATTTGACTTTTTTACGTGTTTAAAATGTTGCTGAAGTTTTGTGCTGTTTGCCAAACTTATGCAATAACTAAATGAAGTATTCTGTTATTAAAAAGAAATAAAGAAAAATAAAAAAAAGAAAAGAAAAATTACCGTCCCAGGGATAAGAGGATGCTTCAAAATGCTTCAAAACCTGTTATAAATACATAACAGGTTGTGTGCTGCAGGAATAACAGAAAATTTATTCAGTCATTGATTCAACAGAACTGTATGGAACACCTACCATATGTCAGACACTATTCCAGACGTTAATAACAGAGCTGTGAACCAGACAATCAAAGCCCTTACCTTCAAAGGTGAAACAAAGTCTTGAGACTGAATTTCAAGGTAAACTGTGGGCCTAGAGATATAACTTTGACAGTGAATCATCAGCCCACAGGTTTTCATTTAAAAAGAGCAGTACCAAATAAAATCATCTAGGAAGTGAGGAAAAGCAAACAGGAAAAGGAGAAAGTGTGAGACTTGGGGCTCCATAACATAGAAAGTCTAGGGGAAAAAGCAGAGGTACTAAAAAGAGACTGAGAAGAAATGGACAGTTAGTTAGTTCAGAAAGTCTCCAGGAAAACAATGACAGGGAGGAATCCCACAAGACAGGTGAAGAAAGTGTTCAAGAAAGACAACTGAGTCAAATATATCAAGTGAGGTAAGACTGGGAATTTACCATTGGATTTAGCAGTGATGAGGTCATTGGTGACCTAAAGATTTATTTGGGTGGACTGTGTATATAATTTTAACTAAGATTATCTTCCAGAGAGATCTTAATCTATTAACAAGGCAGAAATTGCACAACATCAAATGATGAGATTTTGAGTAAGATGAGAACTGGGTGTTTAATATTGGATTTGATAAAATGGCCACCATTGAAAACCCGTGGCAAGAGGGTTTTCATTGGACTATAGGGAAGAAAGCTTGATTACTTGGGGAAGAAAGCCTGATTAGAGAGAATGGGAAGTAGGGCATTAAAGACAATAAAGGGTATGATAAGCAATTTCATGGAATTTTCCTATAAAAGGAAAGCAGAGTGCAAAGGATTAAAACAGATGTGATACAGAGACCCATTTCCCTTGCTCCAACCATAGCTTCGGTTCCATTTTCTTTTTTTTTTCCTCCTTTTTTTTCCTAAATCTCCCACCCTTGAACCTTGTCTAACCAACAAACCACAGGCTTACCAAACAGCTCTTGATAAAAACTGTTCTGACAGTTATTGGGATGTCATTGTGCCAAGAATACCAAGTAGAAGGAATGGAAAACTGGAACAATCTTCAACTGACCCAACAGCGAGTTTCACAAGAGACAGAGGTGAAAACTGCTATGTGAGTGAAACCACAAGTCTTCCCTTTCTGCTCCTCTCTCTATAAAATCCCACTTTGACTCAACAAGTTACCTGGTCTTCCGGTGGCCCTTGATATGCACCAGGTGAATAAAGCCTTTAACCTCTACTCGAGTTACCTGAACGATTTTTTTCCCCCCTTGGCAAGAGAAATGGGACAGTAACTGGAGAGAGATTTGCCCTCCAGAGAGTCTCATAAAAATAAGAGACATTCTTATTTGTTTCCAACGAAAACAATTCTATAAAGAGGGAAAGATCCCTGATGTATATGTAAAGAGAGTGGATAATTGCAGGAGAAAAGTTTGTGTATCCAAAAAGAGATGGGATCCAATAAAAAAATGGAACGTAGAAAGGTGCAACGAGAGCTTACCCTTTACTACCGGAGGAAAGTGGAGGATACCAGTGCAGATCTTAAGAGGATTTGGTAATGGAAAGATTTTTTAAAAATCTGTTCTGATAGCTTCTATTTGCTCAATGAAATAAGAGAAGTCATCATATAAGAATGAGGAAAGAGGAGGGGAGTGTTGGTATTTTAAGGAGAGGTGAGAAGGCAAGAAATGGTATATTCTGTATTATTAATATCTAATTTATTGGATTATGATTCTGGAGTTTGGGCTTGTAAATTTCTGGGAAATATGATGGGATTGAAAGGCAGTGCTAGGAGACCATTTGGGATGATGTGCTGGGGAAATTTTAGATTCAGATAGCAAATAGCATAAAAAAGTGTTTGTTTGAATGTTATTTTCTAACCAATGAAGACACATGAATTTTAAACAAGTGATGACAAGATTGATTCTGTTACAAATGTGTTGCTTGCTTTATGATAATTTTTGACAATAATTTGTTTTTGAAACATATTTATTCAATTTTCTGTGTAAAATATTGGTGATGATCATTGTAAGAGTAAGAAAGAAGTAGTCCGTATAAATGTTTACCTAATAGCAACTTTTTTGAATCTGGCTCCGTAATAAAATATAAGCCAAATAAACTACTTTTAATTTATTAATTGCATATTATTTTCTCAAATATTCCCTTGAGTATCATTTGAAAATTTGACTATTTGAAAACAAATTAAGTCCTATATTTAGAATGAAGTGTGTTTTGAAACATCATTTCTTTCTGATTACAAAAATAATACATGCTAATTGTTGATAATTTGGGAACTATAAAAATGTACAATGAAGAATATAAAAATTGTCTATAGCCCTAATCCAAATATATAGTCATTTTAATAATTATAGCATATTTCATCATATGCATTTATCATCATTTATTTAATTGGTTATATAGGTAATTTACAGATGCATATTGTATTTGTAAATTAATTTCTAATGAACATTGGAGGAGTGGGAGAAGGGGCTGCATAATCGCAACTCAAGAGCAGATATTTTTGAAAACTATAACAAATTAGACAAATAAAAAATGTAAAATTATGACACTAGCACCCAAAGATTTTATTATGGTCTTCTAGAATGCAGCTCATCTATCTATCTTTCACCTCTTCAAGATTCCTGCATGACCTGGACCCAAATCAGGAATAAACCTTGATTCTTTCTGACTCATAGCAAAACACGTATTGTATTACTTCGGGAAATCTGAAATCAAATAAAACCAGGTCAAGTTAACCATATGGCAGTGTTTTTTAAGTCTGCTGCAAGTCCTTTTAACAGTGCAGGTTATTATTGTCACAGGGCAAGGCTTTCTGAGTCAGAAAATGTGCATGAACTAGGCCAGGGTTTGGATATTTTGAAGGATTTTAAAAATTAAAGCATTATATACAACACAGAGCAAAAGTGGCTTAAAAATAATATCTGAAACTGCCTTCTATCTTCAAAAGGTAATTACTGAATCCACGGGATTTGAAAAAAAATAGATGTAGGAAAAAGTAGATTCCCATCAAAATCACTTACCCTCAAGGTAAAATCCATGATTAAAATCTTAAGAAAAAAAAACCCCCCAAAACTTTAAAACTTCCTGTATTTTTTGGCACTTATGGTGAAACCTGATAATACATTAAGGCGATTTATTTTGTTTGTGGGTTTTTTGTCTCTCACTTGTCAAAATCATGGACTCATAAAGTACAGATATAGTAAGATAAACATGTGTCTGAAAAAAAATTTAGTTCAGAGGAGAACCATACAAGAGCAAAATAAAGATTTCAAGTTAATTGTACTTGCTTCAGGATCACCTCACTGAGGAGGTTAGTAGCCAAAATGAAGAAAATAACCAACATTAGAAAATCTGTGAAAAGAAATGTTGTTTCCTTTCTTTTCTAGATGACATCCTCCTAGTTATAGATGCAGGACACCTGCTTTGGGTCTTATCATAGAGGTGGCCTAATTAGGATAAAGTAGGTCTAGTGAAGAGTATTAAACACGATGATCTGTCAGCCACTGAATGATAAATTGACTTGTCAAAAGATGTGGGAATGTACAAAAATCAAGATACAGGGTGTTTTTATTTTAGTGAACTCCAAAAGAATGTTGGAATTTTGAACTGAGTTTTAGCAGGAAGCCAGCAGAGTGATTTTCAGGAGCAGGGACTGGTCACTGGCAACAGTTTTATTCCTAATACACCAAAGAGATGAACTCAATGTACAGTTCTGAAGCAGTTCATATGATGTGTAAGGGCTCCTGCAAGCAAGAAAGACAGTTACGCTTGCTCTATACACTTTGTTGAGAGTTTCTTTTTTTAATATAAATGGATGTTAATTTCTGTCAAATGATTTTTCCACATCTATTGAGATGATCATATGATTTTTATCTTTTATTTTGTTAATGTAACATATTTATATTGACTTGCACGTGTTGAACCATCGTTGAATCCCTAGAATAAATTCCACTTGATCATGGTGTATGATTCTTTTAATGTATCGTTCAATTCTGTTTGCTAATATTTTGTTGAGGATTTTTGCATCTATATTTATCAGGAATATTGACCTGTAATTTTCTGTTCTTACAGTGCCCTAGTCTGGCTTTGGAATCAGGGTAACGCTGACCTTGTAAAATGAATTTTAAAGTGTTTCCATTTCTTTTTTTTGAAGAGTTTGAGAAGAATTGGTATTAGTTCTTTAAAATTTGGCAGAATTCACCAATGAAGTCATCTGTTCCTAGTATTTTCTTTGTTGAAAGTTTCTAATTACTGATTCAGTCTCCTTACTAGTAATTGATCTGTTCAGATTTTCTATTTCTTCATGATTCAGTCTTGATATGGTTGTACGCTTTTAGGAATTTATCCATTTCTTGTATATTTTCCAATTTGTTGTCATATAGTCTCTTATGACCCTTTATATTTCTGTGGTATCAGTTGTAATGTATCTTCTTTCATTTATAAATTTATTTGAGCCTTCTCTGTTTTCTTGATAAGTCTAATGGTTTGTCGATTTTGTTCATTTTTTTTTTAAATCAACTCAGCTTCATTGCTCTTTATTGTCATTGTAGTTTCTATTTCATTTATTTCCATTCTGATCTTTATTCTTTCTTTTACTAACTTTGGGCTTAGTTTGTTCTTCTTTTTCTAGTTCCTTGAGGTGTACAGTTGTTTGTTTTTTCTTTTCTTTTTTTGTTTTTTGAGAATTTGTTGAATTCTGTTAAAGATGTGATTCGTTAATGTCTATGTCAGTAACATTTTATGTTGTCCATACAAAAATATGAAGCTTTCAGTATTAAAAAAAGGATGACTATAAGAGGTTAATAAAATTGTAATCACTGAATGTTTTCCATTGGCCTTTTCACAAAACTCTGAGTGTTTCCTACATATTCTATCACTTGAATACCGTATGCCTTGACTCTAAGTATTTGGCCATCTAGCATGTTTTTTTTTAAAATATATTTTAATTCTTAGAGTACTTTTATGTTCACAGCAAAATTGAGTGGAAGGTACAAAGATATCCCATTAGCCTCCTGATCTCACACATACATATCCTCCCCAGTTATGAATATCTCCCAGTGGAATGGTACATTGTTACAAGTAATGAACCTACATTGATACATCATGATCACCCACAGTCCATAGTTTGCAATAGGTTTCACTCTTGGGGATGTACACTCTGGATTTGGTCAAATATATAGTGACATGTATCTACCATTTTACTATCATACACAGTAGTCTCACTGCCCTAAAAATCCTCTGTGCTTTGTGCATTCATGCCTCCTTATCCCCTAACCCATTAACAACCACTGATATTTTTACTATTTCCACAGTTTGCCATATAGTTAGGATCACACAGTATTTAGCCTTTCCAGATTGGCTTATTTACTAATATGCATTTATGATTTTTCTGTGTCTTTTCACGGCTTGATAGCTCATCTCTTTTCAGGACTGACCAATATTCCATTATCTGGATGTGCCACCATTTAGTTAACCATTCACCTACTGAAGAACCTCTTTGTCAGCCAGTTTGGGCAGTTATGGATAACCTGCTATAAATATCTGTGTGCAGGTGTTTGTGTAGACATAAGTTTTCAACTCACTTGCTCTTTTGGGTAAACACTAAGGAGTGCAACTGCTGAATGGCATGGTAAGAGTATGTTTAGGTTTGTAGGAAACTGTCAAACTGTCTTCCAATACGGTTGCATCATTTTGCATTCCCACCAGCAATGAATGAGTTGATGTTGCCTCACATCCTTTCCAGCATTTGGTGCTGTCCTTAATTATGGCCATTATAATAGGTATGTAGTGGTATCTCATCATTCTTTTAATTTGCATTTCCCTGATGACATATGATGGGGAACATCTTTCCATATGCTTATTTTCCATCTGTATATCTTCTTTGGTGAGGTGTTCATTCAGGTTTTTGATCGATTTTTAAATCGGGTTGTTTGTTTTCTTATGGTTACGTGTTAAGTATTTTGTATATTTTGGATGAAAGTCCTCTATCAGATGTGTCTTCTCCAATGGTTTTCTCCAAGTCTGTGCATCTGCTCATTCTCTTAGCATTGTCTTTTGCAGAGCACAAATTTTTAATTTTAATGAAGTCCAGATAATCAATTATTTCTTACACAGATCAGGTCTTTGGTGTCAAATCTTAGTCATCACCATATCCAAGATCATATAAGTTTTCTCTTATATATATCTTCAAGGAATTTTGTAGTTTTGTGTTTTACACTTAGATCTATATTCCATTTTGAGTTAACTTTTGTGAAGGCTGTAAGGTATGTGACTGTGTGTGTGTGTGTGTGTGTGTGTGTGTGTGTGTGTGTTTGTAGCTACCCAGTTGTTCCAGCACCATTTCTTGAGAAGACTGATTTTCTGCCTACTGGATCCATTTGTCCATTTGTGGTAGAGGGGTGTTGAAGTCTCCAACTATGACAGTGGTTGTATCTATTTCTCCTTGAAGTTCTATCAATTTTTGCCTTATGTAGTTTGATACTCTTGTCAGGTATATACATGTTAATAATTGTTATGTCTTCTTGGAGAATTGACACTTTTATTGTTATGTTACACCCCCCTTTCTCCCTGATAACTATCCTTGTTCTGAAGTCTGCTCTGTCTGAAATTAATATAGCTATTCCTGCTTTCTATTCATTAAAGTTAGCATAGTAGAGCTTTCTCCATTCTTTTACTTTTACTCTATATATGTCTTTATATTTAAAGTGGGTTTCTTGTAGACAACATATACTTGGGTGTGGTTTTTGATCCACTCTGATAATCTCTGTCTTTTGATTGACATACTTAGACCACTGATTTATTTTTCTTTTTTTTTTTTTTTTTGCAGTACGCGGGCCTCTCACTGTTGCGGCCTCTCCCATTGCGGAGCACAGGCTCTGGACGCGCAGGTTCAGTGGCCATGGCTCACGGGTCCAGCTGCTCCGTGGCATGTGGGATCTTCCCAGACCGGGGCACAAACCCGTGTCCCCTGCATCGGCAAGCGGACTCTCAACCACTGCGCCACCAGGGAAGCCCTATTTTTCTTTTTTTTAATAAATTTCTTTATTTTTGGCTACATTGGGTCTTTGTTTCTGCGCACGGGCTTTCTCTATTTGCAGTGAGTGGAGGCTTCTCATGGAGTGGCTTCTCTTGTTGCGGAGCACACACTCTAGGCACGGGCTTCAGTAGTTCTGGCACGTGGGTTCAGTAGTTGTGGCTCACGGGCTTAGCTGCTCCGCAGTATGTGGGATCTTCCCAGACCAGGCCTCAAACCCGTGTCCCCTGCATTGGCAGGTGGATTCTTAACCACTGTGCCAACAGGGAAGTCCCCTGACCACTGATTTTAAAATGATTATCAATATAGTTGGATTAATATCTACCATATTTGTTATTGTTTTTTATTTGTTAAACTTGCTCCTTTTTCCCAGTTTTGTCTTCCACTCTGTCTTCCTTTTGTGTTTTTAATTGAACATTTTATATAATTCCATTTTCTCTTTCTTAGCATATTAATTATACTTAAAACAATTTTTAGTAGTTGCCCTACAGTTTGGTAATATACATTTGCAACTAATCCAAGTCAACTTCCAAATAACACTATCCTACTTCAATAGGTAGCATGAGTATTTTATAATAACAAAATAATCCTAATTATTTTATGTCCTTTGTATTATTGCTGTCATTTATTTCACTTATATTTAAGCATAAATATATAACATACTTAAGTATACATAATCAAAAGCATTGTGGCTATCATTATTTTGAAAAAAATAGTCCTATTAAATCAATTAAGAATAAGGAAAATAAACATTTTTATTTTATACTCATTTATTTCCTGTTCCCTATTCTTAACTTCATTCCCTCCCTATATAATCACACCTAGTCTCATGACTTTAAATATTAGTTATATGTTGATAAACTATTATATGTATATATCCAGCCAGGACTGTCCCCCAGTTCTCCATATTCAGATACTTAGTAGCATACAGAACGTCTTCACACAAATGTCTAACAGATATTTCAAACCTAACCAAATTCTTGTTTTTTTACCCCACATGATGCATTTCTTGAAATTGTCCATTCCTTAGTAAAGTGCAACTCTATTTTTATCTTCAAAGGTCTCTGCTCAAAAGTTAGAGTGGTTTTCCCAACACTAGATTCATAAATTTACAGCCCCCAATCCCAGGTACTGCTTTCTCTCCTCCCCTAAATTTTCACCATTTGTTACGCTAGTTATGTAATTCATTTTTGTTTATTAGATGCCTTCCCAAGCTAGAGTATAAGTTCTGATTTTTCTGCTCTATGCCTAGGGCCTAGAAGATGTATTGGAACATGGTTTGTTGAGTGAACAACTGTTAAGCAGTGTAGTTTCTTGGAAGCCTAGATCACAAATTTCAGTATCATCGCCTTCATTATGCCAGACAACCTAGCATGTAGCAAGCGGGGAGCAGAGCTGGGCCTATAACCAATCCTCCCCAAGACAGAAGTCTCTCCTTTCAGTACCTCAGCTCTCAGAGAGATGAGCTGGAGATTCAGCAACGCTGACTGAATTCGGTTTGGAAAACAATGAGAACTTAGCCCAGCAACCTCATCTTCACTTTGAATAAAATATACCTTTAAAAAGGTGTATTCTGTTGCCTAAGGAGTCTGATGGTGAAAGGCACTAAGTGATAAGTTTACTATATAGGGAATACTACTAAAATATCAGTAGTCTACAGGTTAGACCACATTTATACCTGACTCCTAAAGTCAGGAGTTTGGCTTTATCTGCAATAAAAATTTATTGAATTGTTACCTTCCAATGTACATAGCAAAATATGCCATTTTATAGATATAAAAACTGAATGACTTACCAAAGATCAAATAATAATAGCCTAACAATACTAGCAAAGATGTCTAGTGTTTTTACCCTATGCTAGGTATTATTCTAAGCAATTTGTACGTATGTATTTATTTAATCCTCATAAAAATTCTAGTTGGTATGAACTTTTATAATTATTTTACTGATGGAGCAGCTGAGGCACATAGAGGTAATATTTACTCAAGGTTAGTCAGCTAGTTAGATTACAGGGCTGGAATTAAAATCCAGGCAGTCTGGCTGGAGAGTCCAGACTGTTAAACAGTTCACTTCACTCTTCTCACAGAGGAAAGGAGTGACCAAGTTGTGATTTAAATCCAGTTCTTCCAGCCAAGTTTTATTTCCCTCTCATTTCAGGTGCTGGAAATCTGACTTGTAGTGGAGAAAGAGAAAGGGGCTAATTTATATGATTATGTTAAAAGAAAAATAGGGTGCCTGAGATATATGAAGGAGTCACGGAAAGCTAAAAGATTTTTCTGGAATTAAAAAACTGGTCGCTAGAAGGTAAGAGAGAGAAACAAGGGGAAAGAGAGAATGAAAGAGAAAATAAGCATTTATTTCCTCGACATCAACCTAATCAGCAATAAATTACATTAAATTTCACCAAGAAGTCTGCTTAAATATCAAAGTAATATGATGGATATTAAAACACCATCCAAATGAGATCCACTATCTTATATGAACTTTGTTCTGCTATAATATTTTGACTTAATTATTAATTTGAAGAATGCCTCCACACTTAAAATAAATGAGCTTATGTTAGGAATTTATCGTTAAATGCTTCGATCTTTCTGAGAAATATAATATTTTCACTAAAAATTTTGATGCACATTAAAAGTGAATGCCAGTTCTAAAAGAAATAAAGATAAATCATCCCAATTTTATCAAGGAAAGGGACCTTGGTGAAAGAATAACAATATGGAATTTTTAAATAAGTGGAATATTATATGATCATATAGAAAATTAGCTCTTTTTTCCAATACCTATGTGGCTTAAATTTTAGTCACAGTGCACTGAGATTAAAGGCCCACATGATAAATGCTCATTTTGCTTACTATTACATTAACTTGTTTGTCTTTCCCCACTGGTCTATGCAGTTTTCAAGGAACAGCAAACACATTCTATTTACCTTTATGCACTTTTAGTTAAAAGAGAAGTATATTAGGGGAAATAAATCAGACCTTAGCTGAGGAAACTATTCCTATGTCTATAGCCATCAGAGGTAACCATGGAAGAGATGCAAGTAAGATGATAGAGATGTCACTACACATTTGCTCTGGAAATGTGAGATCCTCAGTAAATTTAATTAGATAGACTATTGTCTATGTAAAAGCTTGACTGTTATCCAAAGATAAAAAATAGCGAAACTTCATTAGTTGATAGTTTTTCTGCTTCTAAAATGTGTAAAACTACTAAAAACAATAACATAAATAAAAGCAAATAAGAAAATCACTTAATGGTCTTTCATTTCATCATGACACTTTACTAAGAGAATTACAGAAATATGCCCTCTGCCCTTTAGAACGTTAAAATTGATGGTGAATAACAACTTATAAGCAAAAAATTAAAAATGCAGCACAGAATAAAACACACACATATACACCGAACACTCCTGTTGAGCTTTGTATCTGGACAAGTCTGAATCAACTGACCTTTGTTCTCATGACGTTTTAATCTAAGAGGAAAATAAAATATATACTTTTCAGTTATACTATATTCATGAATTCCTGATGAGAGAACTACCCATGTAATCTGGATAGCTGATGGAGTGCTAAATAAATGAAGGTGTTAACATCAATACGTAGTTTATTTTTTGTAGATTCCTAAATGGCTTCTGTTCCATTTTGATCCAGGTGTAACCACACTGTATTTTCCTCTCCAGTGTACCCTGGCTAAGGAAAGAGTGCCTAGACTTTAAAAGATTTTGAAAAAGACTTATAAAGGGTACTAAGAAGTAATGTTGATAAGATACATTACTTTGGATTTAAGGATTTACTTTGTGGGAAGTCTGCTGTGTGTAATTTAGATTGCACTGCATACAGGAGGTGATATCGTAATGATTTTTAAAGTACCCAACTTCCATAATCAATGATTCTAAGACAGAAGTCTTTCAGAGAAGTGTGCCAATTTCTCTAATTTTTGATACAAACTAAAATTACTTTGCAAAATGTCTTTGTTCCAAACAAATTGTACTTCATATGAATAAATTTCCTTCCCAAGTACTATTCTGTCAACACAGTCTGTCTTTCTGAATTTTTATCACAGGTTGGTATTGGGATAGTACAGGACATAGTGGGGAGAAACAAGAATGTTAGTATGCATTCCTATAAAATATTTCCCATAGGGCCTCACATAATCTGTAATATCCTGTGACTTCAATAGTATTATAATCATGGAAAACAGAGAATAAATGAATATCATTTTTGTAACATATAATTATGCTACTTTAAATGAACCATGTTTCCACATCTATCTGAGTGTGAATCAGATAGAATCAATTTTAAAGAATCAAAGATTCATGAAATAGCCTTTGTTTACACAAATTGATTTCAAAAATTAGTTGACTACCGGAAACCTCACTTTTTCCCATATGCCTGATTATTTATTAGACATTTTATTTTTTCCTTTAAGAATAAATCCTCCAAACTTGGTAAGATGAATTTTTGGTATTAAATAAAAATATTTTCTCTTTGTAACTTCTTTCTTCCTTTCCCATATGTCTATTTGTGATCTTTATACCTTTGTACACCCTATTTAAAGTATTTTGGGTTGTACTGGAGGAAAGAGAAAGAAAGGTATCAAGTACGTGGTAAATTAGTGTTTCCTTTGCTTTATTTTAATTACAATTTCTTTCCTACTCAGAAACATTTTCAGAGTATGATATCTACATCAATTTTAAAAAAACTACAGAACTAAATAGCACAGACATAAAGAATGATAAGGATGTGTGTTTCATGGGGCAACCTAAATACCTATTTTAATTTTTTTTTTTTTTTTTTTTCAGTACGCGGGCCTCTCACTGTTGTGGCCTCTCCCGTTGCGGAGCACAGGCGCCGGACGCGCAGGCTCACCGGCCATGGCTCACGGGCCCAGCCGCTTCGCGGCACGTGGGATCTTCCCGGACCAGGGCACGAACCCGTGTCCCCTGCATCGGCAGGCAGACTCTCAACCACTGCGCCACCAGGGAAGTCCCCTATTTGAAATTTTTGAAGTATTTGGAATATTTTCTTATTGAATAAACTTAACTATACATATCTATCACTGAGATATTTATTTTAAACTAAAAAGTTCTTCCTTGTTTGTAAAAGTAATGCATGCCAGGCTTCATGGCAATTTTCTTTAAATATCCACAGTTGTTCTGTATATACTGTCAGAGTACAAGATTAATTATTTCTAAATGGAATGAAATTTACGGAAAAGGAACAAAATTAACTTAGCACTCCCTTTTATTCAACAGAGCTATGGCATAGAAAAAAAAACAAAAACAAAACAAAACAAAACAACAACAACAAAAGTGAGACAGATGGATGGGTAGGGCCAGAAAAGGGAGGAGAGAGGATGGGACCAGATCCTAGTGAGCTACAAATCTCACCAGAGGGTTGATGGAAATTGAGATTGGTGGATCAGGCCAGGAGACAGAGCCAAGTAGGAGAGGAGTTCTTAATAGAATCAAAAAGAGGGTTGGAAGTTAGGAAACAGTAGAAGCAAATGTGATCACATGGAAAAGGGAATGGGTTCTTAAATCTGATACACAGCATCTTCTGAACAGTAAAATATTTCTGCAAGGATAGGTATATGCCTTCCACATTTCCGTGCAGACTGTTTGGAATGTGCCTTGAATTCATATTCCACAGTTGCAGAACAAATTGCCACAAACTTAGTGGCTTAAAAGAAAACCCATTTATTCACTCACAATCCTGTAGGTCAGAAGTCTGGGTGGGCTCAACTGGGTTCCATGCTTAGCGTCTCACAAGGCTGAAATCAAAGTTTTGGCCACACTGGGCTCTTATGTGGGAGCTCTGGGGAAGCATCCATTTCCAGGCTCATTCAGATTCTTGGAAAAATCCAGTTCCTGTACCTGTAGATTTGAAGTCCCGTCATCCTGCTGGCTGTCAGCTGGGGACCATTTTTGGCTCCTGGATTCCAGCTGCATCCCTTCTCACTTGGACCCCTCCATCTTCCAGTCAGTAATGGCCCATCAAGTCCTCTACATCACTTACATCTCCCTGACCTCCTCTTCTGTCGCCAGCCATAGAAGGCTTTCTGTTTGTAAAGGGGCCCACCTTATTGGGCCTGGCCCACCCAGATAACCTCCCTATCTTTTTTTTTAAACATCTTTTTTGGAGTATAATTGCTTTACATTGTTATGTTAGTTTCTGCTGTATAACAATGTGAACCAGCTATACGTATGACTATATCCCCATATCTCCTCCCTCTTGCGTCTCCCTCCCACCCTCCCTGTCCCACCCCTCTAGGTGGTCACAAAGCACCGAGCTGATCTCCCTGTGCTATGTGGCTGCTTCCCACTAGCTAGCTATTTTACGTTTGGTAGTGTATATATGTCCATGCCACTCTCTCACTCCATCCCAGCTTACCCTTCCCCCTCCCTGTGTCCTCAAGTCCATCATCTACGTCTGTATCTTTATTCCTGCCATGCCCCTAGTATCTTCAGAACCTTTTTTTTTTCTTTTTAGTTTCCATATATATGTGTTAACATACGGTATTTGTTTTTCTCTTTCCGACTTACTTTACTCTGTATGACAGTCTCTAGGTCCATCTACCTCACTACAAATAACTCAATTTCGTTTCTATTTATGGCTGAGTAATATTCCATTGTATATATGTGCCACATCTTCTTTATCCATTCATGTGTTGATAGACACTTAGTTTGCTTCCATGTCCTTGATTATGGGGATTTAATCCGCTGCTTCTGAGGCTTCTGGGAGAGATTTCCCTTTCTCTTCTTTGTTCGCACAGTTCCCGGGGTTCAGCTTTGCATTTGGCTCCGCCTCTGCGTGTAGGTCACCTGAGGGCGTCTGCTCTTCACTCAGACAGGACGGGGTTAAAGGAGCAGCTGATTCGGGGGCTCTGGCTCACTCAGGTGGGTGGGGAGGGGGGTAGGGAGGGACACGGAGTGTGGGGCGGGCCTGCGGCGGCAGAGGCCAGCATGACGTTGCACCAGCCTGAGGCACACCTGCGTTCTCCCGGGGGAGTTGTCCCTGGATCACGGGACCCTGGCAGTGGCGGGCTGCACAGGCTCCCGGGAGGGGAGGTGTGGAGAGTGAGCTGTGCTCATACACTGGCTTCTTGGTGGCTGCAGTAGCAGCCTTAGCGTCTCATGCCCGTCTCTGGGGTCCGCGCTGATAGCTGCAGCTCGTGCCCGTCTCTGGAGCTTGTTTAGGTGTTGATCTGGATACCCTCTCCTCGTGCACCCTGAAACAATGGTCTCTTGCCTCTTCGGCACGTCCAGACTTTTCCCGGGCTCCCTCCCGGCTAGCCGTGGCGCACTAGCCCCCTTCAGGCTGTGTTCACACCGCCAACCCCAGTCTCCCACTGGTGCAGGACCCGTCCCTATTCTTTGTCTCTGTTTTTTCCTTTTTTCTTTTGCGCTACACAGCTACGTGGGGAGTTTCTTGCCTTTTGGGAAGTCTGAGGTCTTCTGCCAGTGTTCAGTGGGTGTTCTGTAGGAGTTGTTCCACATGTAGATGTATTTCTGGGGAGGAAGGTGATCTCCATGGCTTACTCCTCCGCCATCTTGAAGGTCCTCCTAACCCCCCTATCTTAAGGAAATGGGATCAACTTATTAGTAACTTTAATTACATCTGCAAAATTTCTCTGGCCATGCAACATATATAACCATATCGTATCATATCTTAGATGAGGGAATTATACAAGGGCAAGGGCTATTGAGGTCATTCTCAGATGTCTGATTACCACATCCTTTCCGAAATTTGGATGAGTGGGTACTGTCAGACATTTATACTGAACTCCACAAAAGTAGATTTTTTAAAAGTTCACTCAACACACTGATAGTTCATGTAATCAAGGAGAGCTAAATCACAGACTCTCCCTCAAAATTTTTTTAATGTAAAATTACAGTTACTATGAACTAGCAGTTAACAAAAGAAAAAGTATTTCCATACTATAATCTTTGAAAAATGGCTATTGGGGGAAATAAGGACAGAGAGTCCAGAGTTTACTACTCTTTCCCCATACCGCTTCTCCAAAAGAATGCATGGTGGAAGTGAAGATAAGTATACATATATTTAAAAAGCTCATTCACAATTCCCCAATTTGGAGACCAGCTAAATGGCAAGGTATGTAGAAAGCTCAGAGAAAATATGCAGATAATTCCTGTAGTGAAGAAGCAGTCCTGGGTCAACTTAACAACTTAGAGCCAGAAAATTGCCATGGTTTGCCACTGGCTTTTTCCAGAGTGAGAAGCAAGGTAGAGGGAGGAAACCTATGAATCCTAATTGCCCAGAAATAATTATCCCCAGTGACAAAAAAGAAAAAAAATCTAGCAAAAAGAAAGGCAGGGGGAGGGAAGTATCTGATGAGTAAGAGCACATCCTCTGAAGGACTGTGAGGTGGGTGGAGAACTATTCGCACGGCCAAGGCCAAGGGAAATTGTTCTCTACCGCAGAACAGTGTCATAGCCAAAATCCATGTATGTACCTATCATTTCCCTCACCTAACTGGGAAGACCTGCTGGGTGAGGGGCAGGTAGAACAGGAACATTCAACATCTGAAGCTGATTATCTGTCTGGACAAAATTCCAAGCATTCCACACTGAATTGGAAAGAAATACAGAAGTCTTGGGGATACCCATACAAACACAACAAATAGGTCTACTGAACACCAGTGCAAGTTTTTAAAAAGAATTTCAGAAGGAAAAGCAAAGACCAAGCCCACTAACCACAACTGCCCAGAGCCCTCGCCAAGATATCCAGTTCCTCTCTTTGTACTCTCATCGATGGAATTGCATTCAGGCCACAGTCTTCAAACTGAAGCTCTAGAAGAACATAAACAAACTGATTTCTAAAATAATGAGAAGGGAGCCAAGTAGAGTTAATTCTTTTAGAAAGTAATCCAAGGTCTTGGAGCAGTTTTCATATTAATCATCAGTAAGATAAAGGGTATGATAGTGCAAATATGCAAAGTAAGGCGTTTTACACGTTTGTGGCTGAGCTAAATACAGCACACCTGCCCTGCTCCCAGCTCAGGTCCGTGTGTGTGTGTGTGTATATATATATATATATATATATATATATATATATATATATATATATATATATATGTATATATGTATATGTATATGTATATATATATATAGTCGACAGCCCCCTCAGCTGGTCATGGACTTCTGGGACCTGAGCAAATTCAATTGATTGCAGTCCTGAAGCTACTGTCAGAGGCAAAAAACAGAGATCATTCCAGATAATTTCCTTGTATTATCTGTGAAGGATGTTCAACAAGTTCTTTATAACTTATATCCTTCTTACTATACACTTGTTTTCAAACTATGATTACAATCTGTTGAATAAATAATTTTGCCTAAACCTTTAAGTCTACAAATATTCATTCTAAAGAACCCACCATGAACTTAGATGAAAACCAGCAGGAGGGAGAGAGAATGAGAGAGAAAAGAAAGAGATGGTGACACTTAAAAAGATTATTAAGATTTACTTTAAAAACATATCTAGAACTCTGTAACATTTCTCTGAAGTGTATGTGAAATATTTTCAAAAGTTTATTCTGTATCAAGCTTCCAAAAAAATCCCAAATTCATATGAGTATTTCTATAGTTACACATGCTTTGCAGAAATTTCTTTTCTACTCTGAGTTAATGGAAGAGAGATTAAAGTTCTATTTCCATTTCTTGATTGTTTTCATGGGCATTTACTTTAAAAATGTTCTTTAAACTGTATATTTCATTTTAATGCAATCAATTATCTGTATGAACTATTTTGCACAATTCACTAATTGAAAGGGGTATACAAATAAAATAAACACAAAAATGTCACATTTAGTCAATCCAGATTTAAAGCACATTTATGGAGCAATCTGGGGGGAAGAAAGACTTTTAAATTAGTCTCTTTTAGATGCTATAAGAGTTAAGTGAAGGAGTGACATTCACCCAAAAACAAATGAAGTTATGGTACAAACACAAGAAAAGGTAGAATAGGACCAATTAGCAATGTATAAGATCCAATTAGAAACTGTGGATACAAAATATAAAAACTGAAATAAAACACTTGTAAGTTCAACAATAGACCGAGCTCAACTGAAGAGAGAATTAGAAGGAAGTTCTGAGGAAGTCACTTAGAACCTTGCACAAAAAGACAGAGAGATAAAAACCTGAAAGAACACGTAAGAAACATGGAGAGGAACTGGGGCTACAAAATTATTCTAATATTAGGGCTTTTGGAAAAGGAGAAAAATGGGCATATGTTGAAGAAATCTTTAATGACAAAATAGGAACAGTCTAAAGTTAGGATATAAAATAAGAAATAGTCTTTAGATTTTAATAATGCACTAATAATAAGTTTTTTACTTACTTCTGGTAGTGATTTTAGACATAAGTCATATATAATTTTGAGATAGTGGAAAGAGCCAATATAGTAAAATAAAATAAATAACATGATCTGATATGAATTTAAACTACAGAAATATAGTCTGTACATGTCTCTCTACGGATTAGCTTCCAGGTCTAAACACGGTTTTATAGAAAAATTATGCCCCCAAGCATAACTTATCTCTATGACTTCTTACCTACCAAAAAATTACCAGGAATGATTCATAGCTGTATTGAATAAATGGATTCAAAATGAAAAATACACTCATTTCAATGAAAGTGATGATGACAGATGACTCATTTTCTTACCAGTTCCTAGGGAATAATCGACCTTGTTAATAAAAATTAAATACAATAAACAAATTGTTGTATAATCTAAAAGATTATGCTATTTTTTTCCTACATGGGTATACAATGCAAACTATAACCAGGACACAGTTAACATAAGACATTGGTAGCTCTCCTGATACAAAAACAAAAAGCATATCGGTCACCAGAAAAAAAATGATTATGGTTTTCACCATTGTACACCAAAGAATACTGGACATAATATGCCAAAAATAAAAAGTTGCCATCATTTTGTATTTGCCTAGATCTGAATATTCTGATGGCTTTGCAATTTTTGTTTGCAAAAGAAATTGTCATAAATGATGCTAAAGGAAAATTAACATCTCAGGATTAACCAAACTGTTTTGTAACTACGTTAAACCATTTTCCTTCTAGTTTTTCTATCTTCCAAGTTATTGGAAATTTTTTAAAAGAAAATTCAACACCTCCCAATTGTAAATATATTTTCTTATTTTAAAAAAAGGAATTCTTTGGAAGGTCAGATAATCTTCAAGTAAACACCAGTATTTTAAAATGTGTTCTCAGGAAAACTAAAAGCTTCATTTTTGGCAAAACGGCTCAACATGCTCTCAGTTACCTCCTCCAAGATCCAATTACAGTCAGCACTAAATAATTGTGAGCTTCCAGCAGCAGGCTATATTCAAAAAGGTTTCCACAGACCTATAAGTAAATTCACCTTGTCTAAAAGAACCAGAACAAAACCTCACTTAAGCTCTTTTCTGGCAGTTAGATCATGATAGAAAAGCTTGGTTGTCAACTGGATTTTATTATTGACTATTACCTTCAAGAAGCAAAACATTAAGATTAGTTTTCCTTTTATAAGTTGCCAAGAAATTCTTTGTCACCAATTTAAAATTTTCTGAGACGTGAAAGCAAATTGAAAAGCCACCTGCAGTCTGTTGTAGCTTTTACTATGACTTACTATGTGAACTTAAATTGCACATCATATACCTTACTTCTAGATGCTTAAAAAAAAAAGAAAAAGAAATAAAAGGAATCCAAATTAGAAAGGAAGAGGTAAAACTGTCACTGTTTGCAGATGACAGGATAATATACATAGAGAATCCTAAAGATGCTACCAGAAAACTACTAGAGCTAATCAATGAACTTGGTAAAGTAGCAGGTTACAAAATTAATGCACAGAAATCTCTTGCATTCCTATACACTAATGATGAAAAATCTGAAAGTGAAATTGAGAAAACACTCCCATTTACCATTGCAACAAAAAGAATAAAATATCTAGGAATAAACCTACCTAAGGAGACAAAAGACCTGTATGCAGAAAATTATAAGACACTAATGAAAGAAATTAAAGATGATACAAATAGATGGAAAGATATACCACATTCTTGGATTGGAAGAATCAACATTGTGAAAATGACTCTACTACCCAAAGCAATCTACAGATTCAATGCAATCCCTATCAAACTACCACTGGCATTTTTCACAGAACTAGAACAAAAAATTTCACAATTTGTATGGAAACACAGAAGACCCCAAATAGCCAAAGCAATCTTGAGAAAGAAAAACGGAGCTGGAGGAATCAGGCTCCCTGACTTCAGACTATACTACAAACCTACAGTAATCAAGACCGTATGGTATTGACACAAAAACAGAAATATAGGTCAATGGAACAGGATGGAAAGCCCAGAGATAAACCCACACACATATGGTCACCTTATCTTTGACAAAGGAGACAAGAATATACAATGGAGAAAAGACAGCCTCTTCTACAAATGGTGCAGGGAAAACTGTAAAAGAACGAAATTAGATAACTTCCTACAGCTACATGTAAAAGAATGAAATTAGATGACTTCCTAACACCATATACAAAAACAAACTCAAAATGGATTAAAGACCTAAATGTAAGACCAGACACCATAAAACTCTTAGAGGAAAACATAGGCAGAACACTCTATGACATAAATCACAGCAAGATCCTTTTTGACCCACCTCCTAGAGTAATGGAAATAAAAACAAAAATAAATGAATAGGACCTAATGAAACTTAACAACTTTTACACAGCAAGGAAAACCATAAACAAGATGAAAAGACAACCCTCAGAATGGGAGAAAATATTTGCAATCGAAGCAACTGACAAAGGATTGATCTCCAAAATCTATAAGCAGCTCATGCAGCTCAATATCAAAAAAACAAACAACCCAATCCAAAAATGGGCAGAAGACCTAAACTGACATTTCTCCAGAGAAGATATACAGATTGCCAACAAACACATGAAAGGATGCTCAACATCACTAATCATCAGAGAAATGTAAATCAAAACCAAAATGAGGTATCACCTCACACCAGTCAGAATGGCCATCATCAAAAAATCTACAAACAATGAATGCTGGAGAGGGTGTGGAGAAAAGGGAACCCTCTTGCACTGTTGGTGGGAATGTAAACTGATATAGCCACTATGGAGAACAGTATGGAGGTTCCTTAAAAAACTAAAGATAGAACTACCATATGACCCAGCAATCCCACTACTGGGCATATACCCTGAGAAAACCATAATTCAAAAAGAGTCATGTACCACAATTGCAGCTCTATTTACAACAGCCAGGACATGGAAGCAACCTAAGTGTCCATCTACACATGAATGGATAAAGAAGATGTGGCACACATATACAGTGGAATATTACTCAGCAATAAAAAGAAATGAAACTGAGTTATTTGTAGTGAGGTGGATGAACCTAGAGTCTGTCATACAGAGTGAAGTAAGTCAGAGTGAAGTAAGTGAAGTAAGTAAGTGAAGTAAGTCAAATACCGTATGCTAACACATATATATAGAATCCAAAAAAAAAAAATGGTTCTGAAGAATCTTGGAGCAGGACAGGAATAAAGACGCAGACGTAGATGATGGACTTGAGGACACAGGGAGGGGGAAGGGTAAGCTGGGACGAAGTGAGAGTGGCATTGACATGTATACACTACCAAATGTAAAATAGATAGTGGGAAGCAGCCCCATAGCACAGTGAGACCAGCTCGGTGCTTTGTGACCACCTAGAGGGGTGGGATAGGGAGGGTGGGAGGGAGACGCAAGAGGAAGGGGATGTAAGGATATATGTATACATATAGCTGATTCACTTTGTTATACAGCAGAAACTAAGACAACATTTTAAAGCAATTATACTCCAATAAAGAGGTAAAAAAAAAAAGAAATATATTTTTTAAAATATGTGTATCCTCCAAAGATCTCAGAAAGGAAATTATGAGATGACTAATATTATTTCCATAGTACATTTGTCAAAACTAAAACAAGGATATAAAAAATGATTCATCAAATGCCTTAAAGATTTGTAGTGGTATAAGTGGTAATTCAACCCTTGTTTTCTGCTAACTCCCCAAACGCAACTGTCATTGTCAAGCTAGAAGTAAAATGTACTGGGGAGAAATCGTTTCAACAAATGTATGAAAAATTGTAATTTATGACTGTAATCTTTGTACGACGGGATATTGCTTAGATCTCTTCTGAGTCCTGGCACATCAAATGATGAAGAAGCAATAATAGACTGCTTAAATATAAAAGTTTTAAAAATGAGCTTAAATATGAAAGTTTTAAAGATGAGCTTTAATATAACTGAATACTATTTTGCATTGATTCATGTCACATAGAAGAAAAACTGAGGATATGTGAATCAGATGTCCTGCAGATATGAATCTTGATATTCTAACATTATTCTTATAAATCTTGATATTCTAACATTATTCTATCTCTCAATAGAGTGATTTTACTGTCCAAGTGAGTAAAAGTATCTTTCCCTATATCTTCCCTAGTCATTCTAAGCCCACTTCATTAACTCACTGCCCAGGAAAGTACCTTGACAACACACACACAAAAAAAACTGCTTTTTAAAGTCAAGTTCTTACCTATTATCAACATAGAAAATATTCTACAATGGGCATATGGGAAACCACAGAAAAGCTAATGTGTTTTATGCACTGTTAAATGACACATCCAAATATCTAGACAGGCATATTTCATCAGGGTATCATATATTATATAATATTAGCGCTTTCCTCTAAACATGATGTTTATATAAATTGATAAACACTGTCCCACTGATGGATATAACTGAAGAATGTTTAATTTTAACTTCATTTATGTTTATTCTTTCACAGCTCTTCATACTTCACATTAACAGTCAGTTGATTAATTTAAAATATTTACAATGAGCTGTTGCTGTATTTCAGTCTCTGCAGAGATTCATAGTTGATTCCTCAAGAAGTTCATCCACAAATAATGAACTTACTATAAGGTAATCCTACCTCAACAGTATAATTAAAAGTTTAGATGTTCTGCTTAAAATTATTAATATGCAATGGCAAAAGTCCTTCAATAATGAAAATACCACAATATACTCAAATTTTGTGTAATTTTTTGCTTTGTTATTCAGAAATTTTCAATGTGGGATCTTTTAAAATTAGAACATATTGATCTAATCTGAAAGAACAGCGAAGACTTTGAATAGAAATGTAACCCTGATTTCACATAATGGATATTTCACAGAAAAGGAAATTTGGAGGGGCAACGCAAAAATGAAAAAAAAAAATGTTCTGCCTTACTTGTAATCCAAGAAATGCAAATTTTAATCATAATAAAATGACATTTTATACCCACCAGTTAAAAAAAAAATAGCAAGTTATGATAATGCCACATGTTAGCTGGTGGGAGAGTAAAGTAATGCAGTACCTTGGAAAACAATTTAGTATTATCTGGTGGAGTTATGTACATGCAAGTTCAGGACTCGGAAGCTATTTCTAGATAAGTACCTCAGAAAACTCTTGAGCATGTGTCTCAAGAGACTCATAAAAAATATTTATGGCATTGCTGGATCTCAAATTATAAAAACTCAAAATGACCATACATATAAGTATAGACAGATGTGTTTTGGTATAGTCAGACAAGGGAATACTATATAACAGTGAAAACGAATGGTCTGCTACAAACATCAAATTATTGAATGTTAGAAACATATCATTGGATGTAAAAAGAAAGATATAGATGATTACATAGAGTATTATACTATTTATATAAATTTTAAAAGCACACAAATTCAACAATAAAGGTACATAATATATAGCAAAACTAAAATGAAAAGAAAGAAGAATACAGAGGTTGCATATGATTATTCTTGAGTTGGAGGGAGACAATGTTAATATATGGAATGTCAAAACTGAGGCACAAAGATGTGAAGTAACTTTACCAAAGTCACTCTGCTTATAAGATGTAAAGTTGGTATTTGAACAGATAGTCCAGAATCTGGGGGAAGCCTTATTGCTATTAAACTGTACTAATTCCTTGCATTAAAAACAATGTAAGTGTGGCCAAGATGGCAGCATAGGAAGACCCTGAGCTCAACTCCTCCCATGGGCACACCAAAATTACAACTATTTACAAGAGAAGCTAGTCATGCAAATGACCTGAAGACTAGAAAGATTTTCCAAAACTAAAGATATAAAGAAAGAAACACAACAGAACACGAACGAGGAGCAGACACACAATACAGTCAAGATTCATACCCCTAGGTAGGTGACCCACAAATGGGAGGATAATCACAATTGCGAGGTTCTCCCCAAGGAGCAAGGAGTTCAAGCCCCACATCATGCTCCCCAGCCTTGGGGTCCTACACTGGGAAGAAAAGTCCCCAGAACATCTGGCTTTGAAGGCCAGCAGGCTTGCATATGGGAAAGCCAGAGGGCTATAGGAAACAGAGATTCTTCTCTTAAAAGACACGTGCAAACTCTCACAAGCTCTGAGACTCAGTACAGAGGCAATAATTTGAAAGGAGTTGGGTCAGACCAACTTGCTGATCTTAGAGAGTCTCCCAGAGAGGCAGGAGGCAACCTGGGGACAACAATGCTGGTGACAGCCATTTGGGGGAGCTCATTCTACCACAAGGACAGTGGTGCTAGCAAGTGCCATTTTGGAATCCTCCCTCTAGCCCATTAGTGCCAGGGGCTTACTTGCCCACCAGCAGGCTGGCACCAGCCTCAGGCCCCTGAGGCTCCACCCAGGATCAGACCTGGGATCCCTGGGACCAATAGTCAGCCATGCCAGGACCCACCCACCAGCAGGCCAGCAGCCACCGCATGAGGCAGGGCCTGGCAGCCAACTAGGCCAGGGGCCAGACCTGCCTACAGTGTGCCGACAGTAGTCAACCCCACTGCAACAGAAGGGCCCGCACGGCCCACAGGGGGATCACCCTAGAGGATATAGCTCTGGTGAACAGAGGGGAGTGCGCTGCTGGGCCCCAAAGGACATCTCCTATATGAGGTCACTTCTACAAGATTGGGAAATATAACCGACCTACCTGACATATAGAAGTAAACATAAAGAATCAGTCAAAATGAGGAGATGGAGGAACATCTTCCAAAGGAAGGAACAGGATAAAACCCCAGAACTAAAGAAGTGGAGATAAGCAATCTACCAGATGAAGAGTTCAAGGTAACGATCATTAAGCTGCTCTATAAAAGTCAGAAGACAAATAGATAACCACAATGAAAATAACAGAGTTACAAAATATAAAGAAGAATCCAACAGAGCTGAAGAATACAATAATTGAAATAAAAAATATACTAGAAAGAATCAACAGTAGATTATATGTCACAGAGGAGTGGATCAGTGAAGTGGAAAATGGAGTAGTGGAAGTCACCCAAGCTGAACAGAAAAAAAAAAAGAATACAAAAAAAAAAAAATTAGGATACCTTGAGACTTTTGGGACAACATCAAGCATACTAACACCCGCATTATAGGTGTCCCAGAAGGAAAAGAAGAGAGAAAGGGACAGAGAACTTATTTGAAGAACTAATAGCTGAAAACTTCCCTAATCTGGGAAAGTAAACAGACATCCAGCTCCCAGAAGCACAGAGAGTTCCAAATAAGATGAACCTGAAGAGGTCCACATCAAAATAATTAAAATGACAGAAAATAAAGATAAAGAGAGAATCTTAAAAGCAGCAAGAGAAAAGGAACTAGATACCTACCTATAGATAAAAAGGGAACTTCCCTGAGACTATCAGCTGACTTTTCAGCAGAAACTCTGCACGCAAGAAAAGAGTGGCATGATATATTTAAACTGATGAAAGGAAAAAAACCCTCCAACTGAGAATACTCTACCTGGCAAGGCTATCATTCAGATTTGAAGGAGAGATAGAGTTATACAGACAAGCAAAAGCTACAGGAGTTCAGCACCTCTAAACCAGCCTTACAAGAAACGCTAATGTGTTTAGCAGAGTGCTATATATAATATTAAAAAAATTAATGCCTTCAAAATAATTAAAACATTTATGCACGCTGGTGGGATGTTTCTATGACAAAGATCAAGGAGGTTTAATTAGCAACTCATTGATTGAATCAAAGTGAAATGCACTCTCTCAGTTAAAGCAAGTCTGTGACATTTAATGAGTCAGAGCCTACATTTACAAAACTTAAATTGCACACACAATGATGGGTAACTATCTCTTTGACTAAACTGACTGAACAAGGTGTGTCTGGTCAAAATAGAAGCTATAGAGAGTAGAGAAAAAGGAGAGAGCTAGCAACTGTGGCAGAGCTGATAAAGAAATGTGTCAGTCCTCCAGGAGTTGTATATAAGTGTCAGTGAATATGATGCCTTCACATTTCAAGGACTTAAAAGCAGGTATATAAATCGAGCACACACATAAAATGGTAAATATTCTCTGAATAAACTCAGGTACCGGTTAACTAAATCCTCAGGTACTGATCAATTAAACCTTCCTCCTTTTGGTAACTCCCAAATCCTACTACTGAAGCTTCATCACTTGTGTCCATAAGCTAAATAACAATGGTATATTATTAATTATAAAGGTGTTCCATCTTTATCACAATCCAAATAAATGATTTTAAAGGATCTTATAATAGATTAAGGACTGCTTAATAGAGCTGGAAGTAAGCAGACATTAATACACTAGGTAAAACATATTGTACTCCTACTCTGTGCTGGTAACTATGCAAGGCACATATATCTTATTTTTATCTTCACAAATACCCTATGAAGTATGCAATATCCTTATTCCAATTTTAAAGTTGAAAGAAACAAAAATCAGTACATTTAAATAATATCTACATAGTCACATATCTTGTAAGACACCTCTATATCAATATCACCAGAACAATTAAATACATTATATCCCCACTATCATGGCTACCATCCTATATTTTATTTTGAAAATAAAGTTAGGGCTCCCCTGGTGGCGCAGTGGTTGAGAGTCCGCCTGCCAATGCGGGGGACGCGGGTTCGTGCCCCGGTCCGGGAGGATCCCACATGCCGCGGAGCGGCTGGGTCCGTGGGCCATGGCCGCTGAGCCTGCGCGTCCGGAGCCTGTGCTCCGCAACGGGAGAGGCCACGGCGGTGAGAGACCCGCGTACCGCAAAAAAAAAAAAAAAAAAAGAAAATAAAGTTAATTCTATTGCTTTTTCTTGATTATAAAGCAATATTTTATCAGTATAAAATAAAGTATAAAGGAATTAATAACCTATAATGCTATCACACAAAGATAGCATTTTATATGTATTCACATTATTTTTTCTAAGGATAGAAACACACATATATATTTTAAAAAGAGAGAGATGGTCTGGTATACATTAAGTACCTCATATTATTAGCGCTTTTTAAAATTATAATCATTATTATGGCTGTACATAGCTGTAGTTCATTTATTTTTATTGCCATAACTATTCTAGTGTATAGACATACCACAACTTATGTATCATTTCTGCCTTAGACAGACATTAGGGTTGTTACCAGTTTGAGGTTATTGCAAATAACACTACTATAAGCACTGCTTTACATGTATCTTTGTACACATATTATATACTGGTTCTTGGGGTGGCGGGGGAAGAGCCGCACTATATGACATTGAACAAAATTCTAATATAAATACTATGACAATGACCAGTTTCAAGCTACCACTGGTCTAAAAGTCAAATCACAAGGTTTCTGAAAATTTAACAGCTGGCTCTCTGGGCTAGTACTTGCTGATCTGAGCACATAACTGCTAGAGCACACAGATATTTAAACTAAGATATGTTTTTCTATATTTTATATATATATATATAATTGCTAGGTTATAGAGTTTGTACGTGATCAACTTCAGCGAATAATGCCAAATAGTTTACCAAAGTAATAGTACCAATTTACACCCTCACCAGCAGTACCTGAGAGTTCCCATTATGTGTCAGCCTGAAATTTTAGTCATCCAAGAGGTTATGCTGTAGAATGTTATTTTGGTCTTATTTTCCGTTTTCCTGATTACCAATGAGCTTGACCACTTTTTCATGGATTTATGGCTATTTTCAATATTCCTAGGCCTCTTCAAGTCATTGTCTCATTTTCTGCTTACTTGTCTGTTTTTTTCTTACTGATTTTGGATATAGCCATGTTTTATGAGTTGAAAATTTCTTCACCAAGACTACAGCTTGCCTTTCCGCTATCTTAATGGAATCTTTTGATGAACAATCTTAATGTACTCAAATTTATTCACCTTAATCTCCTGATTAGAGTTCTTGCTTTGTTTGAGATATATTTTACTCATCTGAGATCATTAAGATATTTTCTTTCACTGTGCTCCAGAGTTTTTATTGTTTTGCTTTTTGTATTTTGATTTATGTTTTACATAAAAGATAGTTTTGTGTATGACATGAAGTAGGAGCTATATTTCATTTTTATTTTTATGGATATAAAATGCCCCAGCATGATTTATTGAAAAATATTTTCCTTTCCCAGCTCTGGAGTAGCACTCTTTTTATAAATTAACACTCCACGTATGCTTGGGTCTTTTTCTGTAATCTCTATTTTATTCTACTGCTTTATTTGTCTATCTTTACATGTATATCACACTATCTTATTTAGAGTAGCATTATAAAAAGTCTGCATAGAACAAACCCACTCACTTTGTTCTTCTCCAAGAATATTATGGCTACTTTTTTAAAATGTTAACACATTTATTGAAATATAATTGAGTTTCAATAAACGCCTCATATTTAAAATGTTAATTTAATGTTTTTAATGTGTATACACCCCTAAAACATAATCACAATTCAAGACAATGAATATTTCCATCCCACAAATAGTTTTCTTGTGCCCATTTGTTGTCCCTCCATGCTAATGCTGCATGGAGTGTTCTCTAGAGGTATTTTCCTCATTTCTTTACCTAAAGCAATAGTTTTTAACATTCTGAAATCTGTTTTTCATCTATTATTTCCTTCTATCCATTTTTTTGTAATTAATAATACAATGAACAATGATTCTTGAAGTTTTCAGTTAACAATAAAAGCATTTTCCAACATCAATGCACATACATTTTAGTATCATTTCAAGATATACTGTATCCACCATGTGCATGAGCTACATCTAATTTAATCATTATTTGCTTTAAATCCTTCCTAGAAGAAAATATGACAGTAAATATTAATGAATATACTATTTAATCATTACCTTTTATATTGAAATATTCACCCATATAAAGTTATCATGATCATCTTTGTGCAAAAACTTTAACATCACTCTGATTATTTCCTTAGTATATGGATAAATAAAAACGAATTTTCTAGATGAAAAGAAGCATTGCTTTTCAGACATTTCATACATATCCTCATCTTGATTTCCAGAAAACATATATCAGTTTTCACTCCTACAGAAGATTTATAAATGCCTCTGTATTACCATCCCTCATCAACATTAAATGGTATTTCCTCAAATTTGTTAATTTGATAAATAGTAAATATATTATTACTATATATTTCTCTGAGTTTTTGTGATATTTAATCGATCTGGGGGGCTCTTCTCAGAAACTTTTGTTTTTAACCCTTTCCTTTTTTTCTGTTAAAGTATATTTGTTGCTTTGAAGATGAGGTCATGAAAGAAAGAACAAAATAAAAGATGACACTGAGAAAATATTAGTAATTATAAATGCATAAAAATTAATGAAAATTTGCTGTCCAAAGTTGTTTATGCTTCTCTTTGAATACCTAAAAATAGCACAAAGGAAGTTTTCTAAAGTTCTTATTTTCCTGAAGTTTTATTTTTCAATAGTATTGAGCCATTTTCATGAGGAGAAAAGTTTAAAGAAGACAGTCATTCAACATAAAAAAATTCAACATAAACAAAATCATAACTAAGATATTCACCCCCACTTTTATTGTTCTTTCTTTTTCAGGCATAAAGACTTTTCTATTTGGTCCTCACATTTTCCTACCTCAAAATATCTATTATTACCCTGCTTTTATTATACTATTTCTTAGAATTTAAGGATTTCTTTCTGCCTTTCCTGATGACCGTGCTAAAAAATGAAAGCACTTCTAAAGACTCCTTAGGGTTATACAATCTATAAATTCTGTCTTTTGGGAAAATCACTACTTCACTATTGTCTTATTAATGGCCACCCACTGCAGCTCCACCTAGAATGGGCTATATTGAGAGTTGCCCCTTTGAGAAACAGATTTCAAAAAGAGCCAAAGCATCTGCCTGTAAGACTGATTTATTGCTCTTACTTGAAATCACTGATGGTCTTTTCAGTACATGGTCCTAAAGATATTGCATTTTCTTTATATAACACATATTTAGTGATCACCCTTTATGTACCAGGCACTTTTCTAGGTATTGGTATAGGACAGTGAAAAAAAACAGACAAGAATCCCTATTTCATGGAACTTACATTCTAGTATGTATCTCTCTGAATAAGCAGCATCTTGCTGAACCTCCCTTTTAACTACTCCAAAAGTAGACATCACATCACTGAGATGTCTAAGGGACATCTAACTACATATAGTCTCAGTGGGCTATATTTTTTTCAAATAGCCCCATATACCCTTTTTCACATGGAATAACACACAATACATTGAAATTTAAATGCATGTCCCTATACGAAAGAAGGATTTGAGAATAGATTGTTTTAAGTGTTTCATTTGACAATTATTTACGCATATAGTTTTACTGATGAGCCACAATGAAGTCACATATATGAGGGAAAATAATGATATGAAATTAAACTGCTATTAAAATGATATCAGCCAATATTTACTGAGCACTTACCATATACCTGGCATTTCTCTAACCCATTTACTTATATTAATGTGTGAAATAAGCTCCAGAGGAAAGCATAACACAGAGGTTTAAATAACTTGCACCAAAGAACAGTGATTAAACAGTGGAAATGGGTCAGGGAGAGGGGCAGATGGAGGATTAACATCAGGGCCAGCATTTTTATTTATTTATTTGTTTATTTTTGCGGTACACGGGCTTCTCACTGTTGTGGCCTCTCCCGTTGCGGAGCACAGGCTCCGGACGCGCAGGCTCAGCGGCCATGGCTCACGGGCCCAGCCGCTCCGTGGCAGGTGGGATCTTCCCGGACCGGGGCACGAACCCGCGTCCCCTGCATCAGCAGGCAGACCCTCAACCACTCCACCACCAGGGAAGCCCAGGGCCAGCATTTTTAACCAGTAGGCTATGATGATTTCATATATTTGTTTAAGAGTGTTTTAGAGTATGGTTTCAGATCAGTTTAACAAAAAATTACCAATTATATCTAGTCTGGTGTTAAAATAATTGATTAATAGAACTTCAGGGCTATTAAGAAGAGACGAAGCTACATAAAAGATGTGAAAATAATGTGTGTGTGCTGCAAACAGTCTTTGATCTTTTATTTATTGATTTTTTTTTCAGATTTATCTACGTACGCTGGCAAACAGAGTGCTCTCTGAAACTTTTACTTTGAGATAGCATTCCTCACTGAAAGGTTCATCTGTCTGCTACAATCTCACCCTGCTTCATCTCAGTCTCCCTACCCTAGTGTCTTCTTCATTTAAAAAAACGTTTGTCCTTTTACAAATTAAAGTTCTTTCCGTAGTAAAAACGAGCCCCAGAACTTCCAAAGTGCACATTAGAAGCAAATTGCTATGTAGAGGTGGAAAGTTACACGTCCCAACACCAGTTTATTTCTGGAAATTCACCATCTCCTGGTGAACGCTCACTCATTCCTACTGGCTCTGTCTCACAGACCTCCAATTCCTCCTCTTTAATTTAAACGTGTTAGTCCAAGTTTAGGAATATATATATATATATATTCAAACTGAAACTTTATTGGTGTAAGGGGGCCATTCAAAGAATTTGCTGAAAGCTGAAGGATAGCCAAGGCTAAAGACACACAGAGGGTGGCATAAATCTAGAAGATCTGCAGAGGGTGGCATAAATCTAGAAGACCTGCTTTGCATTGTGTCTTTCACTCATTTCCAGTCTATTGTTTACCTCGTGGTTTCCTCCTTCTAAGCAGCCACTTGCACTGGGCAGACTCCAGTTAGCTTGTACCAGCTCAAGTCCCAGGCATCACACTGACAGGCCTCTATGCTTACCAGTTCTCCACTGGTTTCCTTATATTCCTGTGGTAACTGATACCAAAATTAATCTCTCTTTTGATGTGTTCAAACCTCTATGGTCTTCATAAGACAGGCACTGATGGGTATAAATATGGCAACCCTAAGACTTATATACTCACCGTACCTGGAGGGGAGGGTGGGAGGAAGCTTGGAAGAGAATGCCTTTTCCTTACCTTTTCTTCTTAATTTTGGGGCTGCCTTTCTAGTCAGAAAGTGGCCTTTGCGGAAGAGCAGCAGATGTTATCGATGTTTTAAGCCTTAGTGGGTGTCTGATGATATCATTGTCTGGACAAGATAGAGCTTAAATGTGATAGGGCAGACAACTATTTAAGTCTAATTAAATGATGGCTGAAAAGAGAATTATTCAGCCACCTGTAACAAAGGATAAATGAGTAATGAAAACGTACTGAGACAAATACTTTTGGAGGAATGGAGTCTGGAGGAAATCCCTTAGTCTGAACTTATCTGATAGTCCTACAATGTGGAACAGAAACTAGAGAAGAGTCCACAACTGCTGAGACTAAGAGTGTAATGAATACTAAACACTTAATAGAATTATACGCCCTCTGTAGCTAATGACAACCTATTATGTGAATTCAGAGGAAAATGAAGCAGCAGCCTACCAAGAACTCTCAGAAATTCTGGAAGGAAAAATGTGAAAATTCTAACAAAATTAAGTACAAAACCTCTCAAATACAGAGTGAGAGGCAGTTACAGGAATAGTTAACACATGGATTGAAAACAAACTAAGACTGAAATTCTGATCGCTATTTAGATACGATAATGAATGTTGTAATTGGTGAGAAGAACAAGCAATATCTACATTTTCGTAAGCATGAAGGATTATTGTACAACTCAGAGAGCGACAGCAAATTGGCCTCAGGTTTACAATAAGAAATGACTAGAGTTGAAGCAGCTGGGCTGAGGGATTCTAAACAAAGGAAGAGGATAAATGGTATTGTTCACAGAGCCCTTCAGGCAAGATCAAAGCCCCACTTTAGTTCATTTTTACTAATAATCTGTGAAAACGACAATATGAAAACTGAATTGTGACTAGGAAACTGGGACCTGTGGAGGGTAGTAAAAAATACAAGCTAATCAATTTGGGGAGGAAAAAAAAAGTGAGGTAGGTTTAATTGTTGGGTATCAAAATAGAACTGGGTTTCAATGTAATTTTTTGCTCTTCAACCATTGCTGAAGAGGGAAGAGAGATATCATCTTTTTGAACCAGGAATAATAACTGTAGCTGTTCTTTGCTCCATATTCACTAGATTCTAAACAGATTGTATGAGACAAGAAGGAAAATATGCTATTTCCCAGCTGTGGTTCTCATTTGTGTACTTCCCCCCAGTCCCCTGGCCCTACTTCTAAGTGGTCAACTGCTCCTTAAATCTTCAGACTTTCCAGTTCAGTTTACTCTTTCTTTATCCAAAATGCCTCACCTCAAACATGACCCCTCCCTTGTTTGCCGCCTTCCTTAAGGTGATGACATAGCATCACTATATCAAATTCATTTGTGACTCCTAGAGAGATCTATTCACCTATTAACCAGCGTAGGCTTTCTTTCCGAATTCCTGCCCAACTATCAAGGGTTAGGTCCAGAATTTAGAATTTGATGCAGACACCTTCACCAGATTATATGGATTCTATTTCTTCTCATTAGTGTTTCAAAGACAGAAGGGAAAATCTCAAAAATATGCTCCTTGAATAATAGGTAATTATTTAGTCTGAACTAAATGGCTATCATTATATATGTATAAATTACTTTCAAAATGTATTATTCAGAATTCATATTATACATGCACATGTACTAGGCACCAAACTCAAGGGATGCCCTTAGAATTCTAATTATCTCTGTCCTTGTGATAGAATTTATCCAATTGGGTTCTGTGACTACAAAACACATAAGGGATTTGCAACATCAAATATCTTTTTTTTGCACTTAATTCATTACTCCATTTTTTTTTTAATTTTGTAGGACATAGCGACAATGATAATATATTTAGACCTAATGGTGGAGTGATACCATTCCACTCTACTGTTAGGTCTCTGATAGTTTCATATTTTAGTAGAAAGAGACTTTATTCCTAGGACACAGTTCCTTCCCAGATGAATGCCATCCACACTGCTGTACTGTGCAGCAATCTATTCTAAACATTAAACACATTACCCTGTCTTGAGAACAGTGGCCACCCAGATCCCAGACATGACATTATGTGATTTCTTGTCACCTCTCTCTCTCTCATGGCTAGAAGCCACAGGATTGATGCAGACTTTGTAACAACAATTTAAGGGGCACATATTTGTAAGATGATGGAAATAACGGTGGTAGTGTATTTAAAATTGGTTTTAGCCACATGATTATGTATTCTTAAATAACTTTGTTACTGAGTAACATATTTTTTGAAAATGTTCAACTTTTTATAAACACTCTATATATATGTATAAAGTAAAATATGTATGTTTATAATTTATTGGTTCTTATTATGTGCCCAGCTCTGTGAAAAGCAATTTACATCGGTTATCTCACTTTTATCCCCATTAAAACACTATGAAAAAGAGATTAGTGAGGCACAGAAAGATTAAACAACTTTCCCCAAGTCACACAATTAGTGCAGAGTCACTACACTATATAAAATCTCGATCCCCACTATTAGCCACTCTGTAAGCAAGAACCCAGTGTTCTAAGAGGCAGCTATAAATAACTTTGACATTTCAGTGGCTATATATTTCCCATTTCATCAGGAGATTAAAGCTGTATTAGATAAATTCCTCATATTAGATAAATTTCTCATTACTTTAGAGTGACATGTCAAAATAAATCTCATTCTAATTAAAATAAACTAAAATGTGGAAAGCCTAAATTAATTCATTCATCATAACTGAGGGGTGTTATTCTAGAAGTTGTAAATGTTATTTTAGTCTATACATTATTCTATTTTCCAGGGAAGAAAAATACTCTATGTAGCATTCATATTCCTTGCCAGGAAAATTTAGAGAAAGAACACATGGTATGGTCTTCTAATTTTTATCTCATTGATATAACCTACACCTCATCATATTAGAAGCTTTCTCAAGGTCCTTCAGAAACTATGATTTCAGTCTGAAATCACTGAAGGGATCGTTCTAAACCTCTGGGATGTCAAGTGTTTAGATGAGGATTTACTGGTCTGTATTCATCCATCCATTCATTCCATTATTATTCCAGCTACTTAAAGAGTTACCTAAAGTTCCTAATTAGACCGTTACAGGAGGGAAAAAAAATTATATATATATATATATATCAGTATTTGTTAATTTAGCAAAGACAATTCTTTAATTAAATAGATCTGGAATCTAAAATCTTTACCTTCCGTACAGTAGGGCTTGATCCTCTCTTACTGAGTAAAAGTGTTTACATGTATGTGTTCGTGTGAAATAAGTACATTACACAGATGAAACCATTTTATTCCAACCAATGTAATGCCAATGTCAATTAGTTTTATTTGATATTTGTATGTGCTCTGTTTTGTTCTAAAAGTGGGAGAGGGGGATGGAATGGAAGGGAATCTTAAAAAGTAGGATATAATAACATATCTCAAAGATTTTCAAACCAGTAAAAAATAAGTCAGAGAGAGAAAGCCAAATGTTATATGGTATCATTTATATGTGAAGTCTAAAAAATAAAGCAAATAAATACATATAACAAAACAGAAACTGACTCAAACTAGGTTACCAGTGGGGAGAGGGGAGGGGGAAAGGGGAAGATAGGGGTAGGGGGTTAAGAGGTACAAACTACTATGTATAAAATAAATAAGCTACAAGGATATATTATACAGCACAAGGAATATAGCCAATATTTTATAATAACCATAAATGGAATATAACCTTTAAAAATTGTGCATCACTATGTTGTACACCTGAAACATATAATATTGTACATCAACTATATACCTTTCTCTCTCTCTATATATAATATATATATACATATATATATTATATATATTACACACACACACACACAAACAAGCAAAAGGAGTCTTATAGTCTCAGAGGAGGATGAAAAAAATAAAGGCTGTTTTCCAACCCATTTGACAGATGCATAAACTGAGGTCAAATTTTTCAGAAAATTTCCCCAAAGCCATGGAGTTAAATTTTGGCAGTCATCATCTCTGTGAAAAGCACTATCTGCTGTGAAGAAAGCAGTAGCAATCCCTACAAGACAGTCTATTATTAAATATTCTCCTTTGTCATTCAAACTGGAAATGTTATGAGAATTCAAAGAAGGCAAAATTTGTATGGAGAAAGTGGGACTTGGGCAAGCTCCTGAAGGGCAGAAATAATTTGAATGGAGAGAGAAAAAGACATCTCACGGCTTCCCTGGTGGCGCAGTGGTTGAGAGTCCGCCTGCCAATGCAGGGGACACAGGTTTGTGCCCCGGTCTGGGAAGATCCCGCATGCCGCCGAGTGGCTGGGCCCGTGAGCCATGGCCGCTGAGCCTGCGCGTCCAGAGCCTGTGCTCCGCAGCGGGAGAGACCACAACAGTGAGAGGCCCGCGTACCGCAAAAAAAAAAAAAAAAAAAAAAAAAAAGACATCTCAGGTGTTCAAGGTCAACTGATCAAAGGTGGACTGGAAAATCATCAATTTACTTTACTGGAGCATAATCCCTTTATTAGAGAAATAAGACTGAAGAGATGCATTAGATATGTCTCTCAGTATGACAGAGGATTTTGAAAGCCTAGTAATGCACCTCAGAAAACAATAAAAAAAAAAACCCAGATTGTTCATTTTTCCAGTAGGTATAAATGGCAATCAGATTTGCTCTCCTGTTTCACAGTTGTACAATAGATAGCCAGTAGAGTCTTTTTTCTCCTTTCAAGTGTTCCACCTTTAGCTTACTATTCCTTCCCATTTTTTTCTTTCCTTCTTGGTGAACTGCTATTTCTGAGAACAGTTCTGTTTATTAAAAATATGTAATTTCCATTTTCTAGAAAGAAAATCTAAGCTTTAAACAGCCACCCTTCAGGTGAAAATTTTGAAACATTCCTTCTAATCCCCAATTAATTAGAAATTAGTCAAAGGGCAGGCAGATCAGGAGAAAAGAAAACTTCTGCTACATTAGACACTTTCATGGTAGGAGTTATGCAGAGTGATTTTTCAAATAATATTCTCTGGAGCTCCAGCACTGCAGGGGAGCTGCTTCAAACAGAGCAGCTACACTTTTATTTGTTTTATATTTGAACTCCTAAATAAGTGTTTATTTGGAAAAATGGTTTCAGAAGCAGCCCATTATTATTCTGTTCTGGGTTCAACACTGCCTCATGTTTGTTTTTTTAACGTTTAGGACCAACTCACAGAACACAGTGGATTTCATCTATTTGAAATCTTTGTTAAAAGAATGAAACAACAAACCTGGAAAAAATGACATGTTAGAGCCATGCTGAAGACATGTAATGATTAATAGACAAGTAAGTTTATTTATCAAAATTCTGGTAGAGCACCACTGCTACTTTAGATATTAAATATTGTTTTGTATGCATGTAAAATTTTTATTGTAAACATTGAAAAAATTAAAATTAAGTGTTGGGGCTTCCCTGGTGGCACAGTGGTTGAGAGTCTGCCTGCCGATGCAGGGGACATGGGCTCATGCCCCGGTCCGGGAAGACCCCATATGACGCAGAGCGGCTGGGCCCGTGAGCCATGGCTGCTGAGCCCGTGAGCCATGGCCGCTGAGCCTGCGCGTCTGGAGCCTGTGCTCCGCAACGGGAGAGGCCACAACAGTGAGAGGCCCGCGTACCAAAAAAAAAAAAAATTAAGTGTTAAATTTCCAAAGTAGTAGAGGGGAACATCTGAATTAAATAAAAAGTAAAGCACACCGTATCAAAAAAATACAGATGAGAAAAAGAAAGAAGTCAAATAGTAGAAAAAATAAAAGGAAAGAAATAAGAAGATAGAAAAAATTCCAGTATCATTATCCTAACAAATTAATACAGCACAGTCTTCAGTGAAAACAATCCAAAATTGTCAGACTGAATTTTTTCCTGAGATATATGAGGTTTATAAGAATCATATTAAAAATAATTTCAAAACTATAAAGCTACAAAGTATTAAATTGCAATGATAAATTTTCAAATACAACAGCATGATCAGAGATTTTATTAAACTTCTAGTAATTACAGACAAAGCACACAGAAAAACCAGGAAAGTACATAATATTTGAACTATATGGTTAGCAAATATGATCTAATAGACATAAAATCTTGCACCAAACAATTGGAAAATATTTTTTTTCAGGCATTCAGGCAAATGAATGAATATTGGTCACATTTTAGACCCTAACATGAGTCTCAACGTTTTTCAAACACTAGTATCATATGAACCACAGTCTTAAGAATGAAGTTGGGTTAGATATAAATATGGAAAATGTAAAGAAACAAACTATGTATTTGAAAATTCTTAAAAAATACTTTTTTTTTTTTTTTTTTTTGCGGTATGTGGGCCTCTCACTGTTGTGGCCTCTCCCGTTGCGGAGCACAGGCTCCGGACACGCAGGTTCAGCGGCCATGGCTCACGGGCCCAGCCGCTCCGCTGCATGTGGGATCTTCCCGGACCGGGGCACGAACCCGTGTCTCCTGCATTGGCAGGCGGACTCTCAACCACTGCGCCACCAGGGAAGCCCTTAAAAAATACTTTGATAGGCCAAATTTTATAATGATTAATAATAAAATATTATATCTCAAAACTTATGATATGCATCAAGAGCTGCCCAGAGAGAAAAGCTTGAAGACTTCATAATACAGATTCTATTAAAAAAGAGATAGAGCTGAAAATTAGTAAGCTAAGAATGCTAGGTATCAAAAGGGATATAACCACAGAAACAGCAGAGATTAAAAGATAATGAAAACTGATAACGTTTATGATCATATGTTAATAGCAGGAGAAACATATTTCAAGAAAAATGTATAGTACACAAAATGACAGAGGAATAAACCCATAATCATTAGTAGTAATCAGTATGTTTACAACACAGAGAAACTCTCACATACTTTCTTCAGGAGACAACTCCCACCACACCCCACCAAAACAAAATTTGCATAGGTAGCGTTGTTCATGGCAGTAAAAAAAGGCAAACGACTCAAAGGCCCATCATGTAAAAATGATGACATATTTACGCTCAGAAAATATATAACAGTAAAACTGAATGAACTGTGTCTACCCTAGTCAACATGGCTGAATCTAATAAATTAAACGTTGAGCAAAACAGCAACTTCTAGACATTCCATACTATATGGTTCTGTATATACACCAAGTTTAAAAAGTGTCATGATAAAAGACTTATTTTAGATGGATACACATTTGGTGAAAACAAGAAAAACAAGGGGCTAACCATACAATATATGCTCTGAGGGGGACGGAAAAAAAAGGGGACGAAACTGGGGAGAGAATCAGAGAGTTTAAGTTAGTAATATTTTGGTTCTTAAGTTGTGTACATGGGTACATGGATGTTTGTGTTGGTACTACTAGTTAAAATATACATACATGTTATAAATATTTTCTGTGTATGATTTATTGCTTATACCAACAAACTGAATTCCTCACAACTTCCTAGGTGATTGACATATTTACTAAACTGTGTCTTCATTCGGCAAATCCTTTTCATTTTTAGCCTCCCATCAGCCTCACCTTCTTGATAAAGTCCTCTCTACCAGTTCAATAACCTTGCCTCAGGACCACAGCCACCTCCGCTACAAGGCTGAGAACACTAAGGCCTTTTCATGTATATCCATGTATTCTCACAGTGCTCTGTGTACCACTCTTTCTTGCTACTTACATCATAGTATTCTAAACACTGGTCTATGTACCTTTCTTTCCTGCAACAGTGTGACCTAACTGCCCACAGAAGCTGTGCCTAAATTCATTATTGTATCCCTAAAAGCCCAACATAATACCTGAAACGTAGCCAGTGCTCAGTAAACGTGTCTCCTGATGGATGGTTAAATGGATGGATGGATGGGTAAATGGATGTATCGGTAAGTGAAAGAAGCCATGAATGTTTTCTACTTTTATGTGTATTGCTTTATTTGGCTTAGATTTGTTTTGGATAAGCACAGTCTCCACTAGCACATCCATCTCTTGTGTAGTGTACCAGCTGACCAGATGTTCATCAGATGCTAGTGTAGTACATTCATATTTTCATTGGCAAAACTTATGAAATGATATTCTATGAAAGAATAAAAAGAATGTAATTAAATAAAACTTTCTACTGAGTGTAAATTTGAGAATTAACTTCTCACAGGAATTTAACATGGGCTCAGTCATTTCTTTCAGAGAAGATGCTGATTACAACGTTTACACAGAGATGACCAAATGAAATACTTATCATTCCTAACTATTCCAATTGTAAGGATAGGCACCAATAATTTAACTAATATGATTTTTGTCAGTGACATAATTATGACAGTATTCATATTCAGTTTCTCGTTCCTTCATTCAGCAGAAACATTGATAGACTGCTATGTGTGAGACAAAATGAAAAGTCACTGGGCATGCAAGCAGTGAACAAACCAGGTACAGTTTCTACCCTTTTGGAGCTTATATTCCAGAGTATTGATGACGGTGAAGATACCAGCGATAAGAACAGGCACCATTTATTAAGGAATCACTAAGGGCCTGAACCATGCTAACAGCTGTGAATGCATTAACTTATGCTGAGCCTTGAAACTACTCTGCTAAGTAGGTATAAACATCCCCATTTCACAGATGAGAAATGGAGATCCAGACACTTTTGTTGAACCATCCAGGGTCACCAGCTAGCAAGGAATGGAGCTGGAATTCAACCCAAATTTTATCAGCTTCCATCCTCAACATTTATAACCACTGCTCTACAAAGCCCCCTTGTGTTAGTACAATTTTAAAAATTAGCAAAATTGTTTTGTGTGAATGAGTGCTTTTTAAAATAAAGAACAATATATGTATATATCAAATTGTATACCTGTGTTTAATCTCTTCATAGAAAAATCATAAAATAAAAGTAAATTAAACAATATACCCATCAAATACTGATAGGGATTGCTACAAAGTCATTTACAGAAGTACTTTTTGCCAAAAAAATAAATAATTCCAGAAAGAAAGCAACTAACAAGGTATTTTTTAAGAGCATGGAATTATTTTCCTTAAAAAACAACTTGTTTGACTGGATAGATTTTATCTTGAGTAATACTAGCATTGGGGGGATTTAGGAATCTACTACTAAAAGAGCATTTGCTGCAGATTTTAATAAAATTATTTTTCAACAATCAAATTATTTCTCTTTTATTCCTCTTGCTATATTCAGTATACTAAATTTTAGTACTCAAATGCCTGACCTCAGAGCCACGTATTTTTATATTTGGTACATAGAACTGAATGTAAGTGAAATAGGTAAAGTCTGTTCTGAGGCTTTAATTTTTTTCTTAGAAGCCTTAAAAAGGAATTAATTTGAAGTCTCGGTTCCCTATCTCCTTAATTTTTATTACTCACTGAGAATAAAATGTGTGCATAAAATGAAGCTAATTAATTAATTTTTATAAAACCAGAAGCCATTCTTTAGTATCTAAATTAGCTTTATTAAGCATTCATTCACAGACTAGGGATATCAAGATAAATAAAGTCACACTCTGTCTCAATAAAGAAAAGTAATGAGATGGTAAGCTGCTAATAAATTAGAGTACAATCTACTAAGGACTGTCCAAAGAGATCTGGAGTAGACATCATGATGGCATATGTAAAAACAAGACCACATGACAAGCGGTCAAGTGGGGAAAGCATTCCAGAAGTATTGTTTGCCTTGGACTTGATCCACAATTATGGATTTGCTCAGTTGACCCAGAATAGAAGAGTATTTAATACAAAGGAAGAGCAAAAGCTCAGAGATGTCGGTGAGTAAATAAACAAACCTAGGAGACTGCTGGTCATTCCATGGCACCAGGGACCACAGGACTTGAGAAGCGAATGACACCAGATGCTGGGATTAGAAGAGTCACATCACTTGTTTCTAGTCACATCACTTCTGTTTCTAAGTTGTTTCTGGAGTAACCGCCAAAATAATAGAAACAAGACCCTGCTTGGTTGCTTGCACTTCAGAATTTGGGGGCATGTGAGGGAAGGAGAGAGTGAAGAGAGAAAGGTAAAAAGGAGTTTTTCTTTTATTTTCTAAAAAACATCATTTTCATATTCAGATACCAGTGGGTCCACGGCATTGCTACAGCACAGCATCTAGGCTTCGCCAGATGGCTTTTCTTTTCAGAGTTTGGAAAGTGTAATGCAGGACATGTAGTCTTGTTTGCCATCAGGTGTGTGTGTTGGGGGTTGAGGGAGGACTGGAAGTAGTACCTGGCATTTGCAACCATATTTGATCTGTTAACATTCAGTGCTTAAAGAGACATGAATCAAGGTGTATTTGAACGCCTTGCCAGCCCTTGACCTAGAAGGAGTTATTTATTTAAAAGAGTCCTTTGGTCTTATTTTCATTAAGAAACCAAGACCCCAGAGCTCAAGTGAAATTTCAGCCCCATTATTTGCAGATAGTCATTACCTCTGAGTGCACTTAAAATCGCTGAAGAAGAGAAAATTTGCTACTCTGCAAGCAGGAAGCACACCTCCCGTGTAGAGGTGGCTGAATTGTAAATAGAAGGAATAAGTTTCCGAAGGAGATATTCAGTGATTGGATGGTGCCCATCGCTTCTGATGCTGCAAGAACTGTGCTGATGATGACCCTGAAAACTGACTTCTATATCACACCATGTATCACAACACAATGCTTTCATATACTTTATTTTATTTAGCTCTCGTAAGCATCCACGGATGAGCGAACAAGTTTAAAGAGATTATTTTGCCCAAGGCCACACAGCAACAAGAGGCCAAGAGGGGATTTAAAGACAGATGTTGTTTCCAAGCCCAGGGCTCTTTTCACTAATTCTAAACCCCTTTCCTGATCACAGACAGATATTAAAGTTTTTCCCCCACTAATATATAACGTACTCAGAGAAAGTTCTGGGGGTCCATGATGGCTGAGAGAGACTTTGGTTAGGAGGAAACTTTGGAACAGAAGCTGTGCAGATGAATTATCAGAGGCCAATGGAGCTGAGCACACCAGGAGAACAACCGAGCTTGAGAGGATCTGAAGACATGTCAAGCAAGAAAGAGTCTAGTAGGAAATGACATGGGACCCAGGGACAAATGATGACAGCAAGAGATGTGGTCATGATATCGAGGGATATTTTACATGAAGCATTGTGATATTGAAATGAATTTCTGCTTAATAAAGAATATCTTCAGTGTGCTGATTTTCTTTGCATCAATAGTTTCCATCTGCTATATTATGGAGCAAGGGCTTGCAAGTACAGAATTGGGATGAGCTGACTGAACAGTCCAATGGAACATTTCCTCCAATGTCCAATTGAGAGAACTCAGACACCCCTGCTAACTAAATGCTGTCACTCCATGCCCCAAGCATTCCTGTTCCTGAGCTACATAAAAATGCAAAAGCATAAATGGAAGCATTCTTTGCTAGCTGAGACACACTTATTTCTATCATGTTAGGGTTATGAATATGAGAGAACTTTCACTTAAGTATTAAATTAAAAATTGAAATTTTCTTTATCTCACAGATTTTCCTTCAAGACACATATATTAACATTTTCTTTCACTTCTCCTTGACTGGTCTTATAACAAATCCTCAAGCAGTGAAGCAACTTTCCTTGATGAGGACTCTCTCAGATTTGCCCTTTGAAAGGCTTTAAGTAAATTTCCTATTTTCCTGAAAAAAAAATTCCTAATGCTCTCTGCTTTTCCTCTTCTGCATTGAGAAATCTCTCATTGGACAATTCAGTTGAATTATTTGCTCAATTATTATACATATGTGTGAACTATTTTAGTATCTGGATGTGTTCCTACCAAGGGTCTCCTTGCTGTTGCAATTTTATCAAAAGGTTTTCAGAATCTCTTTGCACAATGCATAGCCTTCAGTGTAATTTTTTATAAACTGTTTCTTGTATCATATTACGAGTCTTTAAGGATGCCCTGTTCTATTATTTTGTTGTAATAAAATCTCAAATATTAAAAAAGCTTATTGGGTGTTCAAATTTTTTTCAAAGTTGTTAGCCTGGATGGCAAAAGATACAATATGAGTAGTGAGAAAATAAATAGAAATTGGTTTGAATGCCCACTTTGTGCACATACTTTTCCTCATCTTATACAGTTTAATTCTCATATCAATCTGGTGAGCTTTTTTCTCTTTACAATGAGCTCAGAGAAGTGAAATTTTTTCCCAACCAACTAATAAATGCCAAAGGTGGAATTCAAACCTACATGTATCTAACCCCAAGGTTCCTAATATGTCCATGACACCATGCTGATTTTCAAAACTCAGGTATAATCCCTGTCCTCCATGCATGACATGGTGATCTTTGTTTTTCGTGGGTTTTTTTTTTCTCATGACAAAAATTTTAAACTGCTTTATTGAGGTATGATTCACATGTAAAAAGCTTTACATATACAATGTACACAATTTAATGAGCTTGGGGATAATTATACACCCACGAAACCATCTCTAGACATGGTAAACTTTGGATTGTATTGCAGAGGTATAAGAAAGTAAAGAGAAGATTTGAAAGTATCGTGATAACCTTAAATGCCCCCTCTTGGGAAACTTGTTGGCTGGCCATGCTGTTACTGCAATCAAGGAGTGTCAATTGGTACCCTGAGTCGGTCACTAGATAATTTTTGCTTGATCAATTGCTTGGGGCGTGATTTTGACAAGAGGGGCTTAAGAGCACTTACTGAACACCTGCCATAATTTCATCCACACAACCTATAACTAGGTACCTTCACAACTTTATGTTATTCAGCCCTCAAATCACTCTACACGCAAGCAAATAAGTTAGTAGATATAATAGGTATTAGAACCTACATTCTTCTTAACAACCACGTTATAGGACTACCTTCCAAAGACAGGTCCTAGTAAGTAAAAAGTTATTTGTATAATTATCAACTGAATAATAAAATATCAATAAAATCTAATATTTTATTGATATGATCTTTACGATGCATAGATCATAGTATTTAAGAATCAAATCTGGGCTCCGTTTACTGCTCCATCATGAACTAGGCTCAATTCCTGCTCCATATCTGTGCAACTTCAGAATTCTTAATTTATCTGAGCCTCAGTTTCTTCATCTCTAAAATAGTAATAATAATCCCTACTCCACAGGAGGTAGCAACTCAATGAAGTTATGCATATACATGCTAGCACAGCCTCTGTACAGGAAAAGTGTGGATAACTTTATAAGTAGGAGATTAGGAAATTGAAATCAGTTTCCTCTGCTTAGTAAGAAATAAGCTCATTTGTTGAGAAAGAATACCTAGATTACTGAAGAATTATTGGATTGCTGAAGACCCACAGAAGTCTGAAGAGAAAAAATAAGGGTTTTTTCCTCCTTTTCTTTCATGAAAATAACCAATATTAACCTAAGAAACAAAAATAACTTTGAAAATCCCTTTCAAAAACAAAACAGGAAACAGCTAAGACAAGAATATTATCTGCCGAAACTCATCCAAATCCAGGGAGGACACCAAATGCCTAAAACATGTCTCCACATCTCAAACAGTGTTCTTTATTTCTCTCAAAATAATGACGCCATCCTGAGAGACCAATGATACATCTCTTAGAATGACGAGAGCTGGGCGTGTGGGTTGGCCAGAGGAAGAATAATTTGGGAATTTGGTTCTAGAGCACAGGGCATCAGAGCAGAAGCTGAGAAAGAAATGATGCCAAGAGTACCCCATTTATGTCTCCAAACATGACTCACAACATGAGAAATAAACTGCAAATGAGGCAGGACAGGAAGGGAAAATCACCTTGCATCTGCTAGCAAAACTGGACTGGGCAGATATAAATCCAGGAGAGGTATGCTAGAAACACGCTGAACTGGCTCCACAGTACCTGCTCCCTCTAGAGAAAAGACTCAGGAATGTGTTGCCTCTAGAACAGGAGACACAGCATATTTATTTGGAAAGTATTTTGAGAAACCATTCCCATTTGGAAGCTACTGATCGCCTCTGCCCATTACTTGTACAAAGGGCAGACCAGAAAACGATGGTCTCCATTGACACACAAAGAACGTTCATGAAAGATTACAAAAGGGATGAATACAGAGTTGATGTAAAGCAAACAGGAGGAAAGGAACATAACAAATAAAAGGCAACTGAAGTGGTAGAGATCAGGAAAGAATTAAAGGTAGTAAGACAGTCATTACAGAAATGGACAATAAACACCTTTTATATGTAACGAGACAGAGAATGGGAAAGGATTTTAGAGATTATGATCAGCACTTCCAAGAAAGTTGCCGTAAAATAGAACCAAAAAATGGAGTAGCAGCTAGAGATACACAGAAAGTAAACAAGCAGATAATGCGGGAAATAGGAAAGAATAACAAAAGAATAAAAAGAAGCCAAATGTGCTTCAACAGACTAGTCAAGTAAGTTACGGTACACCATAGAGTGGAACACAGAAATTTTTTCAACATCCAATGCCCAGTGACATAAACAAGGTATAGAAGAACCTATTTAATAAGCTCCCATTTGTGTAAAACAACTGGGGCCCACATTGCTTCTCCTGAGAGGAAGCGAGTATCTAGGGGACAGGGTAAGTAGAGGGGCTTACTTTTTACTCTATGTGCATCTGTACTCCTAGAAAAGCACTTGCATTACCATATATATATATACACACATACACATATATATATGTCTTTTTTGTAAGTGAAAATAATTCAAAATTTTAAAATGTAAAGAATAAATTCTTGATTCAACTTTCCCAAAAACCAGCAAATGAGAGGGTGAAGAGGGAATAAATAAATAATAAAATTAGGAAACATAGAGCAAAAAATAAAAAGCAAAAACTGCATTAAAGGGTTTCCCTGGTGGCACAGTGGTTGAGAGTCCGCCTGCCGATGCAGGGGACACGGGTTCGTGCCCCGGTCCGGGAAGATCCCACATGCCACGGAGCGGCTGGGCCCGTGAGCCATGGCCGCTGAGCCTGTGCGTCCAGAGCCTGTGCTCCGCAACGGGAGAGGCCACAGCAGTGAAAGGCCCGCGTACTGCACACAAAAAAAAATACTGCATAAAAATTAAAATATGTACTAGGATCCCTTAGCCACTCACTTGATTTTAACTACCATCCATGGTGATGACTCTCCAAGTTATGCCTCTGACCCATTCTCTGAATTTCCCTGAACGCCAGTTTTTTTTTTTAATAGTCAACTACCCACTTGACATATTCACTTGCATTTCTAAGGGGCAGCTTCAATTGAACGTATGCCAAAATGTGCCTTCAGCCTAATCTTTTCCCTTCCTATAAAGTGCATCACCATTTACTCACTTGCCCAAGCCAGTATCCTAGGATTTATCTTAAAGTATTCTACTCATCCCCTCATCTCACCACACCCCTATGCTGACTGTTTCCCTAAAACATATACCAATTCTGTTCAGTTCTATCTAGACAGCTGCCACTCTGTTCCAGATGCCCTACATTCCCTCCTAATTGATGTCCTTACCTCCACCCTCTATTATTCAGTCCCAGCACTACCACCATCCTGTGAACACAATAAACTCCCATCGACTTCTACCTCCATCTGCTTGCATAGCTCATTTTATTGCACTTTGATTTATTGCACTTTGCAGCTGTTACGTTTTTCACAAATGAAAGGTTTATGGCAACCCTGCACTGAGCAAGTCTATCAGTGCCTTTTAACCAACAGCACTTGCTGACTTTATAGCACTATGTCACAATTTTGTAATTCTCACAATACTTCAAACTTTTTCACTATTATTGTATGTGTCATGGTGATCTTTGATGTTACCATTATAATTTTTTTGAGACATCATGACACCCATATTAGGTGGGTGGATTTGATAAATTTTATGTGTGTTCTGACTGTTCCCCCATTTCTCTTTCTCCTTGGGCTTCCCTAGTCCCTGAGATACAACAGTATTGAAATTAGGCTGATTAATAATCCTACTATGGCCTCTAAATGTTCAAGTGAAAGGAAGAATTGCATGTCTCTCACTTTATATCTAAAGCTAGAAGTGATTGAATTTAGTGAGGGCGGCATGTGGAAAGCTGAGATAGACTGAAAGCTAGGCCTTTTGCCCAAACAGTTAGCCAAGTTTTGAATGCAACAGAAAAGTTTTTGAAGGAAATTATAGTACTACTCCATTGGAATAAACAAGTGATAAGAACAAGAAGCAGCCATGTTGCTTATATGGCAGAAGTTTTAGTGGCCCGGATAGAAGATCAAACCAGCCACAGCATTCCCTTAAATTAACACCTAATCCACAGCAAGGCTCTAATGCTCTTCATTTCTATAAAGGATGAGAGAGGCGAGGAAGCTACAGAAGAAAAGTCTGGAACTATCAGAAGCTGGTTCATGAGGTTTAGGGAAAGAAGCCGTCTCTATAACACTGAAGTGCAAGGTGAAGCAGCAAGTGCAGATACAGAGGCTGCAGGAAGTTATTCAGAAGATCCGGCTAAGAATGTACTGAAGGCGGCTACACTAAACAACAGATATTCAATGTGGACGAAACAGCCTTCTACTGGAAGAAGATACCACCTAGTACTTTCACAGCTAGAGAGAAGTCAATGCCTGGCTTCAAAGTATCAAAGGACAGGCCAGCTCTCTTGTTAGGGGCTAAGGAGGCTGGTGACTTTAAGTTGAAGCCAATGTTAATTTACCATTCTGAAAATCCTAGGGCCCTTAAGAATTATACTAAATTTACTCTGTTCTCTATAAACAGAACAACAAAGTCTAGGTGACAGCACATCTATTTACAAAATGGTTTACTAAATATTTTAAGCCCACTGTTGAGACCTACTGCTCAGACAAAAAGATTCCTTTAAAAATATGACTGCTCATTGACAATGCATCTGGTCACCCAAGAGTTCTGATGGAGAAGTACGAGACTCATGTTGTTTTCATGCCTGCTAACACAACCTCCATTCTGCAGTCCATGGATCAAGGAGTAATTTCAATTTTCAAGTCTTATTATTTAAGGGACAAATTTAATAAGCCTATAGATAGTGATTCCTCTTTTGGATCTGGGCAAAGTAAGTTGAAAATCTTCTGTAAAAAGTTCAGATGCTATTAAGAACATTGGTGATTCACAGGAAGAGATCAAAATACCAACATTAGCAGGTGTTTGGAAGAAGTGGATTCCAACCCCCCTGGATGACTTTGAGGGGCTCAAGACTTCAGTGGAGGAAGTAACTGAAGATGTGGTGGAAATAGCAAGAGAACTAGCATTAAACGTGGAGTCTGAAGATGTGACTGAATTGCTGCAATCTCATGATAAAACTTGAATGGATGAGGAGTTGCTTCTTATGGTTGAGCAAAGAAAGTGGTTTCTTGAGATGGAAGCTACTCCTGGTGAAGATGATGTGAAGATTGCTGAGATGACAAGAAAAGATTTAGAATCTTACATAAATTCAGTTCATAAAGCAGCAGCAGGGTTTGAGAGGACTGACTCCAATTTTGTAAGAAGTCCTACTGTGAGTAAAATGCTATCACACGCATTGCACGCTACAGAGAACTTGTTCGTGAAAGGAAGAGTCAATCGATGTAGCAAACGTCACTGTTGTCTTATTTTAAGAAATTGCCACGGTCACCCCAGCTTTCAGCAACCACCCCTCTGATCAGTCAGCAGCACCAGCATCAAAGCAAGACACTCCATCAGCAAAAGGATTACGACTCACTGAAGATTCAGACGACGGTTAGCATTTTTTAGCCATAAAGTATTTTTTAATTTAATAAAAATATGTACTTTTTAGGTATAATGCTATTATACACTTAATAGACTACAGTATAGTTAAATATAACTTTTACATGCACCAAGAAACCAAAAAATTCATGTGATTCACTTTATTGTGACATTCACTTTACTACAGGGCTCTGGACCTGAAACCCCAGTATCTCTAAGATATGTCTGTATAATCTCCCCTCCACATTGTGGCCAGAGTGATAATTTTTAAATAAAAATAAATTCATGTAATTTACCTCCTTAAAACCCTCCAGCAACTTCACATCACACTTAAAAATAAAATCCAGGCTCCCCATCACAGCCTGGAAGACCCTACAGATACTTACTACTTCTCTCACATTATTTCTACCCCTTTCTCTTCCCTTATTCTGATTCATTCCTTGGGAACTTGGTTTTGTTCCTTGATGGTGCTAATCTTGTTTTTGCCTCAGTTCATTTCATTGTCCTGGAATACTCTGTCCCCACGCCACCCCTCAGGGAGGATTTCCCTGTCCACCAATCTAATGAAACACCATCCCATCCATCACTGTCAGGCTGCCCTGTTTCATTTTCCTTATTGGTCTTATATATTTATCTATTATTTTCTTCTTTTGCTTTATTATCTGTCTACCCCCAAGTACAAGAATGAACACTGCCAAAAAAAAAGTAGACTCTATATCTGTTGAATAAATGAAGGAACTCCATTTGTATTTCTAAAATATTAATGTGTCTAAACAGTTCTTGTATAGACACAAAAATATGGCTTAAGAGATAAACAAAAAAATTAAGGTTTGTGATTCGCCCTGGGAAATTGGATGGCTGGCCTGGCAAGGAGGTAAACTCGCACTTTTTTAATTCAAATGCTTTGGAACTAGCTTAACTTCTGCAATGAAAATTGCATCATTTTTTCTTATTTAAGAAATATATAATGGTTTTACAGGTGGTAAGTCCTGTTCTAGAAAAAAAAAAAATCCAGACAGAAATTACTAGGTAGGAGATACAAGAATTGAGACCCATTTAGCTAAAAATGGAAAGGCAGTGTGTAATAAAATGTTTGTTAATGATCATACCTTTATTCTAATCCTACCCCCTTCCCTTTAAGCTATAAATTTTAGATAAAATTTAATTGCTCAACAATATTCATTGTCTCTTTAAAACCAGATGTGTGAGATTCAAAACCAAGATATATTCTATTTTAATATCAGAATCGCTTGTTTAACAATATAAATTTAGCTAAATAACACTGAATGTTATTGATATGCACACACTGGATAAGAATATCTTTGAGCAGGTGATATTTTGAATCTATTCTTAACAGACAATGGAAGCTCCTATGATACACTAGGGGATAACATGAGAGTGTTATAAAAAGTGCCTTTACATGTTATTTGGGTAATATCAGAAATTTCATAAGAAATCTTCACATTTTAATGTGTATTACTGATAATCGATTCTTCAAAATACTGCGGCACGTTACAATCCCCCTGCAACTCCACATTAGAGAAAATATTGCATGATGTTTTACATGTTATTATAAGTAGTTAGATGCTTTTCAAAATTGTTACCTTTCTTTTTATATTTATCAAGGTGGGCAACTTGTGATTTAGAAATCGAAACCTGAGTCCCTCTCAGAGAGGGAGTCTACAGGCTCTTGGAACTATACTGACCAAAATAAATATCCAAGAGGTCACCATGGGAGGAGGGATGGGCTTTTATCTATCTGACTACAAACGATAAAACAGGGCTGCTGTTAACCCAAAGGTACCTTTGCAAGAATTTTTAAATAGCATTTCCTCCTTAATTTATTTCCATTGGCCAGAAAAAAAAATCTTAGTAAACAGACAACTGCACAACGTTTACCATCAGAACAATGCCTCATCAATCAGCGTCCTTGTACAGTGCACAACCTGCACTTACATACCCAGTGTCTTTGTAATTTAGGAACATTTGGCAGAAGCTACCAGGAGACATTCCAGTTCCAAATTAGGAAGACGTTTCTGACATAGTTTTTAAGTCAGAATGAACTGTTTCAGTAAGTTCTAAATCCCCCATCACTAAAGGAATGGAAACTTTGGCATAATTAAACTCACATATTATGTGGAAGTTATAGATGAGATTTTAAACATCAAGTGGTAGTTGGACTTGATAAACTTTAAGGTTTTTTTCCTAATCCTAGAATTTAATATTCCATTTCAAAAAGATTTAGTGAAACTTTAACAAAATGTATAAAATATATTTGCTCTTATATATATAGGAAAGTGTCAGTCATAGCTTTAAAGCAGAAAAGAAATCTAATGCAATTTATTTCGTTAATTTAAGAATGATTCCTTAATGTCTTTTATTTATAAATTACTTGTGTTACCCTTATGTACATGGTGCCATTGGTTTCTGAAAACAATGAGATAAGAAGTCCAGGTGTTAGTGAATTCCATGTTGAAATGAGAAAGCAGAGCCTCGGAAATGCAGTTTCACACAAGAAACTTTTCACAAGTAAAAGCTGAAGGAATGAGAGTCAAACTCAGGTTGTTTATTTCCTATCCTTTCTCTTTATATCATTCCTCTTCCTGAAAGTTCATTCTGGCCTTCTAATCTGCCAAAGCAAACATGGAAATATATTAAGCCATGTAAGGCTTATTGCCTGATAAAAGAGAAGTTTGATGGTATCAAGTGAGATAAACATTTTTACTACTATTATTTGTTTGTTCACTGGTTTGCTGTCTCTCTTTCTTACCTGATTGTAAGATTGATTAGGAGAAGGATTCTGCATCTTTTGCTAGCTAATTTCTACCACTAAGGCTCCGAAATAATAGTTGTTTGAATGAATAAATGGTTTAACCACAATTAATTATGTGGTTATTTATACAATAGATCTTAGACAATATACAAGACGAAGGATTCAACAACAGCTTTATACATAAATCTACCTTAAATATATAATCAGAAAAACACACAGATTAAATGCCACAAACAGGACAGCCTAGATATCAAGGTTAAATGTGTGTAGACCAAATAATCAGTGATTGACTGCATAATCTCCCTTTTAATAGGCTGTTTGGACACTGCACAACAATGGATTTTTGCATCATCAAAATTAAATTTCAGCTCCAGATTCTTGGTCCATTATAATTTCCATTGGGAATGGTCTCTTCTTTCCTCTACCCCATATTATTTCCTGTTATTTTCACTAACAGAAGAAGGACTGTCACTCCTTATTGAATTCAAGGAAAAAAATTTTTTGATCAGTTGGAAGTATTCAATAATATACAGATGGGAAGAAAATGATATGCAAATAGCTCCAAAATGATAGGACTCAGTGGCCAAACTGGAGAATCAAGAGGGTGCTACCGGGCTTCCCTGGTGGCTCAGTGGTTTAGAGTCCGCCTGCCGATGCAGGGGACACGGGTTCGTGCCCCGGTCGGGAAGGATCCCACATGCCGTGGAGCGGCTGAGCCCGTGAGCCATGGCCGCTGAGCCTGCACGTCCAGAGCCTGTGCTCCGCAAGGGGAGAGGCCACAACAGTGAGAGGCCCGTGTACCGCAAAAAAAAAAAAAAAAGAGGGTGCTACCAAAACATACATCGTAAATGGGATCTGGCATTGATGCCAAGGTAAATGAACAGAGGGCCCTGGTTGATTCTTCCTCACATGACATCTAGTCTTCTTTCATTTGTGCTCTGAAGAGAAATTCTTTAATTTTATTTATTTTATTTTTTATCAAGATAATTTTTCTAGAGCAGTTTTGGGTTCATAGCAAAATTGAGCAGAAGGTATAGAGATGTCTGATATAGCTCCTATCCCCACACATGTACAGCCTTCCCACTATTAACATGCCCCTCCAAAGTGGGAATTTTCAATTGATCAACCTACACTGTCACACCATAATCACCCCAGATCCACAGTTTACACTACAGTTCACTCTTGGTGTTGCGTTGCATGTTCTGTGGATTTGGCATAACATGTAATGACATGTATCCATCATTATGGTATCATCCAGAGTATTTTCACTGCCCTCAGAAACCTCTGTGCTCCACCCATTTATCTCTTGCCCTTGCCCCAACCCCTGGAAACTCCTAATCTTTTCATGTCTTAATAGTTTTGCCTTTTCCAAAATGTCATATAGTTGGAAACATACAGTATGCAGCCTCTTCAGATTGACTTCTTTCATTTAATAATATAAATTTAAGTTTCCTTTATGTCTTTTCATGGCTTGATAGGTCCCTTCTTTTTAGCACTGAATGATATCCCATTGTCTGAATGTACCACATTTTATCCATTCACACCCCGAAAGCCATCTTGGTTTCTTCCAAGTTTTTGGCAATTACTAATAAAGCTCTGTAATCTTTAGTGTGCAGGTTTTTGTGGGGACATAGTTTTCAACTCCTTTGGGTAAATACCAAGAAGAATGACTGCTGGATCATGTGGTAAGAGTATGTTTAGTTTTTGAAGAAACTGCCACACTGTTTTTCAAAGTGGCTGCACCACTTTACATTCTCACCAGCAATGAATGAGAGTTCCTGATGCTTCACATCCTTGTCGTCATTTGGTGGTGTCAGTGTTCCAAATCTGGGCCATTGTAGTAGACATGCAGTGGTTTTAATTTGCATTTCCCTGATGATATATGACTTGGAGCATTCTTTGTATGTTTGTCATTTGCATATTTTATTTGGTGAGGTGTCTACTAAGGTCTTTGGCCCATTTTTAAATCAGGTTGTTTTCTGAATTTTGAGTTTTAAAAGTTCTTTGTATGTTTGGATAATAGTACTATCTCAGATTTTAATCTTTTGTAAAGATTTTGTACAGGTCTGTAGCTTGTCTTCTAGTTCTCTTGAATTCTGTCTTTCACAGAGCAGAAGTTTTATATTTTAATGAAGTCCAGCACATCAGTTACTTCTTTCATGGATTATCCCTTTGGGGTTTCACCTAAAAAGGCATCACCATACTCGAGGTCATCTGGGTTTTCTAATTTTTTTTTCAGGAAATATCTGGAAGGTGTTTCCCTGTCTTAGAATTCAGGTAGTGACTTTGTTCTCTTGGGAAAAATTATTGATATTGAAATAAAAGTCATACATCAGTACTATCACTTTTCTTGATGGAAAAAAGCACTCATTCTCTTTTAGAAAATGTAGTAAGCTTTCATTTCAGTTGCACTCACTCTTTTAAAATTTTATGTTATCTCCCTTTCACTCTGTTTTTGTGATGTATATGTACGACTTAAATTTCTTTTTCTAATTGAAGCCATTAAATAAAAAGGAGGTTGTTTTGTGAAGACAACTGACATTTAAAATGATAAAACTAACAAATTTTACAAGGCAGTGGGAGAGGGAAAGCATAGCAATACAGGCAGAATATCAATTGTACCATATTAACTTAAAAAACACAGAGGTGCTAGGCATACATTATTTGTAAACAGTTGGTGTCAGGAAACATGGTGTTCATTCTATTTGGGATGCATAATCTTCGATATTCTGACCACAGTTTAAGATGAACATATTGCATTCTCTGTTTCTGGTGTCACGACACAGCAAGTTCAGCTAATTGTGGCAGGGAGATGGGGGCGGGGTGGCTAGAGGACACAGCAACAGTTTAAGGGAGAAGTCTGTGGGAACTTTAGGTAGTAAAGTAATATTGTGAAAGGGGTATTATTGGGGGAATTTTGTAGAGAACAGTAAAAAGGACAAACATAGGTGAGGGATGGAGAAAGATCAAACAAAATTCTACAACTTAAGAGAGGAGAGCAGTTTGGTGGCTGTACCTGTCTCTCTCTGATGTAAATGAGAAGTCCCTCCCTCTCTGTCCCATCTACGATGTCTCAGTCTCATCAGAGGATAGCCATTCTGCAGCAGGGACACGTTTTCTTTGCGTCCCTCTCAAATCTTTTTTCCCGTCCTTTGGCTTTCCATTGTTATCTTCAATCTCCTTTAAAACCAAAGGCTGTGACAGGATTTTTATTTGAATTTTTTTGACATAAATGCACCAAGGGACATTAAGAATAAGAGACTACTGATCTCTGGAACTACCCCTGACACACAACTCTTTAACTATTACTAAACAAAGTATTATGTCACTAAAAATGTGTTGCTACAAGGCAGTGAATGTTATAAGAACAAATATGGGAAAATGGAGGGGAAATTGTTCATGGAGCTTAAAAATCCATAGGAGAATCTTAGCCTTTATGAGTCACAGCAAACATTTATACAATGTTTATACAATGTGTCATTTTCCCAAACTCTGCATATTAATTCACTCATTTCTCACATAGTAGATACTACTATTTTGCCCATTTTGCAAATGAAAAGAAGTCTATAGTATTTTCTTGCCCTAGAGACCATGAGACTCAGAGGGTGGAAGGTCTTGTTTTTTAGGATGAGAGGAGCACAGGTTTCTTTGCAAAGACACCACTAGAGCTCACGGTAGAGTTTTGATGTAGGAGCTGCAGAAATGAATGACTGAAAGTCCAAGTAAAGTCTTGGAAGTCTTGAAAGTCAATATATTTCTTACATGTGAATTATCTAGTCATATTTATAAAAGCAATTTTAGCTTAGCTTATATTTTTTCTCATTTTGACATTTAACCTAAGAGCACTTCCATTTCTTAAACATTTTCCATATTAAAACTAATAATAGACATTTTTTTCCGTTCCCCAGTATTTTCAGACTGAATTAGATTTTGTTCAATAGGAGTCAAAATGATGACTTTTGCTACCACACATGGGGGTCCCACGACATAAGATGATACTTTGAGCCGTATGGATTTGAAACATTTCTACTTTCCTAGTTTACATGTTCCTATTGAAGGCGTACATTTTTTAGGAAGTATTTCATTTAACACCTGGAAGGTTGGGTGTGATGGAGGTATAATTAAATGATAACATCGGTAGAATAGAACATTGCCCCAAGATAACGTTCAGCAATCCTGCTGGAGCATCAAAGGAGTGGCAACCCGAAGCACTGATTTTCCAAGCAAGAAACATTTGTTCAGTGAAAATGTCTTATTACAATTAATTTACTCTTAGTGTACAAATGACGAATGCAAGAGTAACTGCAGCCCCTGCGGATTAGGAAACACTGCTCTCCTGGCTCCTTCCTGGCTCCTTTCTTCTAGACCAGTACCAATCGCAGTTGGCAGCTGCCTGCTGCAGTGCTTAATATTTCCTTCCATTTGAAGTTTATATCTCTCGCTCTTTTTCCCATTATTAGTTTTTAGCAATGATTTTTCTCATTCTCCTTCTCACACCCTTTTCTTTCTCAGTTTCCTCTCTCCCCTTCAGCTTGTTATGTTATTCTTCTACAGATTTTTTACTTATTTATCTCAGATAGATTAAGAAATGATTTTCAAACCTGACTGTACATCAAAATAAGTGGAATATTTTATTAAAAATAATTATTTCTGGGCCCTACCCCCAAGGGATTCTGACTCAGGAAGGCTTCACTGAGGTAGGAAAATCAGCAGCTTAAATCTGTATTTTTTAAAGGATTCCCAGATGATAATTATTTGCAGTCAGATATGAAGATCCTTAATTGATATCCTTTAAATTACCTCAGTCAGCTTTCAAAGCAAGAGAACCTCTAAAATGCAAAATCAATACATCATCCTCTTCAGAACAAATGCTCCCACACAGAGGTCCCAGTGTACCTGCCCTCTGAGCCCCAAATAGCATGTGAGTTCAGACACGGATTCCACATTGAGTGTTTTGCTGATTCCCTACTGTTTCGAGGAAGGCAAGATTAATCAGGCAGTGGGCCTTCTGCCCAGAGAGGCTGTTTGGGAAAAAGTGGACCGTGATTGCAGAGCCTCCACTTCGAATCCGGCTGTCAGAAGGGAACGCCTTCTGGATGAGGAAGCAGCCAGCTCCTTTCTCGGAGATTCATGCCTCTCGGTCTTAGCCTTAACCCTAGTTAAGAGAGACAATACACCTGGCAGCTCTCTCTCCCATGCATTTTCCAAAGGAGTTGCAGCCATCTGATAAGCACAGAGAGGCTCCGTTTGCTATTTTTAGGCTGGTTCTTCAGTGAGTACATTAGAAACTCAAACCTAAAAAGAGCATACAAGCCCTACAGACAGTGTATGTAGTACCTGCAATGGTGAATTACCGAATGACCAAGAGCATTGTGACCATGACACCAACCCTTAACAATGCATTCAGAAAATTAGATCATTATGATTCATCATAAAAATATATTATTTATAGGAAAATTTTAGGATGTTTTGGAAAGCATTTTAACAATACAGCTTTCAGTCCAGTGAAAATAACATTTCCATATGGTTTTTCTAGACCAAATGAAATGCAAATACATATTTCTACTACTCAAGTAGGATCTATTTAAATTTTCTAGGGATAATACACGTTTGCTAGCACACCTTTAAAATCCATGAGCTAAGTCAACCTTATGACTTCTGTCAACTGATAGGATACCAAATTACCTCACTTTTACTACTTACCCATGATAATTATAACAAATATACATTGAGAGTTCTAGTATCTTGCCAGGTACTGAATGTATATCTTTGTTTTATCAAAATAAAAAGAATTTTGTTTTTTCTTATTATAAAAGTAATACATAGTCATGTTCATTTAAAAAATAGACCATATGGAAAAAAGAAGTAAGAAAATAAGCCCATCAGAATTTCATCACCTTAGAGATACCCAAATCTTCCACAATCACATTTCAAAAAACACACTGCCATATCTACTGTGTCACAATTGTTTGTGAATGGTTTTGTGGCAGGGTTATTGTTCTGTTGCCTTAAATAACTTATTAAATTTTAAAAAGAAAGGTGATATAAAACTAACAAAATAATTATTTTCCATTGCTGTATATACCCTGCCATTTTTCTACATACATGCATATATACATGCACACATGTACACATACATACACAAATACACAAAAAAGATTGGACAATTTCACAAACTTCTTTGTCATGTAACAATAATATGAAAAACAATATGGAAATCTTGTCACTAAATATTGACATGTATAGTCATTCATAATAGAGCATTTCTTCATGTGATTACACTACAATTTATTTAACTTATCTCCTATTGTCGAACATGTAAAATACTTCTAATTTGTTGCTGTCCAAAAATGCATCAAGAAGGTTATTACTATACATATACCTTTGCATACCTGTATGCTTATTTCCTCAAGATAAATTTCTAACAGGAAAATTGCTGGCCCAAATTGTCCTGCAGACATCATGCCTAACCCTCAAAAATGCACTGTTTATCCCCATGTTACATATGCAAGAAATGAGTAGAATTAACATACTCAAGATCACATAGCTTTTAAAAATCTGGATTCAAGTAAGGATTCCTCAAGGTAGCTGCTAATCTCATCTAATAACCACATAAAAATGTATTAAACTCATACTGACTCTTGATATTATCAAGAGGTTAACTCTAAGTCTCCCACCTTTGAGATAATTATTTCCAAATAATGAATCCCAAGAACTCATGCCATATATGGTGGAAAGCCCAGAGCCCTAAAAGCATTTCTGAGGCATACCAAGCACCTTATATTCTTCTGATTATCTCTTGTTCCATGGTTGGTCGCTCTGGACCTCTTGTTTCAACTCTTACAGTGGCCATTCTTTTTCTGGCACCAATTCTAACCAGGACTGGACCCTCACTCCCATTCCCCAAAGCCCCATCAATATAAGATTGCTGGGGCTTCCTTGGTGGCGCAGTGGTTGAGAGTCCGCCTGCCGATGCAGGGGACACGGGTTCGTGCCCCGGTCCAGGAAGATCCCACATGCCGTGGAGTGGCTGGGCCCGTGAGCCATGGCCGCTGAGCCTGCACGTCCGGAGCCTGTGCTCCGCAACGGGAGAGGCCGCAGCAGTGACAGGCCCACGCACCGCAAAAAAAAAAAAGAAAAAAAAAAAGACAACTCTTGTATCAAAGGTATATACATAGGCCTATTTTCTTAAGACTTTATTTTTCAGAACAGTTTAAATTCACAACAAAATTAAATGACAGATACAGAAATTTTCCGTATCCCCTCTGACTCCATACCTGCATAGTCTCCTGATTATTAGCACCAGGCTGCATTGCTACCAAATATGAAGCTGTATGGACACATCACAATCACCCAAGGTGCATAGTTTCCATTCTGATTCACTCTTGCTGTGGTACATTCTATAGATTTGGACAAATGTATAATGATATATAGCCATAATTTTAATATTATGCAAAGCATTTACATTGCCCTAAAAATTTTCTGGGTTTTTCCTTATTCATCCTTTCCCCCCACCCTCACCCCTGGAGACCAAGAGATCAGTTCAATGTCTCCATAGTTTTGTCTTTTCCAGAGTGTCATATAGTTGGTATCATAGAGTGTGCTGTCTTTTTGCTTAGTAATATGAGGTTAAAATGCCTCCGCAACTTCTCACGGCTCGACAGTTCATTTCTCTTTAGTATGGAATAGTAGTCCATTATCTGGCTGTACTACAGCCTATGTATCCATTCACCTGCGGAAGGACTAATGGTTGATTTTAAGTTTTAGTAATTATGAATAAAGCTGCTATTAACATCCATATACGTGTGTTTGTGTGGACATAAGTTTTTACCTCCTTCAGGTAAATATCAAGGAACATCATTCTTAAATTTTATGGTACGAGTATATTCAAATTTGTGAGAAACCACCAAACTGTCTTCCAAAGCGGCTGCACCATTTTGCATTTCCCCCAGCAGCGAACAGGAGTTCCTGTTGCTCCACTTCCTTGCTAGTATTTGGTGTTGTCAGTACTCCAAATTTTGGCTATTCAATAGGTTTATATGCAGACTTATTTTTTAGAGAATTCTTCTCCTTACTATGCCCCAAATTAACTAATGGGTCTTTTTCCAAGTCAAAGAAAATGAAATTCTCAGAGCTCTAAGAGTAAGACATGAGTTAAAAATATCTTTCAGTAAAATCCCTTTATTTCTACTCAGTATAAAATTAAGTAATTCTCAGAAATTACCCTTCCATGTTTCTCTGTCCTTTGTCCCTGAGTTTATTCTCTTCCTTAATGTCTCTCACTCTCTTTTTTAATTCTTTCAATCACATGACCTTCTGTTTTCTAGGGAGCACAAATAGAGGCGTGTCTACAAGTAAGGTCTATGAACAGGGCTGTGGCTCTCCTTTTTTGAGCTCTATCTTCATTTTTAATATACAAGACAGCTTACAGTGATGGCATAGAATTACATCTTTTCTATTCTCATTTGGGCTAGAAACAGATACCTAATAGATATTATAGTAAAGAGATACAGTCAAAAGATTACCATGGACCTATTTTATTGCCTCATGGTAAATCACATTACTTTTCTTGTGGAACTGGAATGCCCTATACCTTGTATCACACTCTCTAGTTGACAGTCTTATCAGGTCCCTATGTTCCTAGATGAAAGAGGTATTATCTCTCTGTGGATTGCCTGGTATGCATAGAGCTGCTGCTGTGGTGTTGTCTAAGCATCTCCTAACCTTGGTCATGCCCTGCTAGAACTCCAGTTAAGGTCTAATGACAGTGCAAAGAGAACAAATAGGGTGAAAATGAGTATCCTTCTCGGGCAATGAAAGGGGTAGAAAGAGCGAGCAGATGATTGTACCAAATACCTTTAGAAGTATACTAAACAGGAAAATAGAGTCAATGGGATTCATAGACTCAACCTGAACAATTAGGATATTTAACTGCTACTTTTGTATATCTAAAGAAAAAGATATTTAAAATAATCAGTAGTATTCTTAAAGTTTAAAATTCTTTCCAGGATAATTTAAATTAACCAAAAACCAAAGATAATTGAGATGGTTCTGTATTTCAATAACAAATTTTCATCTGAAAAGTAATTCCAATGAAATAGTTGTGAGAATGTTTAAGACACAGATTTTTCTTCCTTCTCCACCTTCCCCTATTTCCCTCTCTTTATGTCTTTTCTTTGCCGCCACTCCCATGTATACTCTCCCAGCAAGCACTCCTAAGCTCCTTGAAGAAAACTTGACAGGCACATAAAAAGGAATGTCAGACGTAGCCATGGCAGCTCAAAGAAGGTCCACACACTTTGGAAAAGCTTACTTCTCCAACCAGAGAAAAATCCAGTTAAGGAGTCATTCCCAATGATTTCTTCCAGACACAACTAAATATTTATAGGTAAAACTATATTTTTATAAAAGTGGAAAATATACAGTATCAGTTGTTGGAGGTTGCTGTTTTTATAATTTTGGTACTGGTATTTACTTGCCCTTATCTGATAAATCGGCCAACATTTCCATGTATAAAATCAAGTTTGAGTGAGCCCCAAATACATTTCTAAAGCATTGGTTTTCCCCAAGCTTCAGTTTCCTGATGCTACAGAGGGTAGAAATATAAATAGCCAACAGATAAAATGTGGCCAATTAGGAGAGAGTCTATGGAAAGTTTCCTCTACTCATAATGTTTTTACTTATCCTTTAAAGGGCTTGCTTTCTGTGCTAAGACTAGGGAAATGAGCCAAAGAATAAGGGTGATTACTTACTTTGCTCTCATCAGTTCTTTTGATGTTACCCCTTATTCGTTAGCTTTAAAAATATTGCAGCTCAAAGTAGCAACATATTTATCACTATAAAAGCAGCATCAAAAAATAAATAAAATAAGAAAACCAACAAAAAATAACCAGATACATACATACATACATACACAGATAGATACTTAGATAGATACATAGATATAGAGATGAATATAGAGATATACGTGGAGACAGAGAGAGAGAGAGAGCTTCACATTCCAAGATAAACTCTCTTCTTTTTAAAATATTTTGAGACAGTTATAGATTCACATGCAGTTGTAAGAAAACAGATAGATACTTTGTATCCCCATTGACAACATCTTGCAAAACAACAGTTAAATATCACAACTGAGACATTGACATGATACCGTCAACATGCAGACAATTTACATCACCACAAGGATCACTCATGGTGCTCTGTTTTTATTTTTTGGCCATGCCTCACGGTACATGGGATCCCAGTTCCCCAACCAGGGATCAAGCCTGTGACCCCCACAGCAGGAGCGCAGAGTTGCAACCACTGGACAGCCAGGGAAGTCCCTTTTTTTTTCATGTTGCTGTTTTATATATCCCTTCTGCCCACACCCCAAGACAAATTCTCTTCTGAGGGCCTTAAAACCAGATGTATCCTTATACAGGGTCATATAAAGATAATATTAATTGTAATGAGCAACAAGTATTGAGAATCTGAAACATGTTAACTTCATAGAAGTTCATGCCTACCACCTTCTTGGCTCGTTGCCACTTCTTTACCTGGGAACCATGGGATGGGGGGTCTGGGATACTGATCAGGAAAGCTTCTTTCTGATCTTCCCTCAAATCCCTCTCTACCAACTTCAACCCTCATGTTCCTTAATTAGGAAACAAGTCCTTTGCCTCATTTCTACCTCATTGTAAATTATCTGGTTTCCCTGGGTCCCACCCCAGAGTGGGAGAATACTTTTCATCTTCTGTCATCAATGTGGAATTCTTGTGCACGCGGGCTTTCTCTAGTTGCAGCGAGCGGGAACTACTCTTCGTTGCAGTGTGTGGGCTTCTCATTGCAGTGGCTTCTCTTGTTGTGGAGTGCAGACTCTAGGTGTGCGGGCTTCAGTAGTTGCAGCACGCGGGCTCCAGTAGTTGCAGCACGCGGGCTCAGTAGTTGTGGCTCGCGGGCTTAGTTGCTCCGCGGCATGTGTGATCTTCCCGGACCAGGGCTCGTACCCTTGTCCCCTGCATTGGCAGGCAGACTCTTAACCACTGAGCCACCAGGGAAGCCACTGGAATTCTTAATCATGGTAGAAAAGAAGGGACAGATTTAAGTGAGACTTTCGAGGTAAAAAATCAGCTAACCTTGACCCTACCACTGTGGAAGATAAGAGAGAAAAATGAAATGAACAGTGAAGCAAATGTTTGATTTAATATCTAAGTGGTTGTCCTGGAAGTTTATAATACATGAATTTTGCTTTTTAAAACTGATTTCAGTCACTATTGGTCCACTGCAAAATTGTTCAAGTGGCCAAAATAGTACGTGATCTAATCTAAAGAAGCCATCATTGGATAGTAGCAAAATTAAAGAAATTAAAGAAAGAGTAGTGATTCAGTTCCTCTATAGGTTTTCTCCCACTTCCTTTCTGTTTCAGCCTTTATGTACTCAGATATAAGTAAGAGACTTTATCATGGAACACTTTGATATAATTAACTGGCTCAACTGTCCTTTATCTTCTTGGACATCTATGATTTTCTAACTGAAATGAATGAAACTCATAATAATTAACACACATAATCATCACAATCTCATCATTTTCTCACTTCCCCATTTTATAGACTACAAAGTATTTGAATATACTTAAGCTCATTTAAACAGCAAAATATCACCTTGAATTAGGAGTTTGTGGAGGTGAAAAGACTGAGTGGTCCTGACACAATGCCTGGCGTTTTTTCATTTCTCACACTGTCACTCATTACGGTTGTAACCAGAGTCATTTCAATAGCTAGAGGCCAACCTCAACAAGGACTTGGGGTGCAGATATTTCTATTCATTGTTCTCTCTACTTTTACTGGTACACTTGTTCATGGGATTATATATGATGAAACTGAATTCTTGCTATGAAAATAGATTCCACTATGTGATCTGTGTCGAATTAATTTACCTTAATTTCTTCATTTGCAAAATGGGCATAATAGTATTATTTTCTTAATAGGGTTTTTGTAGGAATTATGTAAGATGGTTTAACTTATTCACTGGCACATCATAAGCTTTTAATAAAATTTATCATCATAATCATGACCATTATTCTCTTGATTGATGATCACAGTAATATTTCTTAGTTCTCTGATTGGACCATTCTCTTACAATCTAATTCCTGTAAGGGCAATTCTAAAGACAGATCAATTTGTATTGCCCTATCTCTACTGTCACTGGATATATTGCCTACCCTTTACTTGTATAACACAAGCTTAACTCAATAATAACCACGTCCCAATTATATTTAATGCTCCTGCTTTGCAAATATAATCAGAGCAAAGGTATATATACAAGGACAGTGATTGCAAGATAATCTAAATGATCATCAATAAAAATTAAAGAAAACTAATTATGGCTCGTTCTCATAATAGTACACAATATAATTTTTAAGGAGGATGAAGATGCCCTACGTACTTTGACTTGAGGAAAAAAACATGGAATATTTAATAAAATATGTTTTAGAGAACAGTATGTATGCTGTAATAATGTTGATATTATAAATTAAATATAATGATATGTATCATATATAGCAGTGCATACATATACACTTTATCATATAGGATTACAATATCATGTAAAGATTACCTCTAGAGCTTGAGAATATAGAGTACTTTCTTCAATAGTTCATACACTATTGTAATATTTGTATTTATTATTTGTGTTAGGCAGTGCTTTAGAAGTTGCAGCACTTAAGAATATTATTCTCACCTCCACATACGGTAGGAAAGAGAATTCTTATTAATGTAAACCACCCCCTTTCGGATCTCAAGACGCCTTTATTTACTATTTCAATTCTTTCTCTAAGGGGCTGACTAATCAAATCCTCAAGGGAAAAATGAATTTAACAGAAAAGATGGCATACAAAGCAAGAGAAAAAAATACATGTAAAGGGTATAAGCAAGATTTTACAGAGGCAAATAAAAACTTATAGTTACAACTAGAAAGATTCCTGAGTTGCAGAGTAATTTTTTAAAAATCCACATGGAAGAATAGAGCTAGTGAATCCATACTGTTTCCCTCATGCTTCTATGAGCAACACCTACTAAACAAGCATCAAATAAGAACTTAATTTTTTTTTTTAGCCCTCTGTATCTCTCTCCACTTCCAGAATTTAAGTTAAATTTAACTCCACTGTGAGGCTTCATGGATTAACTCAATCCAAGAAATTACATGCACAGTCACTTTGATATCTGTACATTTACTATTATTTGTACATTAAATTTCAAAATAAAAAGGGTTTTATTATGAATGTTATTCACATGACAGTCCACAGTCATTGAAATTGTGATTGAAAAATTAAAAATTCAAGAAAAATATTATATTTATTCAATATTTCTAAGACAGCCACGATAAATATTTTGTCTTATTTCCTTCTAAATATTTCTATATTTCACAGATTTGGATTTTTTCAGTTTTATATTGTCATCATAGTGAATGTATAATTTCCTTTTATTATTATGACTTATGTATCCTGCATATTAAACTGGACTCATTAACATAATTTAATAGCTAATATATTCTCTTATGTTTATACATCATGCTTTATCTTACCACTATTTTTGTTAAAAAGCTCAGGTGTTCTACATTTATTATAAAAGTCTTTGTGCATAAAGTCTTCTTTAAAATATTAAAAGCACTGTATTTAGCATAATGTTCCCGAAATGAACAAAGTGTGTGCATATATTTAAGGATCTTAATCTAGGCATCCAAATTGCTTTCCAAAATGATTTTGCCTATTTTATCTACATGGATGAGTTTGCCTCTTCCTGTATATGGACTTACAAGGGTCTCAAGAACTTTTAAAATTTCTCTCAAAATAAGAAATAGTCTCATTATTTTTATTGCTGAATATTTTGTGTATCTTGCTTTATACACAATGGTATTTTATCAAAATCATACACTGATAGACTACCCTGAGAATATATTCAGTATTCAGTTTTTAGAATATAATCCATAAAACTGATAAAAAGCAAAGGAAGCCCTATCTTTGTGTGTCTCTGCCTACCACTACCATTTCCCCATTTTTAGAAAATAATTAGTAAATGGAAGCAGAGACATAGGCAGAGAATAAAGAAACAAGTCAGAAGTTTGAGCAGAATATATTACACTGATAAATTTCTGTGATTAATGTTTTAAATGCATGGATATAATTAGATTTAAATTATGTAGCACAAGAAAAGATTTTAGTGTATTGAATGAAAGCCCCACATAAGCATGTTTCATAACTTAGGATGAAATATAAGTGAAACGAAAACCAAAGAAATTTAATGGTAGTTGTATAAAGAAGAAATAAAAATTATTTTTAATATTATAATATTTCTATTTTCACACACAGCCAAACAACAACATAAACCAGGTGGGAGTTTCAGTTTCAACAATGTCACACTGCAGATTTTTAGCACTGCACCAAAAGCATTACAATGATAAAGTATTTTATATCATTAACATAGAGACATACAGTCGCCTTAATAAATAATGGGATAAGAATCCTCGGCATAATTCTAAAAAATAAGAAGTAAATAAGATTAGGTTAGAGATATCACAGTAACCTAAGCTTCAGAGAATGCAGCATTGGGATGTTAGCAAGTGAAAACAGGATTTAGGTGGTCCAATAACAAAATCTCATCTCTACAAAAGAACTGAACCAATTGAGAAATGCGAAAAAAAGAACCAGCTAAGAATAATTAAATGTGAAGAATGTAGCTTAGGGCTCTTCCCTGATGGCGCAGTGGTTGAGAGTCCGCCTGCCGATGCAGGGGACACGGGTTCATGCCCCGGTCCGGGAAGATCCCACATGCCGCGGAGCGGCTGGGCTCGTGAGCCATGGCCGCTGAGCCTGCGCGTCCGGAGCCTGCACGTCTGGAGCCTTGCTCCACAACGGGAGAAGCCGCAACAGTGAGACGCCCACGTACCGCAGAAAAAAAAAAAAAAGAATGTGGCTTATATCTTTAAAGAAACGTACTCCGAATACTGACTCTCAGAATTAGACAAGTCACAACCAGCACAGAACTAGTACAGAGCGCTACATAAGGCAGAAATTGTTTCTGAAACACTCACAGCATGAAAGAGAAAAGCAGAATTCTTGTTTTATGGACAAGACTGCTCTCGGGGAACAAAGAAACATGCATGCCAGTTCCCTAGTCCAAAATTCACCAACTAATGTATTCCTTTGTCCCTGGGATGATTAAATGCGGGGATGAAGGGTGCACAGGGACTTCAACCTAGTGGAACTTTCTCCATCTGGAAGGAAATATCAGGTGTGGGGAAGAAGTGTGCTTCCCACTGAGTATCTCCAACCTCTCTGTTCCAATTTTGCTTTAGATTTAACCATTAAAATGGCCACCCAGTGAAATCCAAATCCATCAGGGCTGTCCTGGCACTATGCATTCATCATACCTGAATCCCTAGAGACATCCTGTCTCCTATTTTAGGAAACAGTATTTGAGACATTGCTGTCTTCCTAAAACATTCAGAAATTCACTACCTCAGAGCTGCACTTATTCAAACCTAAAGAGTAGGTTTTTTGTTTCTACCTCACAGTGACTACCTTTACTATGGAATTACTTCAGCTTGTGAAACCTGCCCTGAAGGAAGCTTAGCGTCTTTGTCTTTACTTCCTTCACAGGAGCTGTTTGGGGTGCAGTTGAAACATGTGACCTAGCTAGATCCCATTCCTCTCTCATGGGCTCTTCAAGAAGCCTCTGCATTTTCAAGAGCATAAATAGCATTCTTTCTTCTGTTTCATTCTTTCTGCAGTAATTGGAGCTGCCCCTAGTGTATTATGGAACTATTATTTACATGCAGACTAATGTTGTCCAAGGACTAGGAGAAGGGCAATGGAGAACACTTATAAGGAGTATGGGATTATTTTGGAGGGAGGTTGATGAGAATGTTCTGGCATTAGATAGTGATGGTGGTAACACAACTTTATATACTATATATATACTGAATATACTAAAAACCACTGAATTGTATACTTTAAGAGGGTGAATGTGATGGTATGTATATACACACTCACACTCAACCGATTTATTTTATTGATTGATTGGTTTTCTGTTAATAAAAATAACCTGCAACAACCTTGAAACAACTTTCTCTGGATTCTGGGATTGAAGAAATACATATATATGAAAACAAGAGCCAGTTTTCTCACTATTGGCAATAGGAGTTACAAATATGGAAAGGGGGAAAACTAGAATGTCCCCTGTGGTGTTGCACTGGAATTAATATGAACTCAGTTATTACACAGATAAATAGAGGAATAGATATGTACACCTGTAAATGTATAGGGGTGTGTGTGTGTGTGTGTGTGTGTGTGTGTGTGTGTATGCATATATTTTCTAGCTATGTCTGCTGAGTGGCCTAGAGGAAATGACACACCAGTAACAATGAATACATTTATTCCCCAGAACTTAGTGTCAAATGTCATTCTCTAGTAAAAGGAAACAGGACCCATTGAAGTAAATACTACTACCAAATACTAATAGTAAAGATCTGGGGCAGAGAAAATCCAACATGGGTCTGGAACATTTTCACCACATTAAAGGAATGCTTAATAAATCATGGAGGTGAGCAAAAAGACTGTAAAAGTTCCCACTGGCCAAATCTAAGGCAACTTGAGCATAACAACAATAATACAGTAACAGGGCTTCCCTGGTGGCGCAGTGGTTGAGAGTCCGCCTGCCAATGCAGGAGACACGGGTTCGTGCCCCGGTCCGGGAAGATCCCACATGCCACGGAGCGGCTGGGCTCGTGAGCCATGGCCGCTGAGCCTGCACGTCCGGAGCCTGTGCTCCGCAACGGGAGAGGCCACGGCAGTGAGAGGCCCGCGTACCGCAAAAAAAAAAAAAAAAAAAAATACAGTAATAATAAGTAACTTTGAATAAAATAGAAACCCATGAATCTATATGAATATATATGAATAAACTAATCAATAACAGACGGGGGAGATAAGAAACCTCTATCAATAGAATGCCAACTAATAAATACGGAAGAAATGATAGGGTTAGAAATCATCAATGTTTGCTAAATTTAAAGTGTGAGGTTGATGAAGATTAAGATATTTACATAGTCTTCAGGTGCCTACCCACAAGTTATAGATTCATTGTAAATGGGAAAATAATTTATAGTGGAGAATTGTTGCAAACACCACCTAAGCACATGACCGAAGTTCATGTTATCAGTACTGGAACAAACTGACACCATGTGCCTCTTGGTATGAGAAGTGAGAAGGGTACAGCATCGTTCTTGTGGTATTCTTGCAAAACAATAATGCAAAACCCAAATCAAATCATGAGGAAACACCAAAAACACTCAAAGTGCAGAACATTCTATATTTATATTATTATTATGATGATTACCTGTTCTCTTAAAAATGTCAAAGTCAAGAAAGACAGAAATGCTGAGGATGTTTTGCAGATTAATGGAGATGAACTAGACATGATAAGTATAATACATGCAAGATGTGATCTAGTTTATATGCCTTGCTGAGGGAAGGAAAACTGTAAAATACATTATTGGGACAATTGGCAACATTTAAATATGTACTGTAGATTAGATAATGTATTGTAACAATGCTCAGTTTTTTATTTTATAGGTATTTAGGGGTAGAGATATGATACCTCCCACTGATCTCAAATGATTGAGAAAAAAATATGCTTACCTAGGAATGTGGCTGCAGATAACTATGTATAAATAGATAGATGTGTGTGTGCGTGTACGTGCGCAAACGTGTGAAGAGAGAAGATGACACAGCAAATGAGGCAAAGTTTAACACTTGCTAAATCTGGTTTAAAATATCAGGAAATATTCTGCACATTTGAAATCACAGTAAAAGGAAAATTTACAAACAAAATTATAATAATTTGCAAAGAAATGAACAAGGTGAATATGCCAAAATACAAATGATAATTTGTACTAATACTAGAAGTGTAGGTAATTTTTATTTCCTTCCTTTTCTCTGATTTTACCCATCTCTTATTAAAAGTATCTTGTAAATAATCAACTGAAAAAATTAATGGGTACCATAGAACATACCTCTCTTATAAGCTCTGTTTCAACCTCTAACTTGACTCTTACAGTAAAATATGGCATTGCCAGATATATTTAAATTTTTCTTTTATTATTATTATATATTTGTTTTTAACTTTTTCTTCTTTATTGATTTAGGTCTTTTTACTACGATATTTCAGATACTCAGCCTTTGGCAGAAACTTTTTTGCTGACTTACATGAAGCATGAATTACAGCTTTCTTTTCTCGAGGGAACAAATCTTTAATTTATTTTAGAGACTGACAACAAAGGAGAGATGTCAACAGCAGCAAGGATTTCAGAGGCAAACAGTACTTGAACTGCCGCTATCAATTCCTCCAGGTCAATTCACCCCTCGCTACACACTCTTTTCCCACTAAATAAAACAAGCCTGGTCCTTGTACTGTCAGGTGTGCAAGGTAAATACACAATTCTCTTCCTAAGCCCCACCTAGAAAGAGTCTATGTGCGCAACTCTAAGTCTCAGAGATACAGAAACTCCATGCTTATCTCTTTTGATCTTCTCAAGAGCATATCTAACCCACAGATATGGAGGGCTGACTGTATGACACATTTTATATGAGGGACTCGAGCATCCACAGATTTTGCTACCTGCGTTTGCGGGGGAGGAAGTGGTATGGGCTGTTGGAATCAATTCCCCTCAGCATACAGAGGGAGGACCGTATTTTTAAATTGGCAAATATTGACCAAGTTTTTACAGACAGAAAAATGTCCACAAAATAGGGGAAACATCATTTCTTTTGTAGTCATTTTTGACAATGCAATTAGTTTACTGAAATTTGGGTGGCATTAGACTGAAATCCTAGCTCACCTAGGGCAAGAATTGCTTTTAAAACATCAAGAATGATTTTTAATTCAGAAAGTCTGTAATTGCCTTTTTTGATCTGAGAAACAAAATGACTAGTCCTAATTTCAGATTTAATTCCCTTAGGCAAAAAGTCACGGTGGTTACAGAAGAGAAAAGATAATCCTAAGGGAGAAATTGACATTTCCAATGTTATTAATAAAGTGATTTTCCTCAGCTCTGGTCTCCACCAATGAGACCACATTTTATTTTCCTGTTAAGCAAAACATTTATTTTAATTTATTAAGAGACTTATTTACAATGGTGGTGATGATGATAATAATGATTGCTGTTTTTAAGGTACTTAACATTTAATACCTTACTGCCATTCAATCATCTTTTAATCACAAAAGTTGTCAAGTAATAAATTTCTTGCCATTGCACCAGCTATTTGGAAGAAAGCATTGATATGTGTGTGTGTGTGTGTGTGTGTGTGTGTGTGTGTAGCAGAGATGCAAGAGAGAAATTAGAAATGACTTCATACTTCATAATACGGAAGTTAGCAACTATGTGGATAATGTCTTTGCTCCCTAAACACTATTGTGTCCACTATCCTGAAAGCTATGGGTACACATCAAGCACCAGAGACTCAGAAGTTATAGACACTGATGTTAATAAATGAAGGAAAAATCTCATTCATCACAGAGAACAGAGCTAAGAGTCTACTTCTCAGAATAGTGACAATATTGTCTTCCTCTATCACTGTCTCTGGTGTCTCTTTGTTTTTAGGTAAAGGACTATGATGTTCAGATTGCAAAAACAAAATTTATCCAAATGGCGCTGAGATGCTTTGGCTGCTAGGCCAAAGGAAAGATGAGCTGCTTATGGCTGGCAGTGAGTATACTTCAACTGCTTAATGCCAAGATGCTTATCTGGCAAACAGAAGGTTACACAGCTGTACTAATATGCCACAGCAGGAATTATTCTGGAAGAATAACAGTGTTTGTATTTTAAGTTTTTATGTATAGTTTTCTCAGATTTGGTCATCTATCTCCTTGGCACAGTTGAATTGTTGTCCATTGTCCTTTTATCATTCAGTACCTATTTTAAACAATAAAAAGGGAAAATAATATTTATCCAGCATTAATTGTGTGCCAGATATGTCATGAGATATATATTATCTCATTGTGATAGGCAAAATAATGACCCTACAAAGATGTCCATTCCATAATCCCTAGAACCTGTGAACATGTTACCTTATACGGAAAAAATGATTTTGCAGATGTGGTTAAATTAAGGACCTTGAGATGGAGAGATTATCCTGGGTTATCTGGATGGGTCCATTCTAATCCTGCATACTTACAAGTGGAGAACCTTCTCTGGTTGGTCAGAGAGATAAAAGTATAAGGCATCTACCTGCCCTTGTTGGCTTTGAAGGCAGAGAGAGGAGACCATGAGTCAGGGAATGGGGCAGCTTTTAGAAACTGGAAACGTCAAGCAAACAGACCTACAAAAAGGAATGCAGCTCTGCCAACATCTTGATTTCAGCCCAGTGAGATTTATGTCAAAATACCCCCTTTAGAACTGTAAGATAATACATGCGCATTGTTTAAGCTGTCACATTTGTGTTAATTTGTAACAGCATCATTAGGAAACCAATGTATTCATGAAATTTCCACTATTTCACTTCAAGGGTGTAGCATTTTCTCCACTTCACAGATATCAAAAATGAAGCAAAGAATAGTTCATTTCACTTGTCAAAGGTCACATAAGTAACAAACTACAAAACTGGAATTAACACGTAGGCTCTGGAATTCAACAGTCTTTTAAGAATGATAGGTTTTTCGGGGCTTCCCTGCTGGCGCAGTGGTTGCGAGTCCGCCTGCTGATGCAGGAGACACGGGTTCGTGCCCCGGTCTGGGAAGATCCCACATGCCGCGGAGCGGCTGGGCCCGTGAGCCATGGCCGCTGAGCCTGTGCATCTGGAGCTTGTGCTCCGCAACGGGAGAGGCCACAGCAATGAGAGGTCCGCATACCACAAAAAAATAAATAAATAAAAGTTTAAAAAAAAAAAAAGAATGATAGGTTTTTCATGTGTGATACACAAGTAGGTATCATTTCATCTGTTAATAAATGTATTAGTTAAATAAATGTACAAAACTAATAATTCAATTATAAATATAATATGGTTGTACAATTTCCATTGCTCAAAATGATGAAAACAATAGTTGAGGAAAAAGTTATAATCATTAAGAGTTTGCTAGGATAGTCAGCCTCATTATGGAAAAGGATAGTCTAATAGATTAATTGGATTTTTTATTTAAGAATGAAGAATAGGATTGATATCATTAGAAAGAAAAGCAATAACTAGTGTTAGTATGTGGAGAAGTTGGAACCCTCATACCTCGCCTGGTGAAATGTAAAAGAATGCAGTGCTTTAGGAAATTCTTTGGGAATCCCACAAAGGTTAAATGTAGAACTACCCCATGACCCAGGAATGCCACTCCTAGATAAATATCCAAAAGAAGTGAAAACATATGTCCACATAAAAACTTGTATACAAATGTTCATTGTAGCACTATTCATAATGGCCAGAGAGTGCAAACCACCCAAATGTTCATCAACTGATGAATGGCTAAACAAAATGTAATAAATCTCTATAATAAAATATTATTCAGCCATAAAAAGAAATAAAGTACTGATTTATGCTACAACATGGATGACCTTGAACACATTATGCTAAGTTGAAAAAGCCAAACAGAAAAGGCCACATATTATATGACATTTGTGTAACATGTCCAGAGTTGGAAAATCTATAGAGACAGAATGTCAAACGGTAGCTGCCAGGGGTTGGGGAGAGGGGTAATGGGGAGTGACTGTTAATGGGTGTGGGCTTTCTCTGGGGGATGGTGACAATGTTCTGAAATTAAACAGTGGTGATGCTACCCAACATTGTGGATACACTAAAAACACTAAAAAGATATAAATGCTATGGTACATGAATCATCTCTCAAGGAAAAAAGAACTGAAGGGGCTGCCTTTGGAAAACCAAACATGAAAATGTGGATCCAAGGAGCTGAAAATTTTACAAGCAGTTTTCATTGCTGATACACCTGTAGTCTGAACAAGTTGTAGTCATCATGTTCTTATTTGATATCATCTAACTAAGAACATAACCAAGGCCACTCTGAATTAAATATGGATCATTACAATGTCAATAAAAGGGTTTAAAAATGTATTTATGATTTTTAAATACCAGGATATGATTACAGGGAAATTAGACACAAATTGATTTAAGCTAAATTTATAAATGGAAATGCATTCACATTTAAGGTTAATACTTTGTCCTTCTCTGAAACTCTCTTGCTTGGCTTGAATATCCTATTGATTTGCTGTTCTCAGAGTTTACTAAGCACACTATATAAAGGCTTTAATTTCTAAAACATTCCTGTGTATTCTAGAAAATCTGCATGCACTATATCACATGAAATTTTAATTGAGGCATACATTGTATAATAAACGATGTCGCCTGGCATTGTTCTATTTGCTTACATAACAATATCTCAATCAACGATCCTCATTCATTGTTAATTAGCCTTTTACCAAATTGTATTGGCAGAGTTTTCATAATCTTCTTAGCAAATAAAACAGTGGAATATAAGGAAACTTAAGAGACTCTGAAGTGTCTACCTCATTCCCAGAACAATTATTTCAGTATTTAAGTATAAAATCAGTCTATTTGGGGATGCTGGGTCATCCCCTTAAAGGGAAATCTGCCAACTTGCTAAGTGCACATGCATCATCAATCAGCAGGAGGGAGACCCACAAGAATAACAATACAATCCGGACCAGCAGCTATCTATAAACGCTTAGGCTTTCTAGAGAAAGTGTTTGAGAAAAAGTCTTTTTTTCTTCCATAGAATATTTTGAAATGAATCAGAGATATGTGAAGACTTCAATCTGTAATCCTTAGCAATCTCCCTCTTGCCTTTATTAATTGCAAAATTACCTGCAAATTTTGTTTGACAACACATAAACGTTGTTTATTTTCATTGTAATTTTGAGGTCACTGATAGTATTCCACAAGTTTCTCGTTTCATAGTCCTCCAAACATGAATTCCAGATTTTTCATTTGGTAACTGCTTGTCTTTCCGAAGCTGTAATGGATACCTTTTGTTGCAGGTATGAAGCAGTAGGAAAAATATAACAAAGCATGGAATTCTAATTCTTATTGGAGGGCTGGACCTGACGTTAACAATTTAAGAGACTGGCTGAATTGTTGTTTTGACTGCTAATTAAAGCATGAACTTTTCTCCATATTATTAAATAATTTTGAAAGCACTCTTTTAGTTGCTTCAAAATATGTTACATGAATATTTTGATATTTATATCATCATTTCCCTTTTATTGGGGAATGGGGTCATTTCCAATTTTGGACATTATTTTAAAAACTGTCATGAAAATCTGTCATGTAAATACATATCGGCATATCTGATTGATGATTTCTTTAGAATAAATTCCTAGAAGAAGTGAACTTACTCAAAATGTATGAATATTTAAAAGACTCAATAAAATGATCAACTTTCTTTCCAGAAAGTTTAAACCAACTTAAAATCCCACAAGTAATATGTAAGATTATCGCTTTTACTCCACTGTCAACAATCCTAGGCTTATATTTATTAATTTTACAAGCAAAAAATAGTGGGAGGAGGGTGCTTTGTTGTTTTAATTCTAATTTTTGGTTACATGTTATATCGAACATATTACATGTTTGTTTTTCCATATGAAGTGTCTATTTGCATCTTTTGCCAAGTTTTATCTAAGATTCTTGGTGATTTTCAACTCAGTTCTGAAGGCTGTTTTTAAGGGAGTTGAATCTCCACCAAAGTAATTGTAAACATTGTCTCTGTGTTCAATTGTTTTAGCTATGCAAATGTTTTATGTGTACCACAGATTATATTTTGTGTATTATGATTTATTGCATTTTTATTTTAGATTTTTTATTTTATTGTTTTATGAACCATTGATATGTATTCTTATTTTCATATTCATGTATATATTTATTTTATTTAGTTTATGTATATTATTTTGGGGTATGCTATTTATTTTTGTATTATATTTTATGTATATCATATTTTGTGTATATTTTATGTAGTGTAATTTTGTTAGATAATAAACTCTATGCATTTTTTCCTTTGATATTCATTAACTGAGAAACTTTCCTTAGTGTAAGATCATTACTTCCATTTCTTCTAGATTGTTATTCTTCTTAAAAATTAGGACTTTAATAACTCTGACTTTTATTTTGTTATGTACAGTGAATGAACAGTAGTTATCCAAAGTTTTTCCCTAAAATAATCAATTATTTATTCTAATTCCACATTCTTGTTCACATTTTTTTTGGATAAAATGTTAACATAGAGTCAACTCTTGCAATATTGTTTTGATTAACTGAACATTCATTTTGTTGTAATATGTAATAAGGTCAGCTTTACCTCATTAAACATTTTTTTTCAAAATGGTATTTTTTTTGTTTTCACCCGTTAGTTCTCTCAGATGAATTGTAGAATTGTAGAATACTCTATGAAGTTTGACCAAACAAAACAAGCAACCATCCAAATATCTACTGAATTTTTTAAGCTATAAGAACTTATGACTTATTGCAATAACTTATCATACCTACTGATGTCTCCAGTATTCAGTTATTGTGCTTTTTGTATTATAATAAAGTATATTTATTATTCTTGTCCTTTTCTAATTCTGAAAATGCTTTGACAGTTCTCATATATATCGAACACATATCTTTTCAAGACCTTTTGAATTATATTTGATGATTACTCTTACTAGAAATGTAGTATATTTTAATATGTTTTAATTTTCTAAAATTATAATACTGATAGAAGAAAGTTGTAAGATTTACATAAAAGAAATCAAAATAAAGCAACACAAGTCTTTTTCAATTTTATTTAAAATTGATTCTCTTTTGTTAGGTGGATAATCATACCAAGTTCAAGAGGTTAAAAAAAAATTTCTTTTCATAATTTTGGAGGCTATATTTTTATGCTTACAAATATTACTATGTTGGTGAAATGTGTGAATCTTGAATTAACCTTTATTTGAAATGAATACTCAATCAGCTGCTCATTTGAAAACTGTTCTAATTTGTTTTTATAGATGGCATCTAAATTTCAGTTAGCAATTAAATTTACTATTATATAAACATACTGTGTACTCATCAATTGAAAGTATAAAAGAGCTTAATTGTGAGGGAATTGGGAAAGTATGGTAAAAAAATCCCTCTATGATTTTCTTCACTTTAATGTATTCTAGCGTTATTTCTTATAAATAGAAATGTATACAATTTCACACTTTCGTTTTGTTAAAAGAATATTCTATCAAGTTCCAAAGAATTACAATTCAGCATTAGCTTATAGAGGCTTTCTTTGCTTTTATGTTCTCAATGTAATAATGTGTCTATTTTCTTCCATAGAGGAAATTTGTTTGTAGTCCATCAATAACTCTGTCTTTCTTAATCTCTCTCACCCATCCACTCCTTTTTTTTTTTTTTTACAAGTATTAAATACTGGGTTAAAGTAAACTTGGCGGTATGTATGTGGAGAATATTACATTATATCAAAAGATTTTTTCTATACACTAACAACTAAATATCAGAAAGAGAAATTAAGGAAACAATCCTATTTACCATCGTATCAAAAAGAATAAAATTTCTTGGAATAAACCTATCTAAGGAGGCAAAAGACCTATACTATGAAGACTGTAAGACACTGATGAAAGAAATTGAAGATGACACAGACAGATGGAAAGATATACAGTGTTCTTCGATTGGAAGACTCAAAATACCCAAGGCAATCTATAGATGCAATGCAATCCCTATCAAATTACCAATGGCATTTTTCACAGAACTAGAACAAATAATTTTAAAATTTGTATGGAAACACAAAAGACCCCAAATGACCAAAACAAATCTGAAGAAAGCAAAACGGAGCTGGAGGAATCATGCTCCCTGACTTCCAACTATACTACAAAGCTACAGTAATCAAAACAGTATGTTACTGGCAAGAAAAACAGATACATAGATCAATGGAACAGGAATAGAAAGCCCAGAAATTAATCCACACACTTATGATCAATTAATCTATGACAAAGGAGGCAAGATTATACAATGGAGAAAAGACAGTCTTTTCAATAAGTGGTGCTGGACAGTGACATGTAAAAATATGAAATTAGAACATTTCCTAACACCATACACAAAAATAAACTCAGTATGGATTAAAGGCCTAAATGTAAGACTGAATACTCTAAAACTCCTAGAGGAAAACTTAGAGCACTCTTTATCATAAATCACAGCAATACATTTTTGGATCTGTCTCCTAGAGTAATAGAAATAAAAACAAAAATAAACAAATGGGTCCTAATTAAAAGCTCTTGCACAGGGCTTCCCTGGTGATGCAGTGGTTGAGAGTCCGCCTGCCGATGCAGGGGACACGGGTTCGTGCCCCGGTCCGGGAAGATCCCACATGCTGCGGAGCGGCTGGGCCCGTGAGCCATGGCCGCTGAGCCTGCGCGTCCGGAGCCTGTGCTTCGCAACGGGAGAGGCCACAACAGTGAGAGGCCCGCGTACCGAAAAAAAAAAAAAAAAAAAAAAAAAGCTCTTGCACAGTGAACGAAACCATAAACAAATGAAGAAACAGCCTATTGACTGGGAGAAAATAATTGCAAACAATGCAACCAGCAAGGGATTAATTTCCAAAATATATGAACAGCTTTTACAGCTCAATATCAAACAAACAAACAACCCAATCAAAACATAGGCAGAAAACCTAAATAGATATTGCTCCAAAGAAGACATACAGATGAACAACAGGCACGTGAGAAGACGCTCAGCATCACTCATTATTAGAGAAATGCCAATCAAAACTACAATGAGGTATCACCTCACACTGGTCAGAATGGCCATCATCAAAATGTCTACAAATAGGGGACTTCCCTGGTGGCTCAGTGGTTGAGAGTCTGCCTACCGATGCAGGGGACATGGGTTCGTGCCCCAGTCTGGGAAGATCCCACATGCCGCGGAGCGGCTAGGCCTGTGAGCCATGGCCACTGAGCCTGTGCGTCCGGAGCATGTGCTCCACAATGGGAGAGGCCACAAAAGTGAGAGGCCCGCGTACCACAAAAAAAAAAAAAAATGTCTACAAATAATAAATGCTGGAGAGGGTGTGGAGAAAAGAGAACCTCCTACACTTTTAGTGGGAATGTAAATTGGTGCAGCCACTATGAAGAACAGTATGGAGGTTCCTCAAAAAACTAAAAATAGAGTTGCCATATGATCCAGAAATCCCACTCCTGGGCATATATCTGGACAAAAGTATAATTCAAAAAGATACATGCACCCCAATGTTCATAGCAGCACTATTCATAGTAGCCAAGACATGCATGGAAACTATCTAAATGTTCATCAACAGATGAATGGATAAAGGAGATGCCCTGTATATAAATACAATGGAATATTATTCAGCCATAAAAAAGAATGAAATAATGCCATTTGCAGCAACATGGATGGACCTAGAGATGATCATACTAACTGAAGTAAGTCAGAAAGAGAAAGACAAATATCATATGATATCACTTATATGTGGAATCTACAGAAGTGATACAAATTAACTTATTTACAAAACAGAAATATAATAGATTCACAGACATAGAAAACAAACTTATGGTTACCAAAGAATAAAGTGGGGCAAGGGATAAATTAGGAGTTTGGGATTAACAGATATACATTGCTATATATAAAATAAACAACAAGGACCTACTGTATAGCACAGGGAACTATATTCAATATCTTGTAATAACCTTTAATGGAAAAGAATCTGTAAAAGTATATATATGTACATATATATGTACATATATATGTATAACTGAATCGTTTTCCTGTACAATTGAAACTAACACAACATTGTAAATTAACTACACTTCAATTAAAAAATGCCCCCAAATATCTAAAATAAACAATATTTTAGTATATTAAAAAAAGATTAGATATAGAATGAGGAAGAATAAAAGACATCAAGGATATCACCAAATTCCTTAGGCTGAACGTATATGTACATATAAGTGAATCACTTTGCTGTATACCTGAAACTAACACAACACTGTAAATCAATTATACTTCAATTGAAAAAAAAGATTTCCAGGTAAGGAATCCAAAGTATCTGAATAAATACATTTATATATACATATATAGGATGAAGAAAGTAGGGTTGCCAGACAAAGTACAAGAAAGCCAGTTAAATTTAAATTCCAGGTAAATAATTTTTTATAATGAGTATATCCCATGCAATACTTGGAACATAATTATACAAAGAATTACAAGTTGTTTCTCTAACATTCAAATTCAGCACGGTGTCCTATGCACACACACACACACACACAACAACAACAACAATCTGGCAGTTCTAGCAGGGAAAGCTATATTTTACTATAGATTTATAAATAATTTGTACTATGTTTCTCTAAAACTGCCTCTTCTGTACAAAAATTAATGGCTAAGATCCAAATTTGTATCTGTCCATAAAGGAATAAATAAGCATTCTAATTAATAGTAATTCTGTTTAACTTTTGCTTTGAACACTAATTATTTAAAGATTTTATTAAGACCTCAATTTAAAATTTAGCTCATGTAAATGTTAGATTTGTAAAATAAAATATAAAACTAGTAAATTTTAATTACAGTTGTAAAATGCAAATACCATTTTATTTAGTAACAGAGAAAGAGAAATAAAAACTCCAAGTGAAAAGAAATTTACTTTGAATTGAGACATCTACACAAGGAACAATTTTGCAAAGTATTCCTTTCTACTGCAAATATTCTTTTATCTGTTACATGTACAAAGAAGAAATATAACTTCCATAATCTTATGCCTCTTACCAGGAATAGTAACTATTCCCAAAGCCTCTATTACTCAAGCAATACTTTTTTTAGGCAAAAACTATGAAATACCATATGTGATTTGCTATTTTTTTTCTTTTTTAATAAATAATACTTTAAAGTAGTTATTTGAGTATTTGAATCATCTTACAGCATTGGAAGTACCTATCATAGTTATTATTTTGAGATAAAAACATTCATCTTGCACATATGGAGAAAAAAATAACCCTATTTACACATTTTAAATAAAAAGCACTAGTATTTCTGAAAAACACTAACCTGTTATAAAAAGTGCCAAACGATTTTTTTCCAAATTTGTTTTATAACTTTGTTTCTCTTTACTTAACATTCTTTTCCTTTCTCTCTCTCTTTTTGCAATACACATTGGATACTTTATTGGTTTTCACTAATTTTAAGTAGGTTATAACATTATGCCACCTTCATAAAAATTTTAGAAGACAATGATGATGATAGTGATGATAACAAGCATTCAATTAGTCGCTCATTTAATCCTCACGACCCTAAGAGATTTGCATTGCTATATCTCCATTTTTATAAATAAGGAAACTGAGTCACTTTAAATAGTTTAACTATTGAAATTCTCAAAGGTAGGAAGAGGCAGAGCATGATATTAGGGTCAGGAAGCTGGGCTCTAGAGATTTCTCTTGTCTTTCAAACCAGAATCTGTACAATTTTGAAAGTGAAAGGATGCACTAAAAGTAATAAAAATTGTTCAGTAGTTCATATATTTTTGATAGAAAAATAGTTTTGTTATGTTGATAGACATAAAATGATGTATTTGACAATATTCATAGATAAAACTCTAAAAATGAAAATAACATAACATAAAATGTTATAAGTATTAATGTAAATAGCATATATTATAACAAAATGCTATTTATATTAAACAAAATATTTTTTTAAATATATAAGCAGAATAATTAATCTTGGCACTGAGTCACAGTGCTGCTGAGTCAATTTCTTGGCTGTACATCTCTTACACTGTAACACTGGAATTTTTTCTAAAGAATGTATTTTTAATATTGTTTTACTATTTTTAATTTTTCATAAAATTGGTAAAAGCTTTCTCAATGACGCATTTTTTGGTTAATGAGTTTGAAATTGTCTGTTGACATCTTCAATTGACTCAACTCCATAGAGCATAAGAGTTTTAATTGTAAATCCACTCACTACAGGTGCTGAGATAACTGGTAAGCTCAGAGCAAATTATGCAGAAAGAATATCCTCAATTCAATTTTTAATTAAAATGCATAAAAATTTTATCTCAAATATTGTGTCACACATACTATCATTTTACCTTCATTCAGAATATTTCTGAAAAATGTTTACAAATCAACTCATTAAATGACTTTTATTTATGATTCATTTGAATATTTAGCAAAATTTAGTTGCCATAAAATCAAAGGCCTTCTCAGAATAGACATGAATCCAATTAAAACTATGAGCTCTATTCATACGTTTTTCCCAAAGTCAAGATATATCACAGAGCACAATTATGTAATTTTAGTATTAAATCTTATACTCTGCTCTCTGTGTTTAACTGATTCCACTTTTCCTGGTTTTTGTAGGCATATATTTCAATATGTTTTTGTTTGCCTTATTCTCAATAACTTCAATTCACTAAAGCTTCAGGAGTTGAACATTTTTGGCACTCTACTCATTGAATCCTTTAGTTAAAGATTTCCAAAATTTCAAAACAAATACAACCAAAGTTTAGAACTTTCATTTTCAAAAATTAGCAATTGTACCTATATAATGGTCAAATATTTCACCTTTTATTAAATGAAGTTTTAAAGCACCACTTGGATTCCATGAATTGGATTAAAAATTGAATTATTTTTGGAATTAATTTATTTTCTCTTTGAAATCAGATGACACTGATATAATACTGACATCGTTTAACACTGCTGAATTTTTCTACTGATGGAACTAATATGCTAGCACTTTTCAAACATGAACAAGAAAATTTGAAATCAACAATCAGTGACATTTATAAAAATAATTCTTTGATCTAAATAAAAAATGACACTGTGATACGAAATGCACTTTCTGCAGCTCCATGTGTAAAATTATTGTCATGGTAAGTCTTCTTAAAACAATTATTAACTTTTGAAGTAGATGTAACTGCTTATTCAGCAGATTTGTTTCTTGTTTGTCATGTGTTCAGTGACATCACCACAACCCTCATGAAGAATGGTAAATGTTGACAAATTATTTGTGCAATTTAGCTTTAATCAACCTTTTTAAGAAATGCAAATGTAGAACTTATTTTTTTATTTTTCCAGAATTTTTAGTTTTTGAGCTCACTGCTGCTTTAATAGTATCTTTCAAAAAGACAAGAAACAATGTAGATTTACATTACAAAACTACTATGAGATAGTTCAGACTGCTCTCTATAAACTCTGTGATGAACTACTTAGCCTCTATTTCCTCTACCTATTTCACATACAAGTAGCCTATAATTTCCTCTATTTTCTACTGACCCTACTAACTAGTTACCTGGAGACCTCGTGCATCTTGAGGCCAATGACACAGACCACAGCACAACTGGCTTTAGCACAAAGTGGTTGGCAGAAGCGACAGAGTTGAGTACTTTTTTCCATTATCAAATGAAACCAGAAAGATATACCGCTCCCTAGCTTTTCCTATCAACACACAATTTGGTTTATCAGCAAGTACCTGTTGGCTAATACCTCAAAGAGATATGTTTGATTAATTCTGTAAAGGTTTGGGGCAGGAGAGAGGGTTATTATTGGTCTTCTTTAAGATTTCATGACCTTTAAAGCTAAAAATTCTATCTACTATACGTACGTACCAATCACTGTTTGATGGGACCACGACCGAAGCTAGAAGTACAAAGTCAAAGAATAATACATTCATTCTGACTTATTTTAATGCAACTGCTAATAATAACTTACTACCTTTTTAATGTGATACACGAAAAACTAAATAGAATACTGGAGCAGGGGTGGGGTGTGGGGAGGGACACTTGGAATGAACTAAAACAAAATATTATATGCCAAACAGGATGTATGACCTTCCCAGCTTATAACCAGTATGCTACAACATTTGGTGAAGCAAAATAAATAATAATAATGCTTCTCTCGCCCTTAGAAACCAAGAAATACTTAACCCCAAATATTTTGAAAATCCAGAAATGTGTCTAGAAACTTATATTGGCCTCTTGGTAGAGTTGAAATACCCTTCGTGGAGGTCTCATGGCTTCCTTCCCAAGAACGGGTCAAATCATCCCATTTCTGTGAGCAAAGGCACTATTCTTCACACTGCCTAACTAATGACAGTTTATTGGCCATTGTGCTAAGCTTGAAGCCATCATGTCAGATAACAAGTTGACAGATACATGGTGTGGTTCTCTGAACTACTCTTCTCTCCACACATTAAGAGTGAAGAGTTGAGTGGTCTGGGGCATATGGGTTAAATGGTAAGATATCAGGGGGACTCTAGTATCTTTCTCACTTAAGACATTGATCTTTCTCACTAAAGATGTTTTCTCCCAAGACTAGAAACCTGACAATAATCTGAAAACAGCTCACTCCTCCCCACAAATACTCTCTCTCTCACGTGATCCTTTCCTTCAGCACTCCTTGTCAGTATACATGCTTATCCCTCTTCTCATTGTGGAACAGTGAGATCTAAGTTCGAGCACTGATGTGGAAGTACCTAAACTGACCTTTGAGGTTGCTTTACTTCTATTCAGGATGCCTTGGTTTTGGTAATGGTATTCTCCATCTCCATGGGGTCCAGCCAAGCTCGCTGTATCCTCTATTGGGAACTGGGGTAAAAAATCTCTTGTCCTTAAGTATGACTTTCTCTTCTTTTCCTTCCTGACTAGAGTTGATTGATCAACAGCAGAATACAAATATCTCCATGTCTGCTGTCCACATATTTTTGCTAGCCATCAACATCCTCAGTATCTTAGAGAAAATATAATTCTGACATTCATCAGATGAGTAGACTTTACATATTATCAAAGGTCAATAGTCTAAATTCTTCAATAGGGTGCTCAAGCTCTTCATGGTCTGAATCTGTCCTGTACTCTTCAACATAGTGGCCATTAACCTCATGTGGCTATTAAGTACTTGAAATGTGACTGGGTCAATTTGAGATGTGCTGTAAATGTGACATACATATGGATTTTGGAGACTTCACATTTTTACAAAGACGGAAGATCTCATTACTTACATGAGTTACTTGTAATTCACGTATATAATGGTAATATTTTAGATGTATTGGCTTAAATAAAATGTTATAAAATTAATTTTGCTTATTTCTTTATATTTTTTAATCTAGCTATTAGAAAATTTAGTTACGTATGTGGTTAACATCTTATTTCTATTGGACAGCACTGGTCTAGATCTTGCCTTTTGACCTGAAGCCTTATTCTTCTTATCGTCCTAGCTATAGATTTTTGCTTTAGCACTTTGGAAATAGAGCACTCTGAATGCATCGTATTTCCTGGATAACCATGCTTTACAAATGCACTTCCTCTCCAACTTCTACCCCACAATACCCTATAAAACAAATATAATCCTGGCATTCAATAGATTAATAGCTAAAAAGCATAATTTGCATGTCACTCTTTTGCTAAGTCATTTTTGTTCCAAGATAATGAACTGGGCTAATCCTGTTCCTTATGCCTATATTTAGTATGACACTATGCTGTAACCATTATTTACATATGTGTCTATTGCCTACAATCTGCTTGAGGTCAAGGGCCACGACATATATATTTAACACAGTACATAGGTTTCAATGAATGTTTCATGAACAGAACCAAATAGTATCTCCATATACTGTTGTTAATTTGGATCAATTAACATCAGTACATATTGTATCAAGATTACATCAAAATAAAGTGATATTGAAAAGTTATTGCTACTGAAGTAACTGAAATAATGAATTAAAAAATAATTTGGAGACTGAAACTCAATATGGTTATCAACAATTACATACTCATCATGAACTGCTCAGGATACATCCCAAGACCCTCAGTGGATGTCTGAAAGAGTGGATAGTACTGAACCCTATATATACTATATTTTTTCCTATATATACATCCCTGTGATAAAGTTTAACTTAATAAATTAGTCACAGTGAGAGATTAACAACAATAATGAATCATAAAATAGGACAATTATAACAATATACTATAATAGCAATAAAAGTTATTGGATCTCTCTCACACACACACAGAACATTTTATTGTACAAATGTAATGCCTTTTCCCTCTTAACTAAGCACTTACCATGCACTGTGGCCATAACTTTTGCAGTTTAAGAGGTGGGTGACAGCAAAACTACCACAAATTTATTTTTCCTTCTTCAAAATTTAACACAGATAGAAGATCTGTTCTTATCATAGGTCTTAGCAACCTCATCACACGATTTTTCTTCTTATTAAAGTTGAGAACTTGCACATTTTCACATAAAGGAAGCACTTATGGCTTCTCTTTGGGATATATGAGTTGCCAGCCTCACAACTCCTGTGCTCTGGGGACACTGTTAAGTAAAACAGGGGGACTTGAACTCAAGTACTGTGATACCATGACAGTCATTCTGATAACCAGATAACCAGGGTGGCTACTAAGTAGCTAATGGGCAGGGATACGTTGAACAAACGGATGATTCATGTCCCAGGCAGGATGGAGCCATACAGTGAGAGAGTGCATCACCCTACTTAGAACTGTCGGCAATTTAAAACTTGTGAATAGTTTATTTCTGGAATTTTCCATTTAGTATTTTCAGACTGCAGTTGATCACAGGTAACTGAAACCCCAGAAAGCAAAACCACAAATAAGGGAAACTATGATATTTGGTGTCACATGAAAAGCAAAATTATTTGACATAAAAGCAAAAATAATACTTTTCTGAAAGTTAATAATTGCTAACAATTATCGAGTACTTAATATATGTGTGGCTCAGTGTGAAGTATTCTATATGCTATTGCATTCAGTTTTCCTAGGTTACTGTTATCATGCCAGTTTTGGAAATGAGAAAACCCAGAGGTTAAATGACTTGTCCAAAGTCACCCATAAGATAGGGTAAATCTGGGATTGAACACTTCAGAGCTCTTGAATTTCACAAACTTTCAGAGGTAGATTATAATATGTGTGGTTCAATAGGTTTAAAAATTACTAAAAATGGAATATTTTACAACATCCAGATAGTTCTATTTTTCTCATCTGAGTGAGATTCTTTGTCCTCAGATTGGCTAAGAGTTTTACAGGGATCACAATAGTCACTGGACCAGTCCTCTGTAACAAGGATGAAAGACATAGAGGACAATCTCAAAATACATTCTCTATCAGAATATCAGGTCAGAATATAAACAGGCAGACTGGCAGAAAGACAGCAGACAAATTTCATAAGGTAGCTCTCTCTGCTTTGCCTTGAACTGAAAAATCTAAAACCACCATTTAGAATTTTTATCTTTTCCACCCCACCATGCTATTTTTGGTCTGTATCTTTTGTGCCTGGATTATTGAATACTTTCCTCACTGAGCTCTCTTTTCTTCCTTTTCCAAAGCAATCTGTGAAATATTGTCAGATTAATATTACAAAAAACTGTTTCATATAAGGCAACTGTTTAGCTCAGATATCTTTAGAGGCTTAAAACTATCTATAGAATAAGGTTCAGAATAAAGTTCAACATCGAACTGACCCTCCTAGCTTCCATAAACATCCACCGACTCTTTCCAGTGTTCCACTACACGCCCGTCTTCCTCTACACATAGGTCTATACACATACTTACATCCTCTGCTCCAAGGGTACTAACGCAAACAGCCTTGCAAACCTGTCGCCTACATTCCTATCACTCTGCCCTGATTCATACTATGTTTCCAGCCTAAAATGCCCTCCACCCCACTCCCCATCTGTAGAAAGCTTATTTCTTCTTACACATGCAATTCAAGTCCCACTGCTTGCCTTGCCAAGTCAGACGCAACATAGGTCTTGTCTAGTCTGCATCTAAACACTGCGCTGCCTTATTGTTGCCATTGCCTATGTTACATTCCATATTAATACACTTTCTCTTCTCAAAGTGAACAGCTTCTTCAGACAAAGACCATTGGTCATACCCTTTATATTTCTTATGACACCTAGTATAGATCCATAAGTATAGTCAGAGCTTAATACACCTGTATTATATTAATAAAACCCATTATTAATTGGTTATTTCTCAAATTATAGTCGTAGAATGTATCCATCTATTGCAAGATTGTGACATTTGGTCTTTACACTAGAGTGAATAGCAGCACGGTAACAAAATGAGTGCCCAGCAACAGCAAATATATGAGAGATCTTTGTGAAAACTAAAATACTAAACTAGAAAAAAATTTGTTGAGAAATCAAAAGAGAACTACTTCTGATATTTTTTCCTGGGGTTTAAACTATTTACAGTGGTTCTTTTTTCCACCACTTTACTTTTCCATATTCAAATTTAACACAAAAAGTGCTTGAGTTGTTTTTGATGCTACAATTAGATTAGGTGTAGGCGTCTCAACACTAAAATATGGAAGATAAAGAAATTAAATATTATTTCTACGTACCTGGATATTGTTCAAATAAGCATGAGAAACTAGCATAGAACTTTGTTCTAAAGAACTAAAGATGTGGAAAAGGCATACCCAAAGAGCTGGCTACAATGACACTCGAAGCTCATTGCCATTTAGACACTCATTAGAGATGGTGACACTCAGCGAGATGCTCTCAACAATTTTTAAAATACTGAATACATGCATTTTGATGCATTCATTCATTTCTGTTCACAGAATGTAACAGTTGTGGATCCTATGAGAATCTCTAGGAGCTTTCACATAAAATGAATTAAAAATACTAATGGCATTACTAATGATTATTTCACAAATGAGGATAAGGGAAGAAAGGAAAGATTTGTGTCAAATAGACTGTACCAATATATACAATGGAATATTACTCAGCCATAAAAAGAAACGAAATTGGGTCACTTGTAGAGACGTGGATGGACCTAGAGACTGTTATACAGAGTGAAGTCAGTCAGAGAGAGAAAACCAAATATCGTATATTAATGCATATATGTGGAATCTAGAAAAACGGTACAGATGAACCAGTTTGCAAGGCAGAAATAGAGACACAGATGTAGAGAGCAAACGTATGGACACCAAGGGGGGAAAGTGGGCGGGGGGGCGGTCGTGGTGGTATGAATTGAGAGATTGCAATTGACATATATACACTAATATGTATAAAATGGATAACTAATAAGAACCTGCTGTATAAAAAATAAAGTCCGTATCAAAAGAAGAACAGTTATTTAAGGAAATTGTATTGTTATTTTTAAAAAAGTGAAAACAAAATGCTGAAGTGGGTTGTGCTTTTTAAAATGTTTAAAATATGTAATATTATGTATTAGAAAAATTAGGGTCAAGAATCATTCATTCAAAATATTACTTCTGAGGCTAAATTCCATTGTTGAAAAGTTTAAAATCTGCCCTAAGCCAAAAGAGAATCGTTTTCTGATTCATTTTGAAAAATAATACTAATGAAATATGAAATAATTTTCAAACTTTTTATCTTAAAAACTAAAACAAGACAGAACACAAATTAATTGGAGAAAATCAATTCTTTCTTAATATTTTCCAAGTCCTTCTTTCGATTAGAAGCCAATTGATAATGAACAACCCAATGAAAGGAACAGAGTTAAGATAAAGAACAAATTTGAGGCTTTAAAACTAGAAGAAATCACATTGAATTTTGATCCAGAAAGTGATTACTTAGGTTACGGCAATGCCAGGCAAATTCACAGAGGATGCCAAAATTCCTTTAACTATGTTTTCGTCCTCATGGTACTATCTATGCTCTGTAAGATAAGCATAAATAAGACCTTAAGATAAGGTCTATCTATAAGTCTATAAGACTCTCTTTGTACACAACTAGCTGAGCTGAAGAAGGAAAAAAATCAAAGTAACTAAAATAATTAGTGTTGTAATTACTGTGTGCTTATGGATTACTTGTTCCTCCTCAGAACTTGACTGTATTTGATCTAAAATCAGTCCATAATACTACATGAGCATACCTCAGAGATATCATGGATTTGGTTCCAGACTACCGCAACAGAGCAAATATCGTAATCAAGCAACTCACACTAACGTTTTGATTTCCCAGTATATATGAAATTTAGGTTTAGACTATACCATAGTCTATTAACTTTGCATTAGCATTATGTCTATTTTTCAAAGGACATACGTTAATTAAAAAATACTCTATTTCTAAAAATGCCAACTATCATCTGAGACTTCAGTGAGTGGTAGTGTAACATGAGATCACTGATAACTATAACAGATATAATAATAATGAAAAAGTGTGCAATATTGCTAAAATTACCAAAATGTGACACAGAGACGCGAAGTGAGCAAATGCTATTGGGAGAATGGTGCCGACAGACTCACTCATTGCGGGGTTGCCACAAACATACAAATTGTAAAAAACAGTATTTATTATAAAAAAGCAGTACTCGTGAAGTGCAATAAAATGAGGTATGCTGTATTAGCATTCTTTTCCCACGTTGACCGCATTCTAGAAGCACAGGTTACTAACTTCTCTTGAGAAAAGAAGAATTTATTTTGACATTTGGTATCTCACTGGTCTATACGGTTAAAAGGGTAAATTAGTGATGAAGAGATAATACAGTTCAGAGTGCTTTTACTGGAGATGTGATTTTCTGAACCATAGCAAAAGCTTTATAATTTTATTATAAAAAGGAAGGTAAGGAAAGGATTTTAGTGTTATATAATGAAGACAACGGAACTTCTGAAAAGCAAGGATATAAAACTATAAAAATTAGCAAAATATCTGTATTAGAAAAACCAGGCAAAGATTTTTATAGTTTTATATTGGTTCAAAACTGTATTTCAGAAAATGAGAGGAAGAAGTCTTTTATTTTTAATTTGGCAAAGGAGATAAAATAGAAAAATGGCTTAAATTAAAGACTATAGCTGAATATACATAGAAGCAAATATATAGACACTGGCAAGATTGGGAGATAAATTTGAAGTGGTTAAAGATATGTCCCTGCATTATGAAATGAATGGATCCAAGTTCAATTTCCCTCTCCCAACACCCTCTTTATGGCCACCTCTAACCATTTTCCTCTTATTTACAACCAAACATAGATTATACAAACGGTAGGCATCTACTTCAACCGTCAGTTTTATATATGAGCTTTTCAGCAATTTCTACAACAAATGTGCCATGACCATGTAGACGGATGTGTATGGCCTCTGAAATTGATGGCTACACATCTGTACACCCCAAGTTATCCTCTCACTTAGGAGTCTTGTATGAGTCTCCCAGGATCTCCCTTCCTATTATTGTCTTCCCGCACCTGCCTTTCCCCAAACATCTGTACAAGTGGACTCTTCTACTCTCCTCCATGTCCTCTACTTCTCTCTCTTTCTGTATGAATTCTGTGCTTCCTCTTGGATGCTTTGTTGCTATTTCCTGGCACTGAATAGCAAATACATTTTCTGTTACACCCCTTGCCCAGTCTTACAGAAAATATTCTCATCAAATGCAAGACCCCCTTTGGGGATAGCCCCAGGCTTTGGAATCTTGGGGTCTTGATCAACGCTCTCTTACCGATAGAGTCCTAGAAGAACAACTCATTTTGACCCAATTTTCAAACGAACAATTTAATAAACATTTGTTAGGTGATTATTATGCGTCAGGCTCTCTGCTGGCTCTGGGTAAACAAAGATGCCTAAGCCAAACACCATTTGCTCCAGTGGTTTCCTGGGGAATACGGGCAACCACACAGTAACAGTAACACCTAAGAGGTGCAACAGAAATACCAGCAGGGTCCTCTGGCAACAAAGGCTTCTTGTCTTTGTAAGAACCATGAGTGGGTTTTACAGCCGTTTGTATGACAACATTAAAGACAGCACCAGCCAACCATGTGATATATTCTTGTTGGAAAAAATAAAACCTGTGCCATCTTTTCTGTTCTGTTCCATCCTATTATCCTCCTTGGTTATATCTCCCTTTGAGCAGCACGCTCTCTTTCACTCTCCTTGTCATTGCACTGTGTGTTGGTATCATATTGTCACATTTGGACATTCTGTCACTGGACTCCCTTTCTCTCTCTCTGCCTGCCAAGAGGAGCAGCTATGAATTAGATTAAGAGATAAAGCCACAGTTTCTCTCCTTTTTTTAAAGCAAGAAGGAACAGAGAAAAGAAGGGAGATTGGAAATGGAATAGTTATCTTTATAAATGAATAATTTAGATTTCTAATTAAAATATTAATCAAGGAAAACTTATTCTGGACTCAGATTTACAGCCATTTGCCCATCTACACACACTCAAGGTCACATGCAGCCATTACCAAGGCAGGAACATAGAGCCTCTTGAGCATTTGCCCTCTCCCCTGGCTATTATTAGTCTGGCAACAGTAAGCTGCTGAAGAAAAGAACGTTACTGCATCTCCATATTGGATCACCCTGACCCTCACTTACCATGCTGCACAAACCTTGATTTTTGTTCTGTACATTCAAGGCCAATATTCTTTTGTTAAGACACTGATGCTTTCTACTAAGAACACTTCTATTCAGCAAAGTTGTCCCACAGACTCACCTAAAAGTGCATCTTAAATAGATGCCGCTGGTTCCCTGGGGAGGAGTCCAGTAACACTAGTTCAGGACAGCAGTGATAGCTTCCAGCATCGTTGAGCTTCACAGATCTGTTATCTGGAAAAAGAAATAAGAGCAAAGATGACACATAAGGAGGTGTGTGCAAACTGCTTTCCTCGGGGGGGGGGGGGGATTTAGGCAACTGACAGGCATTGTGTTAAGTCTGCCATATGGATCATAACATCAGCTGGAGAAAATACTGCAGATGTTGTTAATATCTGGGGAAAAAATGATAGGTAAAAAAGAAATCTTTCCATCAGCAAATACCTGTCATCCTAAAAATAGAAGATAGAGCCTTTACAGGATTCTCCCAACAGCCGTTTATAAAGGATCTGCAGCTCCCTCCACCTAGTACCTTCTTTGTGGATGGACTTTATTTCTACTGTGATCTATGTGATTACTGTTAAAATCATGCACAAGAATACATTTAAATGTCACACCAGCTCCAATAAAAATAGTCAGACACTTCAATATCGCTGCTGTTAAAGGACTAATATGCTGTAAGAATTGCTGCTTGGCCTCAAATTTCACTTAAAGGTTATAACGAGCTGAGCTGAGAAGGAATCTATTATATACTAGAGCTCAAAGCTGAAAATGACTTTGATTTCTCATTATTAAAATGAGAGAGAGAGAGAGAGAGAGAGAGTGAGTGTGTGTGTGTGTGTGTGTGTGTGTGTGTGTGTAGCCGTAGATACCAATAGGGGCACAAAAACAATTTTGTTTACAGCACTTCTTTCCTTGAGTTCATTCATATATGTGGCAAATTATGTGACGTCCAACGAAATCATTTATAATGGATTGAGAATATCCAAGGGCAGGAAGACTGCTGGGAACGTAGAAAGAGATGCTGTTAAGTGCAGCACTGCTTATTGCCTCAGTTCTCTGACCTTTTCTTCATTTAAAGTGATGCCAACACCTGAGGCAAGGCTATTAGATTAGCAACATGAGAAACAGTCTCTCTTTTCCCTCAGTGGAAATATACTTGGAAAGAATCATGTTAATTCACTATTTCTAACACTGTTGGAGAAAACTAGGGGGTATAATACTGTGATTTAGGATTTACATAGATTTATTCAAAGGTCCCATTACAGTTTGTTTATTTTTCTCCCTGCTCCATTTCATATGTAATGATATTTTACAAAAGAAGGGAATCAAATACTCCAACTCTGCCCCTAATACTCACTTGTTACTGTTGGGGTACAGGAGTAAAAGTGCTCACGGCTGGGGAGACACAAACTTCAGAATTTCTCGGGACCAAAGGTTTAGTTCCAACAGCTATCGTATTGTTTTATCTGTCCATAAACCAATGATAGCTGATTAAAGAAGACTTGCTTACCACTTGGATGAAACTAGGAAGAGGGTCATTGTTAAACTCCAGGGACTTAAGTTCATCATCACCCGAAAGAGCTGTCATCAGGGTGGTGTTACTCTCGTAATGACAATGGTGCCCATATTTATTCATCAAACAGGACGTGAGTGAGAGTCAGCTCTATTTCAGTCACAAAATCTCATTCCATCTGGTGAACGGTCTCTGTGAAGACCTGAGGAAATGTATTCCCTAATAGAAAGTGAAAAGGGCACCAAGAGCAAAGAACACAAACACAGCAGCAGTGGATCTTAGGGTCTGAGTAGATGCTCGTGGACTTTCCTAAGCAGAGACTGGCTCATGAGAGTTTCTGGATAAATCCAGGGTGGAGCAAACGCCAGATTATTCTTACAGCTCCACCCAGTGCTTGAGGGTCCCCACCTGCCTGCTAATCTCACAGAGCACATCACCAACCACTGGCAAAGGCAGCACTTGCAGTTCCACTGCCCTATGGCATTGGCCCTAATAGGCCCTTATGCCCTTTCTCACTGGTTCATGTGGCCATTCTACCTAAGGAGCACAGCAAATGCTGTACACAACAGATGTTTTAAGTAGCTACTTTTCTATATCCAGAGCTTTAAAGGACTGAGTAAGAATCTGACTGTAATTTGCTTTGGATAAAGGCTAATTACAAGGATATGTGTTCTCAGGGCCTTTGTTCTTTGGAATATGGGATACTATTTTTGATATACATTCCTCTTGGGCTTATCTCTCATTTCCTACATTTCCCACCTACTCACCTACTTGAGGTTAGGTTTATCTGAAAGGGATTTTGGCTTATGCATCTATAATTACGCCTGTGTCATTTCTTTGTAAGGAGAGGAACAATGTGTTAAGCCTTATCAGTGAAAATTCGGCCCTCTTCACCATCAGATTTTCAGCTTCCATTAGGATCATGAGTAAGCTCAGCAAAGGGAAGAGAAAAAAATAAACTCTCTAAAGGTCAGCCTTCTTAATTAAATGAAAACAGACAGCAGCATTAGAAAATGAAATGACTATAGCCTGTGCTCTTTCTGAGGAGACCCTACAGAGTTTCCAGCTGATCCTGCCAAAAGCAGGGCAAGCTGAAACACTCCCAGAAGGGTAAGAGGCTGCAGCATTACAGGGGTGGTTCTTTCTTTTTTTTTTTTACATCTTTATTGGAGTATAATTGCTTTACAATGGCGTGTTAGTTTCTGCTTTATAACAAAGTGAATCAGTTGTACATATACATATGTTCCCATATCTCTTCCCTCTTGCGTCTCCCTCCCACCCTCCCTATCCCACCCCTCCAGGTGGTCACAAAGCACCGAGCTGATCTCCCTGTGCTATGCGGCTGTTTCCCACTAGCTATCTACCTTAGGTTTGGTAGTGTATATATGTCCATGCCACTCTCTCGCTTTGTCACAGCTTACCCTTCCCCCTCCCCATATCCTCAAGTGCATTCTCTAGTAGGTCTGTGTCTTTATTCCTGTCTTGCCCCTAGGGTCTTCATGACCTTTTTTTTTTTTTCCTTAGATTCCACATATATGTGTTAGCATACGGTATTTGTTTTTCTCTTTCTGACTTACTTCACTCTGTATGACAGACTCTAGGTCCATCCACCTCACTACAAATATCTCAATTTCGTTTCTTTTTATGGCTGAGTAATATTCCATTGTATATATGTGCCACATCTTCTTTATCCATTCATCCGATGATGGACACTTAGGTTGTTTCCATCTCCGGGCTATTGTAAATAGAGCTGCAATGAACATTTTGGTACATGACTCTTTTTGAATTTTGGTTTTCTCAGGGTATATGCCCAGTAGTGGGATTGCTGGGTCATATGGTAGTTCTATCTGTAGTTTTTTAAGGAACCTCCATACTGTTCTCCATAGTGGCTGTACCAATTCACATTCCCACCAGCAGTGCAGGAGCGTTCCCTTTTCTCCACACCCTCTCCAACATTTATTGGTGGTTCTTTTTTTTTGCAAATAAATGGAATTCATTGGGTGTGACTGTGGCCATAACGGAGGTTTCAAATCCCACAACTGTGCTCCGTGTCCGGCCCACCTCATTTTCACCTTCTCTTTGAATCAGCACCACCATGGCTGCCATTCCCTCGCACTTTCTGCTTTGGCTACCACTGTGCTTCACCTGAGGCCAATGTGAAGGAGCAATCAGTAAAGAGGCTTGAGCTGGGTACTTTTCACATTTAGGAGTTCACATAAAGCCTGGGAGGGAAGTATCACCACCTCCTTTTATAGAAGAGCAAATTGAAATTCAGAGAGGTTAATTATTTTACCCAAGGTCACACAGCTAGTGAAGTATCAGGCTAGACTGGACTGTCTGTCTCCAGTGCCCATTCTCTTTCCATAAGAGCTAAAGTTTGTATTGCTCTGGTTCTGTTCCCACTGTCTCCATTCAGGAACGTCTGGGATGGTGTCGGAGGATGACATCACACCTTCCCAGGATTACAACAGGATTATTCCGTCTAGACTCTCAGCCTACCTCTATCCTGCCTTTCCCTTGATTTTGTCGTTGCTATTTTCCAGTAGATCCCTAGACCACTTCTAGTTGGTCAGGAGCTCTGTGAAGTCCTCACAGGAGTAAATGAAGCTAAAGATTTTCAAAAGGAGTAAGAAATCTGTAAGAATTGAGAATGACAGTTTGTTCTAACTGTCCTCCTTTGAAGGCTACGTCATTCCTACCTTGCCCCAACAACATCACTCTGCATAGTAACACCACGGCATTGCTCTCCATTTCAAAAAATTTTGTGCCTATTCCTGGATCTGTGATTCTACTAATTGATTATAATCACTCAAATAAGCAAATCGATAGTAGTAATTCTTTTCCTTTTGATACTAGTAATTCCTGCCAAGTATGTAGGGTCTCTTAAGTTCTTAAAAACTATCACATAATCATAAAAGAGGTAGAAAAACTATCCCAGCTCCAATTGCCTTTAAGTAAAAGTAGTTCCAATTAATTATACTTATTAAAACTCTCGGATGTGAAGGTTTTTTCAGAGAGTGGGTTTGCGCTGAGCCGCGCTACACAACTCCACGGGGCACTAACTACGTTGAAGTCTGGGGGAGTCATTGAGATAGTGCAATGCAGTGGCATCTTCCAAAAAGGAGGCAGTGAAGTGATAAGGTTTAAAGCCCTGGGTTGTATCTCTGGCCGCAGTCAGAATTGCCAGGGGAGCTTTTCAGACCAATGCCTGAGCCCTATTTGAGGCAATTAAGTCAAAATCTCTGAACGTGGATCTAGGTATCAGTAATGCTTTAAAACCACTGGTTTAGAGTGTGGGATCTAGAGCTTTGGAACCTGAATTTGAACCCCAGTTATTAAATTCGCTAAGCTTCATGTACTTCACCTGCAATATGAGGTTATGAATTGTTCTTACTTTATAGGACTGTGAATATAATCTCTATCGTTGTACCTCTCTTCTGGTGAATATTTTTAAATGATTAAGCATTTTTTATTATTATTAAGAAACATATTACTGCTGTTCTAATACATTAATCTTTTTAAAAATAAAAAAGCATAATGTACTCTCATTTAGGTTCATTTTTTCTCAGAGATTCGAAAGGGATATAAAATATGATTAATAGAGAATGAGTCAGAAGATCATTCATTCAGTTAAACCTGCAGAAATCCTACTAAACTCTGAATGCGGAGAGTCCACTAAAGGTAACACCTGGCTAATGTCTGGAGTTCTGCCCTTGGCTAACTTATCTTTCCATTTGAACCACACTCTGCTTTAGCTCATACATCCACATTATTTCAACTCTCTCTCAAATACCATGCCTGAATTTCAAATTTCAAGAAAGATGAATTCAAAGAGGTCCATACTGAGACACATTATAATCAAACTTCAGAAAGACAAAGACAAAGGGAATTTTAAAAACACAAGAGAGAGGCAATTCATCATATACAATGTATCTTCAATAACATTATCAATGTATTTCTGATCAGAAACTTTGGAGGCCACAAGACAGTGGGCCAATATATTCAAAATGCTGAAGGAAAACAACTGTCAACCAAGAATCCTATATCTGGCAAAATTATCCTTCAAAAGTGAGGGAGATATTAAGATATTCCCAGATAAAGAAAAGTTGAGGGAGTCTGTTACCACTAGACCCACCTAGCAAGAACTGCTCAAGGGAGCACTTGCAGGGTGATAAGACAGGATACTAGATAGTAACTGAAAGCTCTAAGGCAAAATAAAGATCGCAATAAAGAACAACATAAGGGCAAGTATAATAGCTTGCATTACTGTAACGACTGTGGAGTTTGTACAAGTGGAGTTGGTAACTACATTTTTGTTTTCAACATGATTTATGAGACTAATACATTAAAAATTAGGGTCTCAATAGATAGGAAAGATAGATTTCATACAAAGTATCTTTTCTGACCACAGTGGAAGACAGAAATCAGTAAGAGAGGTAAAACTGGAAATTTCACAATTTTTTGGAAATTCAACAACACATTATTAAACAACCAATGGATCAAAGAAAAACTTACAAGTGGAATTAGGAAATACTTAGAGATAGATGAAAATTAAAACACAATTTGCCAAAACTTATAGAACATAGCAAAAGCAGTGCTTAAGGGGGAAGTTTATAGCTATAAATGCTTACATTAAAAAAATAAAAACAAGAAAAATCTCAAATCAACAACTTAATTTTACAACTTAAGGAACCATATAAAAAAGAACAAACTAAACCCCAAGCTAGCAGAAGGAAGGATATAATGAAAGTTAGAGTGGAGATAAACAAAGTAGAGAACAGAAAATAATGGAGGAAATTATTGAAATCAAAAGTTGATTCTTTGAAAAGACCAATTGACAAATATTTAGCTAGATGAACTAAGAAAAAGGAGAACTATTACTCAAATGAGCAATGAAGATGAGGACATTACTAGTGATTCTACAGAAGTAAAAATGATATGAAGAGATTACTTTGAACAACTGTACACCAACACATAACCATTGGATAACCATTAAAATTTAACCAATTAACATTTGATAAGTATTCTTGGGACATACCATTAATACAAAAGCTAAGTTGTACTGTGCTAATCTAGGAATCCAAAAAAAAAATCTAAGCCACTCTAAAACTGTTATGGAATCAAAGTGGAGCTGGTAGAACTTGCTGGCATTACAGTGGATACATGTCAGCTTAGTTTTCTTATCCTCAAGCAAGTATGCTTTCTCTGAGAAGAGAAAGTGAAAGAAAAAATAAAGAAAAATGAACAAGAAACTGAGAAACACAAATTAATAGGTAAGTAATGGAAAAATGGGAAAGGAAAGTAACCAGGGAGATAAGGAAAAGTAAGAAACAGTCACAGCAGTTTGTAATCAAGCACTAAGAAGCCTCTGCATTTGTTTCTTTCCTCCAGCTGCAAGGCTTCAGCTCTGGACCAGCTCTCAAATTAGTTTTACACTTCACTTAACATTTCAAGGGACACTGCAGGCTGATGTGTCTGCCAGATCCTCTTCAGGAAACTGAGGAATTATGAATAGAACCATCATGAGAAGAAAGGAGGGCACAAACCAATGGGCTTTATCACTGACCCTGAAATAGACACACATAAATCATGGTCATTGAAAGAAAGTCTCTGTGATTAAGTTACCCAAGACCATTGATGTTACAACCCCTGTTTCTCACCTGTGCTCACATGTTAGAATCACCTGTGGAGCTTAAATATATATATTTAACTATTTTTTTATTTCCCCCCCCAATCCAGCAGCATTTTCTGAATGCTCTGATCTTGTAAAAAATTAATAAACAGAAACCTCAATTAAATAGAATTGAGAGACCATGAGGGGGAGCTCACACTCCCTGTGATGAAAGCAAAGCCCAACAGGAAGAAGTCTCCTCTTCTTTCCCAACAAGGACTCAGCCAATGAAGGACCATGGACTCTCTGTTTACTAGAGCCCTCTCCACTTCCTTTTCTTCTCTGTAAAACTGTCCTCCTTCCCTTGCCATGGGGGGATTGCCATGGTTGCAGACCCCAAACTGCAATTCTCTGCTGATCCCAGATAAACCCGTCTTTGCTGGGGAAATATCTTGCAGTCTATTTGTTTCAGGTCAACATTTCGGTGGCCAATAGAGGGACCAGAGAAGACTCCCAATGGTTCTGGGGCTGGTGAGCAAACAGGTGTGGTACCCACAGTTGAGCCCATTGTCATTCACTGCTTTTCTTGCCAACACTGGGTTTGAAGTATGTCTTTGTCCTCTTTGCATTTGAAGTTCTCCAGGCTTTATTCAGGATCTATATAAAATTTTCATCTTTCTGGTTAAGGCCATGTTCTGTATGCAAATACTCATTTTTTTATTTAATCTTGAGATCAAATTTTCAACTGATGCTGGCTGAAATTGCCTTTGGTCCAATTCCTTTGGAAGGGGTGCTTCAAATGAAACTCTACCAGGTTTACAGCCTTAGGCCTATTCCTTTGGAAGAGCTATTTTCTGGAAACAGGCTGAAAAGCCCTTGGCCTGGCTCCTCTGGGACCAAACTGTTTCCTTTGAATTGGGTGGAATTGTCTTGCAAGCTGTTTGAATTGAGCCATTTGTGCTGTAAGCTGTCTAAGCTGTTTGCAAATTTTTCTTTCTTCTAGAGGAAAATCCTCTAGGAAATGGGATCCCTAAGTGTTCTGAGGGCATGCCCCCTGCAAGGACTCCAGCTGATCTTATGTTTAAAAACTAAGGTCCTTCCTCATGCACATTTTTAACTAAAGGGAGGGGCCTGACCTAAAGCAATTTAACATATCAATGGCCATTATGGGGAACTTTTGAAATCCTCAAACTTAATTTCCTTAAAACCAAGTTGAACTACAATCACAAAAATTTCCAGAACTGAGTAGAATGCTTATTTCCATTTGTAATTTGAGGCTTCCCAATGTTTTCAGGAGTCTAAAATTGCCTCTCTACAAAACAAGATGTTAAGATTAACTGAAGCAAAAAAACACTTAAATAAAGATAAAATCAAAGCCTCAGGCTCTCCTTTCTTGGCTTCTTTGTTTCAGGCTCCACCTCCTGCGCCATCTTCTTCCTTCCCTTCTAAGCAGCCTAAGCTTCCACTATACCCTCAATCCCCCCATACTAATTCTCCCACCAAACTTTCCCTTTCCTCTGAAACTCTTCCCCACTCTTTTCCTCTGAATTTTTCAGAACCTGTCTCTTTAAAGTTAAGGCATCTGAGGATATAGAGGCTAAACACTAATTTCATCGTCTCCCTAAAGTTGAACTGTGTTCCACAGTCAAAGATTTTCCCAAACTGAAGATCCTCACAGATTTTCTGAGGAATTTAATATAGTCCTTCAAACTTATCAATGTGGTTTCTCTAATTTATATCAGCTAGTTCATGTGCTAGTTAGCAAAGGCAAGGCCCAGCATTGGATGAAAATCACTGAATAGTGTAAGGCCAACTGGCCCGAGGCAGGGGAACACAATCAGATTCACAGGTTGCATCAGACCAAAACTCTCCGGACCCACCCAGTTGCAGGAACTGCCCTGGGGACTTTCCACCCGGCCCAGCCTTCCAGCCTTTCAAGCTGCGGGACTAATGGTCCCAAGGCTGATGCAACCAGCACCAGATATTGCCACGATACCCGAAGGGACCACCAAATAAGGAATACCCTGCGCCCTCGCAGACTCACCACACCCCTTTCCCTTCTTCCCCTATAAAATCTTGCCCAACCCTCGCCCAGGTGCGACTTCTCTGGCCCCTTTCTCGCGGACCAGTGAACCTCGCCCGGGAGCGCTCCCTAATAAAGCTCACTTGAAGCTTTCCTCTGTTTCGCGGTGCCGTTTGTTAAGATCCGACCTTACAAATAGGAATGTCATCCATTGGAAAAGATACCTCCAGAAGAACTCTCTGTAACCTCACTGAAAAGGCTCCTATCAAGTATTGCTAACCAAGCCTTTTGTTGCCAAATTCCCAGGAATAAACTCTGGGATTCACGTGACACACTTAAAGAAAGCACCAAACCCTGACTGGGCCTGCACATCATCTAGTGACTTGAACACACAATTTTCCTGAAACTGAAACAGATTTGGAGAAATATTCAGACACAGGCCTGTTGGAAGTTTGTCACCGAACTTCTGAAGATGACATAATGCTTCAGATGATCTCCAATGTCTTCTGATCTTGATAACATATGGACATTAGATAAAAAGTGCCTTAAAGTTCTCCCTCTTTGTTACTAGATCGTGACTTTAACAGGTTTCCAGTTTGTGCGCTTTCTGAGGCACTACACCCGGGAAATGCCCTTCTTGACATTGAGAGACAAAAAGATGCTGAAACTAGAAAAACCTGACTCTTGATTAGAGACAGCTTCAAAGAAAAAATCTTGATCAAAAGGGGGAAATATAAAACATTAATAAACCTCAATTGAGTAGAGTTGTGAGACCGGAGGGAGAGCTCTCACACCCTGTGATGATAGCAGGTCCCAACAGGAAGAAGACTTCTCTCCTTTCCTGGCAAGGACTCTGTCAATGAAAAGCCATGGACCCCTTGTTTACCAGAGCCCACCCAACATCCTTTTCCTCTCTATAAAAGTGTTCTCCTTCCCTTGCCCTGAGGGGACTGCCATAGGTGCAGACCCCACACCGCAATTCTCTGCTGATCCCAAATAAACCCATCTCTGCTGTAGAAATATATGGCAGTATGTTTCAGGTCAACAATCTCATTTATCTGACAGCATAAAGCAATTTACTAAATTGTCTTTAACACACGTTCAAGGCACTGTGTAATAACTTTTTTTTCTTATTTCATTTAATTTTAGCCACAGCCCTACAAGGAGCTCAAGTCAGCCTGAATCCAATGTCATTCGATCGTTGATCCAAAGTCCAATATCATACCTCTTTTACTGCTCTTCTCAAAGGCATCTATCTTGTACTCCACAGTCGGTACTATGCTGTTTGTATGGAATGAAAATCAGTGACAATATCATCCTTTTATCCTGCATTTGTGGAAGAAAACTTACCTGTCCCAGAAACAGAAGGAGCTGTCTCCCACTACTACTCTCGTCATGTCTTCTATGGGGGAAACTTCCAGCGGTATTAATCACTGTGCTTTTGAGGACATACAGTGTGATTATACATATCTTCCTAAATCCTTATGTCTTATTTTAATAGGCTGTCAACATTCTTAGTTGTCATCATAGCAAAGCTTTAAGATTCTTTTTTTTTTTTTTTTTCATAATCAAAGCACCTCACAAAGTGCTTAAGTGAATGACGGGATTTCCCAAAGACACGTTCAAGCACTACTGATAGTATTCCCAAAATAGAGATGTAGGCATGAAGTAGTGGAAAGAATCCTGAAGCTGCATTCAGAAGATACAGACAAAAACTAACGTGGAATGCTCCCAAACTGCATGACCTTATGCAGTCATTTAACCCTTATGAGTCCTGGTGTCTTTACCATGGAGATGGTAGTTCCTGCCCCAGCCAGACCACAAAGTGGTATAGTGAGCACATAGGAGGCCCTATTTAGGAGGGCATTTTTTTTTTTGACAATGCAAATGGATATGTTTATGCCCCTTCCCTCTCTACCCCTCTCCATGAGGTACCTGGACTCTCAAAGCACCAGCACCGCAGACACGGCTCTGTGGGAGTAGAAAACCCAAGGTGGCAGAGTGAGACACTCAGTGAAGACAGGCTGAGGTCAGAGATTAGCCTGGGATAAAGGAATTAGAGAAGACAGTGATACAGTAGGGTAAAAGAATCAGAGAAAGGTAACACATACCTTCACTAAGCTTGCTAGAAGCTCTTTTGCAAAATATTGAGTCTACTTTTTGTAAGGATACATGTTTGATGACACGTTTAAGTTTTCTTTATGGAGAAATCAAGGGCTTCTAAGAAGAAATAGGGACAAGGCTAATCAGAAAGGCTACAACAGAAAACTTCTTTGAAAAGGCTAAATTATTTTGGGAGAGAAAATCAACACTTGATCCCCAGCTGCTGAAAACATATGACCAATGATGACCAACAATACAGTACCAGAAACAAAAGGAAGGAAGAGAGCCCTGGGAAGTCCAAAATGCTTACTGACATTTGTGTAACTTTTTCCATCCTTATAAGGAAAAGGAACAGTAAACTAATCGACTGGAAAAAAAGAAATGTATGGGTATCAGAATCCCCTGGGGAAATGTGTAATGCAAAGGCCTATGCCCTACCCCACTTCAAGGAGCTTGGGCCTCTGTGGGATTTATTAGCTATCCAGGTGATTAAGATATGCAGCAAATTTGAAAAATAACTGCGCTTAATTTTCCTCTGCCAGATGAATGCATTTGCCCCTTAATTAGTCTGCTTGACTCCGGCTTCTCTCTATGACAATCCCTTCTTCAGCCAGTCAACAAACCTGAAAGATTCCAAGCTTAAAAAAAAAGAAAAAAAAAAAGTGGCCACTTTTCACACTTAACAGTAAGTCCAAACTTATTATGCATTTAAGGCCCTTCAAGATTTGGCTTTTGTAGTCTTCTCCAGCCTCATGTTTCATCACTCCAATTACATGCACATTTCCCTAATGTACAACACTTTCTCAGAGTCCAGGTTTTCTTCATAATCATTCACAGAGTCATTCAAAAATTACTGAGGTTTTACCATCATTATAGCATTTGATCTAATGCGGGGGATAAGGTGGTGAAGAAATGGAAATCATACCCATTCTCAAGGAGTGAAAAATATAAAACTGACTGCATTTAATTTCATTAGAATTGGGATAAATGCTGCGAAAAGTAACTTGTATGTTGTTAGGAAAGCAGATAATGGGGGCCTCGTGTGGCCTGGGAATTTTCCGAGGTGTTCTCCTCAAGGAAGTGATTTTCCAGCTAATGTTTGAAGTTTGGATCGAAATTACCAGATAAATAGCAGGAAGTTCAGAGGAGCCTTTAAAGACAGGGAACAGAATGTGCAAAAGTCGTGTGATGGAGGAAAATAATATTTTCAAGGAACTAAAAGAAGGCTGGACAGGTTAAAACTGAAAGAGGGGCTTCCCTGGTGGTGCAGTGGTAGAGAATCCACCTGCCAATGCATGGGACACGGGTTTGATCCCTGGTCTAAGAAGATCCCACATGCCACAGAGCAACTAAGCCCCGTGCGCTACAACTACTGAGTCTGCACTCTAGAGCCCGCGAGCCACAACTACTGAGACCACGTGCGGCAACTACTGAAGCCTGCAGCCTAGAGCCGGTGCTCTGCAACAAGAGAAGCTACCGCCATGAGAAGCCCACACACCACAACGAAGAGTAGCCTCTGCTCACCGCAAATAGAGAAACCCAGCACGAAGCAACGAAGACCCAACACAGCCAAAAATAAATTTATAAATAAATTTATTAAAAAAAAACAAAAAGAGAGAAGAGATGGGTAGTCAGAAACAAAGTCAGCGGCAGGGGCAGAAACCAGTCAATGTAAGCCCTTGTTAGTCATACCTTTTCTTTATCCTAAGGAAAATTGAGAGTTACTGCACACTTTTAAGCAGAGAATTGTCTCAGATTTGCATTTTGAAAACTTATGCTGACCACAGTGTAAGGAATGGACCACAACGTAAGGACGGGCAGTAGGGATTATACACTACTTTACAGAAGACTGTTACCGTGCTCCAGGAGAAAAAAAACGGGGCTTGGACTGGGCTCTAATCACCAGAGCTGCAGCAAGAAAAATGGTGAGAGAAGACAGGTTGAAGGCATGCTTTACACGCTACTCAAATAACCATCGTTTTTCCCCCATCTCATCTCTTGGTTTCAACTGCAAAGCCTAGATGAAGTTGGGTTTTCCTACTCCAGTTATCTTAGCACTGGGCATTTATTCTTGCTATACTTTAAATATTGGGTTATATATCTCTCTCCTATACTAAAGTGCAAGTCATTAAGGGCAGGGGCTATGTTTTATCTTTATCTCCACTGCCTGACTAATTCTAGGTTTCAATAAATATTTGAAAGAACTGACTATGCATTGACCAGCCATGTGATCTTGGGCAAGTAATTTAACTCCCATAGACCTCAATCTCATCACTCAACAAGTAATCTCACCCACTGTGAGCCCTTGGAGCCAAATCCCAGCAAGCAGATATCTTTTTCCTGGCACCGATGATATACTGAAATTGAATCAGATCCCAGCAGGAAAGATTTAACTGCAAAGCATTTCATGAAGGGATTTTTATAGATGTTGGAGCAGGGTTCAGGAACCAAAAAGAATACATGAGTTGCCCAGGAACTCTGATTTCAGGAAGGCTCTTTCACACCTACACATAAAATAATAAGGGAAACAAAAAGTGTTAACGAAGCCTCATAGAGATGGAGCTACGGAGGTGGGTCTGTCCAACAGAAGTTGTGGCCAGAACAAGGGCAGCCCCTGCCAGGACTCTGGCCAGTCAACGAGTGAGCTGATGTGGCAGGAGGAATCTAATACATCAAGCTACCCCTTCTCCCAGGCTTCAGGATCATTTCCAGTGCCTCTCGTTGACTGAGCCCATTGGAAAGCCAGAGGGAAAAAAATCCAGGTGATTCTATTCTTGAGGTTGATCTCCCAGGCTACGGAGCAGGATATAGAAAGGAAAGAATGGATCTAAGGAGGCAAATGGAGAATCATCAGCACAGGAAGAAAAGGTTTACACAAGTCTAAGAAAACCGTGCGAGATTGAATTTAGTAAGCCAGAGAAGTGAGTTAAATAAAGCCCTCTAAATAATGAACTGGGCCAGATATGAGCAAAAATAAGAACACTGAGTACTCAAACAGGAGATTACAGAACCATGGAAATAATGGCAAGAAAGGATGAAGTAAATGGGCAAAGGGAAGGACAGTACAGGAAAACACTCAGACCTGGATCTTTTGCTGTCTTTCACATGTATGTCCACATCTACATTTGAAGGGTAATGATAAAAAACTTTCCAATCAAGAAATCAAGTAACCTCAATATTCACACATCAATGTATGTAATGTTACTGTAACTGAAATAAAATCTTTTTACTATTTAGGACTCAGATCCTCTTGTCTCACAGACTCTACTTAATTTGATTTAAAATATTTAATGACCTAGGAGGGTGAAACGAAATGAAATTCAGTATATCAGACACCAACGGAAAGATTCTTCATATTAACATACATAATTACTATTGATCTACAGAGAAACTACTATGTGTTAGGCCAGGATGAAAGGCCTTGCAGATCTCATCCTTTAATACTACAAAACTGCTTATGGAAGATACTGTAATCCCCAACTTTGCTGCAAGAGCCTGAGGCTTAAAGAGAAAGGTAACACACTCTACGTACGTGACGCAGATAAAAATGAGAAGACTGAGGTTCACACTCTGGTCTCTGGATATGATATGCAGCTCTCATCCTTTCCTCTATATACTGTAGCCTAACAAAGCAATGCAGCTGCCCAGGGTTCAGGTTAAAGTGGTTGATAAGTTCCATGTTTAGATATAGGAATACTCATGAGAATTTACTTCTTTTTCTATTAATTGAGAAAAACATATCAGAAGAGGTGAAAATGTGGAGCTAATTGGTTCAGGGAAATAAAATAGCTTGGTTAAGCAAGAGTACATGATACCCAATAGATGCTTATGACGGAGGGAAAAGAGTCTCACCTAGAGTCCTAGGGAGAGTGGGCGGGCTGGGCCTGAAAAACCAGGTTTCAGCAAGATGGAAAGATGGGAGGTGAGATTGCACAAGGAGGTAGTTAGCCACGAGGAATTGTTTGTGGGAACGTGTGCTTTGCAAGTCTGCCTTCCCGGCTGACTTCAGATGTTTGTCTACATCATCTACCTACTTGTTTTATTGACTCATTCAAAGTTCTTCTTTAATTCCAAAAGCAAATGTGATCGCTTTCTACGTTCCATGCACATGACTAGGTGCTGGGGCACATTAAAGACAAAGGGAAACACTCTTTCCCCTTCTAGAGTTTTACGTCTAGTGGAAGACAGAGCTGTAAAGCAGCAAAGTAATCTCATGTGACAGGTGCTAAAATGGCTGCTGAGGGTGATTTGGAGACACAGAGGAAAACATGTCTTTATCATTAAGAGGTCAGAAGGGTTCCTTTTCAAAAACTTGGTTTTGAAGAATGAGTATCTAATGGGTAGCAAAAAAAATATCAAGAAGGTTTTTAAGTAGAGCGAATGACATCTATCTGTGTGAAATCCTTGTGGACAGAGGCAAATAGTTTAATACGACTGACCGGAGCGAAAGGTGCTTGGGAGACAGGGTTGCAAGATGAATTGAAAGAAGCAGGCAGGTGTCAAATCAGGAAGGAACTTGTATAGCAAGCTGGGGAATTTGAGAGTAACCACAAAGCGCTGAGAAGCCACAGAAAGATTTAAATCAGCAGGGTGATAAAATCAGATCCAAGCTTAGTAAAGATCATATTGTACAAAGGAGAAAAGACAGCCTCTTCAATAAGTGGTGCTGGGAAAACTGGACAGCTACATGTAAAAGAATGAAATTAGAACGTTCTCTAACACCATATACAAAAATAAACTCAAAATGGATTAAAGACCTAAATGTAAGACCAGATACTATAAAACTCCTAGATGAAAACATAGGCAGGACACACTTTGACATAAACTGCAGCAATATTTTTTTGGATCTGTCTCCTAGAGTAATAGAAATAAAAACAAAAATAAATAAATGGGACCTAATTAAACCTAAAAGCTTTTGCACAGAAAAGGAAACCATAAACAAAATGAAAAGACAACCTATGGAATGGGAGAAAATATCTGCAAACGATGCGACTGACAAGGGCTTAATTTCCAAAATATACGAACAATTTATACAGCTCAGTGTCAAAAAAAAAATCAGAAAATGGGCAGAAGACCTAAATAGACATTTCTCCAAAGAAGACATACAGATGGCCAACAGCCACATGAAAATATGCTCAACATCACTAATTATTAGAGAAATGCAAATCAAAACTACAATGAGGTATCACCAGTCAGAATGGCCATCATCAAAAAGTCTACAAATAATAAACGCTGGAGAAAGTGTGGAGAAAAGGGAACCGTCCTACACTGTTGGTGGGAATGTAGATTGGTGCAGCCATTATGGAGAACAGTATGGAGGTTCTTCAAAAAACTAAACAGAGAGTTGCCATATGAACCAGAAATCCCACTCCTGGGCATATATCTGGAAGATATGAAAACTCTAATTCAAAAAGATACACACATGTTCATGGCAGCACTATTTACAATAGCCAGGTCATGGAAGCAACCTAAGTGTCCATCAAAAATATATATATCATATTGGATGCAATGTAGAGAGGAGATAGGAGGCACCGAAACCAGCTGGAAAGCTTGGTTCCCAACCTGGGTCATTGCGCAAATGGTTGTGATCATGGCTGACACAGGGACAGAGGAGGGGAAGCAGACTGGATTCGAGAGAATAAGTTTTCAACGTAACTGTTTTCTCATCATTCCTCCTTTAACATGTTAAGAAGGAAAAAGGATAAAGAGTGGATATGATGATGCTTGCGTTTATCTTCTGTCCCTGAACTGAACATAGGCTTCCCGGGACCTGGGTTTTTTGTAAATATACAAAATTGGGGAAGGCAAGACATCAACTGAGCTTTAACCGCTAGGGGCAGTGGGGGTGAGAGCCACCCACTGTCACACTTCCCCCACTAGCCTTTACTCCTCGTGATTTCCAGAGTTTGGAAAGCATCTCTTCACAGTCACGTAATGATGATCTTTGAGGGGGAAATACTAATGCTCTGGGAGGAATAAATGAACTCACCAAGAACATGGCTTTCACTTTGGTACGCTTACCTTTGCCAAGTAGTGTCTGTTATGCTAAGACTTGTGGGTGGCATGCAGGAGGCTCACCCGCCACTGCGGAACGGATTTCTTACCTGCCTCACTGCGGGTCAGGGACAGTACTGATGTGATTGGAGTAGTTCAATTAGCAGAGCAAACAGATTCTTAGACTGGTGAAAAGGAGACACAATTTTGTCCTTGACCTAGAGAATTACCTAGGCAACCAAAACTTCAGCTTCTCTGTCTCCTAAATGAGACTCTTAAGTGGTGCACTGTCCAAATGAGTGAGTCTGAAACCCAGCTGAGTCTAATACAGTTTGGGAGCCACAGCTCCAAACAATAAAGATTTTAGGGAGCTTTGGTAAACAGGTACATTTCATTTGGGGCCCCTCCCCCTAAAACAGGGAAGGAAAAACATTGTGAGAGGCAAGCAAAAGTTACAATATCTCAGTAAATGAATGTTAGGAATTTAAGAAAAGTATAATATTGCTGTAATAAATAATGCCTGATGACAAAAATATTGGGTTATTTTACAGTACTGCTCAAATGGGGAGAAAGCACTAATTAAAACACTTTCTTTTTACTCTTCTGTAGCAAGCAGGATTCTCTGGTTGCAAACATAAGAAGCGAACTCTATAATTTAAGGAGAGAATTAAAATTGTGGAAAGTCATGGAGGTGGCTCGTAGGAATGAAGGGTAAGATGATAAGGAAGCCGATAGAGACATGAAACATTTAACTCTGGGGACCTGGCTAGCAGGAACCAGCAGACGTCTCTCCTGGGGGGCAGGTGAGAAAAATGAGTTCCTTATCAAGTCGAGTTACAGATTTTATAAATGATGTTCAGGGAGGGATGAGCCTGCATAAAAAAAGTGATGTTTCAGCAGAGGAAAGCACGTGCTTTAGAACTACAAGCAGAGTCCATCAATATGCATATACTTTAGTTCTTTAGTAAGCGTTGATCCCTTGATGAATTACACTCATTTAAAACTGGAAACATGGGCTTCCCTGGTGGCGCAGTGGTTGAGAGTCCGCCTGCCGATGCAGGGGACGCGGGTTCGTGCCCTGGTCCGGGGAGATCCCACATGCCGCGGAGCGGCTGGGCCCGTGAGCCATGGCCGCTGAGCCTGCGCGTCCGGAGCCTGTGCTCCACGGCGGGAGGGGCCGCAGCGGTGAGAGGCCCGCATACCGGAAAAAAAAAAAAAAAAACTGGAAACAGCCGAACTATATAAAGAACCTACCCGTGGGCTTCCCTGGTGGCGCTGTGGTTGAGAGTCCGCCTGCCGATGTAGGGGACACGGGTTCGTACCCCAGTCCGAGAGGACCCCACGTGCCGCGGAGCAGCTGGGCCCGTGAGCCATGGCCGCTGAGCCTGCGCGTCCGGAGCCTGTGCTCCACGGCGGGAGGGGCCACAGCAGTGAGAGGCCCGCGTATCACAAAAAAAAAAAAAAACTGGAAACAGCCGAACAAATACTCTGTATAAAGAACCTACCCTTGGGTTTCCCTGGTGGCGCAGTGGTTGAGAGTCCGCCTGCCGATGCTGGGGGACACGAGTTCGTACCCCGGACTGAGAGGACCCCACGTGCTGTGGAGCGGCTGGGCCCGTGAGCCATGGCCGCGGAGCCTGCGCGTCCGGTGCCTGTGCTCCACGGCGGGAGGGGCCACAGCAGTGGGAGGCCCGCGTACCGCAAAAAAAAAACCAACTGGAAACAGCCGAACAAATACTCTGTATAAAGAACCTACCCTTAGGCTTCCCTGGTGGCGCAGTGGTTGAGAGTCCGCCTGCCGATGCTGGAGGACACAGGTTCATACCCCGGACTGAGAGGACCCCGCGTGCCGCGGAGTGGTTTGGCCCGTGAGCCATGGCCGCTGAGCCTGCGCGGCCGGAGCCTGTGCTCCGCAACGGGAGAGACCACAACAGTGAAAGGCCCGTGTACCGTAATGTGAAGTACATCAGGCAAAATGATTCGTGGTAAAATCACTTTGCAAATTCTATAGCCTCATATATAATATATATATATATGTTAATTTATGTTGACATATTATTTAATAATAAACTTAAGGAAAAATTGCAAGGCTTTCGCTTTCTTGACTAGAGGGCATAAAAACAATCTTGATAGAATTCATGTTCATCACAACCATCTGGAGCAATATTTTGCAAACCAACCCAACTTTTTAAAGTTAACTTCAATGTGCTAAGCTTATACTGGCAACCTTAAAAGGAAGTAATTTATGTCTGTAATGTATGTATCTCTATAAACTATTTATTTTTTTAAGACCATATGAAACAGCACTAAAAAAAGCTGCAGTTGCTACACCACCTTTGACATGAGATAGTGTGAGCATAATTAATATTGCCTACAAATATAATCTCAAAATAGTGGATCGTGAGCTCACTGCTTAATTGTTCTGAAAATGATGGGGTATGTTTCCTTTAGGCTAAACCACCAAGAAATTTTTTTAATTGACCTTTAATAGAAATCATACTGTATTTTTAGTCTAGAGAAAACAGAGTCTGTGGGAACCACCTTCTTCTACCCATGTCTTGGCAGTGGGAACTAGTATTCCAGATCAAGACTATTTACTGATCTCCATGGCAACGATATGCTTTATCTTGGATAAATCCTCATATCATAAGGACCCAGTGGTTCTTTAATAAATATCTTAACCTTAATAAAAATCTTAACCTTAAAATAACAATCTTGATGTGAAATATAAATGATTTAACTAGAAAAATAATTTTATAGACTGTTTCTGTAACACTAGAAAGTCTTATGTAGCCTCTTCGTCAGATTTTCATTTTTGGAATAAATCCTCACTTCTCAGGAAAGACAGTTTGAAGTAAAGACCTTTCAAAAAAGTGATTGAGTTAAAGTTGTGCCTTTTAATTTGTTACTTGGCAGAGTATTAAATGGAGCGTAGCATTGCTGGGGCTGGGGCTTAAATGATGTCCTACATACCATGTGTAGCAACACTCCACGGAGACATCACCCAGGTGCGTGAGTTGCCTAGGTTTAGCGATCATTACCCTCTTGTCTCCCAGGTTTGCAACAAGAAATTAAATCCCTAAAAACTTCATCTACAGGGAGGCTTGACCATTTTCCAGCTTGCTAGATATGCTAAAGCATTCTGGCTAAGATTCCAAATAACAACACAAGAAGGTGGAGTTATGCCCATAAAACGCTTTAGGGTCCTCAATAGAAAAATGCTGTATGAATACCAACTAGTGGTATTATTGTTTTGTCTCATGGTCAGACCTGACGCTTTTTAAGCCTATAGGATCACACACACACATTTTAACAAAATCCGTGTTACACAGAATGTACTTCTGTACAACTACATTATAATTTTTGTTTGAGAGAGTGTGGGTGGTGATACAGATATTCTTCTTCCTTTTGACAGCTTCCCCTCCGGTATTTCAAATGCATTAACATTCAGCAGGTGAAACTCAAATACTTTTTATACTTCAGAACCATTCTTTTTTAAGATTGCAAGTGATTTTTAAATCAAGGTCAAATGAACTGCAACTAGATGTGTCATTCATTGATTTTTTTTCGTAGAGATTTAACATTTCTATGCATTTTAACACCCTCCCTTGGTAATGAATCCGGAGCCAGCTCTCTAGGTCCTTGAAGGCCTGCTGTTCTTTCTCATTTGTCAAGTGATCCATGAACAAATAAAGGAAGCTGGTATTGTCATTAAGAGGAGTATTTCAATACTGGACCCACTGATTGTGCTCTGAATCATTTGCCTCTACCCTTTGCATTATAAAGGCAACCAGATGAAAAAGAGTGTTGTACATCTAAGCACTGTCAGAACAGTTCCAACAAGTGTAAAGTCTGCCCAGGCTCCAGCTTGCCTCCCCAGGTTCTAAAATAAGTGCCTTTTTTTCAACTGAAATTGTCTAGTGAGAGTGCTGGTTGGGAAGGATTGGGTGAAGAAAGCAAATGACTTTTAATCTCATTGAAGTGAAGAATTTCATCTTATTCATATTCATATTCCATGTGGTAACTGGCCCAATCAGTGCCTTACATAATTATAGGAATCCCCCAAAAAAAGGAAAGGGGAAAGATTTCTGAATCATTAAATGGTCTTTTTTGTAATATAACTAGGAGGAGGGTTTCTATTTCTTTTTAACTTTATTGATAAGGAAATCCTAAAACAAAGCACAAAGCAAAAGTTTGGAGAATATTGCTTACATAGGTATGTGTCTGTCTTTCTCTGTGTCTGTGATATGTGTGTATGATACATGGAGTATGACTATAAAATAATGAGGCTTAAAAAACACATATTTTTGGGCTTCCCTGGTGGCGCAGTGGTTGAGAGTCCGCCTGTCAATGCAGGGGACACGGGTTCGTGCCCTGGTCCGGGAAGATCCCACGTGCCGCGGAGCGGCTGGGCCCGTGAGCCATGGCCGCTGAGCCTGCGCGTCCGGAGCCTGTGCTCCGCAGCGGGAGAGGCCACAGCAGTGAGAGGCCCGCGTACTGCAAAAACAAAAAACAAACAAAAAAACACATATTTTTGACAATATTATCTTTGTGTCACGGTGAAGTTTAATTAAATAATGTATGCTAAAGTATTTGCAAATTCTTTTTTTTTTACATCTTTATTGGAGTATAATTGCTTTACAATGGTGTGTTAGTTTCTGCTTTATAACAAACTGAATCAGTTATACATATACATATGTACCCATATCTCTTCCCTCTTGTGTCTCCCTCTCTCCCACCCTCCCTACGCAAATTCTTAAAGTGGCATCCAAATAGAAAATGTTGCAATTTTAGGTTGTTCAACAGCAAATAATTAATTGAGCAGTTCCTATGGTCTATAGCAATAAAATTGTAGCCTTGGTAGGGACCAGGAAGGATGAAATGACTTGGCTCAAAGCCATACAACTACAGAAAAGGGAGAACAACTAATATAAAAAACTGATGGCAAACTGTAGAGGCAAAGCATATTAAAGACTAATGATGACGCATTCTTACTTGTCCAATACATAATTCGACTTTGGAATATATTGCTTCTTTTATCTGAAAGATCCATTTTTATCATTATAATTCCAAATCATGACAGCTCAGAAGTTGTCATTAAGAATAAGAATAAACTGAAGAACTTTCTTCCTCCTCCACAGACAGAATTGCAGTCTGTGGATGTAGTGTGAACACGGCAGCAGAAAAAGATGGAACACAAGATAGATTCCCAATAACTTCATACCTGGACTCACTATTGATTCTGTTTGCACTTATTCTCGGCTGCCATCACTCAGTCTCACAGGTGGACAACACCTCTCATTCAAAATAAACTTTCAGGGCTTCCCTGGTGGCGCAGTGGTTGAGAGTCCGCCTGCCGATGCAGGGGACACGGGTTTGTGCCCCGGTCCAGGAAGATCCCACATGCCGCGGAGCGGCTGGGCCCGTGAGCCATGGCCGCTGAGCCTGCACATCCGGAGCCTGTGCTCCGCAACGGGAGAGGCCACAGCAGTGAGAGGCCCACGTACCGCAAAAAATAAAAAAATAAAAAAAATAAACCTTCAGTTCTTGATGGCTGCATATCAGGTTGCTGCCATTGCCAGCTGTTTCTTGACCAGAACACATTGCTTTAAGATTTGCCTCTTTATGTCCTTAGAGCAAATGCACAAGCACAGGAAAACGCTGAAGCATTTTATGACGCTTACCACGTTATTTGACTCTGTAACAAATTTTTAAAAATCACAATGACTAATGCTGTCATTGAAGAGCTTAGTTTCCATTTACCTGTACCTGTGGATACGAAATGTGTTGTTTTTGGGACCAGAGATTTTCTACCTCCGCCGTGGTTAAAATTTTACAAGCAGGAGGAAAAGACTGAAGAAAAGCTGAGTGATTTACTGAACTTGTTTCATTCAGAAAGCCATCTCATTAAAGTAGCTTGTAGATAGTTCTAACATATCTTAAATAATATAATCTCTGGTTGGGAGAAACATACATCTTCATGTAACATCTGTGCATTTTTCCTGTGTTAATGAATAGCTTAGATGACATATATAATAACTGATGGGCTTAGAGGGGTGTAATGAGCCTCCAGACAGGGTTAGTTCCTAAGAAATGTTTAGTAACCCGCAATTTTTTTAAAGTCTCTTGATTTTTCTTTGGGACCAATGGCCAGGTGTGTTTGGAGAAATGCTTTCCTACATTTTCAGCCTCATCGTCACCACTCAATTCCCCCAAGTTAGTACCAACCTTACTGGCCCTACTCAATCTGATCCCAGCTAGCCTGCTCATTCATCACTGCCTTTAAATCACCCTCCCCCCGAAAAAATATTCCCTGGGGTCCAACTAGGCTGTTGAGAGAGAATGGTAATAAGGCATTCCAGTGTTTTCTCTCCACTCAGTTGTCCAACAATTGCAGTCAACATGCCTTGAAATTGCTTACTCTTATTTCAGTTCATCTCTTCAAGCTCTGCCTAATATAACTCAACAAAACTTATGTCAAAAAAATAAAAAACCCACTTCTTCATTGGGCTTTATTTTAGCATTAATGTCTCTGCCTGTTCTATAGAGATAAGCCCATGGACATAATTGTGCTTAATGAGGCTGTCTGTATAGGAAGTTAAAATAGACTTTAGGGCTTCCCTGGTGGCGCAGTGGTTGAGAGTCCACCTGCCGATGCAGGGGATGCGGGTTCGTGCCCCGGTCCGCGAGGATCCCACGTGCCGCGGAGCGGCTGGGCCCGTGAGCCATGGCCGCTGAGCCTGCGCGTCCGGAGCCTGTGCTCCGCAACGGGAGAGGCCCCAACAGTGAGAGGCCCGCGTACCCCAAAAAAAAAAAAAAAAAAAAAAAAAAAAGACTTTAAATGATGCAGTATTATAATTAGTAAAGCTTTTTAAGCACTGATTTTTTTTATAGTCAGGGTCTGGTGACAAATAATTTGGATAAGAGCAAAATCTGAGTGAATTAAGGGAAGTAATATTCCCTTAGGAAGTTATTTCTTCCTTTAGGAATTCATTTATTTCAGAATAGAACACTATGTTAGGTATTATAAATAGATTACAAAGTGCATAATAGGCTCAGATTCTGAAGTCAGGAATATTCGAATCCACTTAAAAAGGAAAATCTATAGTCCCAATAGAAAGCAAAAATAATTGAATACTGTTTTGTCTTGCTTATTTTTTTAGTGAGGTATAGAACTAGATTCTGTAATAAGTATAATGTTCTGCCCCCACCCTGGAGTGAGGTCCTCATATGTCACATAAAGGCAAAGAGTATCATTGGGCACCTATGATGGGCTGGAGGCCTTGGTGCCCAGAAGGAATTTGAGACCACTTCAGGCTTTCTATTCTTTTGTTCGAGGTCTCCTAAGTAGAAGCCTGAACATTCTCCTTGCAAATAATAATAACAAAACGTTTCTTGCAGGTCATGGGACATGAGTTTGGAAAGAAGAGGAGGCAAGAGAGCCTGTCATTTACAAATGGCACAGAATAGGAGAATCAAGCCCTTCGAAGAGAGCGACAATAAGATGGATTTAGATCATCTTCCTGGATACGGCCAGCTCAGTTAGAGCCAGGTTTCCAGTAATGACTTCAAAGCACCAGATCGCATAATCTGAAATACAAGGATGTATAACACAAATAATCAAATATTTTAACAATAAAGACAGCAAACGAATTAAATATACCTGTTATATAGGATTATTAGAATTATTTAAGAGACCCCTTAGAAGCAATCTATTATGTTAAGTACAATGATTCTGCTTTCCAATGCTCTGGACAGAATTTAAAATGCCAGCAATCATGTTAGCATGGCAAATCAATTTTCAAACTAGCTGAAGCCCCAGCACTTCATTCTGACCAGTGATTACACATACTACACCTCTCTGTCTTTTCCTTCTTCTCCTCTAACATATTAAATTCAATAGTTGACTTAGAATGTAAGGTGTCCCTTTAGGAACAAAGAAGGCATTAAGTATTTTCTTCCATAGGGTGCCAAATGAGAATACACCAACCTGTCTCTGTAAACATTTGCTTCTATGACTGTTCTAGTATTCTGTTATCATCAAATCTTATCAAGTAGGAAAATGAAGTCTTATAAAAAACAGCAATTATTTATTGGTGTTGGTAATATCATTCCTTTTTTATGTTTTAATTTTTCAATAAAAATTTTTAATGAAGTATAATTGATTTCCAATATTGTGTTAGATTCAGGTGTATAGCACTGTAATTCAGTTATATATATATATATATCTATATTCTTCAGATTCTCTTCCCTTATAGGTTATTACAAAATATTGAGTATTACAAACTACTATATATAAGATAGACAACCAACAAGGACCTACTGTATAACACAGGGAACTCTACTCAATATTCTGTGATAACCTATATGAGAAAAGAATCTGAAGAAGAATGAATGTATGTAGACGTACAACTGAATCACTTTGCTGTATACCTGAAACTAACACAACATTGTACATCAACTATACTCTAATAAAATAAGAAAACAAACAAAAAATATATTGAGTAGAGTTCCCTATACTATACAATAGGTCTTTGTGGGTTATCTATTTTATACATGGTAGTGTGTATATGTTAATCCCAACTTCAGCAATTTCGACAGTGCCATAACTCCTCCACTTAACAGACCACAAACCAAAATGCTGCGCCTGCCACTTGAGGCCCTCTGGGTTTCCACTATCCCCTTCAATCACCCCGAGAGTCAGCCAAAAAAGTGGACCCCTCACAATTAGCCAAACACATCCAGTACCATGTTACTACTACCCCAACTCTTCTGTCTGCGCGGAATCCCTGCCTTCTCACTTACCATTTATTCACTCAGGAACTCAGGACACATATACTTGGTACTTGATCTGTGCCAGGATTTATGCCTGTCTCAATCCTATCCCTGCTTAAGAGTGAAGAGTCTAATTCAAAGGCAAAATTCCAGGCAATTATTCCATGAAATCTTTCTCTATCCTTCGAATCAAGAATAATTTATTCATCTGTCCATTTAGTCATTTATTCAGTTATATAGTGTACTGAACACCTATTGTATGCTAAGTCCTAATGGTACAAGTACAAATCAAATCTATTTTCTGACTTTATGAAACTTGAAGGCTAATTGAAAAGCAAACCAATAAAACAGTAATTACCCTACAATTATAGAGTGGAATGTCAATGTATGCCACTACCTAAACTATACAGGAAACATCTTCTTCCCAGAGGAGGGAACAGTTGATCTGAGCCTTTAAATTCAAAGAGAGTTAGCTAAACAAAGAATGAAGGATAGTCTAGGCAAAAAGAAAAGGCATGGGGGGAAATAGCATAAGAAGTGTAAGGAAAACCAAGGTTTTCTAACTGGCCAGAATGCATATGCACACCAAGTCGTTTGCAGTGAATAAATGAAAGAACCTTGGTGGGTGAGTGACCAGAGATGAGAATAAGATGTGAACAAGTAACTGTTGAAACATTTTGAAAACTAATTTAAGATATTTACACTTTATCCTGAAGGGTTTGGGGAAGTATTGAAAAATGTTGAACAGGGAGGGGCAAGATAAGAATTTGGCTTTAAATGGTGCACTCATCCACCCAAATACTTAAGCCAGAAATCTGAGAGGCAAACATGCTACCACTGTCTCTCTCAGTCTCTCACATTCAATTCACCAAATCCCAGATTTCACTGTTAAATATATCTCAGGCTTCATCTACTACTTTCCCCTCTGCTGCCACCGTCTTAAACCGAGGGCAACCAAGATGTACTCGGGAATTTCTCAAGAGCATGTTAACTGGTCTCTCATATCTATCATCTACACAGCAGCATGATTGATCTTCTAAAAATGTAAATCGGATCACAACGTGCCTCTGCTTAAAATGTTTCATTGATGTAATTCTAAAGAATGTGATTAAAGAAGATCTTGCTGAGGACTTTATATCTGAGGTGAGACCCACAAGATTTACAGAAGCCAGCTATTCAAAGAACCAAAGGAAAATCAGAATGATGTCATTAATAGAGTGAAAAGGCAACCCATAGAATGGAAGATATTTATAGTACAGGGCTTATGTGCATAATTAAAATAACAAGGCACAGTGGCAGCTCCTCCACAACAGAGAAGTGAAGAATAACAAGTAACAATAATCAAGTCCTGTTATTGAATGAATGTCTGTGTCTGCCCAAAATCCATATGTTGAAGCCCTAATCCCCAATCATATTTGAATGTGATGAAGGCTTTAGGAGGTAATTAAGTTTAGAGGAGGTCATGAGAATGAAGTCCCCATGATGGGATCGGTACCCTTATAAGAGACTGAAGAGACCAATGCTCTCAGTCTCCATCATGTGAGGACACAGCAAGAAGGTGCCCATCTGTAAACTAGGAAGAGGAGTTTCACCAAGAACCCAATCATGCTGGCACCCTGATCTCAGCCTTCCAGACTCCAGAACTCCTGCACTTCCACTAATGTTTGCTGTGTAAGTCACCCAGTCCATGGTATTCTGCTGATGCAGCCTGAACTAAAACAAGTCTTAAGGAATCTAGCAAGATCCCAGTTTGTGTTCACCTATGTATCAGTAACCAAGATGCTGAATCTAAATAAAAGGATGAGCTACAGGCAGAAATAATGCCCAGTGTTAGATAGACATTTTGTCATCTATTGGTGATTTCAGTTCAATAAAAAGATATAAAAATCAGGGCTTCCCTGGTGGCACAGTGGTTGAGAGTCCGCCTGCCGATGTAGGGGACACGGGTTTGTGCCCCGGTCCGGGAAGATCCCATGTGCCGCGGAGCGGCTGGGCCCGTGAGCCATGACCGCTGAACCTGCACGTCCAGAGCCTGTGCTCCGCAGCGGGAGAGGCCACAACAGTTGAGAGGCCCGCGTACCGCAAAAAACAAACAAACAAACAAAATCAAAGTGGGTCTGCAGTTTTAAGAAAGCCTAGGCAGAAGGCCTGTAGGCCGGGCAGTCTGCAACCTGCTCGCTGGGGTACAGACCTGATACCTGCTGAGGACCAGAGATAAAAGCCACACAAGTGGGTGGACTGAGTCACTCAGTGTTTGGATTTGTGACGCTTTCATCTGGGAATGCCACCAGAATTTAATAGTTTCACTTCCTTCCAGACATTTCAGTGCTTGATTGTAGAGTAGAAGAAAGTTACTTCAGAGTTCCATTAGCTAGTATGCTTCTGAGATAATAAAATATAACCTATTTTAGTAAAAATGAGTACAAATATTGATGATGTGATATTTTGTTAGAATCAAGGCAGATAGTCATGGAAGACCAGATCACAACTTCACCTATTAGGTAAGAGGCTACATTTTAGATATCTTATACTAAAGTACGCCTCATGATATAATACTTCATTTGCCAATTTTTGCCCTGTTCCTAGCTCCAAACCTCATGTCTTTAATGACTGTTTGCAAGTATTCCTGCCCTTGGGATGTCTATAAGTGCAATAATTAGATGAGGTAATTTGTGCAGCCCTGCAAAACAAAGGGGGTGTTTAAACAGCTAGGAATCTGTGGAGAGACCACAGCAGAGAGAAAGATAGGATTGAAAGTCATCCAATGAGTCTGGAGAAGGAAATGACAGAAAACACACTGGCTGACAAGAAGGAAAGTCAGAAGAAGAATCAAATAGGGAGTTTGGAAGTTTATCTCCATAAATGCTGAGGTTCACCTTACATAGAAAGGACAGGCAAAGCCAGCTCTCTACCCTATGCTTGGAGTTTTAAGAGACTGAGCCAGGTCAGAAAATTACTAGCCATGGGACTATATTGAACTCATACAGCTTTGCCAATAGAGCTATCTCTTTCCATTAATCACACATTTATAATACATAATGAAAACTACAGCCTTACAACGTTAGTGGTCAATTTCTCCATTAGGTGAAAGAGAAATAGTGATGGTCAATAGTAAAGTAGCCAAAACATTTACTAAGCTACAAATCTCTATAGATAACAACAACAAGCTCACTCTTGCCCTTAGATTGCTCACTTTCCAGGTTGAAAAGATCCTCTGGCTCCCAACTGGCCTAAGTAAATTGGCCTTAGTGCAGTCTTGTTAGACCTATAACATATAAAAATGTAATAAATCTGTAATATATTTGCCAAAAATAGCACAAAGGAGGCAGTGGGAGCAAAGATGTATTGGGCTGATAAAGTGATTATAGGTGGTAAAGTAATAGTTGTAACAACGTACTGTTGGTTTTGGAACATTAATAATTATAATACCTATAACAAAAATATTACAAAAAGGAGGAAAAGGAATGAGCTATATAGGAGTAGTATTTCTCTGTATTGCTGTAATTAAGCTAGTTTAAATCTGAAACTGATTCTGATGAGTTAATATGTATATAGTAACTCTAGAGCAACCACTAAATAATAATTCAAAAACATAGTAAAAAATCATTAAAGGAATTAACATGTTACATTAAAAAATATTCACTTAGTGAAAAAGAAATCAGTAAAGTAGGAATAGAGGAACAAAAAAAAGACATGAGACATACAGAAAATAAAAAGTACAATGAAACATGTATATTCAACTATATCAATAATATTAAATGTGAGTAGGTTAAACAATCCAATCAAAAGGCAGAGATTGTCAGACTGGATTAAAAGCAAGCAAATGAAAGACATGATCCAGTGACATGTCTACAGAAGATACACTTTAGATTCAAAGACACAAATGGATTGAAAGTTAAAGGATAGAAAAATGATAGATCATGCAAATAGCAACCATAGGAAATACTAAGTTAGACAAAATAGATATTAAAATAGAACATGTTACTACAGATAAAAAGGGACATTTTATAATGGAAAGAAGCCAATTCATCAGAAAGATACAACAATTGTAAACATAAATTGGCAAATGTTTAGCTAGCTTGACCAAGAAAAAAAGAGCCTCAAGACATTAAGAGGGGACATTATTACCAATCTTACAGAAATAAAAAATGATTAAAAGAAATATTGTGAACAATTGTATGCTAACAAATTGATAACTTAGATGAAATGACAAGTTCCTCGAAAGACACAAACTACCTGAACTAATTTAGGAAGAAATAGACAATCTGAGTAAAATTATAGCGAGTGTAGAGATTGAATTAGTTTTCAAAAAACTACCCATAAAGAAAACAAAGACCCAGGTGACTTCATTTTCCATCTGAAAATGAAAGGAAGAAGACAATTCCATCCGCAATAGCATCAAAAAAATACCATATTTAGACATAAATTTATCAAAAAGTGCAAAACATACTCTGAAAACTACAAAACGTTTTTGAAAGAAATTAAAGATGATCCAAAGAAATGGAAAGCATCCCATGTTTACGTATCAGAAGATTGTACACTGTGAAGATGGCATTACTCCCTAAACCGATCTACAGATTCAACATAATTCCTATCAGAATTTCAGCTGACTTCATTATAAAAATTGAAAATATGATTCTGAAATTCATACTGAATTGAAAGGAACCCAGAATACCCAAATAATTCTGGAAAAAAGAAGAACAAATAGGAGAATTCACACACCTTAATTTCAAAACTTACTACAAAATAATGTAATGAAGACAGTATGTTACTGGCAAAGGATAGACATATAGCTTAACAGGAATAAATTGAGACTCCAGAAATAAACCTATACATCTAAAGTCAACTGATAATCATCAAGGTTATCAAGACTATTCAATGAGAAGGAACAGTCTTTTCAACAAATAGTGCTGGGACAAATGGATATCAAGACACAAAAGAATGAAGTGCATTTCATAAAGAAAAGTTAGTTCAAACTAGATGGAATACCTACGTGTAAGAACTAAAGCTTTAAAACTCTTAGAAGAAAGCACAGGGACAAACCTGCATGACTTCTGACATGGCAAAGGATTCTTAGCTATGATAACAAATGTATGAGCAACAAAAGAAAAAATAAATAAATTGGATTTGATCAATATTTAAAACTTGTACTTCAAAGAGTGTCATCAAGAAAATGAAAAAACAATACACAGAATGCAAGAAAGTATTTGCAAATCATGTATCTGCTAAGTGAATTGTATCTAGAATGTATAAAGGACATTTACAACTGAGTCATAAAAGGACAAATAACCCAATTAAAAAATGGGCAAAAAATCTAAAGAAAGAAAAAAGAAAGTAGATGAAAGAAAGCCAGTCACAAAAGACCACATATTACATGATTCCATTCATATAAAAGTCCAGAATAGGGAGATCCATAGAGACAGAACGTTGATTACTGGTTCCTTAGAGCTGGGGAGGATGGAAGGATAGGAATGAGACGAAAATGTTCTAATATTGATTGTGGTGATGGTTGCACATATCTGCGAATATACTAAAGACCACTGAATTGTATGTACACTTTAGTTCAGTGAATGGTCTGGCATGTGAATTATATCTCAATAAAGGTGTTTTAAAGAAGATGTTCGGACACTGTGCTAACAGACAAAATTTAATTACTATGTCAGTGGTGATGCTGGGAGCAAGTCAAGCAAATCTATTTAGAAGAAAACTGACATTTGAGCTGGTTTTTCAAGGGTAAGAACTGTATTTAATCTCTTTTTCTCATTGCTAGTCTTGAAAGATAGAACGGGATTTTTGCTATTAATTTGCCTTGAAAGCCTTTGAAAACTTGCTGTGTGCCTTAAAAATCTTTAGTAAAAGATTCCCTCCATATGCTTAGACAAAAAAAAATATTTTAATCACCAAAAATTGAATATCTGTGATCTTTTTAAAAATGACAATCCACACCTCCCTCTTTAATACTAATAATTTGTGTCGGACATCCACTCTAAATGATCTGTGCTAACACCGTGGCCTGCTGTATTAGGTAACTGGAAGCATCAGGTAATCTGCCCAGGTAAATCAAAACAATGTTGATATTTTTGGACGCTCTGTTTTTCTGTCTCCTTTGAGTTGACAGTCTCTATCCAGATGGACAGTGGGCTATTTGAGATTTTTATACCTTACCCAGCAAGGAGGACTGCCAGGCTAATGGTCACTCGTTGAGAGTTAACTGGCATTTATCCATTCTTCACTCATTTATCAATGCATTTAGTTTTTTAACAAGCTTGTGAAGGTTACTATACAACAGACGCTGTGATGTGTGTTGGGAATACAAAAGCAACATTTTGCTTTTTGACTGGCTTCTTTCAACTAGCGTGTTTCCAGAGTTCATGCATTTGTAGCATGAATCAATACTTCATTCCTCTTTCTGGCTGAATGATATTCCACTGTATAGATATACCCTATGCTGTTTATTCATTCATCTGTTAACGAACACCTCAATGGTTTACAACTTTTGGCTATAATGAATGATGCTGCTGTAAATATTTGTGTACAAGCTTTTGTATGGACATTTGTTTTCATTCCTCTTGGGTATGTACTCGGGAATGGAATTGCTGGGAATTCTCTGCTTCATCATTTGAGGAACTGCCAGATTGTGTTCTGAGGCAGTTGCGCCATTTTATATTCTCACCAGCAGTGTAGGAGGGTTCAGTTTCTCCACATGCATGTTATCTTTTTTGCTATCTGACTTTTTTTTTTTTTGCGGTTCGCGGGCCTCTCACTGTTGTGGCCTCTCCCGTTGCGGAGCACAGGCTCCGGACGTGCAGGCTCAGCGGCCATGGCTCACGGGCCCAGCCGCTCCGCGGCATGTGGGATCTTCCCGGACTGGGGCACGAACCCGTGTCCCCTGCATCGGCAGGTGGACTCTCAACCACTGCGCCACCAGGGAAGCCCTATCTGACTTTTTTATTCTAGCTATCCTAGTGTTTGTGGAGTGGTATCTCTTTGTGGTTTCAGTTTGCATTCCCTAATGACAGCAACATGATTTCCCTGTCCTCCAGGAGTTCACAGTCTAATAGCCAAGAGTGGAGAGGTTGGAAAAACCTACAATATGCCATATGTGCTTTAGAATACCTGGCGGTGAGGTCTGGAAAGACTTCAGAAAGGAAGAGACACTGAGCTGAATCTTAGAAGCCTGAAGGTATGTTCTTCGGGCAGACGAAGGTGGAGTGTATGCATGTGTACATACCCTTGGGGGAAGGTGCAGAACTTTCCGATGAAAGGAACATCTTGTGTAAAGTATCCCATAGTGAAAGAGTGTGCCCAGATGCACTATGCTATATCCTTCTCCATGGCGTTAGACAAACTGATGTCAATACGTTAAATCCTGACTTTCTCATTTACAAGTTTCACGGAGACTAATTTAGCCTCTTTCATTGGAAGCATGATAGGCCTTGAACCTCCTTAACAAGAGATCTTTTCCTTATACACACACCCCAAGGCATCCTCCAGAGTTGAGGAAGATCTCCCTGGCCTAGAGTACTGATTATCCAAGCTAAGACAGGAAGCTGGGCCACTTCCACAGCCACCCTCACCGAGAACATGCCAACTCAGTTTGGCCAACCCAAAATGGGCAAACACGTTTTGGAATATACAAGCTTCTCATACCTTGGATGTTCCTAAGAATTCCCGAGGTTTTAAGTTAAGCCAGTCAAACTGTCTGCAAATTCTTTGAACAGAAAGGAGAGTCCCGCGCCCTGTTACACGTAGTCACTGTGGGTCCTAATGTATCAACCACCCTGCTAATTAACTAAAGAATGCCTTACATTCATATCATCCATTCCAGTGTGGGAAGCTATCCCACACACATTAATTCATAGGATAATTCTAGGGTAAGAAGGTCAAGGGTTCGCTTGAGGAACGAGCAGATGAAGAAACAGAACTGTGATGTGACCAATGTCATGCAGCTCGTAAGTAACAGAGCGAGGACCAGAGCATGGTCTTTTCATTCATGTCCTGAGTTCATCATCCAGAATCCACTCTTTTGTATTCATTATGGTTTTATTTTTCTCTTCTGATAAGAAGTCTGAGGTGGGCAGATCAAGACCACTACAGCAACTCAAGATTGCTGGCAAGAACTGAAATTCTTTCGTCTGTCTGGTCTACCTTCCTTGCTTTGCAGGCCTTTGTCCTCCTGCTTGTCCCCTCCTGGTCATCAAACAGCAGCTGCAATTTCAGGCTTTGAGTTTGCTCTCTCAGAAGGAACTAGGCGGAAGGGGTAAAAGGACAAGACGGGTAAAAGCTGAACCTGTCCCCTTTTTTTTTTTTTTTTTGCGGTACGCGGGCCTCTCACTGTTGTGGCCTCTCCCATTGCGGAGCAGAGGCTCCGGACGCACAGGCTCAGCGGCCATGGCTCACGGGCCCAGCCGCTCCACGGCATGTGGGATCTTCCCGGACCGGGCCACGAACCCGCGTCCCCTACATCGGCAGGCGGACTCCCAACCACTGCGCCACCCGGGAAGCCCCTGAACCTGTCCCTTTTTAACAAATAAATAAAAGCTTTCCTGAAGTCACGCCCAGGGGCCTCCTGTTTACACCTGCTTGGCCAGAATGGTGTTACACGGTCATCCCTAGCTGCAAGGGACAAGGAGAAAAAAGAGTTTTGCTTTTGCACTTCTATAGTAGAAAAAGGCAAGGAAGGGAGGGTATTGAATGACTCCTGGGTAAGGTCACCTTCTACCAAGCCCATCACTGAGCTACGTTTAGTCAGCTTTTTAAATATCATATCTCAATTTTCACTAGATATAAATATTATTATTATATAGAGTATATAATAATATAAAGGGAATAGATTATTATGCAGATAATGTATAATATATTATACATAAAATGTATATATAAATATTTATATAAATACATAAATATAGTATTTGCATATATAAAAATTGCTGGGAGGGAGGCAGGGAGAGGTTGGAATAACAGAATATTTTTAATAAAAAACAATGTTGCCTCCTATTGTTCTGGCCTTAGTGCTGTTGCACAGAGATTACTAAAACCTAGGAGTTTTCTAACTTGTCATAAATATATCTGTTTTGTATCCTTCTCTCTTTTTTCTTCTATAGAAATGTTAAAACCTACACAAAGTAGAGAAGGTAATATAATGACCTCTCTATTCACAGGTTGATAGGTGTACCTATAGACTACCTGCAAAAATGATCATTTTGTTAACCTTGTTTTGTCCGTCCCTCCCTTTTTCCTCTGGAATATTTTAAGCAAATTAGCTCCATTTCAATATACCAAAATGAATTTTGCCTGTATGCCTCAAATTTCTTTTTTCTTCTTTTTTTCTAACAAGAGATTCCACAAGAGTTTTAACATGATTTTGAAAAAGTTAACCAGTGGGAAATGTTATTTGAAAGGTCTCTCTCTCTCTCCATATTTTGACCTCTTATTACACGAGTAACAACAAATTGAAAAAAAAGAGAGAGAGAGAACTTTAAAACCGGAAAAGCTAGATTTCAAAAGAACTGGGACTTCCTAGGGGAGTACGTCTCACCTCTCTACTAGACAGAGCAGGACCTATCCCCCTCCACACCCATCCCACCACTTAAAATGTAGGTCACAGCTATGTGTCAGTTAAAGTACTACTGACAGTTAACAAATGTAGTAATTAGTATTCCATTCAGGTTTACATTCTTTAACATTAAAGAAAAAAAGTTTCCTGAATCTCAAACCATATGCTAGATGGTCGCTTAGTAGGAACTGTCCCAATTATCCTAAGTGAGAAGCTGTTCAAATACGAACCTGGCCCTTCCTCCTCTCTTAGGGATTTTGATTACTTTGACCAGGTGCTACTGCCTTATCCTTTAAGACAAACAACCCAGAGTATTAACAACTATTCCCAGTTAAAGAAACACCTTGTGTATTTATTCATCCCTATACAATGTTATCCATTGTTCAGCCATTCATTCATTCATTCCCTAATATTTTTCAGGTCTCACTTATATATCTTATCACTAAAATCTTTAAGGATGAAAACCCTAGTAAGGAACTGTAATCATATCTGTTTTCACAGAGCTCAGGAAACCCATCTCCTAAAAGCTCTATGTGGGAATCAGGTAAAAACTGGTTGTTCTCTAAATGTCTGGAGAGCAAAAATGACAATCTGAACGTGTATTTGCGAAAAGGCATAGTGGCAGGATGGAGGGGCGGGACATGGGCCTGGCTGGAAGGATCTCTATATGTGTATTTTTATCAGCCATGTGTTGGATGAAGCGGAGTGCTGCCAGATAGCTTCTTTTCGACAGCTTGGAGTTACTGTTGGGAACAGATCCATGTATGGAAGCGAAAGCCGAAAGGCACAGATAAGCAGAGATCCAGCTATGCAAACCATGTTTAGAGACACTTAAAGGACAAGCATCCCGGGTCCTTTCTTTCTGGTAAATTTGGAGAAACCATCACCCCGGGTCTTTTTTCACATCCAGCCCATGCGGACTGATCAGCCCGGCTCCACAGAGGTAGGTGCAGGGCTTTTGTGATGAAACGTTATCTAAAAGATCATTCGTGAATATTCCCTCCCAAGCTCTTGATGTCCCTTAAGGGAAGCTGCCAGATAATATTTTGGGGAAAAAAAAGAAAGATTTGGGTTGGGGCTGGTGACTAAGAGGTATTTAACAGCTCTGCCTTCGCAAGACAGGGCAGCTTGTTTACAGAGGGAGAGTGGCAGCATGGAATTGCTCCCAAATAGAATCGCTTTGTCCGGGGTCACTTACTGTTCGGATTTCTGGGGATACGAATCTCCCTCAATATTGCCAGCACCTTTGAAATGGGCCCCAGCTTCTCGTGGGTTCTGATGCAGTGTATTTTAGGGGAGGGAGGGAGGATTTGCCCTTTACCTTGCTTATGCGTCCAAATCCAGCGTAAACTTAACATGTGCGGTTAGTTCTTCCTTAGACCTAGGAAGAGCTGCTTGTAAACGACGTTATTATTTTTGGCAGCTGAAGTCATTTTTGCAGTGTTTCTCCGCAGATCGGAGGTTGATTACATCCTGTTCAAAGATTCTTGCGTTGTTTTCACAAACATGGGGTCTTGCGCAAGTTGAAATTGCTGAAACCAGCTTTAGGCACTAGACTTTTCTCAGTACCTTCGACATTTTCTTTCTTTTTGGCTAATGACTGAAAACTATGGAGCTTGAGGGGAAAGCTATATGACTATAGTTTTGCCATTGGTAATGTTCGGGGAACGGTAGATAGTGGCAGAATCACAAAAGCTAGATGTCTCGGGGTCCAAAGTAAAAGCATGGCTTTGAAGACAAGAACAATATCAGAATCGCTATGACTCTGGTCTAGTTTCCAGGATACTGGTTGACCCAGCCAAAGTATATCCGTTACATGTTGAAATGTTATTCCAGCTAATTACCAAATTGTAATCATTAGATCATTAAGCAGTTCTTTTAAAATTGTTAGCAAAACCTGTGAACCTCTGCAAAACACAGAAGTCGGGGGGAAAATTGCAGGTCATATCTATAAAATGTGTGTGTGTTTTCAAGATTGAACTAAAAGAATTTTTACACAAGATAATGGAATTTAAATTCAAAATTTCTCTTGCTGAGAATATTGTGTCTGTATTTCAAGGAAGATTTGAACCAACTCTTAAGTTTTTTAATCTTAAGATAGAATGTGAGAGAAAAAAAAGAAAGAAAAATTGAATATAATTTTTTCCTTCTCTGATGACAAAACATGACATGGAAAATGATTAATAAACAAGTGTAAAAAAATAATAAAACAGCTTGTAATACTGACCAAGGAGATGTTCTTTGGATAAATTAGATAGTTGGGAAAAGGATACAGGTGAAGTGACTTTAGTTATGTAGTGGTTTTTTTCAAGTTGTGGACGTTCTCTAATACCAAAAAAAGTGGCAGGGAAAGAGAAAACATGGTTCTATTTCAGTAAGAATACATTATCATCACTAAAATATTATTATTATAAATTTTCATCAAATTACTCCTGTTCATGTCTCGCCTATTTAAACTGACAGCATGTTAAATTAACAACACATTCAAATTAACCCTTTCCACATCTCTAAAATAGGCTATTTTACTTCATTTAAAAATATTCGCTTGGCCCAAAAGTTTGTTCGGGTTTTTCCGTAAGCTGTTACGAGCAAACTTTTTGGCCAAGCCAATACTAATATTCTGTATCTGCAGGAGAGAGAGAGAGGGAGAGAGAATAAACTATGCCGTCTTTTTTTAAACTAACAGAGCTAACTAAGCTGTCATAACTTTAGCTAAAGTGGAACAGGCCTACAAAAGGATGGTTTTAAAATACTTAAACACTACATACCAGCCGGCTTTCCAAAAGGAACAGTACCAGCACAGCAGGAGTTTTGTCAATTTTCAATATGTAAAATATGTAAAAGGTTATTCTAAATTGTGTCACTAGTATTTGTGATAAGATGCAATACGTATATGACATCATCTACTGTTTTCTCATTTGCTTATTGCCAAGTACATTTCAAGGGTGCACTTCTTATGAGAAATGTCTGTTCCTGTTCCTGTTTTTCTTCAGCAAACAAATTTAAGAAGTGTAATATAAGTAATAAAGAATGACTTATTGCTATTTTATATATATAGTATGTCATCTATGGAAAAAAAATTGACCATCAACTACTAATGACTTATGACTTCTTAAGCATTCGGTGATGACTGTATGTGTTAGAAAATCTTGAGATCGTATTTTGAGAAGAGAATTGGAAGTGTTGATAGTCTTTTGTGGAAAAAAAAATGACATGAATGCTCTATGCTATAGTTAGCTGATGTAGAAGTAAATTTACAGTGGCCAAGGATAACAGGAAAGTTGAAATTTGTCCTAAGAGCATAGAGCACAGATATGAGGATTCTGTCTGTGAAGGGCCAGGGTGGATAGTTCCTGGGCCTGGTTGATGGTGCTGCAATGAGTAGGGGGAACAGACTTTTTACGGGCTTTGATGGCAAACAATATCCCTGAAAATGTTGGGGGAGAATTTGTATGAACAATATCCCTGAAACTGTTGGGGGAGAATTTGTATGCTTTTCCAAAGGCATGGAAAATTGTGATCCAGAGGAAAGGTCATTAAGTTTCAAGGAAATGATAACAATGGTTACTCTAAAAAAAAAAATTCCCTTGCAAACTTCAAATAAAATATAATTTTCTCCAGTGATTAAAAATTGAGTGGTCCCAGACAAACCACTGAATATTTCAAGATTTTTTTAAATGACGTTAAGCATGAGACTAGGAGATGGTTCTGGTGAGGAGTTAAAAGGCCTGAGAGGCTGTATAGTTTCTCCAAGGTCAATCAATGGAAAGTGAAGAGATCCAGCTCACCTGATCAGAACCCATCTGCCCATACTGCTCCTCTTTCATTACTTAAAATTACACTTCCATTTCAATTGTCCTGGTGAGATATTAGAAGAAAACTCCATGGCAGAGAATTGTTAAAGTAGTTTTCAGGTATATCAAGTAATGAAAGGGGAACAAATTCCCATGGCACTTAGCTGAGGAGAAAATGGCCTTTCCTATTTCATCAGCGTCTTCCCATGAGATGATCCATGGTTCTCAACACTTTAAAATCACTTGGTGGGGGTGATGTCCCCCTGATCAACTAAATATGCTCATGGGGTCCAGGCAAAGGTAGTTTATTTTTTTAATCTATCCCATGAAATCCTAATGTGCAACCAACATTGAGAAGCCCTTTCTTTCTGCAGTAAAAAAGTGGTAACCTGGGCTTCCCTGGTGGCGCAGTGGTTGAGAGTCCGCCTGCCGTTGCAAGGGACGCGGGTTCGTGCCCTGGTCCGGGAAGATCCCACATGCCGCGGAGCGGCTGGGCCCGTGAGCCATGGCCGCTGAGCCTGCGCGTCCGGAGCCTGTGCTCCGCAACGGGAGAGGCCACAGCAGTGAGAGGCCCGCGTACCGTAAAAAAAAAAAAAAAAAAAAAAAAAGTGGTAACCAGTCCAATTTATTTCATCGGGGGGCGGCGGGAGGTTAACAGAACCCACAGATGAAGATAAAAAAGTGTAATCTTTCCAAGAAAGAGGACTTTTCTGGAAGTTTGATTGATGTAATCTTCACTGACAGGGCGTTCCTATTTAAAAGTTTCAACGTATTTAAAAAGAAGTTTTCTCTACAATAAAGTACTGATACAGATCTATTTGATATCTCTCATGCTCCCTAGGCTGAAACCTATGTGAATGCTGACCACAATTATTGAAAGGTAAAAATATATATACGTATATGTGACATTATGTTTCTTAACTATAGCTGCTAAATGAAGTTTCATATTGTTTTAGCAAATTATCAAATAGTCATCTTGAAAGGGCCTATTAAGTTTGGATAGCAACAGTTTTCTAAGGATTAGGCAAATCATTCTCTTTTTTGCCTTTTGCCTTTCTAAATGTCAAGAACTTTGGAGAGAGGGTGTGTGATTTTACTCAGAAGATATATTAATTTATCACATATCAATACATATGAATAAGAAACTAACACTAGCCACAATACCAAGAGGCAATGAAGGGCTACAAAAGACTCCTTTCCTTTAAGTAGGAACTGAAGGCTGGGCTCTCTGAGGCCTGCAGAAATGATTCTGGGTTGAATGCAAGTAGAGATAAAATAAATAACTCCTCTAGATTCCAACTCAGGGTAAAGAGGACTCTTCGAGAAAGTAGGTGGAGCAGTGATTAGAGTTATGACTGCTGAGGGTGATTGGAGTCTGACAGCCTGAGTTTCAGGTCTGGCTCTTCAATGTATTAATGGCCGTGTGACTTTGGACAGGTAACATCATCTTTTTAAGCCTCTGTTTCTCTTCTCTGCAAATTATGGACAGCAATGACCATATTGAAGGGATAAATTGGCAAAGTTCAAATAAAGAGTTTAGCTTAATGGCCTGTAAATGGTGGTACCATCTTTGTAAGCAATGTTAAAATCAAATGGATTTTTCTTGAGACTAACTTCCCTGTCACTAGAAATATTAAACAGAAGAATGATCACATCTCAAAGAGAGTATAGATGGATTCTTAAATTCCTTTCAAGTCAGTTTCTAGAATTAACCCACCATTAACTTTGAACATTTGTCAGATATTGATTAAATACTCTTGAACTGATTGATTATGAAACTGAATTCCCCTCTTACTCCAAATCATACCACGGTGAGTCTGGAAACTATCATTTAAGATATCAAAAATAAATAGAGGGCTTCCCTGGTGGCGCAGTGGTTGAGAGTCCGCCTGCCGATGCAGGGGACACGGGTTCGTGCCCTGGTCCGGGAAGATCCCACATGCCGCAGAGCGGCTAGGCCGTGAGCCATGGCCGCTGAGCCTGCGCGTCAGGAGCCTGTGCTCCGCAACGGGAGAGGCCGCAACAGTGAGAGGCCCGCGTACCACAAAAAAAAAAAAGATACAGATATATATTCCCTCATGAATGTTAAAAAAACTTTCAAAAATTAAGTCATATCTTAATAGAAGAGAAGGGCACTGGTTAAAAAGGTATTTCTTAAATCATTTTTCTGAACAAGGTCTGTTTTAGGTAGAGATAGAAGAATCCATTGAATATTTACCCTATTCATAGTAATGTATTATATTCCAATTAATAATAATATATAATAGTAATAATAACTCTAGTTCTTTAGTTTCTCCAGCAGCTTGCCCTCTGAGAGATAAGATGCAATCGTATGTAAAATGACATATAAACTCTTATCTATTATGCTGTTATTATGCTATTATCCATCACAAGCTGTTGTTGAATTTCATTCAAAGAAATATAATTTTAAAAACTATTTCCAAATCTTCACTAATTTTACCACTGCTTTACCCAGATGGATAAAATATTAAGAAATAAAAATTCTTTTTTTTTGGTTAAAACCCTGAGTTCTAGATTCAGACAAATCCCAACTACACTTCTTATTGTCACGTTGGTCAAGTTACCTAATAACTATCTTGACATGCATTGTACTCCACTATTTTCCAAGCACACTTCTAAGCAAGTCACATAGATTAATTCATAAATTCTAACAATTACCTTACAAGATTGGCAACCACTCTGTGAATAGTTATGTAAAGAAGTGTTGGTAATATGCCCAAGGTCACACAACAAGTAAACAGAAGAGACAGGATTTGAAGCTTCTTCTTAGCCTCTGTGTTTTCCTGTCCCGCAACTCTTTCTTGGCCTTTTAAAAATAGAAACAAATAGATTAATGTATGAAAAAATTAATGTACGAAAAGTATTCAGCATAGTGTCTGACAAGAAGTGAGAGCAAACCATGTTATTCTCAGATTGTCCACTTAATCTGTTTAATGAGTAAACTAATCATGTGAAACAATGTTTCTGAGTACCAACTATATAAGAAATGGTATTGGGCTTCCCTGGTGGCGCAGTGGTTGAGAGTCCGCCTGCCGATGCAGAGGACGCGGGTTCGTGCCCCAGTCCGGGAAGATCCCACATGCCGCGGGGCGGCTGGGCCCGTAAGCCATGGCCGCTGAGCCTGCGTGTCCGGAGCCTGTGCTCTGTTGCAACGGGAGAGGCCCATGTACCACAAAAAAAAAAAAAAAGAAATGGTATTGTTTGCTCTTTATAAACTAACATTTATAAATTGTTGACTGGACACTTTTCAGAAACAGAGGTTAAACTGTTATTTTAAAGAGAATGGACTGTACTCCATTTTCTTTCCCTCCCTTATTACCTACTTTTCGATAAATGTGTGTCGAAAATTTTACATCCTTCCCCGTCTTCACAGTTATGTAGCAAAGATGATTTGTATAAAAATGATAAAATGAGATAAAAATCGTTTAAATGTAAGTTAGTATTGTATTCAGGGACCCATCTCACAGACATATTAAACTGCATTTAAATTCCAATTCAAAATTTTAAATGAAGAACAAGAGCTCTACCCGGCATTCAACTTACATCTTAGATTATGCTTATGAGCATCAGACCTGCAGGAATTCAACATAAAATTTTCACCAGTATTGTAGAGTTGTGTATTAGTTTTATGAAAATTATAATGAAGTGTATTTTAACTCTGACAATACAAATTATAAAGAAGTTATTCACTTCTTTTTTTGCAAAGAGAATGTAATGAAAGATTACCTCTTTTTACTTTTTATCAGGCGTGTGCAGAGGAATCGAGGTCAAATCCACCTTCTACCACTCTATTTTTACTCTGTTACACATTCAAGATCATTTGTTATATTGTTTCCCCAGAGATGATTCTGCTGCTATTAATTTAAATATTCTTTTGCCTTAAAAAGAAAAATATCTACTTTGATTCACGTAAGGGATAGGGAAAGAAAATCAAAAGATTAGCGACTTAAACAAAAAATGGGGTTCCTGCAGTTCCCAGAAATCTGTAGTCCCTAATAGGTTACACTTTTTAAACTGTCAACGATCAACAACACTATCAACAAACTGCCATAATAATTAACGTAAAGCACATAATTTCCTAAGCAATTCAAAGCACTGAAAACCTAAAACAAAAACACAGTATGCTAAATACCAGACACCCGAAGTTTCGTTATAAAGAAACAAAATTGGAGTAACACTTATATACTTGGCTTTTGTTCAGTATGTGTGTCCCAAAGCCACAGTTTAGGCCCATGATCTTTTGGGGAACACAGACTAAATAAATAATTTAGAGAATGTATGTCCCAAAGCTCATTTTTTTTTCCCTCAATAATCCACTTGGGTTTAGCTAAAACAAAATATGCCCAATTTACTGCATAATTTTATCTATTTTTCAAGGGAACATCTAATAAATATTCATTGACTGGTTTGAGAACCAGATCTCCAAAAGTTCAGCAAGGTTGTGACCTTCCAAACCACATCTTCCAAAATGGGATCTGAGAAGGAATTGTTCTTCAATTTGGTGAAATCAAAGGTTCCATTACCCAAAAACAGCATCTGTGATATATTGTATAAAATGAACCTCCATCTCAGATATTCAGAGGACACGCTAACATGTCACTAGCTCTGAGAAATCCTGCAGAAAGATAATCTGGTCATGACCTTGTTGTTAATGCTAAATGATGATTTAGAATCCGGATGAGAGGTAGCCCATTCACTGCCCTCCCTGACCTCCCAGCATCCGTGGCAAACATCAATCATGTCATCGTCACTGACTCAGCCTAGATTCGTCTCAGTCATTCTCAGTGGATTGTTGCAGGCACCCACCACTAACTGACAAGAGTTAATACATAGGATGAAATATAGCTGTCATCCAATCATGGAAAAATCCCCTGGAAATATCAATAGTTAACTCTGAAAGAACTGATTAAACCCAGGCCTATGGTTTTAACACAAAGGACAAGCTATTTAATGGGTCTCTATGCAAAAAGAGTAGGAGGGTGCCTAGCTTACAGAATGCCAGTTTAAGTTCCAACTTGAAGAGCTTCACCCGTATATATGCATAGCTCTTCTAAAAGTATAGAAAAGTCTTTTGAGTATTGTTTTTGTTGCTTTGGGGACGTGATAAAGACACAAATCATATGTTCTCTTTTGATTCAGCCCTCTGTAGAAGATACGTTTGTGTACTGTATTTGTATGCCTGTGTGCTTTCTTTTATTGTGTTCCCAGAGCACTTAGAATTGAGCTCTCCCAGCATTTCGCACCAGTAAGATTATGTGGTTCTGTCACTATACTAAACTCCTTGAGTTCCTGGAGCTACATTAAATACCAGGAGACACAGCCCTGAAGAACTTAGTCTGGTGGGGCAGAGAACCACAGGAACAGGCTGTCGCAAAGCAGTTTCATAGAGAACTATGGGAAAAAGTTAATAGCACAGGCCAGTGGTGACCCAGGGAGGCGGCAGCATACGCAAAAGTCTGGAGGAAAATATGCCACATTAGGGATGGGAAACAGCAAATAGTTCAGCATTGCAAGAGGTGGCTGTTTGGTTGGGTTAACTTGTTTTTGACTCTTTATTGAAGTGTAGTATACCCCCAGAAACACGTGGCTGTGCGGTTCAACGCATTCTCATAAATAGAATTCACTCACGTGTCCGTGTATTCAGCACCTAGATCAAGACTCAGAACCATCATCAGCACCTCAGAAGGTCCCCTGATAACCCTTTCCAGACATTTTTCCCCTCTAAGGTAATCACTAGACTGATCTCTATCAGTGTTTTGCTATTGCTGAGATTTGAGGTGTGGATTAGCCGGAGGTGAGCCTGGAAATGCGATGACAGAAAAAAAAAAAAACTCCCTTATCTTGCTAAGAAGGTGGAACTTTGTTCTGAAGGCACTGGCAGGGGAATGGGAGGTGAGGGGGTGGCAGTACAGAAAGGTTGAGCCAGGGCTGTGACCAGATTTGTGATACCTCTTAATTTTGTATCTCCACTACCATTTCCTGACACAAATTAGACAATTAATGTCTGATGAATAACTGAGTGGTTAAATGAATATTCTTTACTTACTCTAAGTAATGTAGTTATTATTTAAAATCATGTAAAAGTATTCAAATACTCTAACAAATCACGCCTGCGCTAAGGAGATACCAAAAAAATATTTTATTTATTTATTTATTTATTTTTGTCCCGGATGCGCAGGCTCAGCGGCCATGGCTCACGGGCCCAGCCGCTCCGCGGCACGTGGGATGTTCCCGGACCGGGGCACAAACCCGTGTCCCCTGCATCGGCAGGCAGACTCTCAACCACTGCACCACCAGGAAAGCCCCAAAAAAATATTTTTAAATGATTACCTCGTTCTTCTTGTAAGAACCAATGAGATAAAGCATGTAATATGTAATAATAATTACTCAATAAATGGTAGCTATTATTGTTATTCATTCAGTAAGCATTTACTGAGCATCTACTATTTCCAAAGGCTGTGCTTTTGTGTATAAAATGATGACTCAGACACAGTCCTTCCTCTCAAAGAATTCATTAATAAAGGCGCAGGATGTAAAGTTAAAGAAGAGAACCATTCCAGAGATTGATAACAAAACATTAATCCAGGACAAGTCAAAAAGCAACATAAAGCTGGGAGGGAAGGTAGAAACCAAGCTAAAATGTTTATGCCTTCTTCAGTGGATCAAATGTGTGCTGTGATGAAAGGGAGGATACATTGGGAAGATAAACCACGGGGTGATGAGTAGGAATTGCTCTAAAGAAAGTTTTAAAATGACTATAGTATAGCATTCATCTCTAGGGTTATATCTACCGTGTCTGTTTGCCTTTATATTTATATGCATTGGCTTAGGATGAACTAAATGGAAACAACCAGAATCCTATTGGGGAATTGATATGTATGCTGGGAAAGGGAAGGATTTTAATTCTTCTGAAATGGCCAGTATTAGGATGATGTCCAGAGATCATGAACCCAATCTTTGCTGCTTCATGGTAAGAGCTTGATTTAGGATGGAGGGTAAAGCAGAGTGAGAAGATAGAAAGAAAGAGTTCCTTTGATACTATGATCCCAAGGTTATAACACTATCTGAAACTTGGGCCACTCACTGCATCCCCAGGGGATGAAATATTCTTCTTATTAAACTTTGCTCAGGTCCCACCTGTGTAAGAGATGAGATGCGGCAACACTATTGAAATCCCTGCCAGGTGGGCAACAGGCAACTCCCAAAGGGCTTGATGAGGAACAAACCAAAAGGTGACAGATGTCCCTATACCTGTTGAAGGACTTGAAGGAACATTTCCCTTCCTTAGTGTGCTTCCCTGTCTTCCTAGGAGTCTATACTGGGTGGTGTCTAGAAAGTCTCTGCTTTTAAGTGTTTCTGGTTCGATTACAGATCAATTTTGAAAAACAAGGAAACGAGAAAGGTAGATTTAATCCATATGTTTCAAAACACTGCATGCCAGTCGAAAGAGAGCACTTGCCAATCAAAATACCTAGCACTGAGGGAGATTAATGAAATTGGCAAATTATTTTAAAATGTCAGTGTTCTAAAGTGAGCAAGGGTGAGCATTTATTTTTAATTGTTTTGCTAATATGTTGAAGAACTGAACATTATAGAAATGGTATACAAAGAGGATATACACACTCCAATGGAGGTACTGGAGTGCTAATGTAACTGCGGTATTAGAGTTATAACTCAAACAATATAAACACAAACAAAAAGCACAGCGGGATAAGGAGAGAAAGAGGAGGGAAAGTGCTTTTAGAGAGGGTGGTCAAAGGAAATGAAATTTGAGCAGAAAACTAAATGCAGTGAGGAAACAAGTCAGGTGAATAATTGGGGAGAAGATTTCCAGACAGAGGGAAAAACTAGCAAGTATAAAGGCATTGAGGTAGGAGCATATGTGATCTGTTCTAGGAACAATAAGGAGCCCAATGAGGCTCTATAAAAAGTAGGAGAGTGATAAAAAATGACATCAGAGATATAGGTAGCAGCTAATTCATTAGGTCTTTGAAGCCCATAGACTTGGAAGACTCGGTTAGGGGATTTTAATTCCAAGAGTGCTAGGAATCTACTGAAGGATGATGAACTGAGACATGAAATGAACTAACTTACATTTTTAACACTTAATTCCAGCTGCAGTAGGGAGGATAAATTGTAGAAAAGCAATAAATAAATAAGTAAAGCAAGCAAGCAGATGATAATAATAGACACCTTACAGGTCGAGCGTCTACATAATTGGTCATCAGAATCAGAACATTTTTGAGAGTAAAAGGGGGAAGAATTATAATCACACTGGGTCAACAGCAGTGAACTGGGAATGTCCCAGGCAAACTGGGACATATGCTCGCCCTAATTAAAGGGCTTTTTTCAACAATAAATTAGTACTGAGTAGGTGTTCAAAGAAAATCAGCCAAAATTAGTAGCTACCAGAATCTTCCACCAAATACTAGTGAACTGAGTATTAATGGGCTATAAACTAAAAGTAATTCTATGAGAGAATAAACTAGGGACTACTAGGTTAAACCCAGGTAAACTGGTTCTTACTAAAGGAGTTCTTTTAAGAAGCTAATTTGCTTTGGGAATACCTAAGCACTGTTGATCATATGCAGTGTTCCCCAGTTATATGTCTATAGATTTTATTTTTTCAAGAAGATAATATATTGTGACACCAGCCTTCCATGGAACTCAGTATGGGGAATAGCAGTGCAGGAGAAAGGTATGGTCCAGGGATAGCGTGGAGTAGACGATGGATGGATATGATTCTAAGATCTGACCCAGGCATTTTAGTTCGATTACTGGGTAGAAAACTCAGTGGTGTGTGGAGCTCCAAACTGCAATTCAAAAGCAGTGTCACGTTGATTTAGCAGTTACCAAAATATCAGGGTTGTTCTTAACCCCGGTAGATGCAAAGAAGCCTGTTTTTCATTTTCCATGAAAATCTAATATTTGCTGTGTGCTTGTGGTTCTATGGACTTAAGTTGATGCCTGGGAATTTTTGAAAGTAAAAGGTTCTTGGTGCCCTTTCCTTCTCTAGTAAGGACTTGGGATCAGAGTCAAGGACAGTGGGCCAGAAAACCAGATTCTGAATTGCCATTGACACAGAGGCCAGAAAGTTTGTTTTCTATGTCTGTGAGTCTGTTTCTGTTTTCTAAATAAGTTCATTTGTATCACATTTTAGGTTCCACATATAAGTGATATCATATGGTATCTGTCTTTCTCTTTCTGACTTACTTCACTTAGTATGATAATTTGTAGATCCATCCATGTTGATGCAAATGGCATTATTTCATTTTTTTTATGGCCGAGTAGTATTCCACTGTATATATATACCACATCTTCTTTATCCATTCATCTGTTGATGGACATTTAGGTGGCTTCCATGTCTTGGCTATTGTAAATAGTGCTGCTATGATCATTGGGGTGCATGTATCTTTTCAAATGAGAGTTTTCTCTGGATATATGCCCAGGAGTGGGGTTGCTGGATCATATGGTAACCTTAACTTTAGTTTTTTAAGGAAGCTCTATACTGTCTTCCACAGTGGCTGCAGCAATTTACATTCCCACCAACAGTGTAGGATGTAGAGACCGACCCTTTTTAAATTGCATCTATTAAGATGTCTGTGGATCCTGAATGCCATCCAGTCTGTTTTCATTTTTCAACTTTGACATCTATTGCAAATGTGGTGAGAATGGCTTTTATATCTTTATCCTATACTCTGACAAAGTATTTAGCCAAAGGCAAGGACAGTGCCATGCAACACATCAGTCACTTTCCATCCAGCCTGAGTCAGCAATCTTTGAGCACCGTTATTTAGTAAGGACTCCACCTAAACGCATAATCAGACAGTCCCTATTCTTCCATTCGGTCCAAAGTGCTTCTGTGTAGTTATGCAAAACATCCTGATGAAGGTCAGAAATCATGTACCAACAGCACTTTTCTCTTCAGTTAGTTTAAGATCCCTCAGTGTCATGAGGTTAGTCTGACTTGACTTTGAACATTGAAACTGTTTGCTTATTTGTACTTTCATAGCTCCTTTTCCAATCTCCAGAGTTCCTCGAAGAGTACTGACTGATTCAACGTTCTCTTATAAAAAGGTTTCATACATTGGAATGTAACTTACTTATGCAAAGTATCTGAACAAATTTAGAGGAACCAGCTACTATTTTACCATCACTTTTATCTTTGACTCTAGTTTCCCGTTACTAATATTTACTGTCCACCCTCCCATCCATACCTTCAACTTTCTATTCAACCTATTTCCACAGGTCCCCTTACTTAAACCTAATATGTTGCAGATTAAACTCATCTTGCTACTACCCACCTCACCAGTGTTTCTGGTTTATATAACACTTTAACCTTAAACCAAGAAGTCAGCTTAGACTCCTTTCTTTGACTTGCTGTCTCCCCACCACAACAAATCAGTCACTGAATCTTTTAGTTCATACCCCCTGAAGGCTCTCATATCCATTACTGCCTTTTATAGCTTATTACATGAGTTATTGCAACAGCACGCTAAGAGATGCCCTTCCCCCATCCTGGCCACTCCCAGCTATCCTCCACTTGGTTGCCAAAGTGATCTTGTTCAACACAATCTTGATCTGGCATACACATATGTAAAATCTTTTAATGAATCCCCGTAACTTCCAGGATAAAATCCAAATTCATTAGCTTGGGACCAAAGACCTTTGAAACTGTAGCCCTGCGTACCTTCCTAAGCTTGGCCCTCTCTATCTCCCAATAAATGTTCTGTGTCCCGGCTTCACCAGATTGCTTAGTTTCACTGAAATAGTCAAGAGTGGCTCAGATCTCCATTTCCTCACATGTTCATTGCCGTCTTTCTTCAGTGTTTTTTTTTTTTTTTCCCCTCTTTTCACTTAACAAACCCTGCACTTGCTTTAAGACTCAGTACAAGAACCATTCTCTCTGTGATGCTTCCCTCCCCATTATCCGATTCTGATTTGTATCCTCCCTTTGTGTTCCTACTGCACCCTGCATACGTCTCGTGATAATACTTAGTATTGTCAAGGTGTATTTTTCTGCCTCCTCATTTGACTCTAAGCGACTTGGGGACACATACTTATCTTACTCATCTTTACATATGAAGGACTTTACATATGAAGGCACACTATCTGACATACGATGGGTGTAGTCCATAAATGTTTATTGAATAATGAAACGAATAAGTCAAAATCATTCTCATTGGATGAAGAACTAGAAGAAAATGTATGCAAAGGAGTTATGTTTGTCTCTTGTCTTCCACATGCCCCCAACAGGAGGTCTATTCCTCATTTAACTCCAACCTGTTGAGCTAATTTTAAAAATCTTATTTGTTATTTACATTCTAAGGTCCACCTGACTAACTTATAAACATATTTTTGTAGCATTACTCATTCACATGATGTGTGGACTTGGGTGGTTTAAGTCCAGAATATGCGGTCTGTTTATTGTAAGGCTGCCCAAAGTCACCAATCTCAAAAGCTATCAACCTTACCAGCCTCAACATGAGAGGACTTACACGGAAGAGAGGGTGATTGAAATATCTCTCTTTTAGATGAATATTTTCCTTTTAATTATTTTGTCTTCCAATATTCAAAAATATTCTGAGAATAACTTTTCAAAAATCAAGCACTGGTTTATCCGGTTATAAAGGGCAAAAGCAACACATGGTGGTAACGAAAAGTTTCCATTAGCATTTTTAGCAGGGTTATCCAGATCTTAATCCACATTTTGAAGTACTTGTCATGAGCAGTATTTTCTGTGTTCAGACAGTTCTGAAATCCTTTTGGGTAATATTTTGAAAAATGGGTTTTAATCAGACAAAACCAAATACAGCTTGGGTAATACCTCCATTTGCATCTGGAAACCTGCCTCAGTTTACCAATGTGCACATGGGAAATACCAAGCATTTCTAGTCACATCATCTGTTTATTTAGAGCAATGTGGTATCCCATTTAGATAACATCTAAAAAATTAGATAGAACCTAAAATTTGACTTAGGCTTTGTATTTTTTCCATTTATTAGAGTTAAAGTGTTTCCTGCCAATGAGGAAAAAAATGATAATGAGTAAGCAGTGAGTGTCTCATCATTGGTAGAGGAGTTTTCCCCCAAATTCTTCAAATGTACCCCTGAGTGGGATTGCTTTATTTAAAAAAAAAAAAAGATAAAATGATACTCTTTGAGGACCAAATAATTTCTGACACCTAACAACTGAAGAATCACTGACAGTCCATTATGACAAAGGTTAACCCTAACAACAAAGGAGGTAAGTCTATAAACAGGCACCAGTTTCAAGGTTTGGAGATTAAAAGGAAAACTATTACATTCAGAATTCTATGTCCTGGTTCCAAGTTCCAATTTTGTCACAAAGCAAATAATTGGCAAGGCATTAATCTTCTCCAGACCTCTGTTTCCTCTATGGGATGAGGTAGCTGGACTTGGTAACCACTGGAATCCTTTCTTGCTGTAAAGTTCATGGTCAAAAGTTACATGAAACAATGGAGTCATAGACTTGTAACAAGGCTCTCGTTGTACATGTTGGTTTTTTATCTGCTGATACATCTGTGATTTGTTCCTAGGCCCACTCTTTGTTCTTGATATTGCTTATCATTTTTACATAAATTGTCCTAGTCATTGTCATCTGATGAGAAATAAGAAAGCATAATTGGAAAAGAAATAAAAACATGCTTTAAGAATTTGTCCTGGACTTGGACCCTTCTCTTTTCTCCTAAATTTTTAACATAGGATGTGTTGTTCCTCAGAAGACACTTTACTTTCAGACACAAAGAGAATAATTACAAAAATTATTATTATGACTCTTGTTTGTTGAGCTACTACATTCTATCCAGACAGACAAGCCAGAATTTGAACATATGTCTGCCTGACATTAAAATTTATGCTTTATCCACGATGTCTTATGACTCAGATAATCACCATGCAAAATGACATTATTTATTTCGTGACCATTAAAGAGATTGTGCCTATGAACAATCATAAAATTGTGTATCAACTGATATATAGCTTTTCAACTTTATCTTCACTTTATTTATCATGGTGCTTATGTTAAAGGTAAACAGACAAATCTAGTATCAAATTTCATCTCCCAGCAGTATGACTTCTCACTCAAGTGTTAGCTTCAGTTCTTCATTTGTAAATGAAAAACAGTAATGTAGGCTTCACTGGTTTTGGTGGGGGAGGAATGGCCAAATGAGATGACGGGTGAGAAAACATAAAACCATGATATATGACAAATAGTTCCCTTTCATTGTTTCCCTGTGTATTTCCATCTGCATTTTCCGTAGACAATACAACAAAAATCATCAGACAGAAAGACAAAAATTCTTGCTGCTGATCCCAGCTCTGCCAATGGCTGACACAAATTACATTCATGAATGCGTGACATGAACTTTCTTGAACATCGGCCAAAGGAAAGATGAAACTAAATAACCTCTAGGTCCCATTTGGCTTTACATATTTATAATTTATTTAATCTCAAAACAATTTCTCACGCTTGTGTTTCCTCTTTGGAACCTGGAGTTTATTTTTAGTGTATGCAGTGAAAACATTTTTCAAGAGTTATTGGATTGAGGAAAAAAATACCCAGGTACCTAAAAGAAATAACAAGGAAAATGGGTGTATCATCAAAAGGCAGTGGGACAGCCAGACCTGTCAGGTTTCTGTGTTATTAGAACTTGGGCCAAATGACTCAAATATTTGATTATAGTGATTGCAGAGGCCTGCAGAAGGGAGAAGTCACATTTGGGTAGACTGAGTCTGACCTCACGTTTCTCAAAGCTGCAAAAAGGGAAAAAGTATCAATTAAAAAAAAAAGTTGGGAGAAAGAAAATAAAGAAGGAAACCCCATTAAGATGCAGTCTATAGGTCCCAATGCCTGTCCACTGGCATAAATAATATGGGAAAAGTCACTGGATGATGATGGCGGAAGAACTGGGGTCTAGGCTAGGTTCTCCAACTCACCAGTTCTGTGATCTTGGTAAATTTGTTTTCATTTTCTGGATCTAAGCTTCTTCTACCATAAACTAAGAGCTTGAATTGGATGATCACCAAAGGTCCCTCACAACGGTTGAATTTTATGTACAGGAGAAACACAGATGTTACGTATTATCCTTTTTTATACGGAGAGAACCTCTTTTGTGTTAGTTTGTCTTTGGGCCTTACAAATGCAGAATATAAATTCTATATTTTATCATGCAGCTTTTTATTTTCACATTCTTATATTAAAGAAATATAAATTTGGTAGGAAGTATAGTGAATGGCAGTGTTTTCAAGTTCAGATATGAGAAAAGATTGCTTATCGATTCCCCATTGTTCCTGACTTGTAAATATTCTTATTTTGAATCTAGTATAACAGATGTTTCTCTATAATACGATTAGCATCTGTGTTCATGTGTTCCAACTAGATGTCAGTCATCATAAAGCTCTACTGTGCTTTATACAGTAATTTTTGCTTCTTTTCACTGATATTACTAATACCTTGTGTTCAATATCTTTGCTAAACTTACAAGTCTTTCATTTCAAGTTTTATTCTTGGACATCCCTGGCTATATGAATAGATAGTTGTGAATCCATGATTCTTCCCATTCCCCACAAATCATCTCAAAATATTATCATGTTATATGCAATTTCAGCATATACACAGCATTTTTCATTTATTGAAGTTTCATTAAGTACTTAAAAGATACTCATCTTTGTTTCCTCAACAGTTATTGGAATACTAGGTATCTAGGAAGTTCTAATCAGTCTTGAATAAATTAATATATTTGTGTTTATAAAAAGAAGCACAGTTTACGTATTCCATGTATGAGTGGAAGATTCAGAAAAACAAACAGAGGATATGAAAAGAGTAAATGAAGATCTGAAAACTACACAACAAAAATTATTCTGTGTTTATTACCTTCTGAAATACTAAAGTTTCTATTTAGAATCCAAATCAATAATTGAAGGTTAAAACAATAAAAAGAAACCCATCTCTCCATGCTTTCCAATGAGCCACATATTTCAAAGTCAAATACGTTGCATCTGCCCTCATACATAATAAACATTCCAAGTGATTTATGATGTTAAAATGTTGCATATTTCCTTGGATATGAGTAAAATACCCATACACTTTCACTAGTTTCTTGGTGAAAGAAAAACTTATACATATTTAATGTCATCAAAGCTCTCATGAATGTGTCTTGATAGGAGAGGGAAAAACAGATTTTTGTGTTTGTTTTTAACACAGGTTTAATGGCACAATGTAAAATGTTAGAAGCATATCATCACGTCCCCCCTTTCCCCAGCCCCTGGTAGCCACCATTCTACTTTCTTTTTTCTTTATTATTTTTTTAAATCTCCATTTTTGCCCCTCTCTCAGACCTCTGGTAACTCTCAGACCTGTTACTATGAATTCAGGGTTTTTTTGTTTTGTTTCAGTTTTATTGAGAAATAGTTGGCATACGTGACTATATAAGTTCAAGGCATACATCATGATGGTTTGATGTACACATATTGTGAAATGATTATCACAATAGGTTCAGCTAAATTCCATCATCTCATATAGATACAACAAAAAGAAAAGAAAGAAGGAAAGAAAAAATTTTTCTCTGTGTAATGAGAACTCTTAGGATTTATTGTCTTAGTAACGTTCCTATATATCAGTGTTAGCTACAGTCATCACGTTGTACATTACATCCCTGGTGTTTATTTACCTTAAAGCTGGAAGTTTGTAGTACCTTTTGACCGCCTTCCTCCAATCCCCGCTCCTGGCTCCCTCTGCTTCTGGTAATCATCAGTCTGATCTCTTTTCCTATGAGTTTGATGTTTTTGTTTTGCTTGGTTTTGGTTTTAGTTTTTTTTAGATTCTACACATAACTGAGATCATACAGTATTTGTCTGTGTCCGGCTTATTTCACTTAGCATAATGTCCTCCAGTTTCATCCACGCTGTTGCAAATGAGTTCTGGAGATGGATGGTGGTGATGTTTGCACAATAATATGAATATCCTTAATACATAATCAACTAGCGATGCATCAAAAATGGTTAAGATAGTACGTTTTATGTGTATTTTGCCACTATAAATTAATTTTTGAAAATGTTTGAAGAAATGGCCATGATGTGAAGGTAAGTGAGTTTCCTAGCTTCACATTGGGCTGTAAAACCTGAGGACCGCCTTTTTAATAAGGTGATACCGTATTGGCTTCTTGGTAATTTAGAAAAATGTTTTGTTGGCTAAAGTCTGGGGATTGTTCCTATGAAAGAATCTCACCGACCAACGTTCTGATCCTTTCCCGGACCGGAGACCAACCACATGGAAAGTTGTCAGGAAGCCACTTAATGACCCTTGTTAAAGCAGAAGCCTAAGAATTAAGTACTGCATCTGTCTCAAGAAAGAGAACTGAGTCTGTCTATTCTTCTGCCCTCAAGCTTTCTTCTAGCCCGTCTCCTTCTTCAACCAAAGTGTTCTAATCCCACAGTGAAACTGAATCTCTTCCCCAATCCCCCTTCCAACAATATGCCACAGTCCTCTTCCCACCAGAGTAGAAAAGGCTGCTCTGGCATCTTAAAGGAATAACACAATGTCAGAAAAGTGAGAAAAGACTTTTAGGTTCATGAAAAGGCATAGAACCATGACTTTGGGAAGGCAAGTTGTCCCTACTTTGCTCGGCCCTGTAACCCACCTTATGAGGTCTCCGTTTCCCATTTGGCACCTGGTCTGTATGTCATGCTGACCTTAACACAAATACTTTTGTTTTCTTTGTTTTTTTGGCCACGCCACCCATAGCACGTGGGATCTTAGTGCCCGACCAGGGATCGAACCCACACCCCCTGGATTTGAAGTACGGGGTCATAACCACTGGACCGCCAGGGAAGTCCCAACACAAATACTTTTGCATATATATTTATTTTTGGTTTCCAAGGCTCATGTAATCCTATTTACGCACAGCAAAATTTGAGGTACATTATACTTTTGTTTTACAGATGGTGAAACTGAGCAGATAGACCCGATTTCTAACTCCGTGTCTGTTGTAAATTACCAGCAATGTGTCCCCATAGGCTAGTCTCTTTTTCTAAGCCTTAGTGTTCTATCTGTGAGACAGGGATCCTGATAACCTCCTAGGTTGGTGCAGCAGCTACAGATGTTTGCAAAGCAGTTAATGCCGTGCCTGACTCAGAGTAAGCACCCAATCAATGACAATTATCCTCGTTACAGTATTACTGTTACTATCATTATGATTATCTCGTGGGATTCTAACATGGATCTTCTCCTTTCAAACCCAAGATTCTTTCCTCTGTCACAGAGCCACAGTTTCCTACAGCACTGCAATCTACCCCCATGCAGATGGAAGGCTCAGTCACAGAGCACTGTGTATCCTCTCTCCACTTTCACTGAAATGTTACAATGAGGAGATACTCTGTGAAGATATTAAGAATTCTAAGACATGAACACAGTCCTGAAAAATCTCATTTGAGTAAAGAAATCAAATGCTATCTAATACTAAAATGACACCAGGAAAGACCCCCTGTGAACTTAAGCAACCTTTACGAGTAAAGATGATTTGGGGTAGGAGAAGAAGACAAAATATGAATGAGGAAATGAACGGCTTAGCGCAAAAATCTTTGCTTTGCTTTTCCTCTTCCCCCTTCACGCTCCCCCACCCCCAGCCAGCCTTTGGTCACTTTACTTAAAAAAAAAAAAAAAGTTGGTTTTGTTCAAAAGTACACTGTCAGATGAGACTTCCCTTTTGACCGTTAAAAGGGGACATGCTCATTCTTTCCACGGGCTAAGCAGGCTCTCAAGAAAAAAAAAAAAAAGAAACAACTCAAGAGTGAGCAGTTTGTGAATTCTGTTGCAAGAGAATTTGCCTGCACATTTATGAAATGAGATGGCAAGTGTCAGTCCTAAGAGCATTCTGATGACCCGAATCTCCTCAATTCTGTCTCATGGCAATTCCCTGTCATTTACAGTCTTTAACCAGCTTTCTCGGTGTGCTTGGGGGAGATGAGAGAGGAGGAATATGGATTTAAAAAGCCTTCACTTTATTTCAGTCTGTCTCTGTCCGCAGAAGGTGTCCCCCTTGTGGTAACAGCAAAGGCTAGTCTGGCATTTCATCTAATCTTGTGTATTTCACACATGTAAAGACCTTTCATTTCTGTCTATCCACCTCTTTAATAGCTCTTGCTTCTGAAAGGATACAAGTTTATTCAAAGACTCATTCCTACCTGTAAATTAATGCTAAACTCAAAGCCAGATATGTAGTCAGCTGGCTTTAAACTTTTTAACCTCCCTTATTATCATTGTTATTTTAAATGTCTCCTTCCTTGGGACTGGTTGTATTGTTTTTCCATGAAGTAGTATCAGAGATTAAGATGGTGTTATCTGTCCATTAAAAGTTTACTTACTGGAGCATGAAAAAGTGATTAAGCACCAGTGTCTGCTTCAATGCCATGGCTGACCATTAAGCTTTCTCAATTAGGCAACCCAGCCCTGCCTTTTTAGCAGCAGTGGGAAAACTGGTCTGAGTCAGCAGGCACTGCAAAGGGCTTCTTTTACTCCCTCGGATTCAGAGTAAACACCCCACCCGAGTAATGAGAGTTGACAGTTTTCCTTCTTTTTAAGGTAGTATCTCAATTGAAACTCTGGTTCTCTGTTTTGAGTAGTGAATAGGAATTAACTGTTTTTTCCTCTGTCTACTGTATCAATATATCCAGTTATCTTCTCCCAAACTGCAGGAATAGTAAAGGTTTATATGCTGCTTTATTCAAGCAAAATAAAAGGTTATTAAGAGCTCTGAGACATTAGTTTTAGAAAGGAAATCCAAACTAGACTCTATCTTAATTGGAGGATTAAAAAAAGGGAGACAGAAATGTGAAAAATTTCTCTCAATCAGCCATTTTCTATAACTAAAGTAATTTCTGGGATATTTAAGGAAAATGTACATCATGGATCTAAAGTGTTGAAAATTGTCAGATATTAAGGAGAGAGTCTGAGTAGTGGAAATTAGTATTTAGTAGTATGGATCCCTACATCTTACATATTTTGTCTCTAATGCCACCTCCTCCAGGAAGCATGACAGCACGGGATTTTTCACCATCGACAACTCAATAGCATTGTATATTTCCTACACACAAAACATGCTGTTGAGTGAATAGTTGAAAAAAGAAAGTGAATTTTTCAACAATACTTTTTAAAATGTATACCACCTTCTTCTCAAAAACAATTTATGCAACTTCCATTGAAGGTTTTACATACAATAGACTGGAATGATACCAAGAGCAAACCTCATTCATATGGTGTTCTTGGACATAATTCCCGTTTTCTACATATTCTTTATATTTTTTACACATTGATATGTTATCGTCTGTGTTTTCCAAACCTGTGATAATTTTAAAAAGTCAAATGTGGAATTATTTGTTAGATACAGTTATATCTTATTGTCTCATGGTAGAATTAGGTTTCGTGGGAGATGATCTGATTAAGAATCCAGGTCCAGGGACATGCTGAGATAACTTCTACCATATTTGATACTCACACTGAAGTAGAAGATATCAATACTCTTTTTGGCCATCTATATTATTTCTCTTGTATCATGATTGTAGTTTTCTAGAAGACATTGTTTGAATACATTTGTTGACCATTTGTTTAAGCATCCGTAGCATAAACAACTGTATTGTTTTGTATTGCCAGCCTGTCAAGGTGGAGAAGGTTAAGCAGACAATTAGATGAAACCAAAGCAACGTTTGATTGGTTCATTATCATTGACATTTGTGAAGGGAAATGAAATGATAAAATACAACTGCCTCTGCCAATTATTGGGCTCTTCGTGTTTTCTGAGGCGCTGGGCACAGTCTAATGGAAATAGTGCGTTTATCATGCCCTGTTATCTTAGGACAAACTGCCGGTCAGTGGCAAAATTCCCACTTTTCAAAGCAATAAATTTGCCATCTGGGGAATACTGTACTTGCTTTGGCCACCATATTTTTAAAGAGTTAAGAAAATATAAATGATAAGTAAGGCAAAACATCTGATCAGAACTTCAGTGATGAACTGGTGAAGGAGCCATGAATGTTTAAATTTATTTGAGAAGGCATAAGAGTTTTCTGCTGTTACAGAAAGGTCCATCTTACAAAAGTTGACGGTTTTGTTTAGAGTACAACACCAGCAGCCAGAGGAGACTTTATAGTATGGAAGGGTCCAGGACAGCAACAAGGAAGTTTCCAGTAATTTAATAGGTACAGCAAACCGTTGGGCTTCCTTGCAAAGAAGTGAGTTTCTTTAGGGTGATTAAAAGCGTTCAAAGAGTGTCAGACAACTAATTCTGAGATGTGTTACTAAAGAAAATGCTTTATTATAAAATATTTTGTACAATATAGTCTTTAAGGGCACTTCCAAGTCAATTTAGAATTATTTGATTAGATGGCAGGTAGCAAGTTAACAAAGGAATGTAAAATTCAGAAGATAAGTTCAGCTTCACACACAGGTGAAAACAAATACTTATTGAATGAATAAAGGAAACTTATTCTTTTTTTTTTTTTCTTTTTGCTGTATGCGGACCTCTCACTGTTGTGGCCTCTCCCGTTGCGGAGCACAGGCTCCGGACGCGCAGGCTCAGCGGCCACGGCTCACGGGCCCAGCCGCTCCGCGGCACGTGGGATCTTCCCGGACCGGGGAACCCGTGTCTCCTGCATGGGCAGGCGCACTGTCAACCACTGCGCCACCAGGGAAGCCCAGGAAACTTATTCTTAAGGGGCTTGAAGTATGAAAGTGGCACTCTCAGATGAGCTAGAAGAGTAGGTTGGCCAAGAAAAATGGCCCCAAATCGAACTACGGCTATTTTATAATTTGCACAGTTAAGGGAAGAACAAAATATGGTCTCAGTTATTATTTGTTGCAATCATTCATGCAGTCATTTCTTGGGCGTCTCATATGCGCCAGGCAACATCCTAGTAGACCTACTTTGTGTACCTGCTACGCTTGATGCTGGGAACACCAGAGGGAACATTCTCTGCCCTTGATGAGCTTATACTGCAGTGCAGAGCTAGATAGTAAACACGAATTTTATAATTTTCACTCATTACAGTTATAGTAAGTATATTTCTAGAAGTATAGGGTATGTAGCAGGGGTCCCTACCTCTGGATGATCAGGGAAAATTTTCTTGAGGAAATGACATTGAGCTGAGTGAAGAGAAAAAAGCCACCAAACTTTAAGGCACTTATAGAATGAATATAACAGTTCTGTACCAACAAAGTGAAAATGCAGAAATATAGACAATAAAAAAGTATATAATACCATGTGAAGACACATGAACTGTGTAACTAATATTTGCAACAGTCATTTGCTATGTATACTAGGTCATCACCACGTGTAACCTATTTTCCAATAAAGAAATTATCAAGCACGTGGCTTACGGTAAGGGTACATGTCCAGCATATAAAGAATTACATTTTGGAAAATTGGGGCTGAGTATTAGTGAAACATTCTTAAAGATCCCTTCCACCTCTAATGCTATGATACCTATGAGACAACCAACAATGCAATTGATTAGGAGAAATATGGAAAATGTTTGTGAATCATTAAAATTACAAGTAATCAATACAGTACCGAGGGATTTTTAGATTCCAGGTCATTCTCCATGGTATTAATCACTTCATGGGCTTTCAATAAATAATTATTGAGCAATTGATCTTTCTCTAATACTTGAATTAATTTATTTAGAAGAAACAGATTTTCTCTTTTCTGAAAGATAGTGCTTTGTTAGTTTAATTATTAATCCCCCCAAAGCAACTGTTTTACAATGTTGGCTGGCTGATTTTTCATGATGAGTATTGGTTCTCCAAGCATGAACTTGTTGATTTTGCTCCTAGAATCAAACATCTGCTCCTTCCTTCCACACCACTTACCCTGTAAAAGTGATTTGCTTCATACTCTCCACCAATTTCCTTCGCATCTCAGAAGTTTGCACTTGCATTGCATCTACCAACCAGGCCATTTGTAGACAAGCAATTTATTTATCATTTATTCATTCAACAAATAACTAAATGCCTGATATGCTCAGATCATATATTAAATTTTCTAGCAGGTATGGTAGAAAGGTACCATATATAGAATGTCTTCTCTCCTTTGTTAAAATTTCAGCATTGATGGATTACTTTTTATTAATATTGTTTTCCAGGGAATCTCTTTAAAGTGGTAATTATTCCAGAAAGAGCAACAGTTTTAGCCACTAATAACACAGTTAAAATTATTCAATTTTAAAAATATTTGTTTACTGTGTGTTTTTTTTAAATTTTTATTTTATATTGGAGTATGGTTGATTTACAACATTGTGTTAGTTTCACGTGTACAGCAAAGTGATTCGGTTATACATATACATGTATCTATTCTTTTTCAAATTCTTTTCCCATTTGTGTTTTCATGTGATGGGAGAAATCAGAGCAAACTGCCAACAATGATCCCTGAGATAAAGAGGGGAAGATGACCAAGGGGAGGAAGAACTATCACCCGCTGCGTTGTTTGCTTACCATCCCCTGATATTTAAAAGTAACTGACCATTTGAACAAACAAGACTAACAGGGAATGATCATAAAAGCAGCCTTGTTTTTCCTCCCTGTTCTTTTAAACCTAGATACAAACCTGGGCAGTAAGTGGTAAAAGGCGATTGTTAGTAGAAGTTCTGCAGTCCCTTCAGGACATTAACATAGTCCCAGTTCAGAAAGCAGGTTGCCTGTTTCCACATAATGATCAGTTTCATCTGATATAAGGTTGAGCCCTTTTCCCTGGGCCCTGTTGAGAATGGCTGCAGGCTGATGACTTGCAGAGTGAAGGCTGGGAGAGAGGGGAGGAAGATGGCTGCGCTCTCCTTGCCTGCTGGCTTCTCCACTCCCCCTCCTCTATTCTTTTTTTTTTTTTTTTTTTTGCGGTACACGGGCCTCTCACCGCTGTGGCCTCTCCCGCTACAGAGCACAGGCTCCGGACGCGCAGGCTCAGCGGCCATGGCTCACGGGCCCAGCCGCTCCACAGCACGTGGGATCCTCCCGGACTGGGGCACGAACCCGTGTCCCCCGCATCGGCAGGAGGACTCTCAACCACCGCGCCACCAGGGAAGCCCCCCCTCCTCTATTCTTGCTAACCCAATCAGAGTTACAGTAGAGTTCTTTAATAGGATGATTTCTCATAATCTGGCAGGTGTCTGACTCTCTTGGGAATTGTCTTGGATTCTTAAGAGATCCCAGCAGGGGATACACTGAATTATAATTCCCAACATACAAGCAGTTCATTGTGTTTTTCTCGGGCTTGCCCTTCCATCTTCCCCTGTGTCCTTCCCCTCAGGTTCCATCACACACCAGATGGGGTGGCCCTAATATATAGAAGCTGACATGACCCCACTCCAGCTCTCTTGGGTTAGTGGCCCACATCTAGTCCATGAGAAGCACTTAACACATCCTCTGAATGTTGCCTGTGGTTGTTCACTTAAGTCCCAAAGGCAGACCTCAGCCCTCTCTCCCTCTGCCCTGCTAACTTACGTGTCAGTAACTGACTCTCACCTTTGACTTTTTGAATGTATGTCACACATTATGTTCTCCAAATTCCGGAAGGCACATTTCAAACTCTCAAGCCTTTCTCACTAGGCTTGGGTGTTGAGGACAGGGAATGCTAGAGGATGCTGTTTATGTAGAATCATCAGGGAGGGCCTCTATGATAAGGTTACCCAAAAATAATTTATTGTAAGGATACGGGGAAGCTTATGGCATCCCTGGGAAGAGTGGAGAAGGAGGCTTGGAGTGTAGGCGGCCATACTCCAACCCACGCTGCTTTATCACAAACCTTCCTGGATGCCAATCTTGTGTCACCACTCCTTCTCCCATATTGGATAATGCTAGTCCTTCCAAAGGCCACTGTAAGCACTGCTATACCTAGAAATTGGACGTTGCCGCTGCTTGCACTAGTCCAGAACAGATGCCCCATTGTTCGAGAGGCAGAGCCAGGTGCCTTTGGCTGATGGCAGGTTATGTGCCCATATTCTAGGTGCCCAGGGGCCAGTGAAGCAAGTACCCAGACTCTTCAACATCTATGGTGAAAAGCAAGTTCTGACTTAACATTTATTGACTGAATAATAATTGCTGAACACCTATGATCTGACAGGCTCAATTATGCACTAGGCCCTGGGGTTGAGCAATACAATAAGATATCGTCCCTCCCTTCACGGAGCTTCCCTTCTAGAGGAAGACATGGGGTAATGTTAATAAGCGATGCAAGGAGCGCTTTATTCAGGAGAGCTTCCCTGTTGGGGAGCCAGAACACTTGCACATTCCTCCATGCCACACCCCACACTACAGGAAGACAGAATTCCTTCACTCCATGTATCTCTTCATCTAGCTGTTGATTCGTATCCTTTAATATCCCTTTATAATAAATAGGTAATCTAGTGAGAAAAGAAGTGATGCAGGGGAAAACAAATCCTGATAGAAGACTGGAGAAGGCAGAGGGAGTTACCCAAACTCATAAGATAGAGAATTTTCAAAAAAGAAAGTAAGGATATCAAATACTTAGAAGCAAAAATCACCCAAGCAATGTCTACCAAGGGATCTAATTTAGAATAAGGTGACTATGGAAATCGTTTAAATGCAGTTCCAAAGGAAAATCTCTAACACTAATTTGACTGGTAGCGGTCCAGTTGGAATAATAATATTTCCTCCCAAAGTGACAGTTTGTGAGTGCTCATTTTATTTGGATGCATAAAAAGAATACATTTTTAAAGCGTAGTCATATAATGTTAGCTACAGTTATATCTGCTTTCTACAATGAAATCTTTTTAGTAGAACAGTGGCTGGGGTCAGCATTCATAATAAAAGTTTCTATCAGTTACCATTAAGTTCAGCTGCAAATGACAGAAACCGTAAACATTTCTTACATAAGAGAGTGGTCTGTCTCTCTCTGATGAACATAATCTGAAAATAAGCAGTTCAGGGCTGATATAATGATCACTAGGACTCCTTCTAGCTTGATGCTTTGCCAACCCTAGTGTGCTGTCTCACGAATCATCATAGCTGCTCAAATTCCAGCCATCAGTCTGCATTCAAACCAGCAGAAAGGAGAAAGGGGAAGAGAAAGAAACAAAGGGAACATGTCAGCTGCCTTTTAAGAGGTTTTCCGGAAGTTGTCACATGACATGTCTGTTTCCATCTCATCAGCCAGAACTTAGTCTTGTGGCCACACTTTACAGCAAAGTAGACTTTATAAAGCAGTTAAAGTTGAAGGGTCTGTTACTAACAGAATATTGGGCTAGAAGATTAGCAATCTCTGTCAGTTTTTTTTTTTCTTTTGTTTTGTTTGGTTTTTGTTCAATGTGGCTATTCTTTTGTGGAGACTAGGATTCTGCTTTCTCTCCTCTCTGAATGCTGAAGCTTCCCACATAATTTCTCATGCTCCTTATAAATTTAAGACTATCTTACACATCCTCCCCCTTTATACACACCCTTGGTTTATGAAATTATAAGCTTCTGGGAGTCAGAGATGTAAATTCTTATACTTTTAATCACTCAAAGTCTTCATCAATTGTTTATCATATATAAATTTCTCAATATATATTTTCAGTGATGGTGTATTTTAAATTTAGATTTTAAAATATAAAGATACATGTCAATAGAGTAACTTAATAGTCACTAATTATGCATAAATATTTGACTACTCATTGTATATTTTCATTTATTGTCATCAGCACTTATTTCATCCAGAGTGTAACTGTGGCTCCTGTAACAGAAATAAGAAGCGTTACCTCTATGGCTTTCAGAAAACAGGAAGTATCTATAAGAGGCATTATGTTGTCATGGCAAAAAGAACAAAGGCTCTGGAGACAAGCTGCCTGGATTCAAATCCGAGCTCTGCCACTTACTGTGAGACCACAGCAAGTTACTTAATGTCACTGTTCCTCAGTTTTCTAATTGTGTAAAACACAGACAATAACGAGGATGGATTGTCATGGTAGTACTCGGAAGTGGATGGTGAAGCTAAGGAAGCTTATGTCCAGAGGCCCTCATATCCAGGGGTCCCCTCCCAGGCCCTGGGAGAAGTCCTGGCAATCTGTTCACGTGATTATATGCTTTGGCAAAATTTACAAAAGTAAGTTCTTTTTTGTTGGTTTTTTTAAAAGCAGGCAGCCAAACGGTGTAAGTTTCTGTCCCTACAAAACTTCAAGGATCCCCTGGCAGTTTTGCATTGAATTGGGAGCCATAAATGACCCTGCACTGAGTGAAACCTTGGATTACACAGCCCTCAGCCCACCCTCCATGTGCGCGCGAGCCAACTGAATCAGAAACACCCGGGACCTTGTTTAAAAAATGCAGGAACCTGCAATAGACACCTTCAAAAAGAGAAGCTTTGGGGATGAGTCCTACAAATCTTCATTTTTCAAGTGATTCTAACGTGCCTTAAAATTTGAAACACTCTATTGCAATAGCTTTTCCAACTCTGAAATTCTTATTTTAAACTACACAACCCTGATTCTGAAATTGCCAAACCAAAGGCTGTGGAAGAATCAGAAACCTGACCCCCTTGGTCAGGATTTGCCCCAGTCAAGGAATTCTCTGAATTTTGAGAGTCAGACAGGAGTAGAGACAGGAAGAATGGGGAACCTGCTTTTCAGTATGCAAAAGCAACTTGTCTGAAAAGGTTAAGACTTCTGAACCATTTGTTTTCCATCTGTATATTTTCAAGAATAAATATTCCATTCCCTCCCCTACCCATGAGCCCAGTGGTAAAGATTATGATAATTCTCTGCAGTATGAGATTTTATTAGCTCAAATTAAGCTACGTTGTTTTTTGACGGACAGACAAGAGGAATCTGAGAATTATTGACTGCTACTCTTTTAAAGACACAGTGCTAGATGCTCTACAAATGTTATCTTCTTGAATTTTGACAACAAGCCAGCAAGAGAGGTGGCATTCCTATTTTATGAATGAGAAAACGAAAGCGCAGGCAGATTAAGTAATCTTGGGTAAAATCGCACAGCCAACATGTGGCAGGGATTTAAGTCCAGGTATGGCTGAATTCATTGCCTGTTTTGACAACCTCCCCGAAAACTGTGGTGCTTACACATCCACGTGGCACTCATCTGCATGTGAGGTGACATTCAGAGCTTAAACCTTGAAAAGATATGATACGATATGCCACAGAACCAATTAATTGCTCTCTTTTTTATATCCCTTATTCCTCCCAATGTTAACTCATGTTCTTTAAAATACTAAGTGCCTGTGCACGTATGCAAACACACAGACACAAACACACAACACACATACACACACACAGGAGAACGTTTGCTTCCTTTTAGAGAACAACTCTATGAATGATGTCCTGCTTTTTTTTTTTTTTCTTGACATAGTTGTATCTATGGGCAAAAAATGCACTCCTCTCTCCTCTTCCCACATTAAAGGATGTTAGTATAGTTAAAAGGTTATGGTTGTGATCTTTTGCATTTTTACACCCTTGTGTTTAAACATTGATGCAGTTATAGACACACAGATTTCTTTAAAATGTAAGATTAGAGAGTGGGTGCTGGTCACGGGTGCCACACAGCATCCAGGTCTTCATCTCTGAGTCATTCATTCCTGATGAGATACGATCTGGGAAAAGAGGTATTTTAAGAGCTGTCAGTGTACCAACACAACTTGAATATTTATGTGCCTGAAACCCCTTCGCCCTAACAAGGGTTGTTGGTTAGGATTTCAACTAATACACTCAACCTCTTTCGTCTAAGCAAAGTTAGGGCAGCCTAACCTTTGGTGGCAAAAAGCCGTTCATTTAGGGAAGAGAGCAACTTTTGGCTTCCTCTTTCAAGGTTTCATGGGGTTTTTGCTTTGCTTCTAAAGAGGAGATGTTGTGGTCTCTCTCCTGGCACTAGAGAAAATCAGAATCGCAATTTGAATAAACAAGAAAAGGATTCTGTTCTTGTATTCTGGCCTTGTCCCTTTTTTCCCCCCATTTCTCAGTAAAATCAAGTCTCTGTGGAAACCTTATCACAGGCTCTCAGTCCGTTTTCATAGCTACATCCACAGATCGTGGCGTCAGGAAGAAATCGACCAGGACATTAATTACCAGCACATGGGTGGGGACCAGAGCTTAGCAGTTGCACAGCTACGAAACGGACCCCTCTGAGGAGATAAACAATGAAGGGAAGTGTAATAGGCCTGTATTTCTCTCCCAACATCAATGATTTTTAAAATGTTTTCCCCAAAAGCAGAAGTGTTAGGATGTCAAAGCACCCTGTGATCAAAACCAAGATGGAAGCAATCATTTATTGTTAATATTTTAGCAGTGATTTTCCCCAAATACAAATAAAACTAGTGTTATAAAAGATAACATGAAAACCCTACTTATTACCCCTGGAATATTTTCTCTTTCTAACCAAGACGAGAAACGTCTGTGTGTCCTCATCTGTAGAACGTATGAAGTACTCATCACTGTTACCTCTAGATCAGACTACATTGAGGAAAAACGTGGTATCCAGCCAAGTGACCAAGAGGAAGATCTTTATGAGTTTATGAGTCTGTGAGAACATTTATGAATTCCCTAAGCCTGAGAAAGTTTATGATAGGAAGATAAATAGCATATTAAGAATTTGGTGTTCAGGTTCTAGTGGGACAATGAATTTATTGTGACCATGGGCTGTAAACATAAAGTAATTAGACAAGAAAAGTAATTTTAAATGTATGAGTTAACATTACATACAGAAATACAAAGTATGGCATCTCTTGAACACTTATTTTTAAAAGATGCCAATTTAGAATTGAATTTCTACCAAAAAGGAGCCTAAGAATTCAGATCCTGAAAATGTTTATTCAACAATAACACATTTGAACGCTTGCACGGTCTGAATTAGAGGTCTGAATTAATGAAGACTGAAAGTTTTCCTGAGGTTTAAAATTATTTGGTCGATAATGAAATGCAATATCTAGGGAAACTTGTATAAATTTCCTTTCAGAAAATCCATCAAAGAACAGACTTGTGGTTGCCAAGGGGGAGGGCGGGTAGGGGAGAAATGGATTGGAGGTTTGGGATTAGCAGATGTAAACTATTACATATAGAATGGATAAACAACAAGGTCCTACTATATATAGCACAGGGGACTATATTCCAATATCCTATGATAGACCATAATGGAAAAAAATATTAAAAAAGAATGTATTTTATATTATAGCTGAATCACTTTGCTGTACGGCAGAAATTAACACATTGTAAATCAACTACACTTCAGTAAAAATGCGTTTAAAAAGTCCATCGAAGTATAAAAATCATATTGAAATTCTACTCTCCCTGAGATACTTTGAAACCCATCAGAGACTCATTTTTTTCAGGAGAGAAAGAGAAATGTACAGGAGAATTTGTCAAGGAAAAGAACAAACTACCTGAGCTTTTCACCACCCAAAAGAAAAACCATAGACTTTTAAATAAATAGTACATTTGACTAACTTACGTTGCTTTAAATAGTATTTCTTTTTTTTTAATGTTTGCATTTGCAGTTACAAAGATGACTGGCTATTACAATTTGTCGGGATGGTTTAGCCTCTGTAAAGGTCATATTGAGTTTAGTTGGCCTCAGCAATATGTAAACAGGGCACCACGAAAGACACTTGGTTCAGCCCAGCACCCTGCTGATTATGGCTCAAATAACAATTGTCCTCACCGTGACAGGTAGAACTGCCTTAAACAGGTGGCCTGTTTTGTTTTTCAGCAAAATGGTAATAGTGTGTGTGTGTGTGTGTGTGTGTGTGTGTGTAGAGATTAAAAAACTGGGAGGGGGAAAGTGTTTCTATCATCTCCAACCAAGACATAGCTGAATATGAAAAGGCAGAATGAAGAAAGTACCACTCAAACAAAATTAATACACAGGAAAAAAAGTGTGAAACAACTCTCCAGAAACTGTATCACTGGCTTTTCACAATTTGATGCCAAAATTTGTGGTCGAGAAGGAAGACTGGAATAATAACACTGCCATGTATTAACATAGCATCTTTTTCTGAGAAGCTCTTAATATATTGTGATCATTCGGTCTTTCCCTGAGCTGCCGTCCAAATAGCTCCTGAAAACTTTTGAGTCAAAACTACTCTGGAAAATCATTATGCCATGTCAAGCTACTCTAACTCAGGGATGGACAACCCAGTACTAAGCATTTTCTGGGGCCCCTTGAGATTTTATTAACCAATGTCTTTGCATACAGTTCCCACATTGACCAAATCTCCCCCTCTACACACACACACACACACACACACACACACATGCACATAGGCGCACACACACATCTGTACTGAAATTCAGCAGTTCAACTCAAGGGCAAATTACTCATGTGGCTTAAGTGTACAGAGCAGAGAAAAATGCAGTAAAGTTCATCTTCAGCCAGAGGAAGGAAAACCTTCCAAGCCACCTGACCCCTTTTCTTCCTTCAGCAGAAGGTCAAGAGTCTTTTGCATTTGGGTGGTGCCTTAAAAGCTGAGGGATCATTTCTAAAGTCCTGTTTAAGTGGCAAGAAGTTATACTCTTTCTAATAATGTGGGACAAAGAAACAGGGAGGGGGCTGGGGGAGAGGAGCAGGTGAATCATTTTACAGATAAATAACCTGAAGCAAAGTGGACTGGATTGATTTACTTGCATGTTTTCAGAGGGTTCTAAGACTAGGAAACTACAGACTCAGCTCTCAGCCTAGGACTATGTCATAAGGTCTTGTCTTTTAAGATGATAGAAACCTTACATTTTCTTCAGACTCCATTGTAGTTCGGCCTAGAAAAATAAACTAAAAAACTAAAAATAAATAAATAAATGAAAAAAGATCATGTTGCCCAAGAAATTCACATATTCATTTAATGAGCTCTCTATTCTCATTTTCAGAGAATTACATTATGTGTGTTTTTAACATTGAATGTTATAAATAATGCATGACACAGTTATTGCCAATATTATGTTGGCTATAGGTAAAATGTACCCATAGATTAGTTATAACCATATTATCCAGACCAAAATATCAGAGAAATTAGTCTGATAACCTTTATTCATTGATATACTGGTTCACTCACCCCTTCAAAATTTAACGTGTACTTATTATGCAGTAGGCATTAGACTTGGTGCTCTAAGGAAAGGAGTGAACAAGTGAACAAGATAGACTGTGGAAAGACGATTATATTAGGAAACCTGAAATGGCTGATCACTATACCAAGAGAACGTTGCATAGCCTCCATCCCAGTTACCTTCCCTGGAGAGTAAAGAAGTGTACATTTCCCATGAGATACTCTACTCTTCTTGATATGGTCATACCATCAGGACAGAAGTTCACAGCATCCAAGTGTGTGTCCCACTTTTTGGAGGTTCATTCATAAGTTTGAAAAGACATTAAAGTCCTTTGTCTACAGGAGTTAATCAATAAACTTCATTAAAAGAATGATTGAATTGTGTAGTGTAAGGACGGTAAAGAGGTTTCCTTCACTCCACATCTGAACTCTGAAAGTTGCTATGGTAGCTCATGGGATGACCCTGTTACCAGCTAAATTGTGTGTAGATGAAAATCTCTCCAAGAGTTAAGGTATTATGTTCAAGCATCAGAATTCATAGTAGGGAATCTAAGGACCAAAGTCCCAGCTACCTAAATTGCCACAATCAATTAGTGACAGTCTAAATCCTTTTGACTTTTTTTTTTATTCTTCAGTTAAAATCTCAAATTTGGATTGGGTGGCCTATACAACCCTGTATTTCTCAGTCTTTATTTCTCATCACTTTTCCATATGCATTAAGCGTTCTAAACAGACCAAACGTCTTTGTACATCACAGGAAGCAAGTTGATGTCTCATGCCACTGTGGTTTTGCATGTCACTCCTCCAGCAAGTCTTCCTAGAAAACCTCTAGTGGTCCTTTAAGACTCAACGCAGCCAGCAGCTTCTCTTGAAAGCCCTATTTGATCTTCTCCTCTTCATTCCCTTCCTCTCTGTGCAAAGCCCCCTCTTCTCTCTACGTGGCATAACACCCCAATCATACCTCTATTCTGTATTTGCTTGCTTGTCCCTCTGTCTTCCCCGCATGTCAAGCTGGAAACTTCTGGAAGGCAAAGATTTTTACTTATTCACCTCTGCTTCTCTCCACAGACCCAGCTAGGAGGACTGCAGTAAATGTTCATTGGTTAAATGATTGGATTTACAAAGTGAATGAAAGCAGCATTCCCATGAAAGTTGAGAACTCACTTTCCCTTACCTTCTCCCCTTTCTTGTTTAGAGGCGGATGCCTGGGTCTGCACTAGATCTGCAGTGTTTCAGGCAAGTTCCAGTCCTTAGGCACCTCACCATTTTTCCAGCTTGCCTGGAGGTTGTACTGTACACCCAGAGTATACAACAGCAGGGGTGCTGAAGCATTCATAGGGTGTGACAGCGACTTTTTCTTAGTCTGATATCAGAACCTCAGAACCATTCCTTATGCTGTCATTTTTTCTTTATGTCATTAGTTTCCCACCAGGAACTGAGGCCTCAGGGCTGACCCATGCAAATTGTACCTGAACCACAACGTACTCCCCACATCATTTATGCTTCACCTCCTCTTAACGTCCGCTTTTCTTCACCTGACAACACCTGCCTTAAAACATGCATTACCCAGACCAACCCTCACTTCATTTCTCTGCATGTACTATGATCCGAAGCTTCATCCATGTTTTTTTTTTTCAGTTTTCACGTTTTATTATTTATTTATTTATTTTTTACATCTTTATTGGCGTATAATTGCTTTACAATGGTGTGTTAGCTTCTGCTTTATAACAAAGTGAATCAGTTATACATATACATATGTTCCCATATCTCTTCCCTCTTGCGTCTCCCTCCCTCCCACCCTCCCTATCCCACCCCTCTAGGTGGTCACAAAGCACCGAGCTGATCTCTCTGTGCTATGCGGCTGCTTCCCACTAGATGTCTACCTTACGTTTGGTAGTGTATATATGTCCATGCCACTCTCTCGCTTTGTCCCAGCTTACCCCTCCCCCTCCCCATATCATCAAGTCCATTCTCTAGTAGGTCTATGTCTTTATTCCTGTCTTACCCCTAGGTTCTTCATGACATTTTTTTTTCTTAAATTCCATATATATGTGTTAACATACGGTATTTGTCTTTCTCTTTCTAACTTACTTCACTCTGTATGACAGACTCTAGGTCCATCCACCTCATTACAATTAGCTCAATTTCATTTCTTTTTTTTTTTTTTCTTTTCCTTTTTTGCGGTACGTGGCCCTCTCACTGCTGCGCCTCTCCCGTCGCGAAGCACAGGCTCCGGACGCGCAGGCTGAGAGGCCATGGCTCACGGGCCCAGCTGCTCCGCGGCACGTGGGATATTCCCGAACCGGAGCATGAACCCGTGTCCCCTGCATTGGCAGGCGGACTCTCAACCACTGCACCACCAGGGAAGCCCAATTTCATTTCTTTTTATGGTTGAGTAATATTCCATTGTATATATGTGCCACATCTTCTTTATCCAGTCATCCAATGATGGACACTTAGGTTGCTTCCATGTCCTGGCTATTGTAAATAGAGCTGCAATGAACATTTTGGTACATGACTCTTTTTGAATTATGGTTTTCTCAGGGTATATGCCAGTAGTGGGATTGCTGGGTCATATGGTAGTTCTATTTGTAGTTTTTTAAGGAACCTCCATACTGTTCTCCATAGTGGCTGTACCCAATTCACATTCCCATCAGCAGTGCAAGAGTGTTCCCTTTTCTCCACACCCTCTCCAGCATTTATTGTTTCTAGATTTTTTGATGATGGCCATTCTGACTGGTGTGAGATGCTATCTCATTATAGTTTTGATTTTCATTTGTCTAATGATTAATGATGTTGAGCATTCTTTCATGTGTTTGTTGGCATTCTGTATATCTTCTGTGGAGAAATGTCTATTTAGGTCTTCTGCCTATTTTTGGATTGGGTTGTTTGTTTTTTGTTATTGAGCTGCATGAGCTGCTTATAAATTTTGCAGATTAATCCTTTGTCAGTTGCTTCATTTGCAAATATTTTCTCCCATTCTGAGGGCTGTCTTTTGGTCTTGTTTATGGTTTCCTTTGCTGTGCAAAAGCTTTGAAGTTTCATTAGGTCCCATTTTTTTATTTTTGTTTTTATTTCCATTTCTCTAGGAAGTGGGTCAAAAAGGATCTTGCTGTGATTTATGTCATAGAGTGTTCTGCCTATGCTTTCCTCTAAGAGTTTGATAGGTTCTGGCCTTACATTTACGTCTTTAATCCATTTTCAGCTTATTTTTGTGTATGGTGTTAGGGAGTGATCTAATCTCATACTTTTACATGTACCTGTCCAGTTCTCCCAGCACCACTTATTGAAGAAGCTGTCCTTTCTCCACTGTACATTCCTGCCTCCTTTATCAAAGATAAGGTGACCATATGTGCGTGGGTTTATCTCTGGGCTTTCTATCCTGTTCCATTGATCTATCTTTCTGTTTTTGTGCCAGTACCATACTGTCTTGATTACTGTAGCTTTGTAGTATAGTCTGAAGTCAGGGAGCCTGATTCCTCCAGCTCCGTTTTTCGTTCTCAAGATTGCTTTGGCTATTCGGGGTCTTTTGTGTTTCCATACAAATTGTGAAATTTTTTGTTCTACTTCTCTGAAAAATGTCATTGGTAGTTTGATAGGGATTGCATTGAATCTGTAGATTGCTTTGGGTAGTAGAGTCATTTTCACAATGTTGATTCTTCCAATCCAAGAATATGGTATATCTCTCCATCTATTTGTATCATCTTTAATTTTTTTCATCAGTGTCTTAAAATTTTCTGCATATAGGTCTTTTGTCTCTTTAGGTAGGTTTATTCCTAGATAGTTTATTCTTTTTGTTGCAATGGTAAATGGGAATGTTTTCTTGATTTCAATTTCAGATTTTTCAACATTAGTGTATAGGAATGCCAGAGATTTCTGTGCATTAATTTTGTACCCTGCTACTTTACCAAATTCATTCATTAGCTCTAGTAGTTTTCTGGTAGCATCTTTAGGATTCTCTATGTATAGTATCATGTCATCTGCAAACAGTGACAGCTTTACTTCTTCTTTTCTGATTTAGATTCCTTTTATTTCCTTTTCTTCTCTGATTGGTGTGGCTAAGACTTCCAAAACTATGTTGAATAAGAGTGGTGAGAGTGGGAAACCTTGTCTTGCTCCTGATCTTAGCAGAAATGCTTTCAGTTTTTCACCATTGAGGATGATGTTGGCTGTGGGTTTGTCATATATGACCTTTATTATATTGAGGAAAGTTCCCTCTATGCCTACTTTCTGCAGGGTTTTTATCATAAATGGGTGTTGAATTTTGTCAAAAGCTTTCTCTGCATCTATTGAGATGATCATATGGTTTTTCTCCTTCAATTTGTTAATATGGTGTATCACAATGATTGATTGATTTGTATATATTGAAGAATCCTTGCATTCCTGGAATAAACCCCACTTGATCATGGTGTATGATCCTTTTAATGTGCTGTTGGATTCTGTTCGCTAGTATTTTGTTGAGGATTTTTGCAACTATGTTCATCAGTGATATTGGCCTGTAGTTTTCTTTCTTTGTGACATCCTTGTCTGGTTTTGGTATCAGGGTGATGGTGGCCTCGTACAATGAGTTTGGGAGTGTTCCTCCCTCTGTTATATTTTGGAAGTTTGAGAAGTATAGGTGTTAACTCTTCTCTAAATGTTTGAGAGAATTCGCCTGTGAAGCCATCTGATCCTGGGCTTTTGTTTGTTGGAAGATTTTTAATCACAGTGTCAATTTCAGTGCTTGTAATTGGTCTGTTCATATTTTCTATTTCTTTCTGATTCAGTCTTGGCAGTTTGTGCATTTCTAAGAATTTGTCCATTTCTTCCAGATTGTCCATTTTACTGGCATAGAGTTGCTTGTAGTAATCTCTCACGATCTTTTGTATTTCTGCAGTGTCAGTTGTTACTTCTCCTTTTACATTTCTAATTCTATTGATTTGAGTCTTCTCCCTTATTTTCTTGATGAGTCTGGCTAATGGTTTATCAATTTTGTTTATCTTCTCAAAGAACCAGCTTTTAGTTTTATTGATCTTTGCTATCGTTTCCTTCATTTCTTTTTCATTTATTTCTGATCTGATTTTTATGACTTCTTTCCTTCTGCTAACGTTGGGGGTTTTTTGTTGTTCTTTCTCTCATTTCTTTAGGTGCAAGGTTAGGTTGTTTAGTTGAGATGTTTCCTGTTTCTTAAGGTAGGATTGTATTGCTACAAACTTCCCTCTTAGAATTGCTTTTGCTGCATCCCATAGGTTTTGGGTTGTTGTGTCTCCATTGTCATTTGTTTCTAGGTATTTTTTTATTTTCTCTTTGATTTCTTCAGTGCTCACTTCGTTATTAAGTAGTGTATTGTTTAGCCTCCATGTGTTTGTATTTTTTACAGATCTTTTCCTGTAATTGATATCTAGTCTCATAGCGTTGTGGTTGGAAAAGATGTTTGATACAATTTCAATTTTCTTAAATTTACCAAGGCTTGATTTGCGACCCAAGATATGATCTATCCTGGACAATGTTCCATGAGCACTTGGGAAAAATGTGTATTCTGTTGTTTTTGGATGGAGTGTCCTATAAATATCAATTAAGTCCATATTGTTTAATGTATCATTTAAAGCTTGTGTTTCCTTATTTATTTTCATTTTGGATGATCTGTCCATTGGTGAGAGTGGGGTGTTAAAGTTCCCTACTATGAATGTGTTACTGTTGATTTCCCCTTTTATGGCTGTTAGTATTTGCCTTATGTATTCAGGTGCTCCTATGTTGGGTGCATAAATATTTACAATTGTTATATCTTCATCTTGGATCGATCCCTTGATCATTATGTAGTGTCCTTCTTTGTCTCTTCTAGTAGTCTTTATTTTAAAGTCTATTTTGTTTGATATGAGAATTGCTACTCCAGCTTTCTTTTGGTTTCCATTTGCATGCAATATCTTTTTCCATCCTCTTACTTTCAGTCTGTATGTGTCTCTAGGTCTGAAATGGGTCTCTTGTAGACAGCATATATATGGGTCTTGTTTTTGTATCCATTCAGCCAATCTGTGTCTTTTGGTGGGAGCATTTAGTCCATTTACATTTAAGGTAATTGTCGATATGTATGTTCCTATCCCCATTTTCTTAATTGTTTTGTGTTTGTTATTGTAGGTCTTTTTCTTCTCTTGTGTTTCTTGCCTAGAGAAGTTCCTTTAGCATTTGCTGTAAAGCTGGTTTGGTGGTGCTGAACTCTCTCAGCTTTGCTTGTCTGTAAAGGTTTTAATTTCTCCATCAAATATGAATGAGATCCTTGCTGGGTACAGTAATCTTGAAAGTTTTTCTCCTTCATCACTTTAAATATGTCCTGCCAGTCCCTACTGGCTTGCAGAATTTCTGCTGAAAGATCAGCTGTGAACCTTATGGGGATTCCCTTGTGTGTTATTTGTTGTTTTTCCCTTGCTGCTTTTAATATGTTTTCTTTGTATTTAATTTTTGACAGTTTGATTAATATGTGTCTTGGCATATTTCTGCTTGGATTTATCCTGTATGGGACTCTCTGTGCTTCCTGGACTTGATTAACTATTTCCTTTCCCATATTAAGGAAGTTTTCAACTATGACGTCTTCAAATATTTTCTCAGTCCCTTTCTTTTTCTCTTCTTCTTCTGGAACCCCTATAATTCAAATGTTGGTGCGTTTAATATTGTCCCAGAGGTCTCTGAGACTGTCCTCAGTTCTTTTTTCTTTATTCTGCTCTGCAGTAGTTATGTCCACTTTTTTATCTTCCAGGTCACTTATCCATTCTTCTGCCTCACTTATTCTGCTGTTGATCCCATCTAGAGTATTTTTCATTTCATTTATTGTGTTGTTCATCATTGCTTGTTTCATCTTTTGTACTTCTAGGTCCTTGTTAAATGTTTCTTGCATTTTGTCTATTCTATTTCCAAGATTTTGGATCATCTTTACTATCATTATTCTGAATTCTTTTTCAGGTAGACTGCCTATTTCCTCTTCATTTGTTAGGTCTGGTGCGTTTTTATCTTGCTCTTTCATCTTCTGTGTGTTTTTCTGTCTTCTCATTTTGCTTATCTTACTGTGTCTGGGGTGTCCTTTTTGCAGGCTGCAGGTTCGTAGTTCCCGTTGTTTTTGGTGTCTATCCCCAGTGGCTACAGTTGGTTCAGTGGGTTGTGTAGGCTTCCTGGTGGAGGGGACTAGTGCCTGTGTTCTGGTGGATGAGGCTGGATCTTGTCTTCCTGGTGGGCAGGTCCACGTCTGGTGGTGTGTTTTGGGGTGTCTGTGGACTTATTATGATTTTAGGCAGCCTCTCTGCTAATGGGTGGGGTTGTGTTCCTGTCTTGCTAGTTGTTTGGCATAGGGTGTCCAGCACTGTAGCTTGTTGGTTGTTGAGTGAAGCTGGGTGCTGGCGTTGAGACGGAGATCTCTGGGAGATTTTCACCGTTTGATATTATGTGGGGCTGGGAGGTCTCTTGTGGACCGGTGTCCTGAAGTTGGCTCTCCCACCTCAGAGGCACAGCACTGACTCCTGGCTGCAGCACCAAGAGCCTTTCGTCCACACAGCTCAGAATAAAAGGGAGAAAAATTAGAAAGAAAGAAAGAAAGAAAGAGAGAAAGAGAGAAAGAAAGGAAGGAAGGAAGGAAGAAAGAAAGGAAAAAAGAGAGAGAGAAAGGAAGGAAGGAAGAAAGAAGAAAAGGAGGGAGCTTGTGAGGGAGGGAGGGAGGAAGGAAGGAGGGAGGAAAGAAAGAAAGAAAGAAAGAAAGAAGATAAAATAAAATAAAATAAGATAAGATAAAATAAACTTATTAAAATAAAAAATAATTATTAAGCAAAAAATTAAAAAAAAAGGAAACAATGGATGGATAGAATCCTAGGACAAATGGTGAAAGCAAAGCTATACAGACAGAATCTCACAGAGAAGCATACACATACACACTCACAAAAAAGGAAAAGGGGAAAAAATCATAAATCTTGCTCTCAAAGTCCACCTCCTCAATTTGGGATGATTCGTTGTCTACTCATGTATTCCACAGATGCAGGGTACATCAAGTTGATTGTGGAGCTTTAATCCGCTGCTTCTGAGGCTGCTGGGAGAGATTTCCCTTTCTCTTCTTTGTTGCACAGCTCCCAGGGCTCAGCTTTGGATTTGGCCCCGCCTCTGCGTGTAGGTCGCCTTAGGGCGTCTGTTCTTCGCTCAGACAGGACGGGGTTAAAGGAGCAGCTGCTTCGGTGGCTCCGGCTCACTCAGGCCGGGGGCAGGGAGGGGTACGGAGTGCGGGGCGGGGCTGCGGCGGCAGAGGCCGGCGTGACGTTGCACCGGCCTGAGGCGCGCCGTGCGTTCTCCCGGGGAAGTTGTCCCTGGATCCCGGGACCCTGGCAGTGGCGGGCTACACAGGCTCCCCGGAAGGGGGGTGTGGATAGTGACCTGTGCTCGCACACAGGCTTCTTGGTGGCGGCAGCAGCAGCCTTAGCGTCTCATGCCCGTCTCTGGGGTCCTTGCTTTTAGCCGCGGCTCGCGCCCGTCTCTGGGGCTCCTTTAAGCAGCGCTCTTAATCCCCTCCCCTCGCGCACCAGGAAACAAAGAGGGAAGAAAAAGCCTCTTGCCTCTTCGGCAGTTCCAGACTTTTCCCTGGACTCCCTCCCGGCTAGGCTAGCCGTGGCGCACTAACCCCCTGCAGGCTGTGTTCACGCCGCCAACCCCAGTCCTCTCCCTGCTCTCTGACCGAAGCCCGAGCCTCAGCTCGCAGCCCCGCCCGCCCCGGCAGGTGAGCACACAAGCCTCTCGGGCTCGTGAGTGCTGGTCGGCACCAATCCTCTGTGGGGGAATCTCTCCGCTTTGCCCTCCGCACCCCTGTGGCTGCGCTTTCCTCCGTGGCTCCGCAGCTTCCCCCTTCCGTCCCCCGCAGTCTCCGCCCACGAACGGGCTTCCTAGTGTGTGGACACCTTTCCTCCTTCACGGCTCCCTCCCACTGGTGCGGGTCCCATCCCTATTCTTTTGTCTCTGTTTTTTCTTTTTTCTTTTGCCCTACCCAGGTACGTGGGGAGGTTCTTGCCTTTTGGGAGGTCTGAGGTCTTCTGCCAGCGTTCAGTAGGTGTTCTGTAGGTGTTGTTCCGCGTGTAGATGTATTTCTGGTGTGGCTTTGGAGGCTGGACAGCAATGTAAGCCAAGGCAACAGGGTGGAATTCTGTGTTGTTTTTCTTGGCGGGGTAAGGGACAGAGCCAGGAACTTGAAGTACAGGGTCTGTGCTATGGGTACTTCATTTCTATAGATTAGGGCTTTCCAGCTGGTGGAACTATAGATGTCTCTGAAGATATTCGGTCTTCTTATCCTTTGGGAAGGCCAGGCAAGTAGCTTGATCCTGGGCTCCTCAGACTTGGGCCTGGCTTAAAGGCAGGCAGGCTGGAGATGCTGGGTCTTAACGCGTCTCCTCTGGGTAGTGGTTCTCCAAGTGCGATTCCCAGACCAGCAGCCTCAGCGTCCCCTGCGCGTTCGTTCCCCATCCATGTTCTTTTATTGGCACTGACCATGCACAGAAACAGACAGCCCTCGTCACCGATATTTCTTGCCTCTCCTTTCTGCTGATTCAATTTCCAGCAAAGTCTTTTATTAGCTGCGCTTAGAAAATATCATTTTTTATTCAATCAATTATTAAGGCTAGTAGAGTTTAGCTATATGACCACACGTTAATTCCTAATTCTAGAATAACTAGAACATGAGATATTATGCTTAACCCTAAAAGATGCTCAGTGTAATTAGTTTTTTGTTAATGATTCAGAAGGTTTGGGGGACCACATATTAATTTAGGGACATCATTATGAACGCCAATTATTTTCCCATAAATATGAAAAATATTCAGTGAATATAATGTTCCCAGAAGACAACTACTGGGCAACTATCTTGTTGTTTTTTGTGGGTTTGGGGGTTGAATACAGCAAACCAATTTGTTTCGAGTTGATACATACGGTGCTTGTTCATTAGAAGATTTCTCTGTGAACTGTCAAGAGGGATGAGCTTTGAGCAGTTATGGGGCAAGGATCCTGGTCTATGACATCTCAAGCCTGCTGTGGCACAGGGTAGGGACAGTCTAGGAAGTGGATAAGACCTAAATAAAGGCAGAATAACTCAAAGTGAAGCCTTAGGAGTAGAATCCAGAGCAGGCAGAGGACCTACCATCTAGTGTGGCCGCTGCCCGCTTTCCTAAACTTGTGCATCTCTTGGCCCTCAGGACATCACATTCTCCTTGATGTCCTCCTACGTCAATGGCCGTTTGTTCCATCAATAGTGTCCTTCCTAGGTCCTCCTCTTTTTCTCAGTCATTTAATGCGGGAGTACTCTGGGCTCAGTCCTCAGACCCCCTTCTCCTCTTCTTTCTGCTCTCACTCATTTGATTCCACCTAGTCCCATGGATTTAGTGACCATATATACTCAATATTCCAATAATACTCAAATTTTCAGTCTCAGGCCACAATACTGATCTAGACTCATACTCAACTGAGAAGTCAACATCCCTACTTGGGTGTCTACTAGGCATCTCAAACTTAATACTTTCAAAACAAAACTTTTTATTTCTAGCCCCAAACAGCAACTACGTTCACCCACTTGCTCAGTAGAAAACTCCACTCGCCCTTGTCTACCTTCTTTTTCATATATCCATCCCACTTTTGATCCATCAGCTAATCGCCTTGTCTCTACCGTCCAAATACTTCCCAAACTGGACCAGTCCCCTCCCACTGCTAACATCCTAGTGAAAGCCACCAGCAAGTCTCTCCCCACTGTCTCCCTGCTTCCATCATGCCCCCAGGCTGATTCCCGCTGGTGTACTCAGAGGGACTCTTCTACCCAAAACCTTCCTGTAACTTCTGGCACTGCTCGAATAAATTATAACAGCTTCTGATGGCCTTCATGTCACTTTTTCTGTCTCTAGGGCTTGTTCTTCTGGTTCCAGCCACAGTGGCTCCTGCTGTTTTCTCAAATGCAAATAAGCTAAGTTTCTTCTGACCTCAGGGAATTCACATTTTCTGTGACCTCTGCCAGGACTGCTTTTGCCCTAGAAATAGCCTTCTCTGTCACTTTATTCGGATTGCCTGCTGAGGGGGCCCTTCCCCGACCACCTTACCTAAACCCCTTCTTTGCCATTCTCTAGCCCATAACTTGCATAACTGTTTAATGGCCTTGTTACTACCCAACATTAGATTACCTCTTTGTTTATTTTCAGTCTTTCCCAGCTGAAGGTAAGCTTCATAAGGGTAAGACTTTATTTCTCTGTCCCTGAATGAATGAACTGGCTCCAGTAGCTATCAAAAATTCAGCCTCTTGGCAAATGCAGTCAGGCAAAGGAGTTTGGACAAAAGTGCCAGGTAGTCCTGGGACACTGAGACAGCATTCAGCTTTAGGCCTCAGGTCCAGAGCCTCTATAGGGTCCCCTTTGAGGAATACCAGTGAAGATAGATTGTTATAAATGGGGTGATATGAGGAATACGTGAATAGGAAAAAGTCATGATTCCTGACAGAGAATTTTACGCTTTCATAAAAAATCAAAAATTTCCACAACCTCAAAATGCTTTAATTGACTTGTAAATAATGTTGTTGATTTCTCATTACTTATTTGTTTCCATGCTTTGAAACAAAACGAGAGCTCTTAGAGATAAGACAAATCTGGGAATATGTTAAAGTTGTTAACTATATTTTGAATAGAAAATTACTTAGACAAGATAATTTCCCCCAAAACCCTTTAAAAATTCTGAAGCATCATAGAATATTACATTCTGGGGGGAAACAGAACTTTTAGGAGAAACTACGGTTTATGGAATCATCTCAAGGAAGCCGTAAGTTTTCTTTTGGTTTTCTCCTAGTCAGTCATTCTAAGACAGCAGTTCTCAAAGAATGATTTAGGGACCCCTGCTCATCTCAGAGACTATTTCAGGGGGTCCATTAGGTCAATGCTATTTTCATAATAATATGAAGATGGTATTTGCCTTTTCATTCTCATTTTCTCCTAAGTGTACACTGTAGCTTTCTAGAGGCTACAGCGTATGTGATATTGCAACAGACTAAATGGAAAAGCAAATATGAAAACCCAGCTGTCTCTCTGAAGCCAAACTTTAGAAATATTTGCACATATGGAAAACAAGATCATTCTTCTTGCTAAAAATTTTTATTTTGGAAAATGTAGTTATTTTGGTATAAATGTTATTTATATTCATATGTAATGGGTATGTTATTTTTATTGAATGAATAACTAAATATTAATAAAGTCTTAGTTTTCGTTTCTAATACAATAAATATGTCTAGGTAGAACCCACATGAGCAAAAGCTCTTTTGGATCCACACTGATTTTTAAGAGTATAATGGGGAAGCACATAGTTACTGCCACTCTAAGACACTAAACTATCAACAGATAGGTTGCTAAGTATTTTATAAATTAAATTTATGACAATGAGTATATAGTAAAATAAATAGCCCTGATCACTTTAGTTAAATATATTTCTCAGGTCTCCAAGAAATCATATATACATGATTTATATGTATACACACACACACACACACACACACACACACACACACACACACTTTGGCATCCATTATGTCTTTCTCTTTCCACAAATGTATTTAGTGTATACTCAGACAATCGTTTCAGCTTATTTGCACTTACAGATAACTAAAGCTTTACAAACATGAATCCAAATGGTAACCCATGGAGAGTTTTAAGGTCTAGCATTGTGGCCATGAGCTCAGATTCCCAAACCAAACAACCTAGATTTATTCAACCCTTCCATGCTTCAGTTTCTTTAACTCCAAAATATGGATAATATTAGTTCCTAAACCAAAGGGCTGGTAAGCAGATTAAATAAGTTCATATTTGTAGAGTATCCAGAACAGGGCTCTAGGCACATTTAATAAATGTTAGCTACTCTTATAGTTAATATAGAAATGTTAGCTACCATTATAATCATTTCTGAGAATAAAACAATATCGTCACGAACTGTGGAGGAAAAAAGGAAGCTGACATTAAAAACTTAGGAAGTATTGGGATTTCAAAGTAATTAGAAATTGAAAGATAAATTTACTCTTACCATGGAGATAGTATCAGAGATAGTATCATTTTCTGAGCAATCATACACATTTTCATCTAAAAGTATTGATAAATGGTCCCTTCTGGTGCTCTACCTAGTAACCACGTGATAAGGCTGCATTGTGCATGTTAAATACATGTCCCAAAGGAGAAATGAGACTGCACCTTATGAAGATCAGTAATTATAGAAAAGACATACTGTTAGTCTTAATATATCATCTCCTGACAACTCAGCTTCCCAAGCCAGGAGGCTATATTTAAAATCATACAGCTAGAGGACAATTGTCCTGACGTAGCATGATGGGACACCGTGAAAACCAGCCTTGTAGGAAGACAGTCTACGGAGAGAGCCAGCCTCATCATTTGCATGGAAGAAAGGACAGCAGTGGAAATAATCTTAAATGGAAAGTCCTAGATAATGTGAATTATTTTTATATTAGCTCTAGGATTATAATTTGTGAAAGTTCTATGTTGGCATGTTTTCAATCCTAAATCAGTTTATGTGTAGATCTACACTGCATATCAATTCAAATTAGAATTAGGATCACTGAATAGAGCTTTCAGAATGGCAGAATTTGGTCCAAAGTAAGAAGAAAAGAGAAAAGATGAAAGATGTCCACCCATCTTGTTTGAGGTAATAAGTTCCCCACCAATGGATGTACAAAAGGAAAAGTCTATATCTTTCTATCAGAAAAAAATCATAGGACCATCTAATTCAACTCTTTATCCATTGCATTAATATTCTAGTAAACACATCCATTATGCTTTGATTGTCTATAATGGAAATAAACTGCTCTGTGAGGCAACCCATTTCATATTCTGAGCAATACTCCTTTATTTATCCAACAAGTATTGGTGGACCAGACATTCTTCTATGAACTTGAAACATAGCAATGAGCAAAACATATAAAACCCCTACCTTCACATGACATATTATTTTGAGACAAGGCAGACTAATACATAATAAAATAAGTAAAAGATATATGTGTCAGAAGGTGTTATGTGCTGTGGAGAAAAATAAAGCAAGGAAGAGGGATAAGGGTGTTGGAATGGAGCTGAGGGGATGTCAGTTAAATAGTGAGGGAAGGATATTCACAGAAGAAATAGAAGAGGTGGAAGTGAGGATTTGGGGAAGGTTTATAATTGGCCATTGATTGAAATTTGCTAACTAGAATGATACCAAATAAGTGTAACTTATTTACACTTAGGTATTTATTATGTTTTAGTCGTCAATATTCCAGGCTAAATATCTTCAGTTCTTCCATCATTTGCCATGTGCTATGATTTCTAGATCGTCCGTGTCTCTCCCTTGGGTATACTCAGCCCAGACCACTATACTCTAAAATGCAGAATAGAATGGGAAATTTACCCGCTACCTCCATTCTGTGTTCTGTCTTCTGGTGTGAGTGGTACTTCTTTCAGAATGCCTTCCCGACTCCCAGATCTCAACTATGGTCTCCTGTATGCATTACCTTAGCTGTATGATGCTGTGTTAAGCTCACCTTAAACTTGGCAGGCTCCAGGCTACCTTCTAAATCACCAGCTCCACAACAACAGGTATGTATATTTCTATTCCATCATCATGCGTGACACAGTGGCAGGTGCTCAGAAACATCTGTGGAGTTGAGTGAGTCAATATCTCTCACAATTCTAATAGTCTACGATTGTAATCTCCACTGATGATGTTCCAGAAGGGCAGAAACTTTTATAGTGTTTACTGCTACACCTGCAGCACTTAGAATAGGACTGGTACGTAGTAGGCACTTAAAAAAATGTGTTTTGGAGGACTATACATCTTTGAAACAGCCTAGAAAAGTGTTGGGTGTAATTGACAAATAATTCTAAACACTCAGCCTTATATTAATATAGTGCTTTATGTTTCACCAAATACTTTCTCACGTGTGTTTTCATATAATCTCACCAACTCCGTGGGGTAGGTGGAATGGAATGCTCCATTTCTATTTTCTAAAAGGAGCGATTTTATGAAGCTCACAGAGATTAAAGATTATTTGGGGTGATGCATGTTGTCAGGCTTGAATCCAGATCTTCCACTTTAATATTTTATGTTTTTTTAAATTTATTTTTATTCTTATTTTATTTATTTTTGGCTGTGTTGTGTCTTCGTTGCTGCACGCGGGCTTTCTCTAGCTGCGGCGAGCAAGGGCTACTCTTTGATGCCGTGCGCGGTCTTCTCATTGCAGTGGCTTCTCTTGCTGTGGAGCACGGGCTCTAGGCAGTGGGCTTCAGTAGTTGTGGCACGCGGGCTCAGTAGTTGTGGCGCATGCGCTTAGATGTTCCACGGCACGTGGGATCTTCCCAGACCAGGGATCGAACCTGTGTCCCCTGCACTGGCAGGCAGATTCTCATCCACTGTGCCACCAGGGAAGCCCTATGTCTTTTATTACACAACATGTAAGTTAAGTTTAGTGCAGGGTTGTCATGTGAAATGGGCATGTCTTTAACATATGCGAGTCAGAATGTCACCCTTGACAGCACTTGGCTTTTCATACCACCTTGATTCCTTTGCTTTTATGCCTGTGTTTATAATCCCTCTGGTTTAGATATAGGTCAAGTTTGTTCACAGTCAGTCTCAGGCCATTCCTTTCCCAAGACAGAAGAGTGCTCTGTCCTATGGACTTTATGCTCTACGCTTTTCATCTATTAGATGATGCATCATAGCTGGATAAACATCTTCTAAAATTTCTTCATTTTTTAAGATTTGCCAGCATGATATAGAAAAGTGTATATTAAAGTTTTGTCTTAAGTTTCGTTTAAAAACGAATCTTGCCCTATCTTGCCACAGTTATCTGATATTGTCTCTATTTATAATTTTTTTAAAAAACCTGTTTTAACTCATTGCAATTGCTGCAATCATTCCAGATTTCCTGTCAACTTTATTGCCTTGGGGTATATGAATAGGGTATTTCCAGAGAGATGCCTGAGGTCAGTAACTTTTTATTTTAATGAAGGGTGTGCTTCCTCTATATAACTGATGGAGAAACATTATTTTTAGGCAGAAATAGCAATTCAGTGTGCTTAGCTCACAATTTATTACCATCTCAGTACATAGGGTGATCGGGGAAGTAGTCTGTCCCTATTTCACAGGAGCTGAAATTGTGCTAGTGCTATGAGAGTTTAGACATCGACGGATAAAGTAATCTGTTCCAGAAATGTGGTGGCAGAGAATTAAGTACTATATTCTCTGTGTGGTTAGGACGTTGGATAAGACCTTCAAGGTAGGAAAGAAATGAATGAGACTGACATGGGAATGCAGTGGTCAAGCAGGCAAAAAATGGACTTGAGTAAAAATTCCTGGGTCCAAGTCCCAGTTTAGGATTTTAGTAGCTGTGTGAAAATGGGATTTTCTCTCTCATCTATAAAATAAGGTTATCAATACTTGTACCAGAGAGTGGTTCTAAAGATGAAATAGCATGTACATATAGAGGTTCCATGTACCACAGAACATTAGCAGTGGAAAGGTTTCTGTTTGGGCAACTGAACCTTCAGTGTAAAGCTGCCTTCAACCTGCTTCAGTAGAAAATCAGCAATTTCACAGGTAATAAGAAGCATCAAATCTAGACATAAAATTTCAACAGTTGGCTTAGTAGAAATCATAGTACATAAAAACCACTTACCTGTTTATAATCTGCACTATGAGATTTAAGTGTAGAAGAAACCTGTTAGACTTAAATGACAATGACCAGGAATCTTCTTTATTTACAAATTGATAATTGATTTATTGGGTTTTTTCAATTAAAGAAGTATTTATTGTTGATATGAATAAATACTTTTATTCATAGTTAATTGTGAAACTAATTCATGTATTAATGAAAGTAAGTAAAGCAGAGAGAGAAAATTGCTCACCTACTCAAATGCTACCAGAAATCAATAAATATAAGTAACATTTGAAAGGATAGTCTTTCAGAATTTCTCTATGTATATGTCAACATACCTGTATCTATTCATATAAAATTATTCTTTTTACAAATAAAACATCCAACTATACATAATGGTTTGTAACATGCTTTTAACACAATATGTGTTCATGTCAATAAAGATCTATATTCTGTATTGATATACAGATCATTCTGTTTATGTCAACATAGAGCTGTAATTCCATTTTTAATGGCTGTCATGGTGATCATCATGTGTTAGACAGCCTATTGTTAGACATTTAGATTGTTTGCAATAAGTTTTTCCTACTATAAACAATGCTGTGTTGAATTTCTGGGCATTTATATTTTTACATACTTTTCAATTATTTTCTTAGGATAAGTTACTCGAAGCAGATTTAAGGGAATGCACAATAAAAATAAAAACTTTGCCAGATCGCCTTCTAGAAAAACTGTTTAGATTTAAACATAAATGGAAATTTTTTAAGTTTCTATAAAGTATGGAGCTTTAATTAAATTAATGCAATTTCAAATTTTTACTTACATCCTGTTTTCCAAAGGAAATATATAGATTTATGGACTATTTCACATAAGAGAAAATAGGGAATGTACACAGGGAGAATTTCATGAAAGTATTAAAACACTGTTCAAATCGAAATTCAGGGTAACCAAAGAATTGATGAGAGTGTAGGGGAGGAAAAATAAACTTTCCTCCACGCTTCTAGGCTCTTGGCTGAGATGCCTGTGATAAAAGATAGATTAAAAGGTGAAAAACAAACAGAAGTTTAATAACATGTATACCATCTGTGTACATGGGAGAGTCCTAGGAAGAGGAAGCAACCCCCTGAAATGGCCCAAGCCACCACCTTAAATACCATCTCCAGCTGAAGACAAAAGAAAAATGTTGTGATATCCAGGAGTGGCTTTAAAATAATCAGACCTGTAAGGTGGAGGAGAGATCTGTGTACCACAAAATTGACTATTTGTCATTAACCAGTGAAGCTAAAGATGGATACATGGGAACTGGTTCTATTTCTCCATGTACTTTTATGTATATTAGAGATTTACTACAATAAAAAGTGAAGAAAGTATTTAAACATAGATTATTGCATACAAAAGATTTATGCACAACAAAATACAGTAGAGCTACTCTTAATTAAGAAGAAATTAAAAATAGAAAATTATGATTACCTACAAGCCCTTTCTGTTTCAGAAGGGGCTAAGAAGCATGTGGAAAGACATGAAAAGTCTTCATAATCAAAATAATTGGGTGCTTGTTGATTTTAAAAATAACTGTTTAGATGAATAGGAAAGAGCCTATTTCTATAAAAAGCAATAATAGTAAATAGTAAAAAAAAATACATAAATACCACTTATTTTTTAAAATGTAAGTGCCACTAAAGTTCGTGTTATCTCAAAGTTATCTTTCCAAGGAAAATGAATGACTATGTTTTGAACACAATTAAGAGAATTCCCAATCATGGAAGGGAAAGTTAATAATTACATATCACCTCTCTTAGATACAATGTAGATCAAATAATGGGAAGTGAACTTTGAAACCATGAGTAAGTACTGAGACTTTATATCATGGAATCTCAATGTTTTAATTGGGGGAAGAGACAGAAACCTGTTCCACATCCCCATTTTACAGATAATCACCCTGAGTTCGAGGAAGCTGAAGCAATTTGCTTATAGTTATACCCATATTTAAGAGTAATTAATTTTTGCACAATCATAAGTCACATATGAAAAAGTATTCAAATTTTGTTATCAAAAATTACTTTGTGGGGCTTCCCTGGTGGCGCAGTGGTTGAGGGTCCGCCTGCCAATGCGGGGGACACGGGTTCATGCCCAGGTCCTGGGGGATCCCACATGCCGCAGAGCGGCTGGGCCCGTGAGCCATGGCCGCTGAGCCTGCGTGTCCGGAGCCTGTGCTCCGTAACGGGAGAGGCCACAGCAGTGAGAGGCCCGCGTACCGCAAAAAAAAAAAAAAATTACTTTGTGAAGATTACAAAGGTAAGAGCCATAAAAATTCAATATCATTTAGTGTAACAGATAAAGATAATGAACATAGATACTAGTGAATCCACAGAAAACCACTGTTGTTTTCTCTGGAGAAAAAAATGAAAATTAATCAGGATTTAATTAAAGTGGACAGCATTCTGAAGGGAATAACAAGGACAGAAGTTATTCATGTGAATGTCAAATGCAAAGAGATATTATACGTCTCTTTTCTTAGTTAAGGCAGAAATTGCCTCAAAAGAGCAAAACGGTAGCGAATCATCGTTCTGTAGGAGAAAATAGAGACAAAGACAGCAGCCAGCAATGTTTTCAATTAAGAGGAGAAAGATGAAAAGTGAATGAAACAATTTAGACATTTGTCCTCCCTCTGGCCATAGGTAATAGTACTTAATAGCACCATCACCCCCTTGTTTAGGAGGGCAGTGCTACCGTGTGATCGATAGGGCGATGCTCTATAGGGCAAACCCTTTCATACGGAGTTGTTCCTTTAGCACTGAGACTGAGTTTCCATCAGTCCCCACCACAATCTCAGCTTATACAGAAGGAGACTTTTTCAAGATGGGCAGCTTGGGGTTAACAGTGGAGCCTTTGGACAGGTGAAAATTGAAGATGAACAACTGAAAAAGCTGAAAAGTTGAAATTGACCCTCCTGAGGGTCAGATAGATACTTTAAGGGACAGGATAAACATTGTGTTCTAATCAGCTCAGCCTCCAGCCAGCCGTGGGGATCCACTCTGCTCCTTTCAGAGGATTTAATTAGCTTCTCTCCTGGTGTGCACCAGGTGGGATTTCACTTTCAAATTAATTCACCTTTTTTTTTTTTTTTTTTTTCCGGTACGCGGGACTCTCACTGTTGTGGCCTCTCCCGATGAGGAGCACAGGCTCCGGACGCGCAGGCTCAGTGGCCATGGCTCACAGGCCCAGCCGCTCCGCGGCATGTGGGATCTTCCCGGACCTGGGCACGAACCCGTGTCCCCTGCATCGGCAGGCAGACTCTCAACCACTGAGCCACCAGGGAAGCCCTAATTGACCTTTTAAAACACTTATTCTGCTTCTTTCTTTCTCTGCATATTTTGTTTTCCTATAAAATCTATGATTAATCTCAATACCTAGACACTATTATATATAATGCTCTCTTGGGCCATTTAGAAATAAGTTAATGATGTTAAGTAATCATAAATAGCTTTTTTTTTCAGGTACATAATACATGTGAATGGAGAAATTAAGCATAAACCGTTGGAGATATGGAGACCAAGTCAAAACTTTCAGCATCTGTGCTCCTTGGGGTGGGGCGGGAAGGGTGCAGATACATGCAACCACTAGCATGAACTATTAGATAGTCCTACATGCCCCGCATGGGTCTCAGTGCCATGGAATGCAAGAAGGTACAGAATCGTATTTCTTTTTATTACAGAACATTTTATACTTATTGTACAAAATTGTTCTCACAGTAATATTGAAAGAGCGGACAAGTTCTTAGCACCCTCCATTTGCAAGGGAAGGAAGGCTCAGAGTGGTATTGACGAAACTCGGCCTCTGTTCATTGGTGCCAAATAGAAGCTCAGAGACAAGAGTTTTGGGTGAAATAGGAAAGAATACTGTATTGTATTGCCAGGCAAAGGGGGCTGCAGCAGGCAAGTGCCCTCAAAACTGTGTCTCCCACGTGAGGAGCCTTATAGTGTTCAATGAGCAGAGCGTGATCAGCTCGTGGACATTCTTCTGATTGGCTGGTGGTGAGGTCAGTGGGAGTCAGCATCATCAACCTTCTGGTTCCAACCGGTCCGGGGGGCCATGCTTGTGGGCAGCATCCAGTTAACGTCTTCCACCTGGTGAGGGTTTCAGTATCTGCAAAACAGCTTAAAGGACGTGGCTCAGAGTAGTATCTAGAGCCCTTGAGGAAGAACTAGAGGTCCTTGACTTTAATGGTTAAAGTATTTTTATTTTGTCTTACTTGACTGTTTTCCTTTCTTTCTGTATTTTCTCACTTCTCTGATTAAACTTATTCTTTGACTAAGGTTTTCTTACAGACAAAAGGCAGGTAGAGGACATGGCGACGGGTGTCTATTCTGGGAAGGCCTCATAGGGTCCTGCTCGATTACAGTGGTAGTGAGTTTACCAGCAACTAGTTAGTAGCAGAACTGGAACTAGATATTCTTTCCACTCTTCAATTATGTGGCAGGTAGACGACCATCCAATTGGATATAATAGCTGCAGAAAAGACCCTTGAGTCATTTTCCAAGGAGAGCCTCCAGTGGGGCTCTGGGGAAGCTCTTCCCTACAGTGGCTTCCTGAAGGGCATATCGGTCCAGCAAATTTTCAGTTTCAGTTATTGAAAGAGCCTCTTGTAATTGACTCATTCCCTTTCATTTTTAAATTTCAATCTGATAATCATAATCGATTTAAATTTCTCTCCCAACTCTTGCCCTTGACACAGCAGGCTGCATTTGTAAGTCTTAGAGAGTAACAAACTTGGAGAGGTTATCAATTCCTTCAGACCCATCTTTCCCCTTTTATAAAAATACATTGTAGCAATTTTTCCAACATACTGAAATAAAATTGATAATATAACCTATTTCCTGAATAATTTTTTTCAAGTTCTGCATACTATAACTCTAATATCTGCCAATATTTTCTAATAAATAAATAAGTTGTTCAAGTTATGAACTCAATTTTCACCCTAGAAGATACAATGGAACAGCAGATGCCTGTCCCATTAAGCAGCGCCCCCTCCCCTAAGGGCAACAGCTGCAAAGGCTGATTATGAAGTAACTGGCATCAGTGAAGTGATTTTCCAAAATGGTGACTAGCTCTTGTTAAATTCCAAATGAAACAAAGTATAATCTTTTCTCAATATACACAGTAGTTACATTCCTGGAACAATCAACATATGTTAAAACGTGCAAAAAATACTTGGTTCGTATGTAAAAACTGAGTAAGGCGCTAGGCTTGGATAATAGTGTCCTGGAGAACATTTGAAAAGTATGTGGAATGAAGGACAAATATTCATCGTATGGGGCCATCTCACACATTGCAAGATAATGTTGCATCCTTGGTGCAGCCCCATAAATGTCCACTGCAATGTCCATATTATTGTGACAAGGCACGCAATGACTTTCCAGGTTTCCCCCAAGTAGCAGTAACACCTTAGTCGAGAACCACTGTTTGAGAGACTTGAAGAGGAAGGGGATACGGTCTACCTTCTGCTCGCCCTCCTTCCTTTATACTCGTGTTGTGATCTGGCAGGCAGGAGTGGAGGTAACCCCTCTTGTGGCAGGGTTGCAGCTCCTTCATACTGCTGACCCATCTTGTTGGTTACATGCTCAGAATCTTTAGGTAGCGTCTGCCACTGTCCTCCTGGGGTAGAACCCTTTACTCCAAGCTTTGAGGAACTTCTGTGTGACTGGAGGACTATTATTTTAGGTTGATTCCTCCCCCTACCCCCACAATGATGGCTTCACACAAAATCCGTCTCCTGTTCTGAGTCCTTGGGAGGTCTGCTGTCCCTATCTCCTTTCCCCACTAAAGTCCCACTTCTGAGACCACTCCATCCCATTTCTCCCCGTGCTCTTTCCCCCACTCAAGGAGTACATGCTTCAGAAGTAAACTGAAGGCTAAGACTGGGAAATCAGATGCCGGTCTTGCTTTTTTACAATTTTTAAAGCAATTCTTTTGGGAGCCTCCTCTCTTGACCTCAAAAAGGAGGAACTAGCTGAATACTGTCTTACAGCTCATTATAGAATGGGTAGCTTACTGGGCATAATCACCAATTTGTCTGTACACCACCATGCAGAAATGTTCACTGCAAATAAACAGGTGAAGATGTAGGAGTGTTTCAAAGTCATGAAATGCATTGTCTCCTTCCAGAATTGAGCCAGTGCATTTTTATTCCCTTTGGCTATCGATATTTCTTCTTATCTATTACTACATGAGAGTAATTTAGAAGAACATATCTGGAAGATATGTGGGCATAAAAAGATCAGGATTCCACTGAATAAGCTGAACAGCCAACTGGTAGGGAATTTTGGACATTGTAGTGATTATTGGTAATCATGTAGGAGAACCCTGATAAGGCGCAATGGCGTTAAATAAAATCATCTCAGGAATACGTGACTTAACAAATTAAGTCTCTCCCTTAATACCAAACGTGGAAGGAATTCTGGAAACCATGTGTGAGCAAGGAGAGTCGGAAAGTGAGAAGTTAGTAATTGCAAGGCTAATTGTTCCGGAAGAAACTAAGGCAAGTCCTCAGAATGCACAGATGAGTTATCTTGATCTTGAGAGTGAGACCAAATACCAAACCCTACAGCACTGCGTGGCCCTGCCTACCCTCTAGCCCCTGCTAACACCCCTCTCTTCCTCACTTTCTGGGCTTTACACCCTCTGACCTACTTAGAGTACCTAGACTGCGCCTTCTCACCACAGGGCCTTTGCACCTGAAGCTTCTTCTGTCCAGGACTAAACTGAATTTACCCTCCTCTGCTCCTAGCCAGCTCCTAGCCATATTTTAGAGCTGAACAGACTCTCCTAAAAAAAAAAAGGTCAGCTCCCTCTGTTAGAAAATTGTGTAATTTTGTAAATATCTCTTTTTCCCCCCAAGATGAAAGCCCCATTTGTTCATGTGTGCACTGATGACCCCTTTCTGTCTAATTCAGTACCCCGCTTAATAGGAACTTTAAAATACTCAAATAAGTGAGTGAATGAATAAAGAACTTTTATCTATGATTGTATAGCTAGCAGGTAAGTACGAAAACTCGAGCCCACTTCCATAAAATTCAAGTTCATATCTGCTCTGATCATAAGACACTGTCTCTCACAGAAGAAGGAAAGAAGGTTCCAAACTTGTCAGGAAATTCATTAGGCATTTTTCTAACATTACCATTTACATATAAATAACATTGTATTTGATTTATTTAAATAAATTTATTTTAAATTATTTAATTTTAATTAATAATTAAATATTTTAAAATTTTTTAAACAAAATAAAAACATTTCACCTTAAAACAAGGAGATAAAGATCAAAAAGCCTAGAATATGCTTTCCATTTCAAAAATAAATCTTACAATAAGTAGTGTTTTAGTGTTAAATTAACACTAGATTTCTCATAATGACATAGATACAATTTTCTAGTTTGTGTCAGATCAAGGGTGTGTCACAAGGGATATCAGAAATACATACGAAAAATCAAACCAATGATTTTATCTTTCTATTGATATTTGTTAGCCAACAAATAAGACTGTTTTGAGCAAAACAATGTTCTTTAGAATATATATATAAAATCAAAAGACAAAAAATTGATTAAATGTAACGATTCCATTCCGATTCCCTTCACTGATTCTGTATATTTCTAAAATAATATTAAAAGCAGCTGTAGTTAGGGGAAGCAAGAGGCTCTTTATAGAGTCCCTACTTCATCAAAATTGGCTCCCTTTGGCTTTCCCACACCATGGATTTAAATGTCTGGAGCTTTTCTTGTGGAGAGGATGGGGTACATGTAGGAGAGAGAATCTTTTCACCTGCTCCCTGGTTACAGTTCAGCTCTATGTGTCTCAGAAAGACTACCAGATATTCTCAGCTTTCTACAACCTATTTTAAAAGGCAGCCACACATCCAGGGGACTAGGCAGTGGGAAGAGTCAATTTAAGTTGCAAAGAATAAGGGGGTGCATAGTCTGTAGAGAACTTACACACAATACTAAAACCAACTAAGGGTCCTCTGCTCTTTCTCATCCCTGTGCAGCTTCTCAGTGATGAAATGTTCCCCCTGCCTGCTGGAGAAGGCTACCCTGCCTCCTACCCACTTGAGCAGGCTACTGTTTAAGGAGAGTTTCTTCCCAGAAGACTTACAGCCTTATAGAAGTCAGATGGGTTCCAATGGAAACCATCCCTGATGAGTCCTCTGAAAATGAAAACCCAGTGTGTTGTTTTTTGTTTTTTTTTAAATATTGGGCTGGGTGGGTGCGAATTTAGCTTAAGAGAGATATGGGGGTGGGGAGCCCTCAGTGCCAGGGAGAGTGCTGCTTGATCCAAGAGTCTTTCCGTTCTGAGCCTCTCCTTTCTGATGGGCTTCCTGAGTGGTGTGTGAGGCTCCTCCGGTCTTTTCCTTTCGGCTGGGCACACACTGATGTGGTGAACCCACTCTGGACTTGGGAATCATCTGAAATGAGGATCTGCCTCTATTCTAATTCTGCAGGGAACACGCCACTGCTCTGTCTTCTGAATTGGTCTTTATTTTCCCAAATGCTAGCCTGCCTTTTATAATTTGATTTTCAAGGAGGATGATATTTACTATGTCATTTGGAAATAGACTTGTGGGCATTCTCACGTTAGGATCAGCAACTGACATGAGTGTCCTTTTCTCTCCTTTTTCCTTTGTCCAGTTGGCATACTTTTGCTTTCAATTACAAAAGTAATTGTTGAAAAATTGGGAAGGACACAAAAACACACAGACACACAAAGAAAATAAAATTCTCCTGGAAGCACAGTACCTAGTGATAATTATTGTTAACATTTTGATATATGCCTTTCTGAGCTTTTTTTTCCTGTGCTCAGTGTATTAATATTTAAGACATCAGTGAAACAAAACTGAGATCATCCATGAAAAAAAAAAGACTCTGCCAAGAATTGAGCCAAAGCAAAAATTACTATTTTCTTCCCTTTCTTCTCCAGTCGTTGTTTAGAGTCCGCTCACCTGGCCTTCTGTGGGGTGACTGTGACCAACTCCTTGCTGGTCTCTTTATTCCTGACCACGCCCACTCTTACATGTCATACACTCAAGATGCCTCTTCATAAAGTGTGTGTCTGGCTATAGGGCTTGCGTGCTCAAAAATCTCCAGAGTCGAGTTCTAGCTACTAAATTCCTAGAGGTCATGGGTGGTGTCTAAGCCATTTTTGGTCACCACAGGACTTGGTTCATGGCGGTCAATGGAGTAGTCACTTGCTAAATTTTGCCTGAATTATTTAAAAATTCAGCTAGTAAATCTGCTATGAAATTTTCTTTAAATGACTGCCCTATAATTAGGCATGTTCCACGAATTTGCATCATTTATTCAACACATATCTTTTTTTTTTTTTTTTTCGGTACGCGGGCCTCTCACTGCTGTGGCCTCTCCCGTTGCGGAGCACAGGCTCCGGACGCGCAGGCTCAGCAGCCATGGCTCACGGGCCCAGCCGCTCCGCGGCACGTGGGATCTTCCCGGACCGGGGCACGAACCCATGCCCCCTGCATCGGCAGGCAGACTCTCAACCACTGCGGCACCAGGGAAGAGCAACACATACTTATTGATCATTTAGTATGAGTTAGGTAGGCATTTCCTGTGTTGAATAATTTTGTCTAAAATCTGCCTTTCCTTGAGCAATATGTACATTTAGAAATTTTTTTTTGACAAAAGAAACAGGAAGACAAAAAATGCTTATTTCAAGTATCATTTTTAGGCTTCACATCTATCATTGTTCATCTCAAAAGAGAGCAATGCATGGGTCATAATCTTCTTGCTTTTAATTAGAGTTGCCTAATGACTGATTTTGGACCTCTCAGCAACTTCACTGAATCCTTGATTTTTGAAAAAGACAAAAAGAAAATATAAGTCAATATCTACACAATACATGCCTAAAGATAACAGGAAATAAGAGATTCTCTGACATGCTTACAAACTGGATCAAACAAGGGCTTATAAGTAATTAATTGCTGAGATAACTGACAAGGGGTCAGCTTACAGGCGCAAGCCTGAGGCTCGGTCAGATTGCCATCTCTTGTAGTCCGGTCTCCTGCAATGTCACAGACAATCTGTCATCACAGAGCAGGTGGCCAGGCAGGACTGTGGGTGTGGATATGGTGACCATGTCAGTTGCTAACTACAGCCTGCACTGCAGCTAGGAGGAGATGATAGCTATTAAGTTGCAATTTGCACTGGACAGGGGCCAAAGTGTTTACCCTATAACCCAAATCCATCTATTGTCTACATAGGCCAGTCCCCCTATAGGGGACAGTATGTGTTTTATTAATTCATCTACTATGAACCCAAAACTGCTCTAGATGCTGGGGTCTGACAGTTCAAAAAGAGAGACAGAGGCCCTGCAGTCTTGGATTTGGCTTTCTTGATCATCTGTTCCAATCTGCTCATCTATCTTTGTCAGGTCAATTACAATACCCACCTGTGTCTCTTAGAGACTCAGAAAAGGTCCTTAAACATTTCTAAGTTACCTTACATTTCCAAGAGGCATCCCCATTTTTATATGCTGTTAAATACCAATGTTCGATGCAGCAGCAGAATAGAAACGGCATTATGGCAGATGTAAGGGGACTTTTTTCACTTGTCTTTACCACTAATTTGCTATTGGATCCTAGGCCCATGGTTCTCAGCTCTGGCTGAACCTAGAACCAACCAGGGAACTAAAAAAAATGCCGGTACCCATATTCCACTTCAGACCAGTGGGAACAAAATCTCCAAGAGCGGACCTGGGCTTCAGTATTATTTTGAAACAACACAACTGATAGTTATGTGCAGCTAGTATGGGGCAAATCTCTCTGTACTTTCTCAACTTGTAAAATGAGGGTAATCATAATTTCCTCCTTAGCTCATAAGGATTGCTTATCTAAAATTTAGGTTGTAGATGTCAAACAATTTTAATAAATAATTTTAATATCTACACAACTAACATTTTTTGGGGTCTACACTCAGAAATTCTTAAACAAATCCAAAGATGGCTAAGACTTTTGTGTGACAGGATAACATTTTAAAAGAAAGGGAAAATAGTATGTAGTTTCTGAACTTTTCTGACTCGTAATTGCTACGGACTCTTTAGGTCACGCTATGTAAGATTCTGAATTTTTAAAGAAACAAGAGCATATAGTTTCATTACTTCCAGACACTTCCAGTGGTAGCAGAATCAGCAGCATTAAAACCATGGATTAAGACATCCATAAATTCAGTCCATTTTCCCCTTAGGTATCTTGGTTATGACCATTTTCAAGGGCGACTGTCCGGGCACTGTGGTCACCACTAAAACACTGGTAGTTCTCAGAGATTCTAATCAGTGACCAGCAACTGAAGATGCAGTGAGAGAGCTATATAGCATAGACAATGCCAAAGAAAAGAGATTTACTGAAAAACCTAAAGTACAATCTCTCAGGGATGTTGCTTCAGAACTGGATTGTAGGGAACAACTTCCTGGTACAGAGGACCCCAGGGACTTCGTCTTGAATCCCTGTTGATGGAGTCCTTGAATCAATGTTGAGTTTGTGCAAACTTAGTAAAAAAGTTTCTGTCCTCTAGATAAGGTCCCCTGTTAAGAAAACTAATGTGACAAACAAGATCTTCCTCGGAGTGGAATTTGTTTAAAATGGCTCTATTGGAAATTAAACCCTCAGCTTATAATAGAGAGGGGATCATAGGAAAAGAGGAACATATAGGAAAAGAAATGCTGTGATCCAGCAAGAATGCGGTACCCCCTTTATTGATCACGTAACTGCACTCTGTACTTACAAAATCAGAAAGTGCACAAGCAACTTCTTTCATTACAGAGAGGGAAAGTACTCTCGTACTGTAGGGGCATCCACTTTCCTGGATTACTCATTGTATAGAATTCTGCATAACAAAAACCTCAGCATAATCATTATTAGTAATGACATGGCCTGATTATGTTGAACCCAATTACATAGAATATTTTTTACTTTATGGGTATCATTTTTATGGAAATTTACCAATAATAACAACAACATTGAGTAATTACTATGATCAGGAACTATGTCAAGCACATTATATACATTTTATACTTTTCATAAATTCTTGAAGGCGATTTGTGATCTAGGTTTTCCAGACAAAGGTATTGTGACACATAAAGGTTAAAAAAACTTCCCAAGGTCATACAGCCAGAGGTGAGATTCAAACCCAGGTAGTATGACTCCAAAGCCTTAATTCTTAGCCAGTCTCTGTTCTTTTCTGACCCACCAGTTGATCTAGATAATGATTCTGCCATTGAGTTACTGACTGGTAACCTCACCATTGATAAGGTTTTGGGGTACAAACTAATGTCCTCAATGTTCTAAGGGGAAGAAATGGAAAATGAAAGTGTCAGGATTTTGCACAAGCCCAACTGTTGACTATAAGTTCCTCAAATGCAGAAGTGAAGACCTCTGGTGTCCAAAGACTGTGACAAATTCAGAGGAAGTGGGTGACTTTACAGTGACGGAGCACTGAGGAAGGGTGGGTTATAACTTTGAGTCTACCAGGAAGGCTGATTCCACCCACCAGCAGGGCCACTGACTATGTGGGGTTCAACTGGTCAAAACAAAACAGAGAAGCAAAAATTTAATTTCAGGAACAAGACAGCAGGGAGGAGGAACGGTAGCACTTAGAAGTCACCAAGAATCCCCACAGTCACGCTTGAAGCAAACCCAGGATCCAATCAGCAGCAAACAAAACCTGGTCCAGCGGTTCCCCTGAGGATCCTGGGTATGGGAAAATAGCTAATGCTAAGCTCCACTCTCTTGCTGGCCAGGCTGCAGATGCTATAATGCTTTTTTCTTATGTAGAAATCAGTATCAGACTGAACCCATGAAGGAGCAGATAGGTGAGTGGTGAAGACGGACAGAGTAGGAAATGAGGTGGGAATAAACTAGAGCTATATTAACACACTGAAGGAGCTCCAAGAAGTGAAGAAACAAAACAAAACGATGGTACCTCTGACCTAAGTAATTCAAAGTACTGTAAAAGTGAAAGGAATTACAATGAAGTACTTGTTTTCCCCATGATGAAAAGTGTTGACTGTTTTAATACAATATTAAAAGTAAAATTTGGGGTACCCCCGATCACATGTCTAATTTTTCTGTAGACTGGCCTAATTCATAATATTTTCATTTGGTTTGAAAATGAGTTTGCTAAAAGATCCCCTGAAGGTTTCCAGGGAAATAGTTCATGAAAATCTGAAGCACCTTTAGAATATATCAACTCTTAGTGATTTCCCTGTGGAGTCTGCAAAGTGGTCATGCCAACTGCTTTGGCTAGATAAGAGTGGAGGCCCATAACTGACTCTTAAGTCCAAAGGAAAGAATGGCAATCAATATGCAAGAATGAATTAGGAAATAGTGTTGCCATTGGAATGTAAATCACCACCTTCCTACATACAATATTTTTTCTTTCCAGAGTCAGAGCCTGTAGCAGCCTGTTTCCTTACCTAGAGCTTTGTGCCAGTGATGTAGCCTTTGATAATTCTTGTAATAAGAAGCCAGTCATGTATGACATTTAGGAGGGAGCAAAGGGTTTGATTTCCCTCAGGGCCCTGGAACCCTTATAAAAATGCCTTTAATGAGAAATGAAAGGAAAAGAAAATTAGGGGGTCAGAAATTGAGCCAAATAAAAAATGGTGTCAAATCACTAGGTACTAGGCTACCTTTTAATGGTTTTAGGTAATAGAGAAAACTACTTCATGCAGTTTGTTTTACTCAAATATCCAAATTAACCTAAATATCAGTCTAAATTGGAAAGAAAGAGGAATAAAGAAAACCAAGATGTCATCTTAATGCCTTCTCTGCTGCCGACAAGATGGATTTGGGGCACCACTGGAATATAGACATTTAAGAACAGGGCTTTTATCACTCCATGTCACAAGCATGCTTACACTTTCAAGAAAAATCTGTGCTTTCACTAAGTGGTCCATAATAGCAATAACAGGCCTCACCCTTTCTACAAAATCCGTTCCAATGAGATGTAGTCCACTCACATTTTCATTTAGCTCTTCCATTCAATCCCTTCAGTTAGCTTTGTCCTATTTCCTATGGGTGGAGTCTTTAGTTATATGCTTTTCTCAGTGTCATTGACAAAGCAGCCACTTGTCTCTCCAAGCCCCTTTCCTTGCGTGTAGGCCAAATGTCTGCCTCTCACACTCTCTTGAAGTCAGGACCCTATGTCATTTTTGGCTGAGGCCATACGCTAACAGAGAGGTGGTGACCTGCGTCTCCCCTCATGTCATTCTGTTCACACCCATTAGTCAGTGCAGTCTAACAAAAAGTTTGCATGGAGAGTGGCTTCCAAGAAAGTTTAATTCATCGCAGAGGAAAGGAAAATATTCTTAGGGAAGAATGAGTCCTGGGAATATACAAGACAAGAAGAAGCTCAGAGTTTCCTCCGTCAAGCTGTGTCCACAACCACTAGGATGATGTACCAAGCCCCTGCTCATTAAAGAGCAGTTCTCACTCAGAAAGCATCACCATCACTTGTGAGTTTGCTAGAAATGCAGATAACAGGCCTGTTTCAGAAACTGCAATCTCCAGGTGATTCACATATGCATTCATGTTTGAGGAGCATTGGCCAAGAACATGGTTCTCAGCTTTGGTTACACATAGGCACCAACCAGGGAAACTTAAAAATAATTACTGATGCCCAGGTCCCACCCCCAGAGATTCCAAGCTACTCTGTCTGGGGTGTGGCCTAAGCGCTGGGATTTTTAAAAGCTCCCCAGGAGATTCTGAGGTGCAGTCAGAGGTTGAGAGCCACTGGCAAAGAGGCAGAGGAGGGCTACTTTTCCCATCCCCCTGCTCTTTGCCTCATAGTCAAACAGTGGGATTCCTGGAGTCCGAATCGCTCTTTTCCTGTGGCCTGGCTGCCCAGAGCTGTGCTGTAAGTACGGGGGAAAACTCTATTAAGAAACTTTACTTTCTGTCTAGTACTTTGGTCTCCCTCCCACTCTCACCCTCCACATAGCTGCCCCTGATGCCCCACACTTTAGCAAACCACACCAGGGGCGAACATCAACTCGTGCTTTAAAAATACAAACTTGGAGTCCACCTTGAGAGCTGCATCAGGGTCTCAAGACAGGACGCTACAATCCGCATTTTTAACTAGCTTCCCAGGTGTGTCTGATGTGAACTCCACAGCGGGTCTAGCCTTTCATCCTGCCAAGTCATTAAGGATTTGTAAGGATGAATGAGCTGTCAAGAGAGCAAGGGCCTGATGCAGTGCTCCTGTATTAATTATGGCGAAGTGGTGTATTGGCAATGATAATGCTTCTCTTGGAAAGGGCAATGAATGGTTCGTCGATTGCTGCATTAGATCTTTCCCAACTTAACCTTAATGCTCAGCTTTTACTCTTCTCTGTAGTTTTAAAAGCTGCAGGGCTTTCACATTAAGCAGCCTCTTGGTCTTTATTCCCAAGTGAGCTGCAATCTTTGAGGGAAATACCAAAAGGGAGAATCTTTTGGAGTTCTTGGCTGGGGAATTAACAACCCCCCCCCACCCCCCCGCCCCGCAATCCTTATCTGCTTGTGTCAGCAGCTCCTAGCCAGCGTATTGCTGTGCAGGTCTGGTAAGTAGGAAAAACAAGGAGTGAGGATTTCAGAGAAAATCATTGATACCTCCCCGGATCCCTCCGCTAAAGGAAAGCTTCCTTTAGCGGGGGGATAGAAAGTGGAGGAAGAAAGATATATCTGGCTGAACAATTTCAGAGGTGAGAAACGGGTGGGTGAGCCGGGGTGGCGGTTCTGTCTGTGGGTGAGGGGAGGAAGGTGGCAAAGAAAAGTTGCAGCGTCGGTCTGCGCGTGTACTCCATGGGCTGGGCGCCGGGGAAAGCGCTAGCGTGCGGCCGGGACGCACTGCGGGGCCGAGAGCCGGGAGGACGTCGAAAAACCTTCTCCGCGGCCGAGGCTGGGAGGCTGGAATTGCTGCCCGCCCGCCCGGAGCTCCAAAAACGCGCCGGCTCCTCTCGCCCGCGGTGGCCGAGGCCGCCGGGGTGGGGGCGCGCGGGGGGCCGGGGCGCCGGCGGCGGCGGCGGGGCGGAGCGCGCGTGAGAGCGAGTGCGAGGCTGCGGGCGGCGGGCTGGCGGGCGAGTGTGCGCGGGAGGAAGGGAGGGAGGGGAGCGGAGCGCGCGCGCCGCCCGGGCCCCGGCCCTCCCAGCCTCCCGGCCTCCGCGCTGCCTCCCGCCCGCGCGCACCGGCTGCCTGCCGCCGCCGACGCTCCTGCTCGCGCCGGCGCTGCACGGGAGCTTGCCCGCCGCCGCCCGCTTTGTGCTTCCACCCGAAGATGGGAGCGACCTTTCCCAGCTCGGGAGCTATTTAAAAGGAGGGAGTGCGCCGTCTTTCCTACTAACGTGGAGGAACGGGGGAAGGATCCAGCCGCACTCCCCCAAACCAGGTAGGATCTTCGGAAGGGCAGCAGAAAGGATTTGGTCAGATACCGCCAACTGTTTTCCATTTGTTCAGAAGGCTACACTTCCCTCCGCTTTGGCAAAGGACCAGCTCCTAAATTGTGTGTGTCTGTGTGTGTCCCCACCCATTTTCTGGGGGTGTCCGCGCTTCTCGGGGAGTGAAATTGCTCTGGCTGGTGCGTCTGGGCGTTGAGGGTGCCCGCCTGCCAGTGCCGGCTGCCGGAGCAAGAAAGGGCTGCTGAGGAGAGATGCTGCACCCTGCACCGCGCTGGGCTTAAGGATTCAGGGCGCGAAGAGCGAAGTCCACCCGGAATGCAACGCTGCTGGGGATCCAGGCGTCCCCACCCACTGGGCTCTGCTCCGCGGTCACCCCTCCTCCTGGTAATCCCTGGGGTCTTCCCCAAGGCCACACTCGCGAGTCTCCTCTTTTCCGGCCAGCCCTGGGTGCTCCTTCAGCATCGACTGCGGAGAGGAGGGAGGTGTGGCCGGGGCGGGGGGACAGGCAAGGGAGAGAAGCGGCGGGGGAGTGGGCTGCAGGGTCCCAGTCTCTGGGCACCCAGCCCGAGTGTGCGTTGGGGATCCTGCGCGCAGAGGCATCTTTCCCCAGGACATTCGAAGGGAACTTTGCCGCTGCATTGTCTGCCTCCGGAGCTTCGCTGGCTCTTGGGGAAATGGTCTGTGTTCTGAGACGTGAGGATATCCTTCTTGGATCCTCCTTAATGAAGAAGAGGGAGGTCTTCTGGGTGGACGGTAGGCTACAGAAACCAAATCCACCCAGGCGATGCTTTTAAAAATATAGTATGTGTGCCTCCGTGGTTTTTCAATTCCCCCTTCCCTTACGGATTGTGTTGACTGATGAATGGCTTGGGCCGGCAATTCGTATTTCCCTCTCTAGACAAAGTGGCAATGGTTGGGTTGGGAGCAGAGTGATCAAATTTAACAAAGAATTTTGTGAGAAAAAGCAATGTGCTTGGTGTCCGCAGTCGCTGGAAAGAAAGTCCTGCTTTGCACTAGGTATTTGTTTAACCCCTCTTTGCCTGGCTCCCTTGCTGGCGCTGTCTACTGCTAGTCAGCCACTAGTGGTTGTGAATATAACAATACAAACTTTGTCCTGCTGGAGGTGTAAAGACTAAAAAAAAAAAAAAAAGGATATCAGTAGGAGGTGAAGTGGAAGAAGCTTTTTAAAAAATGACGGATGTAAAGACAGTACAGGCATCCCTATCATGGAGGAGCTAGTAGAGTAGGTGGAGAGTCTGATCAGATCTGGTTAAAGGCATAGCTTGGGTCTCTCCGAATAGGAGCAGCTGAACATCCACAGTCTAGCATCTGTGTGAAGATTTCCTAAGGGAAATGGGGTGCAACCAGGAGGGGATTCTGAAAGCATACCTCCCACCCACACTCCCCAACACACACACACACACACACACACACACTCACTCACTCACTTGCACGTTTTCTCTTTCTCAGAGCTACTTGTGCAGCAAGTCAGGAAAAGAGGGAGGAAAATGTATTGAGATGTTTCATTCATTTCAGAAAAGAAGACAAAGCCGGAATAGGAGTGATTGCTTTGAGGCTCCTCTTTCAAATCCTGTGTTGCTTGAATTTACCTCTATGGGTTTGCTAAACTTGCTTAATTGTGAGGTTAGTCTCGCGTGAAAAAAAGGAGGAAGAGAGAGCTAGCTTGCTCCATCTTTGGGGCCTTGAGAGTGAGAAGGTGGGGAAAGATCCCCTTATTTCCTCAGAAGCAGTATGTGTTTTCTTAAATGGTTTTCATTTTAGGGACTCTGCCTGCTTGAAGGATTCCATTTGGATCTGAGGGCTCTTTAGCTAGGATTTCTCCCACCTACTAAAAAAGGAGCCTTAATTTTTTCCCCCTAAACTGGCTCTTTTATTAACTATGGCATGATTAATTCCCAGGGAAAAAGAAAAAAAACTGGACAGAGGTAAACTGTTGTTCACTCCTGAGCTGTGCAGGGACAGCAAAGAATGTAAGTGTCCATGACAATCAGACTTCCTTTACTCTGTCTTAAAAGCTTAGCAGGGCTGGAAGAGGAGTGTAACAAATTAAAAGAATATGAAGGCTGTGCTTTATATCTATCTATCTGTGTACCTGTCTACCTACCTACCTACTGTCTATCTTTCTATTTACTTTATCATTACTATTTAATGGTTTCTACTGTATCATTTTGGATTAAGATTAAGTACTAGATGACCCTTTTGTTGACCATGAAAGGGAAGAAAAATGCATAGCCCTAGCAGTGCTTTAACTACAAATGAAATTACAAAAGGAAGGTGAAATTGCAAAAAGAAGGTGAAGTATAGTCAGTAACACCTACAGGACTATTTGCAGGAATTACATTAATTGCTCTTTCAAACTTACTATGTGTTGAAAATAAAATATTCCAGGAGAGCTTCAGCATTTTGTTAGCAAGCTATATTTAAGATGTTTTTTATCAGACAAAAATAGACTTTTATTTATCTTGCAAAGTAAACGCATAGTTCCTTCCCTGTAAGTACTTAATCTGTTTCTTTGACAAAATAAATGGTGAGAAGAGCTCTGTAGATCCAACGAAGTTGCAAGTACAAAGCATACATTTAGCTCATGGATGGGTTTTTCTCAAAGTAAGTGCATTTTAGGACTGTACCATCTGATTTTCATGTTGCAATTCAGTAACAGAGGCCCTTTCTCCGTGATGACTTCAGGTAGAGGAAGAAAAGCACGTAGGTAAGAAGCGAGCAGTCTGCCCCATCAGCATGGAAATAAACAAGATCTAAATTGGAATAGAAAGTAAATCTGGAAAAAGAAATACACAATTAAAAGAGGATGGTAGAGCACATACCTTGCAAGCTTGATATTTTTGCTGTATGTATGTATGTTGCTTTTCTCTAAAAATTGTTGCTTTACATTTGCTAACAACTTAGGAATCAGGGTGCTGAGATCTCACTTCTTCCAGATCCTTCCATCCTCTTTTATTTTTTTTCCTCTAAGGGATAAATGTCTCGTCAAAACGTCTTCCAGTATCATCCATACCTCATGGTCCGACCTCTCGTCATAACCTCTACCAAACGGTTTCCCATCTGATCCAATTCTTCTGCTCCCTCTTGTGGCAAATGTTCTCCCTGACTTTCCCTAGATTTCAGAATCCATTCCCTCAGCTGCCTATCACTTAGGTTCTAATTTTCAGTGGTAATTGATGCTAACGAAGGCAGTAGGTTGCTGAACTCGCTGCTTCCAATTTTCTCTCTGAACAAAGGGAGGTCTATCCCCTGGAGACGTCCTTGAGATTTAGTGGAAGTAAACGTCAGGTGCTGTCTGACCCACTGAGAGGGACTGGGTTCTGGGAAAGTGAGCTTTCAGAGTCTTGCCTCTGAGACTCTGATTTGGACTCAGGGCTAGTCCAGTGGGGCCTCATTAAGTGAAGTGGGATTATTTTCAGTTTTCTTTTTTTCTCTTCCAAAAGATACCTGTGTGTGAATGTATCTGCATCTGTCCTCTCTCTTTTTCTCTCTCTTCCTGCCTCCCTCTCTCCCTCCTCAGCCTCTCGCACGCACGCACACACACACACACACACACACACACACACACACAGGCCCATGCAGGCCAAAGGGCACATGCATACGCACGTGCGCACACGCACACGCACACACTTCACAAAAGATATACAGCACATATTTTGAAAACAACTAATCAATGATTAGGTTCTCAATAGGGTTTGTAAATCAAACAGCTCATTTTCTGAACTGGAGACTCCGAGGGTAAACTACTCTTACTGGCATGATTTCCTCACAAGCAGTTGAGAATACAGATGAGACCAGGCGTCTTTTGCTAGCGTGTTGACTCAACTTGGAAGACAGTTGCTCGCAGCCCATGAGGCCTCAAGTGTTTGTTGTAGGCTCTCTTTGTTGTCAACTATGTTTTGAACCCTAAGTGTTTTATGTCTACATTTGTGATTGTCCTTTGATCGGCGCAGCCAAGAGTGTATAGTAAGTAACAGGATAGACCAAGGTTCACGAGAATCCCATTTTCTCGCTACCTGAAACTTTCTAGCCAATTTCAGGAGGAGGAGGAGAATGTAGGGAAGGAGAAAAGTCCTGAAGTGATGGAAAGCAGCTGAAGTGATGGAAGTGTGTTTGTGATCAGGGGCAAGTATGTTACAGGCAGCTGTCTAGAAAGTGATTTGAGAAGCACAAAACATCCCTGGATTCAAAGCATTTATCCTTCAGCCAATGTAGGATCAGAAATTCTCAGTATTAGAGACATTCATTTGAATAAAGTAATTCTATCTAGTAGATCCCTAATAGAACGCAACGAGATTACCTAGGAAAGAGCTACCATTCCTTCTCACAAACCATTCGCATCTGTTCGTTTACTAACTTGGATTGGTTTATCAGATCAGCTGGCAGAAAAGTTCTGAGCGCTGGAGTACAGGATGATGCAGAGGAAGTGAAAGAAGTTTGAAATGGGTTGCTGTCCAGTTAGTGCCCCCAGAGGGCCATTCTGATGGGGAAGTACCCGGGAACCAGGCTGCTGAAGTGGGGTGGGGGGGGGGTAGAGAGTAGCCAGACAGAGGCAAAGATAAACTGTCACCCTGACATTTTACTTCTGGGTCAGCAAAGGTAACAAAAATTTGATCTTTCTTGAAAATTTACTCTTCTGAGAAATGGGTGAAATATGTCCCGTAGTGTGAAATCATATGCTTAAAGTCTTGAATGGCTTCTACTGTATCATTTTGGAATATTCATACTAGTAACCTAGAACACTAGTGTGATACTTGTTCGGACAAATGTTTTTTTTGCATATGTAATAGACATAGGAACATAAATGTAGATATTAGAGTCCATCTTAATTTTTTAGTTTAATTTATTTTTTTAAAATGACATGTCACTTTAAATTTTTATTTATTTATTTATTTTTGGCTGTGTTGGGTCTTCGTTTCTGTGCGAGGGCGTTCTCTAGTTGCGGCGAGCGGGGTACACTCTTCATCGCGGTGCGCGGGCCTCTCACTGTCGCGGCCTCTCTTGTTGCAGAGCACAGGCTCCAGACGCGCAGGCTCAGTAGTTGTGGCTCACGGGCCCAGTTGCTCCGTGGCCTGTGGGATCTTCCCAGACCAGGGCTCGAACCCGTGTCCCCTGCATTGGCAGGCAGATTCTCAACCACTGCGCCACCAGGGAAGCCCCATCTTAATTTTTTAGAAAAAGTCATCACTCTGTAGATGTCATTGCATGTGAAGTCAGAATAAGTTAATAATTTCCTGCTTGAATCTAATGTGAAATGAAGTCAAACAGACAAGAGAGTGATTCAGCAATTTTCTTCAATCCAACTGTGATATTTATTGAGCACTCAGTGTATGCAAGGCACTGCGCTGGGCTTTTCAGAGAATGCAGATGCTGAAGAGGAGTTATGTGATGTTTGTTGAATACCCATTATGTTGCAGACATCAGTCTAAGCACTTTGTGCATGTTTTCTCACTTAACACCGTTGCAAGAAAGCATCCTGATCTTGACTTAAAGATGACGACTATGGCTCGGTTAAATAACTTGTCCAAGAGTGAATAGGTGATGGTACCCGTTTTTGAGGCTGTTTCAAAGCCATGCGCAAAACATGCTCTTTGCGCTGTGTTCCCTGTTCTTAGGGATGTACGGTCTAGAACGCCTAAACACTGGGCTGAGTGAAGTAGATGGATGGCTGCAGCTATCTAATGAGCCCAGTGCTTTAGAGTTGAGAGGAAGAAGAGAACATTGGAAAAGGCTTCATGGAGGAGGAGGAAGCATTTTAGTTGGTTCTCAAAGAGTGAAAGGACTTTGCGAATAAATAAAGCCTCGCTATTTTTAAAACATGTAAACCAGCCCCAGCTAATTTATGACAAGGACCACCCTGGAGCAAGGTTAGGGCCATTTCCAGACTTCAAGCTAGCTGCATGTCCCGGTTAAGACCATGCCATGGGAACTGTGGATCTGAAACAGATGCTAGCATAAATCACTGCTCACATGTATTTTACACGGGAACCCAAAATTGATGAATTTCCAGCATGCCTTGGAGGAGAGAAGCTGTATCAGTCTGAGAGGTGAAGCAAGAAACAGACCTTAAATTTGACGGTTATGTTTTCTGGGCCATCACAGGTGGTTTTTCTTTCTTTCTTGAGCACCGAATGGCTCTGATGCTTTCTCCCTTGAGCTTCTCCAGTTCCTCACTTCTGCTTCCCCCTAGAGCACAGGACCCAGGGCCCCCTTTGGCTGTGCTCTGTTCAATGTATAGCACCCAGTTGCAGCAGGTTTAGAGAATGGGTCTGCTTACTCTACACGGCAACCTCCACTTCCCCTCTGCACCTTGGTAGTGCCCCCAAAGTGAGTGGCATCAGCCAGGGGCAAAAGGATAGAGCTTGGGGAGGGGCTCAGTCACGTGTCACATGTCCCTCAGAAGTTGCAGGTTGTCACTCTTCCAAAACCATCTGCCTTTCAAATGTTGGGGGATGTGAGCCCCCTGGAGCTGAAATTTGTGAGTTGATGTTGGACACAGTTGTTGACTCTTCCCCCCGCCCCCGCCCTTAACTCCTCACTTTCTTCTGGCCATGCAGCTGCCCCTGGCCCTTTTTCAGAACTTCTCCTTATCAGTGCTCGTGCTGCTTAGACCCATAGCTAGCACTGGAAGACACATCAGAGCTCATCTAGTTTTTTTATTAACAAATAAGCAAATGGAGGCCATAGGAAATTAAATGACTCAATAAGAGTGAAATGGGACATTATTGAATCTAGATCTATGACTCTGAAGTCATTTCACCAAAGTTACATCTCCCTTTTTTCTTTGATAATATAGAAGCCCTCTAGAAATGTGCCTGTGTTTTCTGGCCTCAGGAGTCCGTGGATGTCTAGCAATGATTTCCTCAGGTGGAAAGAAAACTATGAATTTGCTTCTATATCGAGGATATTGACAAAAGCAATGAAGTTCCCTATGGTACTCAGACCAGAGTTCTCTGAGGTCAGCAGGCATATCATTGTTAGTTTTAATATTTGTTTGAATTCAACAAATGGCATATTTAACATTGTGCAAGATCCTTAACTTTTCTGTGCCTCATTTTCTTCATCTATTAAATGGGAGTAATAGTAGTAAAGAACCTTATGGGGTTTTTGTGAGGAATAATACATTAATGCTTGTAAAACATTTGGAACTGCCTCTGGCACCTGAGTGCTCAGTGAGGATTGGTCCTTACTACTTGAGAGATGACCAGTGAGAGAGCACTGTTTCTACCTGTGCGCCTTTATGTGGACATGCTAATTGCGAAGGTCGCCATGGAGAGCTCGAAAATAAGGGCATACATAAGGACTACACCAAAAGTCACAAAGCTGTTTTTCAAAGCCACATAGTAAATATTTTTGACTTTGTGGACCACAGAGCCTGTCACAGCTACTCAACACTGCTGTTGTAGCATGAAAGCCGTTGACGATACTTAAACGCGTGAACATGCTGTGTTCTGTAAAACATTGTTTACTTACACTGAAATTTGAACATCATATAATTTTCATGTCATGAAATATTGTTTTTTTAAATTTTTTTCAATCATTTCAAAATGTAAAAAAAAATTAAATAGGCATTATAAAAACAGGCGGTGGGCTGAATATGACCTGTTGGCCATAGTTTGCCAACTCTTTTTTTTTTAATAGATCTTTATTGGAGTATAATTGCTTCACAATACCATGTTAGTTTCTGTTGCACAACAAAGCGAATCAGTCATATGCATACACATGTCCCCATATCCCCTCCCTCTTGAGCCTCCCTTGAGACACAGATTGTAAGAGATACACACAGGCCGTCTTAGGGGGCTGCAGGAAACCCAGCAATAGGGGTTGGTGTCGTGGAAGAGATCTGGCCTAGAAACTTAGACACCTTGTTTTAGAGCCTGGCTCTGTCACTTCTGAGATGCATGGCTTTGAAAAAGTCTTTTAAGTTATGATGGCCTGAGTTTTCATGTGGGAGAAAAAGGGGAAGGGGCAACGTGAGATGACTTTTAGGGGCCTTCCTGGCACTAAACGCATTTTAATGAAGGGGAATTGGACATTCGAGATGGGTCATGGAGGACAGGTAGAAAAGCATGAGAAAGAAAAACAGGGTGCATATTTGGGTAATTTTTATTTAGTAACTCAGTTGTCTACCAGGAACAGTAAGCCTGGGGAGTTAAGACAGGCAACATATTGATGACCTTGAATGCCAAAATGAGGGATCAGAATATCATAGCTTGGGGTTGTTAGCCAAATTCCTCAGTTTTACAGATCAGGCTGAGAAAGGGAAAATGACTTGTCCAAGGCCACATGACTGGCCAGTGAGAGCCAAGACCAGCACTCATTTCTTTTGGCTCCTAGACCAACGACCCTTCCAATCTACCATATTGCCCCCAGCAGCATGCAATTAATTTCAAATGTCTGACTATGACCTCAGAGGGGAAAACTCTCATGTAAATTACGGAAGCTGTTTTTAGTATTGTCTAAACATGATCTCAATGCCCAGCATATCTAAGAAGGTAGGTCTGTGAGTAATCCCATTACAGAGAAGGGTAATTGCATAAGTGTTAACCTAAGGCCTTGCACTACAGCAACCTTTAGCCTGGCTTCCTGCTGAGTGTCTTTTAAAAAGTTTTGACTCATGTTATTTCATCAGCAGTCTTCCCTAATACCCTAGTAGGTCAGGTTCTCCATTACTGACTCTTGTAGGACTGTGTTTTTCCTTCATAGCATTTATCAATTAATAAACGCTTCTTTCTGTAACAATTTAAATTAACATCTATCATCTGTCTTCCCATCTAGATAATAAATTCAGGGAAGAGAGAGATTGTGTCTTGTTTAGTTCATGGTTCTAGCCCCGCATATCTTGCCAGATGTATAATAGACATTCAGTGTTTGCTGAATGAAGGAAGGAATGCATGTTCTCTCATTAGTCATTGATCCTGGTGAAAACAGTCCTTGCTTAAGCAAGGACTTAATAGGCAGGTTACTATTTTCACTTGTTAATGAAATGATTAAATGATGAGTATTTCTTTCTCCACTAAATTTTTTCTCTTTTTCAAAAGCTCCTATGTAATCCTCACCAATCACAAAAAGACAATAACATAATAGTTGTGGCATAGTTACCAACATTAAAACCATAAGCCATAAGCCGATATTTAAACAATTCTTCAAATACAGGTGTATGGGATTGGTTTAAAGGACATGTTCACTAGATACCTTACCTAGTAGAGAAACTGTATGTTTCATAAACTGTGTTCAGGGTTTTGTGTAAAAAGTTCATATTTTCCCTCCCAAAAAGCTACTCAATTTATTTCTGTAAACAAAAATTTGGTTAGTTCCTTTTTAAGCTGCTTCCATTTAAAAAATGGATTTTTTGTATATACGTACACACCTAGTTTTAGACCCATGTCACTGTATATATTGTCAGGAACTTTAGAATATTGATGAAGGGTCACCATTATGTGAGTATCAACTTGAGTTTTTTTTTTTTTTAATTTCTTTTTACTTCCTACTTCTGTTCTCCTCAAGAGCATCTTATTCTTTAAAGGATTATGCTTTTTGACTATGCAGGAAACTATAAAAGACCTACAAACTTCGAGTTGATAGGGTCGTATCCCCCAAACAGCAGTCTGCTCGAAGATGAAGCTTAATGACTCAGGGAGAAAGCTGATGAAATTCACCAGCCTCTCTTCACATAACCAGTATTTTCCTTATTAAAAAAGATTTTTTTAAAAAAGACATCTGCATGTTCCTATCACATAGCTTGAAATTGGAGTCTGTGTTAAACATCCCCAGTCCCAAGAGGCAGACTGGAAAGCCAGAAGAGGGACTGCAAAGATTTACCCTTGAGTTGAAGGAACAGGGGAGTTGGTGAGGCTCCACCCAGAGCCCCTCATGTGAAGAGCACAGCTCTCCTCACCACCTAAGCCTTCCAGTTTGGGGTTTTCGTTGCTGTGTACTGTTGACCTCTGTTCAGGGCTTGTGGACAGAACCTGATTAGAAGGTCTCTGAAGCCTTCCGTGGGTCTGGTTCTTTGTCCTGTGTCTAGGTGGAGTCCTAGCCATCCTTAGCTGTTTCTCCTTAAGGAAAGCAGAACAAACCCTTGGCAAAATTATGAAGTACGTGTAAGTTACTCCCAATGATTTTATCTCCTCTTTGGGGGGCCCTGTTGATGCTCCCGTTAGGGTCCATTTTTCTCTACCCTCTTCTGTCTTACCTCACACACACAGTCACCAAGGGGCTTCATATTTTGATGCTGTCTGGAGTCCCAATCTGTGACAACGAGAGCCCATCTGATACACTATTTCATATCAACAACTTACTGATATTACAACAAACACTATCTTCTAATTTTAAGGTACTGCCTTCCATCGAGGACCTTATTTAAGTCCTCTGCTCTCCAGTCTTTGTTTGCTAAACATGCCCGATGCCCTTTATGCCAGTTTTTTCCTCCTACCCAGTTCTGCCTTTCTACCCTACGTGCCAATGCCAAGACCATCCATATCAGAATCACCTAGGGTGCTCGGGAAAATTCAGATTTGGGGGTTCCTCCTTAGAGATACTGTGTATCTGATGATAGGGCCCAGTTGTCTGCACTTCAGTGAATTTTCCAGATGATCCTTAGGTGACCTGAAGTTGAAAAAGCATTGTTCTATGCCTTTTGTCATATCATTGCTTCCTTCTGGAATGTCCTCAACTCTCTCCGACTTCTGTCATCCTTCTAGTCCCCTCCTTTTATGGAATTTTCCATATTCTTCTATTCATGGTCATTTGAGTAACTATTACTGGAAGACTGTAACTTCGTCAGAAACAGGGGCCATGAGTCAATCATCTTTGAACTTCCCACGGTGTTTGGTCTGGTGCTTTGCACATAGAAGCCCTCCATAAGTGTTTGAGGAACAAATGAATGAATGATCCCCTCTCTTAGAACTAGAAATATCAGGAGGGCTATACTTCACTGAAACAAAGGTCTGAAGGTGAAATGTCAACAGGCTAGTGTGGAAAATATTTTTAGGTAGGAAATCTTTTTTGGTGACCCAGAAATAAATGCATGCATATGGCCTCATTTTTTTTTTTTTTTTTTTTTTTTTTCAGTGTGTAAGGTTGAACATCAAAGAAAGGCTGCTCTTTCTCTTCAGGGTGGATGGTGACCAAATTATTACCTGAAATAGTAACCATTGTCCAACACAAGGCCCCTGAAAGATTCAGAGTACAGAAAAGGCGATCCAAGGCCCTCCTCCGGGAATTCACTACATTTGAAATCTTTTGATTCCAGGACTGTATGCTGAGCAGTTGGAGGTTTCTAGAAGCCCAGTTTTATGACCCCAAGACCCCAGATATGTTAACCTGGGAACTAGGTGGTCCACTTTGAGAGCGTCCAGGTGTAGTCACGGTCTCACTGTCTGAATCCCTGGAAAATCTCTCCTCTTCTGTGATCCCCTAGTAATGAAAGAGTTATGTCTTCCAGAAAGGGGACTCACTCCTTGACTCTTGTAAGGACCCACTAGAATTTGAGCTTCTTTTGGGATATTATCTTTTTATTTTTTGGGGGGAGGGATATTATCTTATTCATCTTTGTAACATGGTGTCTGGCACATACGAGTGGCTAAGAAAAACTTGGCAGACAAACCCATGAATGAATGTGTTGTTTTCCCTTTTATTTGGATTACTTAACAGTTAAAAATTAGTGTCTTGACCCCAAGACAGTAAATCTGTGGGCTGCTGCATTGAGATTCTCGAAAAAATATTGACTTATTGTTTTTAGGGCCAAGTATTAACTTCCTTGTTAGGCTACAATTCAATATCATTCTCCCCAGCTTTCTGCATTGCCCTCTTTTATTTTAGTTTTGCTTGTTCATGGCTAGGATTTCATTCTCTATTTTCTTTTCTCCTGACTGAATGGAAAAACCTTGAGATTATTACATGACTTTGGAGGGATTTCAGACCTCAGATTTTAGCTGATGATCCCCCAAGTGGATCCTCTTTCCCTTGCTATGTGATGAATAGGAGAGCTTACAAAAGCCTTTCTTGCAGGGTGGGCAGGCATGAGACAGGAGAGGGAAATGTGAATGAGATGATCCAAAGACACCATTTATTCAGGTGGGAAGGAGGGGCAGCGTGGGAAGGTTATTCCACACTAAGTACCTAAGTAAGTTGCTAAGACAGAACAGTATTGTTAACCTGTGTAGTGAAAACAAACAAATGAAAAGTCCTGCCGTTTTGGAAAGCATTCTGGTTATCATGCAAAATGCCTGGATTTAAATCCTATCTGTCACTTAGATTCGTATGATTTCAGCCCGGTTTACTTTGATGAACGATTTATTTTTTCTCGTTTGTAAAATGGGAATGACAATACCTCCTTGCAATATTGTCAGAAAAGATAACGAATGCAGAGTAATCAACAGAGCACCTGCGACAAAGCAAGTGCCCAGTCAGTGGTGGCAGTCATGACTGTCATAAAGGCCCCTGAGGGGGGCCCTTCCACTGCCCTTGGTCCTGGCAGAACACATCTGAGGATCGTCCTGGCTCTACATGGAGACCAAGATTAGCAGAGTATCTTCCCTTCAAATTCTTCCTTCCATTGGAAGACTCTATTCTCCACCTTTCTTCCTTCTACCCATATATCCATGTCCGAATGCAGAGGTAATATATTTAAATTCTTCGTGCTCTTTCCCTTTTATGGGGCCTCTGTAATAGAGGTGATTGGGGGTTGGTGTTTGACTAGATGTCTTTTTAGTGTCCTGAAAGGAGAAGAAGATATGCTCCCTTGAGGATGTGCAAAATATTAGGACCCTCTCAACAGAGCAGATGATCTTGGCATTCCAGAAGAAATCAGCAAGCCAGGGCTGGTATAGGAGGACCAACTACCAGGTGCTGGGGAAAATGTCAGGGTCCCAGCCCCTCTCTTGATGCTGGAGATCAGGTTTTCTAGCCTGAGGTTCTCTGTGAATGACTGAATCACAATTCCTCTCCTCTACCCAACACTGACATTGGCTTTTCAGTCTGACACCGGCCTCTGCTCAGTTTAGGGGCATCCCTTTTACATAAGGAACATTTCTAAATGCATATGCCTGGGTTCAGCCCTCGGATTCTGATTCCACATCAGAGATTTGGTGAATCAGCACATGACCCAATGAGAAATATTTTATTCATTTAATAAAAGCAGGTGCTGTGCATCTTCCATATAGCAGGCTCTGCTCTCGGAACTGGGTGAACAAAAGAGACAGAAATCCCTACTCTTACAGCGTTGACATCCGTTAGAGAGAAAGAGAAAGAGAGAAACAGAGAGAGAGAGAGAGAGACAATAAGCAGAACCATTAAGTAAATTATATAGCGTATAAAAAGTAATAAGTTCTAGGACTCACAGGCATAGAGAACAGACTTGTGGTTGCCAAGGGGGTGGAGGGTGGGGAAGGGATGGAGTGGAAGCTTGGGGTTAGTAGACGCAAACTATTACATATAGAATGCATAAACAACAAGGTCCTACCATATAGCACAGGAAACTATATTCAATATCCGGGGGCAAACCATAATGGAAAAGAATATAAAAAAGAGTGCATATCTGTGTATAACTGAGTCACTTCGCTGTACAGCAGAAATTAACACAACATTGTAAATCAACTATACTTCATTAAAAAGTAATTTCTATATCAAAAAACAAAGTACAGAAAAAGGGTCTCATGACTTTTCAATAACATATGCATTGTCCTAAATCCTAAATCCATCTTTCTTTTTTTGGCCACGTTGCCTGTCGCCCCAGTTGCTACCTTTGATGAATGAGGTGGGTGTTTTCTGAGAGGGGACAGGGTCCTGACTCCAGTCTTGTAAGCTTAGGCAAGAGGTCTTGAGCCCCTTATGTGATGTCTCACAGCTTGTCTCCTAGAGGACCTGTCCTCATTTATCAGGCAGCAAAGAAGCAACTCTCTTTGGAAAGAAAAAAAGAAGTAATAGCAGAGAGTCGTTGTGGAAACTGAACGAGCTCCTTTCTGAAGTGTGGTCACGGCCTGATGGCCTGAGGTTGAGGGCCAGAACAGTAATTGGCACCCTCAGTGGATGATCAGATAAGAAAAGTCATCCTCTGGCATCATCTCTTTGTCTAGAAGAATTTGGAAGTGCTTGCATCCATAGTGAATAAGAATTTATGGTTGCTTTACTGTTGCCTTAGAAACAGATTCACTGCTTAGCTTTAGGCTTTCAGTCAGCAAGAATCACATAGAAGGGGATTCCAGGTCCTGATGGAGAGTCAGGGAGTTCCTTGGAATAACCCCAGCTGCCAGTCAGCAGAATGAGATTAGGCTGCCCCAAGCATAGGACTGGTGAGAATGCCAGAGGTATTCCTTCTGTCTGAGTCAGTTCTCCTTGTAGTCAAAACCGCCATAGTTCCTCACTGCTGCGCTGCCTAACTGCTCGTTGGACCTCCACTGTGGCAGTTTTGATAAAGATCTGTCTTGCAGGTACATACATCCATTTTTGTGACCTCTCCCTTCAACATAGGTGGCTGGGCTCACTCAGTTTGATACCTGTTCACCATCCTTTGTCAGTTCCATTCAGGTCTGCCATCTCTAGGTTCTGGGGCTGTTTGGTTTGTTTTCAAATAAATAGTGAGGGCTCCCCTGGTGGTGCAGTGGTTAAGAATCCACCTGCCAATGCAGGGCATACGGGTTTGATCCCTGGCCTGGGAAGATCCCACATGCTGCGGAGCACCTAAGCCCGTGTGCCACAACTACTGAGCCTGCGCTCTAGAGCCCGTGCTCTGCAATAAGAGAAGCCACGACAATGAGAAGTCCGCGCGCTGCAACAAAGAGTAGCCCCCGCTCACTACAGATAGAGAAAGCCCGTGCACAGCAATGAAGACCCAATACAGCCAAAAATAAAAACAAATAAATAAATAAATTTACAAATAAATAAATAGTAAGCAGAAGATAATGTGAGTATTCTTGCTACTGTGCTGAAGGCTCATTTGGATGATGTAATGGATATTCCTAAGTAAGAACTAGCTGTGGATGTTAAGAGTTGATCTGAAACCACCATGAAGATCAGCCTACCCTGTGTTACAGAGTTCAGTAGATCAGGGCAGAAGGCGGCCAGGCAGCAGACCAACATATCAGTGGCCTCTATTTCCTGCTTAATTTTCATGAAAATATATATTTGAGGAGAAAGTGGGGAGAGTCAGGTAGAGATCTCTTCGAATCTGATGACAGAGGCAAGACCCTAAAAGAATGGAGACAAAAAATGAAGAAAGAACTCTCATTTAGATGACACCTACCCCATACCCTCACAAGCATTTAGATTTGGCGTTAATTTAATAAAGAAAGAAACTGAAGTCCAGAGAGTTCTTTCCAGTTGCTTCATGGCTAATAAGTTATAGCAGTGTTTTTTGTCCACTGACTTCACAAATTAGACCACTGCCACCTTTTGAATACAATTATGACATTTTTGAATTAACCTCAGAAGCCCCCTTCCTTTTTCTCTGATAGTGATGATGGATTTTTACTGCTCAGTCCACCCTTAGACATTGGTACCCTTTGGGTTGAGAACATATTGGGAGATGTGGGTGGGGCAGACCTAAGAGATTGCCCTGAGAGTACTTGCAGGAGAGGTTGCCAGGTAATTGCTAAAAGGTGGGAAAGCGGGGGTCAGCTGTCTCTAGGAACATCCCAGCCCACAGGTTACCTCAGAGCTGTGAATGCTTGTCTAAGCCTCTAATCCATAACATAGAACCGGGCTTGTTGTCATCCTTCCATGGGACTTTTGCTACCTAGGTACTCCTCTTGGGAGCCAGGAGGTTTTCCAATGGGCTAGTCCAAGCCCAAATCCAATCATTCTCAAAGATCATTTTACATGCTCTCAGGGATGGTAGAACGGAGCAGTGAATTATATCATCTCAGAGACAGACCAGGCTTTGAATCTTAGTTACTATGTGTCTGACTTTCAGCAAGAACTTAACCTGTCCGAGCCTCAGTCTTCCCACCTACAAAATGGGCTTATAATATCTATCCTATAGGGCTATTGTTAGGGCACTGTGCACTGCACAAGTCCAGGGGTGCTATTCACACAGACTCTAGTGGAAATGGCAACATTAGGAGTTGTGTAACAGGGCAATGCTGGTTCTTAGAAGTATTCGATATAAGGACCCCTGTGAAGAATTTAGCATGGTGTCTGGGACAGTGTTTAAGAATGGAGCCTGGTATTTCGGTCTCAGGCAATCAACTCTGATTTGCTGTTGTGCCATTTTGAAACTCCCTTCTAGGAAGGAAAATAGTTCAGGGTACAGAAAACACAACGTGCAAAGACCTGGAGGTAAGAAAGTGTTGTCATGTTCAGGGAGCGGAGAGAATTCCCAGATTCTGGAGCTCAGAGGCCGGATCCTAAAAGGTATAAACGCCCTATTGAGGGGATTTGGGTTTGTCTTCAGGGCAATAGGCAGCCCACGAAGAGTTTTAAGGGGAGTGAGAGAGTCTGATCTGCACTTTAGGAAGTTTGTTTTGGCTGAAACGTGAGGAATGGAATGATGAGACTTGGCAGTGGTTTGAAGGGAGTGGTTAATTCTATCAGTTCTGGAGACAGGCGCAGCCTCAAGTCTCTGTCCAGTGTTGGCTCTCTGTGTTCTGTCCTACTCCCTCTGAGCAAATACTTAACCTTTCTGATCCTGACAGGTTACCAAGACGTTTTAAGCTGTAAATCTTCCAAAAGGGTCACTGCAAATGTTTCTTTCTCCTTTTTAAACTTTAGATCTTTACCGTATCGTTTTATATACCTAGCAGGCATTGGGGGTCATTTATAAATCAGATTTGTTTTTTATAATAGGCAAATACTGGCTTCCTTGTTTCTCCTCTTACCCCTATAGTCTATTCTTCACTGAACGAGCAGAGAGATCACTTGAAAAGGAAAATCAGCTCACATCACACTTCTGATCGGAGCCTCCCTACGATTCCCATCTCCCTCACAGTCAAAGCCAGCATCTTATAATGTCCTCAGTGGCCCTCGTAATCCAGCGCCACTGTGTTCCCAGCTCTTGAGCCCTGCTCCCTTCACTCACTGCCCTCTCAGCACATTGGTTTCTTCGTGGTTCCCAGACTGTGCAGAGCACAATTCTCATCTGGGTCTTTGCGCTTATCTTGGAATTCTCTTCCTGCAACTATCCACAAAGCTTGGCCCCTTTCTTCCTTCAGGACTTTGCTCAAAGTCCTTTGCACCTGATCAGAGAGGCCTTCTTTAAACCATCCATTATAAAATCATGCATGCCATGTGTGAGCACACACTGACACACACACTAACACACTCACACACTGACACTCATAGACTTCCTGTCCTATTGAAATTGCTCCCTACCCCCCACCACTATAGCACTTTTTACTATCTGACATTTACATTTATTTGTTTGTTTCCTCCCCATTAGAATATAAGGTCCACAAAGATGGAGACTTTAAAAAAAATTCATTGATGAATTCTCAGGACCTAGAAGAGAGCCTAGCATGCCCTTTTAAATTTGTCTGGGTGGCTCTCATAAATATGGGCAATAAATTGTGGCATAAGGGAGTTAGAACTGGGTCTGCCACTGCTCTTACAGGATGGTTCATTGTTACCTTGTTTTAAGGAGAAATCCTATAACCCACCCAAGCCCAGTAATGACTGAACAAGTAGACACACTGACCATGAACTTTTGCATATTTTGAAAATATGCTTCTTCTAGTTTTCGACCTTTTACTTAGAATGGAATTCCACCACCGCAGCCCTCCTCTGTGTCTTCTTTAGCATGGGAAAACGATCAAAGCTTATCCCCCAACATTGATGAGCTAAAAACAAGGACTTTAGGTGATGGTGGGCTTGCGGAGGTTGTGCCAGAATGGGCTGGGCCAGGGTGGAGGTTCTCCTGGGCCCAGGTGCAGTTTTCAGTATAAGCCATCAGCCTCAAACATAGGCCAGAGAGTCTAGGTGAATGTGGGCGTGACTCTCAGACAGCCTGAGGCTATGAGCGGGTCTAACTCAGCTCCACTCTTAACTTTGTGTCAGGCCACAGGGCTAAGCTCTGTCTCAGGACCCTGCTTATCCCCGTGTTATCCGATGTCATAACCATAACTGGCTTTCCAGAACAGACCTACCCTGACTTGGAGCAGACCCTTCTTAGCTTCAGCGCCTGCCCCCACCACCTTCACCAGAGCCCTGGAATCAGAGGTGATACAAGGTCACTGAGAGGCACACAGCTTGGTAAGCAAGGCAGAGTGGTGGATGGAGCTGCCATGCACCTGAATTCCCCCGCCAGTGATGCTGTTGCCGTATCCCTAATTGCTTACTGCCCTTCATCACATGTATACGTTGTGGTCACTGTCATTTTGTCACATGAGCTAATTTCGATGGGATTATTGCCCTTGCATTTTTGGGTCACTTGAATCCTCTATAGAACTAATATGTATTTTAGAATGACCATGGCAAGTCTGACATCGACACAGAGAAGGAACATTTTATGGCTGGTAACGCTGATTTCACAGCCTGCCAAGCAAGAGTCTGACTTACACACTCCTAGACCTGGACCTGCTTATCTCCCCTTCCTGTGTGGGCAGCCTGCAGATTCTAGAGCGAGATCTGTACACAGATATGAAGAGCAGTGCTTGAGGAACCAGATGCCCGGCTGCTAATGCAACAGGAGACCTGGGCTTGCTGAAAATTAGGAGGAAATGTGCTCTCGTTAAAACGTGCTTTTAAAAACTGTACTTAATGTGTGGAAACATTGCCTTATAGCAGATTTTTTTTTCCTCTCAAGTACAAATGCCATTGAGCTTTGATTGCAAGCAAGCTTGAAGATTTCTCTGCTGCCAAGAGCCATAGGACATGATTTCATGAAATGCAGTGAAAAGTTGTGCTCTAGAATTTAAGATCATCACCAAGCCTTGCGTTGGTAGGATTTTTAGAGTCTAAATTTCATAGCATCGCTCTTAACGAGGTGATTTTGGTGATGAAACAGTTTCTGGAAGGTGATTGTACTAACCACAGTTTAAAAGGAAATCTGCCTTAGCAACAAGGAGAAAATTATTCAATGTGTCAAAATTTTTTGTTTTTTCTCATTGGCTGTTAGCATGCATGCATGTGTATTCAACAAGGCAAGGATATAATTGAACATTTCATTCCAGTAAGTCAGCTGTGTACATTGCTCAGTGAATGGGGATTACATGTAGAAAATCCTCAAGTGGAGAGACTGGGCTGTAAACGTTACCAAGGATTGCTTAATCACAGATGGTTTCTTAGAATCATGATTCTCCGTAGACGTTGTGATAGTCAAATATAAACAAATCATTAGTAAAAGTAATAAAAATAAGTAATTAGTCATGCTTTGGATCTGGATCTAATGATATGATTTTTTTCCCCCCACCCTCCCCCTATCTTATTTTTCCCAGTAGGTTGGGACAGTTGGAACTCTGCCATTGTCCAACATGCTGCGATTCAGTCTCTCACCCACCTTTTCGATGGGATTTCATGTGTTAGTCATGGTGGCTCTCTTGTTTTCCCACGTGGATCATATAAGCGCTGAGACAGAAATGGAAGGAGAAGGCAATGAAACCGGCGAGTGTACTGGCTCCTATTACTGTAAGAAAGGGGTGATTTTACCCATTTGGGAGCCCCAAGACCCTTCCTTTGGGGACAAAATTGCTAGAGCGACTGTGTATTTTGTGGCCATGGTCTACATGTTTCTCGGAGTCTCTATCATTGCCGACCGATTCATGTCCTCTATAGAAGTCATCACGTCTCAAGAAAAAGAAATCACCATAAAGAAACCCAACGGAGAGACCACCAAGACAACTGTGAGGATCTGGAATGAGACGGTGTCCAACCTGACCTTGATGGCCCTGGGATCTTCCGCTCCAGAGATTCTCCTGTCAGTAATTGAGGTGTGTGGCCATAACTTCACTGCAGGAGACCTCGGTCCTAGCACCATTGTGGGGAGTGCCGCATTCAATATGTTCATCATTATTGCACTTTGTGTTTACGTCGTCCCAGATGGGGAGACGAGGAAGATTAAGCATTTGCGTGTGTTCTTTGTGACAGCAGCCTGGAGCATCTTTGCCTATACCTGGCTTTACATCATTTTGTCTGTCATCTCTCCTGGGGTCGTGGAGGTCTGGGAAGGTTTGCTTACTTTCTTCTTCTTTCCCATCTGTGTTGTGTTCGCTTGGGTGGCAGATAGGAGGCTTCTGTTTTACAAGTATGTCTACAAGAGGTACCGGGCTGGCAAGCAGAGGGGAATGATTATTGAACATGAAGGAGACAGGCCATCTTCCAAGACAGAAATTGAGATGGATGGGAAAGTGGTCAATTCCCACGTTGACAGTTTCTTAGATGGTGCCCTAGTTCTGGAAGTCGATGAGAGGGACCAAGATGATGAAGAAGCCAGGCGAGAAATGGCTAGGATTCTGAAGGAACTCAAGCAGAAGCATCCGGAGAAGGAAATAGAGCAATTGATAGAATTAGCCAACTACCAGGTCTTAAGTCAGCAGCAAAAAAGTCGAGCATTTTACCGAATTCAGGCTACCCGCCTGATGACCGGAGCAGGCAACATTTTAAAGAGGCATGCGGCTGACCAAGCCAGGAAGGCTGTAAGCATGCACGAGGTCAACACGGAAGTGGCTGAAAATGACCCCGTCAGTAAGATCTTCTTTGAACAAGGAACATATCAGTGTCTGGAGAACTGTGGTACGGTAGCCCTGACCATTATCCGCAGAGGTGGTGATTTGACCAACACTGTGTTTGTCGACTTCAGAACAGAGGATGGTACAGCCAATGCTGGGTCTGATTACGAATTTACCGAAGGAACTGTGGTCTTTAAGCCTGGTGAGACCCAGAAGGAAATCAGAGTTGGCATCATCGATGACGACATCTTTGAGGAAGATGAGAATTTCCTTGTGCATCTCAGCAACGTCAAAGTATCTTCTGAAGCCTCGGAAGATGGCATCCTGGAAGCCAATCATGTCTCTACCCTCGCTTGCCTGGGATCTCCCTCCACTGCCACCGTGACTATTTTTGACGACGACCACGCAGGCATCTTTACTTTTGAGGAACCTGTGACTCACGTGAGTGAGAGCATTGGCATCATGGAGGTGAAAGTATTGAGAACATCTGGAGCACGCGGAAATGTTATCGTCCCCTATAAAACCATTGAAGGGACCGCCAGAGGCGGAGGAGAGGACTTTGAGGACACGTGCGGAGAGCTCGAGTTCCAGAACGATGAAATTGTGTAAGTTCTTTCTTTATACCTATGTGTGTGGTTGAGTTGCGTTTGTGGATGTGCGAATGTGTGCTTGTTTTTTTAAAAACTAAATGGCAAAGAAAGAATGGAATAGTTACTATACAAGACGACTTTCAAAATATCGAAATATCCTAGCTTCTAGCTCCTATACCACTGATCAATATACTGTATACCCAGAGATCCTAATTTGATTTTATTTTTACTTTTGTACTTTTATAGTTTTTAAGTACATTTATAGTTTTTAAGTAGATTTATAGAATGAGTCTTCTGACAGAATTTATCCAAGCACTTACGATGGGTTGAAAAATTTGTATTCTATCTTGATCACGTAATATACACACAGAAAGGGAACATTGAAAACCTCCCATTATGTCCTAACTTCATTACTGTGTACAAATTGGGAGAGCCCAAAAAAGAAACATCCTTGAAAAGAATTGCCTGGCTACCAGGGCTGGCTGAAATGATTTCTGCTGCTTTTATCTGACACTGTTTTTGTGATTATATAATGTTTCTGCTTAACTGCTAATGCTTAATTATGACTTAATGACCAATCCTGCCTTTTCAGTTTTATGCCAGTGGGGAAAGTCATTTAGCTCTTATTTAGTTCCAGTCTGATTTTACTTTACATGATTAAACAAACCCTTTTACCCTGCTGGTATAAGGATGGGGAGAGAAGTAGGATTCTGTCCAAGCATCCGAGTTGACAGGGAGCAGGTCAGAGAAAAAAAAGTGGGGAACAATTTGCTTTCCCTACTGGCACTTTACAGTGACATCTGCCAACACTGTAACACAGAATGGCGGGTTGTGCGATAATTATTCCAAAGACAGCTGCCGTTTAGAGAGCTTTTCCTCCTTCCTTGCCGAGGGCCAGGGGCATTGCACTTACCAAAAGCAAACCAGAAAATGTGACTCGATGAGCAGTATCCAGACTGGAAGGACGAAAGGAAACTATTTATAATATCTGCAGTGCAAAAATAGGACATTCCAGTGGATAATTATGTTGGAATCATTGGCAACTTAGGAATTTCAGGAGAAACAATATAAAAATATAGTTTGTTCTCAAAATAGTTAACTCTTGTGTAAATGGCATGTGATATATCAAATGGGGTGCATTCTCTCCAAGATGAAATTTCTTCTACAAGAAGTGAAGGGAAAACAAAAACAAAGGGAGCCGGATGGGCAGAGGAAACAGATTTTTCTGAAAGAGCCTTCCAGTATCTATCACCTCTTTGACGTTGTTGTATAGAGATGGACAGTTAGTGTGATATCACAATGAAATCAAGCAAAGAGAGATAATAGCCATCTTCGGATGTGTATGTGGGGAGAGCTTTTGTTGAATATCTATTTTACATTGGTTCTTACGTTGTTAATGTTCCGCTTAGCGAGATGTGTTTTGTCGGGACAAATATTTTACTGAAAGATAGTAATATAATAGCAAATGAATACACTGCACACCCAAGGAAGGATTTTCCCAAAGGCCCGTGTTGAATGTGATCCTGCCCACATTAGCACATAAACTTTATTTCTTTGCTAGGAATTCTTGCTCATTCCATTTTATAATCATTTCAATTATTGAACCCTCTTGTATTTGATATAGTTTTACATGGATTACAAGTGATATTGAATGTTGTTAAAGGAATACTGCATGTTGTTAAATGAACTCACAAGGGTAGCTCTTAAATACGACCAAATTAGTGTTTTGTTTTATTTACTCATTTTACTTAGGGTGTTTGCTCAAGAAAATGTGATCTTGCTTTCTCCTGAGAATACTGGCTCTCTACTTGTTCGAGAGGCAGACTTTCCCACCCAGGACTTCTACCAAAGCATAAATAAATAACTTTCTTTTGGGCACAGTGTAGTAGAAGATGAAGAAGGGAAAAAAAGAGACAGTGATTTGATGGTATAATTTATTCTGTCAAGCTCCATTTCAAACATTCAGCCTGTGCCATTAAATTGATTTCATTCTTGCTAAGGAAGGAATATTGCCAAATTTCAGCTTTAGAATTTTAGATACCTTGTGAAAGCCAGTAAGAACTGCTGGAATTATCAGCATCTCTGTATATGTGTCCTTAGGCATATTCTAGATCAATGGCCAGTTCCTAGTTTTAGAAAATTCTTCCTATATTTTATTTGCTAAGTTGAAACATGAAATTTTAGCAATGGCAAAACATTTTATTTATAAGTGAGATGAAATTACAGCCCTACATTTTTCTCTTCTTTCTAGAATTTTAATTTTAAGGCGTTTTTATCTTAATGTTGTAGAGTTTTACTACTGACGAGGTTTGTAGATGGTTAATCAGTCTATTGCTTGAATAAATTTATTGCAGTGCCTGGGACTTAGCCTTAGGCTAGGCACCAAGAATTCAGACAGAATGCTTTTAGAAAAACATAATATTATCAAGATCCCTTACTCTTTCTTGTTATGGATCATTTTTCCTCTGGTAGTTTCCAATGCCAGGTCCACACAGTCAGATCCAAGTGAAAGAGAGTTTGTCATCACGCAGCCTAGTTGAACTATGTAGACACAACTCGATTTATCTTTAAAAATGAATTTATATTTCATCCAATTCGTTACTCTTGAGAGATGACTTTCTCAAAAACCTAAAATACATGGATGGGACTATTGACGCCACTGAGCTTCATTAGATACTTAAAAAATTTTTTTTTGTTTGTTTAATGATGTGCATGAACCCAGAATTTATGATTCTTTCCAGAGCATCATAAAGAGATTCCTGGAAAAGCCTGGATTTAAAGTATATCTAAGTTTAAGAAGCCATTCACCAAGATAGAAATAGGGTCCAGTCTGATCAGGGATGGAGATCAAGAGGCAATCAGGTTTACTGATTCATAGGTTTTAAGAACAAGACAGATTCCTAATCTTTGCCTCATATTTAGTGTAGAAGAAGTCTCTTAAGTTTAGAAAATAAACATGTCTGTACCTATTCATTCATATTTTTATGTAAATGAGTTGAATTATTTCAACATGACCTCTTTTAAGATCAAAATCCGTATTTGAGGAAAATACCTGTAAGTGGTAAGTGGTGTTTGTAGTCTCTAATAAAATGTATTCTCGGCAAAACATTTGAAAATTACAATGCAAAAACTCATTACATAGATATAATTAACAGTTAGCCCATGCTTTTGTATAAACTCAATCAGTGACAAATACTAAACCCATGCCAGCTGATCTTGACTTTCAACAGGGAATTCTGTCTAATGTTAACAGCTAATAAAAAATAAATGAAGAATATGCTAATTTGATTTGTGATTTGGTAGGTGACATCCACAGATTTGAAGTGCTACTGATGTTTGTTCTTTAATGATGCTAGTTTAGTGGTAATAATTATTACAAAATGTTGTTTGGTTTTTCAAGGTCTAACGTGTTAGCTTGACTGTTCTGGAAAATGTTAAGTTTAATTAACTAGAGTAGATACAAATCAAATTTAATTACTTAGTTATAGCCCAGCAATCATGTCATTTGGGGAAGATTACGCAAAAGATCATGAGCATTTACTGTTATACATTTAAAATTCAAAGTTGGAAAACAAAGAATGTAGGTTGGAAAATTTACATAACATCTTGCTTAGCAAATCATTTTACTGGGAGTTTCTAGCCATAATTTGTTAAGCAATGGATCTGTCCAGAATTAATTTAGCTTTAAAGACTATTACATTTTCAAGTTTGATTGTAACTTCATTAACTCTAGCACATACGATATGCAAGACATCTCAACAAATATAGCTTTTGGATGCAAAATATTGGCATCACTTTTTTGGAAAAATACATAGAAAAGATTTTTAATAATATATAGGTTTTATGGAATCATTATTATTATATTCCACGGAAAATAAGTACTTTGGTTTTGCTATTTATATTACTAGTATTCTTTTCTTGCTCTATGGAATCCCAAGGAGTAAAGACCTAGCTATATGAGATAGCAATTCAATTCTGAGAGTAGAACAAATATGTAATACGAGAAGGCAATCAGCTATTAAAAAAATGAAAAAAATATTACGAAAATTTGAAATGATCAGAGCAAGAATAATAATGTGTGTTTGGGGGAATCCAAAATGATGAAAAAAACTAGAGAATGTAGTATTAGACAAGAAAGACTGTTAGCACATATTACCTAGAATCCAACATATTCCAGATTTACTTTGTGGCAGAAGCATTTTATCTGTAACGTTTAGCCTATTAAAGTGACGGAAGCGTGATATTTTACACTGACATAAAGTTTTCCTGTGTAATGTAAGAAATTTGGGTGAAATAATTTTAGGGTTTTAATGGACTTCTGCTTTGGTGGGTTATCTTTTCAGTCTGGAATATTTCTCTCTTCTTAGAAGCGAACCACATGTAGTATCATCTGAAAATCTAAACTATAACTACAAGAAATGTTTTTATAAATGTATATGTTTTCATGCATGCATAACTATTATAAAAAATAAGACAGGGTAAGAGCCAAAAAAAATGACAAGTTCTAATTCACTGCTGGCGGGAGCCTAAATTGATTATGTGCAGAAGGGTTGTTTACCATGTCAATCAGATTGCTGTGTTTGCAATCTGTGTTTGTAACCTCATTTTCCCACTGCTGATTAGAGTCTGGGGTTATGATATAGTTATGTAAAGAAGTTTTATCTTAGCACATGAGGAGATGTCATAGTTTAGACACACTGAAGTGTTTAAAGTATGGATTCTTTTCTGAGTCATCATTCAAGGCTATCACGTAGGGGGCTCTTTGTTTCTCTGGTTCAGGGTTAGAGAAGAATTTATATAACAATCGATCTGCGCATACTTGGTAAGCTCCTGATCTGCGTTCAGCGCTGGGCTAATCATTATGAAGGAAACAGAAGAAATATCCTCCAGATACTCTAAAATGGGAGCTAATGAGATAACATATTTTGTGAAGTACGAACATCATTACAAAGATAAGGTATAAGTGGTAGGAGAAGCCTTAATTTAGGGCAAAATATTTGCATTTGCTGGAAGCATAATTGGATAAAAAAATGTGATGTGCATTTTAAGATGGAATCATAACTTGGTAAACCTGAGTGTGTGGACATTTTCAATAAATAAGATGGTTCTCAATATTAGTGAAAGACTCAGGGACCATTCATTTTCTTTAGTGGGATTTTATTTTTTTAATTGAAGTATAGTTGATTTACAATGTTGTGTTGATTTCTGCTGTATAGCAAAGTGATTCAGTTATGCACATATATATGCATATATATGCATATATATGCATATATATTATGCATATATATATATATATATATATATATATATATATATACACATTCTTGTTTATATTCTTTTTCATTATGGTTTATTCCAGGATATTGAATATAATTCCCTGTGCTACACAGTAGGACCTTGTTGCTTATCCATTCTGCATATACTGGTTTGCATCTGCTAACCCCAAACTCCCCCTCCATCCCTCCCCAACAACTCCCTCCCCCTTGGCAACCACGAGTCTGTTCGCTATGTCTGTGAATCTGTTTCAGTTTCGTAGATACGTTCATTCGTGTTATATTTTAGATTGCACATGTAAGTGATATTATATGGTAATTGTCTTTCTCTGACTTACTTCAGTTAGTATCATAATCTCTAGGTCCATCCATGTTGCTGCAAATGGCATTATTTCATTTAATGGGATTTTAAGTCATTATGAGGGCATTTAACTTAATCTGAGTATATATCCCTTTAAGCCAATCACAGAAGACCAGTACTGCATGATTCTACTTATATGAGATATCTGAAATAGATAGGAGATATCACTCAGAGAAGCAAAGAGCAGAATTGTGGTTGCCGGCGGAAAGGGAAGGGAAAACGGGGAGTTGTTAACCAACGGGTATAAAGTTTCAGTAATGCAAAACGAGTACGTTCTAGAAGTCTGCCGTACAGCATTGTACCTGTAGTTAACAATATTGTGCTGTACTCTTAAAAATCGGTTAAGAAGGTGGATCTCGTCAAATGTTTTTTACTACAGTAACGTAAAAATTAAAAATTGTTAAATGAAAAAATACCTGTTCTACTTAAAAAAAAAAAAGCGTATGTGCTCGCCCCTCTGTATCTCATTGCGTCTTAGAGTTTCTAAGCGAACTTCACAAGTTTTCTAGTAAAATGTTGCCAGTATTTTCTTTTGCACTTAGTGAATTAGTCCTTGGTCTCTAGAAATGCTTTTGACTTCCTTTAATCCTATAACAACTGGGGTAGCCCTTAACCCACTCTGCCTCCCCATTCCCTCCATCTTCTCGGTGATACCAGTGTACAACCATCATCTTGGTAGAACCCAGGCAGATGTCACATCAAATTGTGAAGTGGGAAAAGATTTTCTTTGGTTTTCCTTCCTGAGGTCACTGGTAACCCATGGAAGGAGATTTAAACGTGCTTAATTCTTTTGAATGGAGCCACCTTGAGGGTATAACACCTGTACTGGGGTTTTATTTGTTGTTAGCTGTTCTGTCCTTGTTAGCTGAGGTGTAGAAAATTGCCAATGGGTTACAATAGCTTGAGAACCATAGAGGTTTTCCTATAAGGTATCTTGGTCATGTTCTGGCATGGTTACTGAAATCTGCTCACTGGAGATTCATTCTTTGGGATAGGAAAGCTGTTAGGCCCCTGTTACATTGTAAATGCCATGCAACTCTTAAGGGTTATCCTTGCAACAGTAGAATAGAAGTGACTCTGGGCCAGGTGGCAGGAAAGAAGGAAAGGACAGCCAAATGCAAGGTGGGTCCGTGGCACTAGAGATCTTTATCACTGGCTTGGGTGAGCGAGCTGAGGGGAGTCCTGTGGAAGGTGTCAATGGAACCAACCAGCAGCTAGTGGGGTTTTGCTGCCGGCTTCCCACAATGCCTTGCGCTTTCTGTCCTGGGAGTGGGGAAGTCCAGAAAGTCCTGGAAGGGAAAACAAGCAGTAAACAATATGGGCAGAATTAAAGGAAATCTCCTCCTTTGCTTCCTCTCCTGGCTTGACAGACTGCCTACGTAATACCAGATCTGTTTGCCAAAGGTTGAGCCTTCCAGAGCTCATTCTTTTTACAGGCCTATACAGCAGGCTTGTTGTAAAGCCAGGCGAAATAAACAATGCCTTTTCATTTCCTGCCTTTCTCCCCAGGACCCAGTGCTCTCCATGACATTTTCTTTCCCTCTTACAGTGTCTCTATAGGGTCAGATAGGGGAATAGGCATTGTGTTCTCTGTGACAGTTGAAGATATGCAGGCAAGGGACAAAAACAACCAGAAGCAGAAATCAGGGAAGTTTCACTATGTCTGGTAACTCAGATATTAATGACAAACCTGGAATATTTTATTTCTAGATACAATTTTTAAAGCTTAGGTAAGAGAGATCCTGCGTGCTGGGTACCCTTGAAGCCCTGGGGTGACCCTTGAAACCAAGACCACCTGGCTTTTCCATGTTAGGCTTTCTGAGATAAAAGGTGGACTTAGGAGGAGCTCTCAACTTGGCTTCCATACCCAGGATTGGAGATCTACCTTTGTCCCCTACTAGCTTTGTAACTTTCAGCAAATTACTTGAGCTCTGAGTCAGTTTCCTCACCTGTAAAATGAGGACGATGGTGGTAAAGGTGGTAATGGTATTGGTAATTGTGGTGCTGGTGGTAGTGGTGATAATGGCAGTGATACTGGAGCTGGTGGTGATGGTGGTGGTAGTGGTGTATGTAGGTGATGGTGGTGGTGGTGATGATAATGATACTGGTGGTTGTGGTGGTGGTGGTATTGGAGGTTGTGGTTTTGGATATGGTGGTGGTGATGGTGGTGGTAATGGTGTAGGTGGTGATGATGGTGGTAGTGGTGGGGATGGTGGTGAAGGTGATAGTGGTGATGATAATGATACTGGTGGTTGTGGTGGTGGTGGTATTAGAGGTTGTGGTTTTGGATATGGTGGTGGTAGTGGTGCAGGTGGTGATGATGGTCGTGGTGGTGATAATGGTGGTGCTGGAGGTGGTGGTTTTGGATGTGATGGTAATTTGCGAAGCGACAGTGGTGGCGGAGATGGTACTAAGACATACTGAAAGCCAGGTTTCATGCTGTTTTCCTTACAATATTCATTTGATTTAATCCTCACAACTGTGTTAGTTAGGTGCTATTTTGCAGATGAAGAAATTGAGGCTTAGAGAGTAACTAACTTTCTTTGGGTCACACAGCTAATAGGGGAAGATCTAGAATTTAGCAGTAGGACTGCCTGACTGTAAAGGCTACGTTGCCTCCTCTGGGCTGTTCTCCTCTCCCCTCAAATGGCTTTCATAGGTGAGATGGGGACGAGCAAGCAGGTCATGGTGCTGTGACCCTGACTACATGTGGTCGTGCAGTTCCGAAGATGAGAAACTAGAACAGTCATGTATCTTTTCTGGAGTTCTTGAACAGCATTGCCCCCGACACTCCATCAACCTAGAAGAGCCATGATGAACTGCGTTTGAGCAGCAAGAAAAACTCTAAATCCCTCCATGTACCTGACCTGCCCAAATTATTGTCTATTCTCTTCTCTCTCAGAGTATTTATTTCCTCTTTTCCTAAAGAGTAAAGAAACTCTATTAACAGCTTTCTGTCATTGCCTGCACTGGCTCTGTAACGTTTAACTTCTTCATATGGCCGAACAGTGAATGCAGCTTTTCTCCTTTCTTAAAATAGTAGTTTCTTGGTCTTTCCTTTTTGTATATTACAAGACAGTGTAAAGTAGTGATGACCCATCTACCAGAGGATGCTTGTTACCTTGCGTCAGCACTGCCACTAAGTTTAAGAAGTTATAATCTCTGACCCTGGAGGTCATTAACAGTAAGAATTCTTGGTTAGGAGGTTTTCCTAGAGGAAAGGACCCACATGGCAGTTCAAAGGATACAGACCTACCCACAGCAAATGGAATTTTCAGCAGCTTTTTCAAAAGTCCAATCCCAAGTCACTCTTGCTTTTGACCTACATTCTTTCTATGGCACAAGAACAGCAACAAAACCACTTCGAACTAGAGTCAGATGACTGTCCAAAGACAACCTGTATACACTTTATACAAACTCAGTATTCAGGTGTGTCTGTAACTCATTTGCTTTCAAGTAAAGTTTTATTTTATTTTTTAAACTTTTGCAGGAGAATTATTGGTCTGTTTGGAATAAATTCACTGCCGATATGTTTATAAATATAACTAATTTTAACATTTAACATTAAGAAGCCCCCAACTTTTCCCTTTCAAAAGAGAACTTTCCTCTCTCACACACACACATTTATTATTTACCAAGATAAGGGTGGGAAAGCAAGATTAAGTCCTATTAACATAGAGTTTAATTTTTAGGGCACAATAAAACAAAAACAACTCCCAAAGGACAGCTTTCATCCTAGCACGTTAAACGTTGCAATCTTAACTTGACACTGTGTTTAAAACGAGCCATTCTGTTTAATTTGTAGGAAGAGAAGGGGAGAGAATAGAGAGGCGAGGGAGAAAGAGAGAGAGGTGGAGGCAGGGAGAGTAGGAAAAGGGTGGGAATGGACAGAGAAAGAGGGAAGAGGGAAGAAGGAAGGCGGGCAGAGAGACAGAGGCAGAGAGTGTACAGCCCTGATTAGATTTCGGCTGTTACTAAAATGAAGCGAAGCCTGGAATTAGTTCAGATTCTTGCTCAAGCAAACAAACGAAAGGCATTTTAAGAGGAAGAAAAGAGACGTGGGATTCACTCAAACTGCTGCCTTATTAAAAATAGACAGCCACTTTGTCCTTGGAGTCAAATGTACACATGCTTGAGGAGCCGGAGGAAGCTGGTGGGATCCAGTAGGGCTGGTACCCACTCCACTTTATGAATACCCTCCTGTGTCCAGTCCCTTGTAAGATGCTGGGACAAGAGTGGTGACCAGGACACGGCCCCTGCCATGGAGAACTCACGTTCTACCTGAGGCGGTAGCTGTACAGATATCCAGTCCTACAGCAACGTGGCTGTAGCAGAGCCCATCGCCTCTCCGTGCCATCCTGCCTTCCTTGGCCCCATCCTCGCAGTGCCTTTTGAGGGGGCTTTTGCCGCTGCTCTTTAGGCTGAGAAGGAAGGACGCTGAGCTGTCAGCAAGGCTGCGGGCAGAAGCAACCACGCCGTGTGCCTGCTCTTCCCCAGAAGAGAGCCACACTGCGCCTCCCGTTCCGCTCCCCCAGATGGCTCTTGTCACCATTTGGCTGCCCTCTCAGATAGAGACCAGAAGAGCAGAGACTGGGAACAATTCAATTCTGGTTCATTGTTCGTAGCCATCGTGAACTCAGAGGGATGTGAAGTAGGGAAAGGTGGCAACATTGGCTTTGAACCTGAGCAGCTGCCTGTCTTCAACTTTGTTTCCTAATCCTGTGCATTACGAGGGGAAGCGGATGTTACTCATGTCTGAGTCTTTCCTCTAAATGGTATGAATTTATTGAGCATCAACAACAAGGCTAATACAGACATTGAAGCCACCTAGCCAGGAATTCAATCAGCTGGGGCTTAATGCCTTCAGGGTCCCAGACTCAGGTAGCTCAGCATCGCAGAGTATCTGGACACGGCGTTGAAGGAGGATGGACAGATGACCAGGGCAAGAAAGTAAACTGCAGGGGTCCTTTCTGAGTTGTTCATAAGGAAAAAGAACTCTATATGGGTGAGTTCTGGCAGGGTTTAAGTCGATGTGTTATAGGAAGTCATTCATCTGACCTACACAAAGTCTAATAGGATGGTAGACTATTAAGAGTGTTAATATAATACTAATACAATAAATACAAACACAAGTATAAATATAAAAGTAGATATAATAAAATAATAATATTAAGTCTTCATTTACCTGACAATATCTAGGGTTAAAATATCCTGCACAAATTAGTTGTTTGAATGACTGAAGCATATTGTATAGTTTGAATTCTTTTAGGAAAGGAACATCTTTCCTAATAGCCCACGACTTCCATAGCCATTGTGAACTATATTCTCTTAAACGGATGTGTTTTTATTTGGTTGTTAATTTAATCATCAGTTCTCATGTAGGAAATCCTTGGGATATTTTGAGGTGGATCTGGGTCTTTGGTCTTACAGTAAAGTTTTCCAGTCTTTAAGTCTACTGAGTTTTGAGTCCTTGTTATATATATATATATATATATATACACACACACACACACACACACACACACACACACACACACACACACATATTTCCTTTTTTACAGTTAGGCTGTCAGTGTGCCTAACTCTGCTATGTTCATTTAAAATTTGTTGCTTCCCTAACTTGCACACAGAATGAGAGTGAATGGAAGGTATTCATTATGGACACAAAATGACAGTGGTCAGAAGTGAAGGTCTTAGCACTTTCCTTAGTCGATGGTCTTTGTGACCGTTGTCGTAGCTACCCAGAACCATCATCTGCGGTAGTATAATGATTGAGAGCAGTGATTGTGGGCCACACTAGCCGGGGCTTAAATCCTTGCTCTGTCACTCATCAACTGCATAGATTCATAAATTTTCAACCTCTCTGTGTTTCAGTTTCATCGTCTATAGAGTGAGGATAATAGAACCTATTTCAAAGGATTAAATCCAGCTAGCCCGTACCTGCAGTATAGTAAGGTCTCAGTAAATGTTAGGTGCTATCCTTGTAGCCTTCAGTTACTTTCCAGCTGGTTATTTATGGAATTCTAAGATAGGCTTGCTGGGAATTAGGCAGAGGGATTTCTTCTCTTCCTTTTCTTAAGACGCACACGCTACGGAGTTTTGGGACTGTGTGTGTGGTGCATGTGTGTGTACCTTGTGTGTGTGCACATGTGCTTGTGCTTAGGGGAGGGGAACTCAAGGCAGTTAGTTGTCTCTACAAGCCTAGTAAAAATGATAGCTACAGAAAATGATCAAAAGTATAAGATGCAGCCCAGAATATACCCTGTCAGTGAAATCATAATTTGGGTGGAGGGCGGGAGGGGAAGCAAGATAAAATATGGAGACCAGAGAACTAGGGCTAGTAGAGAACACAGGAGGGGTCAGAGATCAGACTTTTTCCTTTTACATAACACTATGCTATTTACAAGGTTCCTGTGTGTCTATTTCATCTTCACACCAATCCTTTGAGGCATTAGTGCATTTATTTTAGGGCAGAGAGAGTTCCACAGTGATGGATACATAGTAGGAGCTCAACAAATCATTTTGAAAAGATAGCAGAAAGAAAGGGGGAAGCAACAAAACGTTTACACGTGAGAAAATGTAAGTTCACAGAGTGAGAAGAATTTTAATAAATAGCAGAGCCCAAACAGGAAACCAAGTAGTATATTGACACCTCATTTGGTGTTCTTGACCTTACACCAAGTGGTTGGTTGTTGGGTCTAGTACTTACCCTACATCTCTTTCATATGCTATCAAGTCAAACTCTGGAGAAGCTGCCTAGCTGGGTACCCACTCTCATTCCCACTAAGTTTTCATGGCAATTCTTTCTTTCTTTCTTTTTTTTTTTTTTTTTGCGGTACACGGGCCTCTCACTGTTGTGGCCTTTCCCGTTGCGGAGCACAGGCTCCGGACGCGCAGGCTCAGCGGTCATGGCTCACGGGCCCAGCCGCTCCACGGCATGTGGGATCTTCCCGGACCGGGGCACGAACCCGCGTCTCCTGCATCGGCAGGCGGACTCTCAACCACTGCGGCACCAGGGAAGCCCAATTATTTCTTTCATTATCCTTTTGAAGAGTATTTTAGCAAGATTCCACTTCGATTAAATTGTTTGGCCAAGGAGGGGAAAAGTGTTGCATTTTGATTCTTTGTGCTCTGCAGCTCCTTGCCTCAGGAGTATCTAGGATGATGATATAAATATGCCCGAGAAGTTTTTGTGAGATCAGTCGAGTTACTAGGAGTTAGAGGTGGGTGGCGGATTATGATTGGAATAATAAGAGTAATAATATGCTGTATTGAAGTAGTGGAATGTCCACTTCTGTTATGATTGCTGTGAAATGAAATTCCTCACGTGACAATGCCAGGATAGTATTCTTAGTCTTACCCCCAAAATACACAGGCCCTTGGACTTGGGTGATTCCTTTTACGTCAATGTTGATAATGCTGCCTTACAAGAAGCTGGTTACATTAGCAACTTACCCATGGATCTTCATCATGCCTGGCATGCTGCTTTTGTCCACATTATCTAAACTTATCTTTATTCCTTACCAATTCTGTTTCTTGCATCCATCCGTGTGTTAATCGACCAGTTAATTCAGCAGAAATGTATTAACTTCTTAACTGTGGCTTTTGTGCTTAATCTAGAGACTTGAAGACGATTGAGAGTCCCTTTTTTCCAAGCTTAAATTTTAATAGAAAAAAGAACAATTATAACACAATAATTCTAACATAGTGATATAATCATGATGATAGAGACAAAGTGCCTTGGGAGTTCAGTAACGCTTGGTCTGCAGTTGTACAAGATTAATTTTTCTTCTCTCCTGTCTTTTTCTTCTTCTTTTAAAAATAATAATCCCCAAACATATTTGTTACAAAGAGTTGAATCCTCTTGGTAATTGTGAAAAGTATGGTGAAACCTCATCTGAACTATCTGAAAATGATAATCAGTTTTTTCACAATTACGACCATACACGATATTCACAGCACACTGACTGATTCCATGATGGAAAAGAATCCCTAAATAAGCATGATTTGTCTAAATTTGTATACGTGTTAGACAGATGGGGGCATCCAATATATGCAAGAAGAATTTATTGTAATATATGTACTAAATCTTCATACAAGAAGAATTTATTGATATGATAAATTCAGTGAGCAAACATATTACTCTGAATTCAAATGCACATTCTAATTCAACTCAATATCTAACACAGTATTTAAATCTGTGTCAGGAAGGGAATAAAAGCACTTTAAGGATGGCTTTTTCACTATTTTTGTCTTAAATACATTGCTCTAAACACGTTTTTTAAAACTTTTACCTTTAAATTTTTGGCAGAACTAATCCTAACACTTGCTTTAAAGCCAATTAGACTTTGTATTAGACTGAATATTACGAAATAAAACTTGATTATGTTTTTCTTAGTTTAGCTCCCAATCTCCAGTGATGTCTCTTTGGAGAGTCCTCCCAAAGTTCCTATTCTTCTTTCTCCTGTTAAAGTCTGTTGCATTGAAGTTAATGACAAGATGCAGAACAGGGAGGATCTTCTTTGCATTAGTTTAAGAAGTTGTCAAATATCAATAGTCTAAGACAGTTTAAAATGCTGATTTATGGGGCTTCCCAGGTGGCGCAGTGGTTGAGAGTTCGCCTGCCGATGCAGGGGACACGGGTTCGTGCCCCGGTCTCGGAAGATCCCACATGCCGCGGAGCGGCTGGGCCCGTGAGCCATGGCCGCTGAGCCTGCGCGTCGGGAGCCTGTGCTCCGCAACGGGAGAGGCCACAACAGTGAGAGGCCCGCGTACCGCAAAAAAAAAAAAAAAAAAAAAAAAAAATGCTGATTTATGGAAACAAACTTACTTTGCCCACTGAGAGAAATGTTGGCTGGGTCCTAAACACATGTTCACATGTGTGAATCCGAGTCCTCCGACCCAGCTCTACCACTAACCAGACCAGTAACTTTGGGCAAGTCTTTTCATTTCTCTGAGCTTCAGTTTTTGTAAACTCAGTTTTCTGTAAAATCAGAGTCGCAGTAAATGATTTATACATTTTCTTCCATTTCAGAAGAAATGGTTGCTGTCCTTTTGAGAGAAGACATTTAAAAAAATCACGTAACACTGAATAAGCTTTACAGTGAAGTATGAGGAAACTTGATTTGTAGTTTTTTGTTTTTTAATCACTCTGTGCCTTAGTTTTCTTGGCGTAGTCATTTACAAAAAAGAGACACATTGAAAGACAACAAGTAACCTAAAAACCAAATAAGTGAAGCTTAAATCCTTTCTTAGGGAGTCTTGCTAAGTTCTGAATTTGCAAAATCATATACATCCACTGGATTGATCTGTTAAAATGGTACGATGTCTTATTTAAATCGACATTCCTGTCACTGCATATTAGGGTAACCGTGTAATTTATTGTCCATATCGGAGCACTTTTTCTAGTAAAGGGGGGCATTATTAATAATTATGCAGTTGTAATAATTAGGAAGTATGGCATAGTTACCCTAATTTTAACCACTCTCTAAGTGCGTGCCGTTTCAGAAAAGTAGAGATTGTGTTTCTACTAAAGACAATTGTAATGAGAGCAATAGTCATCAGAAATGAAAGACTTTGATGTTTCTGTCTGCTTCACTTACCCACATCCTATCCATTTTTTTTTCCAATGAAGCTATTCAAAAATCATCTAATGCAACTTGGTTGGTAAACACATCTTCTAGAATGCAGACAGATATGAGGGATTAATTAGATTAGAGGCAATGGAAGAGGGAATCCATTATGCCTAAACCACAACTCCGGTGGTTTGCTAGTCAAACCACATTGACAGATTTCCTTTTTATTTTTTGTATGGATTAAACAATTGATTTTTTCTTCTCTGTCTTCAGGGAAATTGTAGAAGCAGATCTGTGGGATTGTAAGTATAGTGTTCTCTGGAGCACACAAAAAGTTACCAATTATGTCTTTATTTAAGAAAAAAAAAAAAGAATCTCTGAAGTCCCTTCCAGCTTTAAAATGTAATTATTCAGCAGCATTACACCCTCCTGAGACTCTGTGACCATGTCTTACCTTATATGTCCTTAGACTTGATTGGCCAAGCCTAGAGAAATGCTTGGTGAGCTTCTTTAGGCTATCCCCATCATTCTTCATGCATTCCATGGATACTCCTCTGGGCCCTGTCCTTACATACTCTTCCACTCCCTCCTACAACAACCATCTGAGCCAGATGGTCCATGCTCTTTGGTATCCAGATGACACAGATCCATCTGTGTCTTTCTTCCCCTATGTTACCATCTGCAAAGGGCTTTCTTACATTGATTCCTACTGTCTTATTATAAATCATTTTCTTCTTTTTTTAACCTATAGTGTTCTTTTCAGGATGGCCATGTAGGAGTAGAAAGGAAAATATATTGATCTCTAGGCATAAGCCAATTCATTCCAGTCAAGTTAACTCTCTGTTTTCTGTAGTACATATGTTGACTCATCATAAAGTTATGACAAACGAGGCTTATTTATTGATTCATAAGAAAGGGAGGGCTTCCCTGGTGGCGCAGTGGTTGAGAGTCCGCCTGCCGATGCAGGGGACACGGGTTCGTGCCCCGGTCCGGGAAGATCCCACATGCCATGGAGTGGCTAGGCCCGTGAGCCATGGCCACTGAGCCTGCTCTGCAACGGGAGAGGCCACAACAGTGAGAGGCCCGCGTACCAAAAAAAAAAAAAAAAAAAAAAAAAGAAAGGGAAAAGGTATTGCAAAATTACCTGAACAGTGAATAAACTTCCAAGAGACTAAAACAAGTCCTTATTTAAGCATAAGAGTGGATGGAAGAGAAAAATATTGGAAGAATTCAGTATTTAAATTAATGAAGTGATAGGTAATTATAGATCAGTCAAGGCAAGAACAATAGAGAATTTGGCCCAAGGAAAAATCAATCAGGCAAATACAGAATCAGAATTATTAGACCTGGAAATATCCTTTAGTAAAAAATAAATCTGAGAGTTTTAATTCACCACACCCATGTTACTCAGCAGAATATACAGGTAACATTATGCAGTGGTCCCAGTGTGCTAGGTACACATCAGTCACACCATCACATTAAAACCCACCCGGTTGCCTCATCTCATGTAGAACTCTCTATATAGATGCAGACATGTACAGATGTTTACTTCCCCACAGTCTACCTGTCTCAGTGGCTAGAACCTCAACAGTTCCCAGAGTTTTGGTCTCAATATTGTTTTTTAACAAAATCAACACCTAAAATAAAAGGCAGCAAAGAATGCAGTTTCAGACATTAGTAGCTCTGTAATCACTTTGATTTGTGTTTCATTTTATAAACTACTTGACGGGCATGAGCAATCTTTTTACATTAGGGAAATCAAGGTTTTAGTTTTCTGTTTCTAAATTGTTCTTACAATTAAGGTGCAATTTAAACATTAGGTTATTTCTCTTGCATACTTCCTATATATTTCCTTTTTCAATTGGTATAAAATATGAGACTCAAGAAAGGAATTTTCTGAGCAGCTGTTAGGTGGTAAATCAATCTGTATAATTCAGGTACTACCTCGTGAAACACTTCACCAGGTGCCTGCAACGGGTCAGCTTATCGTTCATGAGAACATATGCATCTTCTTTTATTTACATCTATTACACTTTTACCTACGTACCCAGGGATTAGTAAATATCTGCCTTATAAACAAAGAAAATGGAATAAAACTTCTTGACACACATTACACCTTTGTATACCTTTGAGTTCCTACTTAAAGGATGTTGATTTGGGTTTATCATGCTGTGCAATAATATTATATGTAATAAAGCCTCAAAAAAGCTATGACATGAGTGTTTCCATGTGATATGAAACTCACATGGTATTTAGAGAGAAGGTGTAAAGTAAATTAAGTTAAATACACTTCGTATACCACCAGAATCACAAGCCATCTCACCCACAGGGTTATTCACCTTCTCCCAGTTGTAGGAGATTGCTTTCTCCGTGACGTTAATATGTTCTGACACATCCCTAAGCCACCTGTATAGGATGAATAGTAGAGCGTGGTCCTGAAGAGCGTGAGTCTGGAGTCAGATGATTTGTTTCATGTCCTAGCTCAGATGTTTATTTGGAAGGTAATGTTGGGCTGGTTGTTTAACGTCTCCCTGCCCCAGTTTTCTCACGTATTAAACAGGATAAATAGCTCCACATCAAAGATTTTTATGAGAAGTAAATGAGATAATATCTGTAAAAAGGTGAGAACCATGTCTGCCACGTGGTAAAAACTCAATCCATGTTGACCATTATTAAGATACTGACTTTAAAATAGCTTAGGTGTCTGTAAAAAAATCGTGTACCCAATATAAAATATTTTCAAAAGATAAGGAGAAAATTGTAAGTAAGCTCGCAAACCAGAGATAATGACTTTTTACCTTTTAGTATATATAATCTTTGTTTTGCTCTCTCTTTTGCTTTGTAGGTATGTGTTTAAAATATTCCTTATATAAATAAAATTCTTTAAAATAAAATCTTAATAGCTGAGTAATATTCTATTATATAAATACAATTTACTTAGTGAGGCCCCTATTATTGGATTTTCTTTTGATTTTGTTTTTTTTCAATAAGCGTTTACATATAAACAATGAATGCCATAGTGAACATTTTGGAAAAAAAATCTTGGTGGACACTTAGTTCTTTAAGTTAAATCCTTAAATTAGAAGAAGTAGACCAAAATATATAGTCATATTAAGGCTCTTAGTAACTTTTACCAAGTTATTTTAGGAGAATCTGTACCAATTTACATATCTAATATCTGTGCATAATTTTCTGATGAGATTATTTATTAGAAAATCTTATCTGTACTTAGATATAGAAGTGCTTCCCTTAAAAATTTTTTGCTAATATTTATTGTCTACTATGTGCAAAATACTGTGCCAGCCGTTCTCATACATTAAATTTGTCACCTGTGAAGTGTTCCTGGATTCCAAAATACCCTTATTCTTCAAAGTCCTTCTTGTATTCCTCTTTTGCAATTATCTTCAGAGCCACAGATAACATCTATTTTAAAAAGTTTCATACGGCATTATCTTTCTGATCATTCACATGATTTAAAAGTCTTAGTGCCAAATAACTTTAGTCTGGTTCCAAAATCAAATACAAGCTAAAAAAATAATTATTTTTCAAAATAATTTATTAAGCTTGCAGCTGTATTGCAATATTACAGAATGATCACCGTTCTTGGGGTCAAAAACCTCAGTTTGAATCTCATTTGCTGCCTTTGTGGGCATAGCTAATTTAGTTATATGTTCTTAAGACTCAGTTTCTTTTTCTAAAAGAAAATATTTCTTAAAGTGCTGCGATCAGTATCATGAGATATGTAAAAATGCTTTGTTAATAAAATGGTATTGATAATATTGTTATTGTCAAATATTAAAGATAATTTACAGGGGATTTCAAAGAGTGAGAGGACGTGTAAAAATGGCATGTTAGAATTATGATGATGACTATATTTATATGGTAGGAAAATCTCACAATTCTATTTTTTCACCACTATTTCTGCAAATAGATATCTGCTAATTTTAATCTTTCCTGTAGTGCTCATAAATCTTCAACTACTGATAGACTACATAAGCCTCTTTTATTAGTCACCATGTAGATAGCTTTTAAAGCAAACCAATTAAAATTACCTTCAGTGTTATCCCTAGTATGCGATGTTGGTTTCATCCTTATTCGGCCAGTAACAAGTCAAATTGACAGGTTTTGCTGGAATTCCTGAAACATGGGATAATTTAGTGTTCTGATGTTCTGATTTCTCATTACATCATTTCAGTGCCCTTAGAGGGGTACTATAATAATCTAACAAACCGTATCTAAGATTTATTGCCTGAAGCTTTAGTGAAAAGAGGCATGCATGGGAAAGCCCCATAATGTATTGAAAAGTTAAACCAGAAAGTTTGTATTTTATAGGTTTCCTCTAGCATTTGCTTCTGGAGGTTGCCCCCCCTCTTCTTTTTCTTTTCTTTCTTTGTCCTCCTTTTTATTCCTCTCACTCTTAGTCTGTGGTTGCTTCTGTTCACGGGGCTATTTTTACATTGCTCACAGCACCCCATTTTTGGTGGTGAAGGGATGGGAATAGGGACTAACAGCTCATGAATAAATTAGCGGCTTCATTGGTTGGTGGATAGGCAAAGTAGGAACAAGGGGTCCATATGCATATGACTACATTCTCACTACCACTCCTGCCCTTTAGAATGATACTGCCAACCTTTGGACAGTATGGCATCGGGATGCATAATTTCCATCGTGTTCTGTGCAAGATGATTCCATTGTAATTACTTCCAAAACCCTGAGTATTTTATTTCTCCTCTTTCCACTCTCCAGCCTCATTATTTGCCACGCCTCAAACTCTTTTCTATCCAGCAAGCTAGATGATGGTTGGAGTTTGTACTGTAAGAATTAGCGTATTCTAAATTGATGACCACATACCCACTCTTGAGAAACTGAAGCTCTGATGTGGTATTGTGTATGTGTGTGTTTCTGAAGGTTTGTGAATTTAAAACCCTTTGCAGGGGTTCAAATTCATTTCTGGCCAGCAGCTTGCTTTGGACAATTTTGAAGCAGGAGTTCTTGACAAAGAGCCCAAGGCTGCATTATCTTTTGGCTACGAAGCAGGTCAAAAACCCTGATTCCTCTGTTGTCTCCAAGTGTATTTCTGAAGGCTGAATCTGCAGAATTATTTTCCCAAAAGAAAAAAAAACCCAGAATATACCCCTATTAACAAAATACGATTGAGTGCTTATAGGTGGTATTTCATTCAACTAATAGGCCATTTCAAATGAGGACCAGAAGCTGAACCAGTGTGACTCTTTCAGGAAGATTTGTTCTCTCTGAGGAAAGTACCTTTTGCATTCTTGGCTCCTGGTCTCAAAAATAGGAAGGATTTTGCAGGCCTTTCTTGAATTGGTATTTTGCAATCATATCAAAAGTTATGTTTAAGTATAATCACTTACTCTGATGTAGAGCATGTTATATAATGATAACATATTTCATTCCTGTGAGTTGCAGTTAAGTGACCAAGGAAAACTTGTTTTTTTCTAAGGCTTCCTAAGGCTATAAATTATTTTCCTATATTAATGTCTTTTAACTGAATACCTTGGTTCAGATTTTCTCCCATGCTGTATCTTTCAGCGTAGCAGAATTGGTCAAGCCCAAGGGACAAATAATTTATATTGCTGAACCCTGATCAAACTCATGAAGTTTAGAGCCTCTCCAAAATATGGGACTTCAGTGCTGTCTCACCACTTGTGAGCACGAAGGCATGCTTAGTGTGCAGCGGTTTGTTAATTAGCAGCTCTGTCCCTGCGCTTTCTGTTCCCAGTTGGGCCACCTACTTGTCGCTACCTTGTTTCCCAATGCTAAGTGCTGTCTCTTTTAGCCCAGATTCAGGCAGTTGAATTATGTTTTATTGTGTCCTTTGCATGAAGGGAAAGTCCAAAGTGCCCAAACTCCACGTGCTTTCAGGAGGGACATACAGAAAATAAAACAAGAGACAATCTCTCCACTTTGTATTTCCAAATGGGCCTCTGTTTGTGTGACTCAGCAGAGATGTGCCACAGCAATGAAGATAGCCGCTGCCTAAAAGAAAATATGGATGAAGTAAGGCCGGGAGGGGCATCTGAATGCTGGCCTATCTTACAGAGAACAACGTAAAATGAAGACTTGAGGGAATGAGTGTAGATTGGACGTGATCTGGTTCAACCCCAAACTTTCAGTCAACACGTACTAAAGGATGTTTGATGCCTCCAGCGATGTCAGGAGTTGTTGGATGATGGGGAGGAAAGAGCTAAAGAAGGAAGTTGAGAGGGATAAAGAAGACATGTCCCCTTCCATGGCCAAACTCACAGACTAGTATGATAGAAGGTGATTAAACTCTTATGGAGAGAATATACCTCTGACTTTGTTACTTATGGAATATAGTCCTTGGTGCCCAATACAGTTATTTGCCTGTACTTGTGAGTAAATAAATGCAAATGGGTTAGTAATTATAAGCACCAGTGAAGACCCACAGCTCAGAAAAGTCACCTCAGAAGAGACAGAACACCAGGCCGGCTCTCTGTGAAGAGAGTTGAGCAGAAAAGCAAAGAGCGACTCTTCGTGACCATTCTCTTTGTCTAAGGGGACCTTCCAAGAAGGTTAGAAAAGTCAGTTATTCCAAAGATACTTACCAAATGCAGTGTTAATTGTCACAAAGTTGGGAAGATAGGAGAAATAAGAGAGAAAAGGTCTTTGTTGACAGAGGCTGACGGTCTATGCAGGTAGAGCAATGGAACCCTATATGCTGAGAGCTGTGGGAGCTCCATTTCCAGACAGATGATGTTTTCCCAGGCAGGGGACCCATGAAGGTGGGAAGAGGAGCTTCACTGAGGTGAAGGATTCATAACTCGGGAAATGGAAATGGAGAAATGGACACAGGCCAAAGGCAGGGACAGAGCAAACTACCAAGAAAGAAGAAACCGTGACATTTAGAAGCGAAAGGAACCCTAGATAGCATCTAGTTAAACGTCTCCTTTCATAGATAAGGAACCAGTCCAGGAGCAATCTAGGAAGTGACTTACTAAGCTCGTGCAGTTCGGAAGGGGCACCACTGGGCCCAGAACTCGCTTAGCCTCATCCTCAGTCCGCTGTTGGCACTGCAATCATGAAGGAAGAAAACTGGGGGGAGAAATGGGAGAACACAGCCCAGAGACGGATTGTGTTGTTCCTGTTCATGTCTATACAGTCAGCATGTGGCATAGATACGGGGAGTACGTAGCGTACGGTAACTTACCTAAGTTTAAGCCCCAAGCGGTGAATGTGGGACATTAAGTCCTTCTGTGGGTGCCTCTGAGCGTCAGAGAAGTGACCCACGACATGCTTTGGCTTGGAACCAACGGGATCAGCTGCAGTGGTTAGATTGTAGGCTTGATGGAAACGTATAACCACACCGGCCCTGTCTTCGTGGCCAGGCCCTTAGCACCGCACACGCAGCTGTGCTGGGCAGGAAAGGCCCTTGGCTTTCCCTTGGTTCCGCCACGCTGATTTCACCTCTGGCTTTCCTACCATTCCCTCCACACTCAGCCCTCATCACAGCTCAGGTGTTGACATCCTTTCCCACCCCACCTGTCTGGTAGTGAAAAGCTGCAGACATCGATAGCCCTACAACCCAATTAAAATTTCTAAAGTTCCCGGTTTGGCATTTATGTATTGAACGTTGTATTGAAAATTGCTGGGGAACATTCTGACATCTTGCCAAAATCACTGTGCATTCACAAAGAATCAGAAAGTCCAGGAATGCACAAAACTCCAAGAGCAGATATATCTTCTGTTTTATTCATCTTGCATATCAAAGGGAGCATGCTCTAAATGTTTTTTGAGACCATATTTAGCACACTCTTTGGCTTATTTGTATACATTTTTTGAAGACATGAGCTTCTGTGTGTATGTGTATTTGTGTTCGTGCATATTTTGTAGAGATGACTGATAACAAATGAATCTAATATTAGTTGCTTTTTCCCATGAGAGGAAAACACTGAGAAGCTCTGCACTATAGAAAGAGGATGATAGGGCTTCCCTGGTGGCGCAGTGGTTGAGAGTCCACCTCCGATGCAGGGGACACGGGTTCGTGCCCCGGTCCGGGAAGGATCCCACGTGCCGCGGAGCGGCTGGGCCCGTGAGCCATGGCCGCTGAGCCTGTGCGTCCGGAGCCTGTGCTCCGCAACGGGAGAGGCCACAACAGTGAGGGGCCCGCGTACCGCAAAAAAAAAAGAAAGAAAGAGGATGATAACTATGTAGCATACAGCGATGTATTGCATGGGATGATTTTGTCAAGATTCTGATAGTCATTGAGGACTCAGCTAACAGATGTTTCAAACTCATGCTAATCATTTTCAAGGAACAAGGCGAATTTGTGGCACTTTAAATTAGATTTCAGGTCAAAACTTACTAATGCAGTCAAAATAATTCACAGTTAGTGTATTACATGGATTGACCAGAGTAGAAAAAAATGGACAAGGAAAAAATAAAACACCTGTTAGCACAAGTATAAACACTGTATTTTGTTAAAATTGTCAAAGATTAAGGGTTGAAGAATTATTTCATCCTTCCCACTCTAACATTTCTGAAAATGAAACATGACCAAACTAACCAGAAACCATCATGCGAGCACTGTAGTGCAAATGTAAAACAGTGAAATCCTTTCTCTTTGTTGGAAGTTGGAAGATGAATTGGGGCATGTCTCCCAAGAATTCTTGTTTGTAGGATATGCTGGAAAAGGGGTCAAGTGTCCCCATCCATTTTATTTTAAAGACAACCTCTTGAAAACTATCATTTACAAGATATGGAAACATCTATGTACTTTTCTTAAGCAGTCTATATTTAAGACATTCCTTGGCTTTGATCCACAAATGTTTCCCATATTTATTTTTTTCTTGCAGTAATTGCTTCAGCAAATGTAGGTATACAGCCCATCCTAACGCTAAGCCACTAATTCTGCCCTGACATCTGCACTCAGCAACAAAAATGGGATGCATTTATGCTCTGAAATGTGGCTCTTCTGTCCAATAATTGGTATTTGCTTATCTAAGAAACAAGGGTATTTCTTACGGAAATTGGGAAGCACGCTTTCCTAGCATTTTCCCCCTTCTGCCGATCAGGACTCCCTCCTTTACATCATTGACTCCAATTCTCCATTGAAATGAGTTACATTCTGTGGGTCTGGGGAGGGGGGGAGTAGCATGGGCTCGCTCAGTGGTTCAGTAAATTACAGAATTTTCAAGGGATTTTAAATCCACTTCTGGATACAAGTATTTGACAGACATAAATAATTGCTGTTACCCATAAGCTTTCATAGGCTTTGAAAAAAAGAAAAAAATCAGTCTTTGTCAATTGCTCGGATGTAGCTTGTCTAGAAAACAAAAAGCCACCATGGCACCTTACCTTTCAGCGTCCATTTGAACAGCAGTGAGGTCACTTTCGGACAATCTGTTTAGCTGTTCGACAACTAACTTTCTGGTTAATTATGCATTTCAAACTAGGAAGCAGTGTACCCATGCCAGCCTGAACTGCTGAAATGCTTTAGTTCTGCTTTCTGATCATGAAAATGCAAACATCACCCTAAGTCAGCCCGATGGTCCTTAGAGTCCATATTCTATCTTTTAGTGAATCTGGGGCATTGATGACCAGTGAAGGAATGATGATTCATTAATTTAGTTACGTCTTTCTTGGATTTCTTTCCTCAACATGCACAAACTCCTGGGATGTTGAATTTTACAAATTTGATAGCTGTTGCATAAAATTACATATTTTAATATGGTCTTTTCATATCACTGTATCTGTTGCAAAAAAAAAAATGTATTCCCGAAGAATCAGCAAAAGCAATACATTACAGATGGAGTGTAGAAGTGATCTTGGTGTTTGCAAAGGACTAAAAAATGGTGCAAGTGTGGTGATCATAGGTGTACACACATAAGGACAAAAAAAAGAGAAAAAGGATTTTTGTCAGATATGTATAGAGAGAAGCATTTCTTCCACTAATGATTGACAGCTGAGGGAGCTGTAGAGAACTATGTGAAAATTCATGGCTTTCCTTTATCTTGTTTGTCTCAGGTTAATATGCTCTATTAGATACCAGTGTATCTGTAAATCCCTGATCATCTTAAATCTATGAAAAGTAACATTTTTAAAATAATCAAATGAAATAGTGCCACTTAATAATCAAAAGCAACAAACACTTTCTACTTATTTTCTTCAGGGCACATATGGCCCTGTCAGGAGTTTGTTTATTTTTTTAGGGGTTTATTTTTACTTCATCGATGTATTTTTGTGCTCTTGCCTTCAAAGACAATGCTATTATTATTCATTATTAGTTACACATTTGTCTTGGATGCCAGAGTGCTTTCTAGGAATAGGATCTGTGCTTTTTGAGACTTGCACAATGTTCTCTTACTAGTCTGAAGCTCATGTTGAACTGCGAGCTAACTGTATGAACAGAGGAATAACAGAGAGGAAGGTTTTCCACCTGAGAAGATTGCCTAGAAAACCTAGGAGTCAGATGGTCAATGTCTTGACTCTTTCAGACCATTTAGAGGGTTCTACTGAATTTCCTCCTGTAGGGAAAGTGAGGACAAAACCCCAGGCACTCCCTTGGTGAACAATAATGTCTTTGTAAGTATGGAAAACTGCAGCTAATGGACACAGGTGTTGGCTTCTGTGGCTTGAGGGGAATGAGGCAGTGGTGGCTGCTGGGGCTCTTTGGAAGGGGAGCCATTGAGAAAGCTCCCTCGGCTGTTTACGCTGCTAACCTGCTAATCCTGGAGCAAATGCATTTCCTCCTCGAGTAATTAAGAGTCTTTCTTCTTAATGCTTGAGTTTAATAGGAGAATATTTTGCTTTGCAAAATGTTTACTTTTGAATAAAGGGAATTAGCATGCTGTACTGAATAAAGCCAGTTGCTCGGTATTTTTCACGCCTGCCTCATTTTTAATATTTCCTATTCAGTGAAGATTAACTTGAAACACTAATTTAAATCTAACTTTAAGTTCAACAATGATTTCATATGGTGCTATTGATGTGTCTTGTGGATAGAACCTGTACGTTATACATTGGAGGGCCACTTATGAAAGGCACAAATGCCCGATTAGAGGAGAAATTCATGGCTTTAATTCTGTGAACTGTGACTCAGGTCTGGAGCAACAGGTCACAAATAAAAATCAAATGGTGCAGTTGTGTCAGCAGCTAATAGCAAAGGCTTTAATCTGAGAGAGGCTTTAATCTGAGAGAGGCAATATACTTGAGCACAGAGTTAAAGGCACAGGTAATGATGGTAGCGTCAAGGTGACTAGCTGAACAGTGACTCCAGAACAGTACTTGCAAGCTTTCTCCCCACTTTCCTGTGGTGGAAAAGACGGGATGGAAGTTCTGCTGGGTGATGTGGTGAAGACAGTTTATCTTGAGCACTGGATAGATGGCAGCCATAACTAAGGGAAAAATGAATACTAATCTGGGTTGTGATGAAAGTCAAAGTGAAATTTGAGGTTCTGTTTAGCACCTATGTTTTAATCAATAAAAGTCTATAGGTTAAGTTAGTTTTGTTAGTTTAAATTCAGAGTTAGTTAAACCTGACTGCATACCATTTTTCAATAAGCACTGACTAGTTTTTAAAGATGACTCATAAACTCAACAAAGAAAAATTGAAAATCTTCACTCATTTTAATGAATTAAACAGCCCCACAATTACACACACAAAATGTTATATTGATATATAGAAATAGATAAAGGTTAGTTTTCCATAAAAGTGGGATATAGAATTCAGTTAGTAAAAATGTAACACTAATTGTAAGTAGAATCTACTTTGGCTTTAGGGAATATTTTTTCATTTAACATACAAGGATATAGGTATTAAGAACTCAATTATTTTTTACCAGCCCATTTATTCAAAACTAAATTTTTATACTGTGCAAGAAGTTTTAGTAGACATTAAAATGAATACAACGTTAAATTTAGTATGGGAGAAGAAATGTATATAAATATCTGTAATACAAAGAATCATGATGAAGATACCATAGAAGAAAAGCAGGTAATATGGAGACTTAGACCTTGAAAGACATGGGTAACATTCTAACAATCTAGGTTGGGCAGAGCTATTCAGGAGCCAGAAATAGCACGAGCAGACATAGAGACAGGAAAACTAAAGAATAACACCACTGTACTTTATCTAAGGTATAGGATCCTGAAAATAAGTGGTATTTAGAAGATAACACTTGAAAAGGTTAGTTGGGTTAAACTTTTCAAAGGCCTTGAATGCCAAGTTAAGTAGACATTTTAATATTCAGAGGGCAAGTGGCTGAGCTCTTTGAGTAGTTTAAAATTGTATTCATGTTCTATGAAAGTTAGTCTGATGGAACTTGAGCATAGGTTTGTTAGTTGAGTTGAGTGAACACTAGATAAGAGCCTGAACATGGGAGTTTGAGACTAGCAGAGGCAAACTATGATATACAGGATGGATAAACGACAAGGTCATACTGTATAGCACAGGAACTAAATTCAATATTCTGTGACCAATCATAATGGAAAAGAATATGAAAAAGAATACATATAATATGTGTATATATTATATATAGGTATGTATAACTGAGTCACTTGCTGTACAGAAGAAATTAACACAACAGTGGAAATCAACTGTACTTGAGTAAAATTAAAAAAAAAAACAAAACGGACTTGGACATCAAAGGAAGGCAGAGTGGAAAGAAGGAATATGCCTGAGAGACTTTGTGAGCTAAGAATCTATAGATTGGCAACTGGAAGTCAGTAAGAAAGATAGATAAAGAATGGCCAGAAAGGAGACTGAAGTCTGAAAGGGGGATTTTAGGATTAAGACCTTGGGTTCCAAGCAGTTCCTGAAGGATGTTTGTGCCTGCAATAGAATAGACTAAGGGAGGACCACTGGAATGGAGGGCAAGCCAATTCAAAGCCAGGCGACCGGAAGGTGATTGATTCCACAATTGGACATACACATTTAAAACCAGAAAAATACCAAAATTAGACATCTTATTTTGTGATTACATTCAAATTTGTAAGAATCCTAACCTGAAATTCTGCATTAAGTACAACTACATGCATTGAATACAATTAAGAAACAGGATTTTTATTGCTAAATTTCATTAAGAAATATAGACTCGGGATAAATATAATTATTAGTCATCAGCTATATGTAGTTTAAAGTAGGATAGTTTTAAGCTATCGTTTTGGTTTTTGGAGTGATGAGGAATCTGCTGTTACAAAAGTGTGGTTCTTCGGTGGGTGGAATGTGGACTCTCCTTCCCGGCTGGAGGGCTATACATGGAATTGAGCCTTTAGGACCAAGCCATGGGCACATAGGGAAAGAAAGCAAATTAGCAGGTGGGTATGTGTGTAGAACTCTAATAACACCAACTTTTATTAAAGGCAACCTTCCAAAGATACCATTCATCATCTTTGAAGTTTGTAAAGTAAATGAGGGGAAAAATGCCTTTTGGGTAGAGTGCAGAAAGATGAAAGTTTTGCAGTTCTAGATACAGGGAAGGATGGCTTCCTTGTGTGCTGATTTAGTGACCTTGGTCAAGTCATCTGACTTTGTTGGGCTTTAGTTTCTCATCTGTCCAAAAAAATGGATCTACCTTGCCTGTTATTGTGAGGATTAAAGATACCCTGTATCAAGATCAAAGCACATGAAAGGCACTCAAAGATAGCCCCTCTTAGGGTTTTCTAACGTGTCACTAGGAGATGGAGACCGAAACAGCTTGAGATTTGGGTCTCTGTCCTTCTTGTCTAGCAGCCTGTGGGTGATGCCATATTGCCTGCAGTCACTGCAAAGTGGCAAAATCTGCCTGAACCCGGAAGCCCAACGAGGGCCTGATTCAACAGCAAACTCAGAGTGCTCTGGGGCAGTATGAAGTTAAATGAGGACCCAAAACCCAACAGAATAGTTCTTTATTGAAACCGATATTCCAACACATACCAAAATCAATACTGTATTTGGATTCACCGAAGAAACTCAGAGTTGGTACTGTATCCCCATATATTTTCTGTTGCTGCAGAGTTTTCATTTATCTGTGGCGTTCCTAAAGAGGGCTGACAATACACGGAAGTCAAATTTGGGGAGATAGCAAATCAAGATGATTTGGAAGTTAGGACAGGTCAAGATGTAGCTTTTTTTGGGGGGGGGGCGGTGAGGTCATTGGTTTAGCGGTTAAAGGAGGCTCTCCCAGTGGCCAGTGGATGAGTTAGACCTTTGATGTCATAGTATTTGGGAAGATACCTTATTTTTCCTTCTAAGCTCGGAGTTTGTCTTCTTTCCTTCTACCCATGGAAAGAACAACTGTCTCTAGGTATGAACTGGCCAGGAACAATGCTAATAATAGTAATAGCATCGTATGAATACATGACTGTTTTCAAAGCCCTTCTAACTCTACTCATTCTGTGCAGACGTGCCCCAGAGAAGCTGCTTACGTGTCGTAGAAAGAACATTAGAAAGCTGGCAATCAAGTATATCACTTATTTCTGGGTGATCATTTCTTCATCTGGAAAATAGCGATAATTGTGCCCGCCTCGCCAGATCACTGTGAGGCTTGGGTGTGATGGAGGCTGTGTTTTGTAGACGGTAAAACGCCATGCAGATATAAAATAGGGACGTCTCCCTCACCGCGGGGACCGCGATGCCACGTTCTGCCCCTGCTGTCGGCTCTCTCGTGTCATTCAAAGGTGGCTTTTCCCACTGAGTTGAATGCTCCCTGCCCATTTCCTGCCTTTCCTTCTTACAGAGAGAATTGGCACTGCGGCCCATGCCCCCTCTGCCAGTTGGCAAAGTCCTTAGAAGGCAGGTGCTCTGTTTCTGACATCACCATGGGAATCTCTCCCAGTTTTCTGAGAAGAGCCCTCCCCTGACCCCTCCTTGCAAGAGAACTGGCACCTCTCTCTCCCAGGCTGCCCTGGCCCTCCCACTTCACCCTCACCCTGGAGGAGGCAGTTCAGTCCCCACTGTTTGCCGGCAGGGACGCCCTCCCCCTCCCTCCCCCCTGCTGCCTCTCCTTCTCCCCTTTCCGCCCCATCTGACCCATGAAAGTTTCACAAACAGCTGTTACTCAGAGGCGAAGAGAAAACAAAAGATTGGAAAAGAAGAACCCAGTAAATGTATGGTTCGATTTTCAAGGAAAAATTTGCTATCTTGCCAAGGACATTTTGCCTGGCTTCTAGCTCCCTTGGTGAGTTCTCAGATAGCCCAGTCTGATTGCTTTTCTTTGTCTCTGCTGGATGAGTCTGTCCCTCAATTATCCACCCTCATCTTTCAGTTCTAGGATCTGCCTTCAGCCTCTGACTGTGTTCTCCCTCAACTTAGGGTACCTATTTGTTAAAGGGAATGGAATGTAGTGACTAGTGAGAAAGGTTGTTAATTGGCTACGGAATTTAGAAAAATGGTTTTCATGTTGTCATTTCCAGCAACTTAAAACAGCATCCCGATTCTCCATCGGTGATTTTTTTTTTTTTTTCAAATGTCCTTGGTAAAAGCGAGAGGGGCTATTTATTTAATATTAGTGTTTCCCACAGCATAGCATTTTTGGAAACAACAATTTAAGGCCCCTAGGGAGGATTTAAATGGTTTTTCATTCTGGTGAGAATCAGACAAAAAATTGGAATCTTTTTGGATCCAGACCTCTAGAGACTGGGCCGTTTCAGACCTGAGTAAAATTCCTTCAGCCGACTTCCCCTCCAGAGGTTCTGCAGAAATCATGCTAGTGTGGCCGTGACCTGGGCAGGGTCCCAGTGACCACAGCCTGCCTGGCATGTGCTGATCACATTGTTCCCCGGTGGCCTTGACCCCGGGGGCGGGTGTGTGTGTGTGTGTGTGTGTGTGTGTGTGTGTGTGTGGAAACGGAGGCAGACAGGGCCTCACAAAAGTCATGTCAGCCAATCTCACCTTTGGTTTCCCCAAGGCGTCTTGCTGGCTGCAGCTTGCCTTCCAGTGTTGGGAGCTCAAGCTGGTGGGGGACCTTCAGCCCTTCTGCAGTTCTGGCCTAACCCAGTGAAAGGGAGTGAAGTAACACTTCAGCTGCCTTGCCTGTTCTTTCCTCTTTTATATGCATTGGACATATTAGCAAATATAAGTGGACTTTCTAAATAGTAGCTGATCCCAATGGACGAATCTCTGAGAGGTGCTCTGTCCGTTGGGGCTTTCCAGCTGTTCATACCTCCACATGCCTCGTTTCATCTTCAAAAGTCAGTTTTTAAAATCTATTGCCAAATATAGGGCTTCCCCGGTGGCGCAGTGGTTGAGAGGCCCGCATACCGCAAGTAAGTAAATAAATAAAATCTATTGCCAAATATAAACAGTATTTTTGTGTATAGTATATTTTGCCATATGTATGTGTGTATGTATATATGTTTGTTTTATGTATTTATATAAATATATATGTGTATATATTTGTACTTCTAGTGGACTTTATTGTCCTGCTTCAACACCACAGTGAAGCAAGCTTCCAGCCCTGCACCCTGTGTCACCACAACTAAAGCAGGACCCATTTGAACACATTCCCACCTCACCCCAGACCTGCACCGTGGCTAAATGTGCGTTACAACATTTTTCAAAAAAGAAAACAGAATAAATTAGTAGCTTAGGTGATGAGGAACAGTAATTTGAAAAATTAAATGTCACTTTTAAATGGTAACAGGTCAAGAAGCTAAGACTGGGCTTCTTCTAGCTCATTTTCTCTTCCCCCAAAATAGTGAACAAAAATAGGAAATATATATATATATATATAGGATATATATATAATATAGGATATTATATAAATAGGATTATATGTATATCATATAGTATATATATAAAATTTCAGTGAACAGCAATGATTCTTTCTTTCAAGGCATTTGGATATGACAGTAATATATATTGGCCTGTTTCTCGATAAGCTGCAGTGACAGTCTTTGTAAACATTGAATCCATTACTTCTTCCGAGGCCTAGGACGGTCATCAACAGTCGATCATGAGAGCGTAGTAGCGCTGATAGACTCCTCTGGAAAGCCAGCGAGTTGGAGGCCAGATCAGTCAGGAGAATTGAAAAATCAGATCAAGACTAGAAGGAGGCATGCTTTGTGCTTTCCTTGAGGCTGGAATCTGGTTTGCACTGAAAATAAGCTGGTAAAGAAAAAATGCCTCCTAGTATTTTGAGAGCTAACAGGCTATGGGAGTTGCTAGATTATTTTCTTTGAATGACTGCAGGGAAAAAAATGCCATTTTGCCAAGCTGGCACCCATGGAAGGTGAACGGAGGGCCTCCCCATTCTGTTATGTCCCTGGCAGTTGAAGCATCCGTTGGCTCAGCTGTTGAATGTGTAAGTTTAGTGTCCCATGGGCCGTTCTCCGTAAGGCAGCAGCTACCCAGCCGTGATAAATTCAGTGTCAGGTCTGGATTCAGAGCACACTGTGTCCCACTTTAAGAAAGTGCTCTGGGTCATGTAGCCAGCCTTAGAGATCCGTGCAAATGATGGTGATTCTCAGGGGAGAAAGAGAATATTTTCCTTTGACCCCTGATCTCTCTTTCTATGGATTCACAGGGTGGTCCTCCTGGTGAGAACCCTTTCCATTTCAGAAAGCTTTGTTCTGCTTTTCTCAGGGTGAGGCCTGAACACTGACATATTTTTGAAGCTATATAAATGATTCTAATGGGCAGCCAGTGTGGAGAAGGCCCATCTCGAATAGCCAGGCTCTGCAAATGTTTCCAGATATATAATAATGACAACAAGGAAACTTTCGTGTGCACAGGGGGTGCTCATGCTTACGATCTGTGGGTGATTTTGCACTGATTTTCCACCAGTGAGAGCAGATTAGTAACAGTTCGTTTCCTTGTCTTCATTGAAAGCTATGGAAAACTCGATTGAGGTGACCTTTGACTATGGAATAAGACAAGGCAATTAATTCTTGTTGGAACCGATCCTGAACTTAATTGTCCATAATACTCATTTGTATCAACTGAGAGAACTGGCCTGGCAGTCATAAACTAGACCATCAAATGGGCACATTAGCTTATAAGCTGTTTACACCACGAATACTGAACATGGAAGTATAGGTCTGAAAGAGACAAAGGGAAAAGATCAGAAACATTATTGGATACCTACTCTGTACCAGGAATTGCTTTAAGCATGACATACTTATTTTTATTTAATCTGTAAAACAACAGTTCCGTTTTTTTCTGTTTAATAAAATTCACTGGTCTAGTCCCTACAAGGGAGTCCTAAGAGATGCTCATCACCACGTTTCAGTTACGGAAGCAGCACTAAGACATTATTTTCCCAGGGCCATAGAAATCGCAGATGCAAATGCTGATCTTCCTGCTTAGAACCTGTCAAATCTTATTCAGGCCGAGAAAGTACACCTTCTCAGTGCCATCCTGAGAGTTAAGTCTCTATACAGTAGCTGGAGGACTGACCTAGAAAGTCAAGTCATCGTCACTGGATTAGTTGTCATCAACACAACCACTTACTGTTTCTCTGGCTTGTTTCTTTTATTTCTCTTCTTGTGCTCTACCTAGTTTCTAGAGATGATGGTGGCTAAAAGCATACGCTTAACAGAGATAACATCTTTTTACACCAGTAACTTTTTTCTCTTCTTAGTGAAACATCAGGTTCCAGAAAATATTAATGAGTTAATCAGATATTTCTCATCACACTTTTTCGTTGTCAACTATGTTTTCCAGGTTGCGTAGGTAATTGAAAAGGTATTGCATTGTGTGTTATCCTTTGGTGCAGTCTTGTTTTGAAATCTGTTGCTTTCAAATTTCTATCATGGTTTTCTAGTGATCTTAAGTTTGCATTAGATACTAGAATAAAATGGTGGTATTATTATTATTACTGGCAACAGAATTGAAATCTGGGCTCTAAATGGTTTACAAACCATCCACGTAACCTTCGCAATTCATGACTGAGTGAACAATTGACATCTAGAGGAAAGGTGATACCTTTTAAATTGCTGCCTAATTAACAAACACTTTCTGTCAGTGAACTGAGGATCTAAAGCAGAAGAATGGTCTTACTTAGTGCAATCGAATGCATATTTGCTCCCAATTACATATTTCTCACGTTTTCCTTTAGAGACCAATAGCTTTAGAAACATTTTATCAAATGTTTTTGTTTTTCTAACAGAGATGCATTCCTTTGAGTGTTTTTAGCAAAACATCCAAGGTTTCAGGAAGTAATATCTTTCTTCTGTTTAAGCCCTTGCCCACTTCCATGATGTTAAAAGGAAATGCATGGCCAGGTCTTTTTTTTTTTTTTTTTTTCTAGTGGAAAATAATAGTAAATATGCTGAATTTTAAGTTTTTAAGAGTTAGTTTCAAGGATAGATTTAAGGGTCTGTTTAAAAGATGATGTGTGTTCATTCTCCATGATGCTGTTGGTGAAAACAAATGGTCCGCTCCTTTACAGCAGGCCGTTCGTGCTTTGAGGCTCCCATGTAGCTGTGAGACAATTCTGTAAAGCTTTGGATAAGGGACAGCTTCAACTTCACATCTCTAATCTTTTCTTTCCCATGTCTTAATTTTGAGTTTCCATCACTCCGATAATAAGCAGATATTTCTAAAAATTGAAAATCCTTCAGCTTTCCTTTTGTTTTTCTTCCCACCACTGCCTTTCTTCTCTTAAAACAGTAAGTAGGTCAGAAATTTTAGGGAGCCTAAAGTCACCCAAGTATGTGGCATTTCCCATTAGTGGCTGGACGGATTTATGGAATACCACAGGCAGGAAAGCCAGTGGATTTGATTAGAGAAATTGGGAAGAATCTGGTCTTCCCAGCTTGGCATGTCAGTTATAAAAATCCAGGTTAACACAGACCCTTGTCCTAAGACAGGCCTGGACACAGTTCTGGAGAGGTATGTTTATAGGCATTTCGAGGTCTGAAAAGCAAGGCTAGATCAGATTCAAGATCTGAGTTACCTAATCCTAGAAAGAGTTTAATCAGTCAGGAGTCTCAAGCAGGACTTTTTATTTTATCAAGAATTCAACAGATGATTCTGGTTTCTTCAGCAAGACTTTCCTACTTTTGGTATTAGTCCCCTCAAAGGATTTTCTTTTTTGTTTTTATTGTTGTTATTGTTTCGGTCCTATCCTTAGAGGTCAGTAGATGAAGGTACATTTTTGTTTTAAAAAGTTTTATCTAGTTAGTGCCTGTTTTCTGGATATCAGTGGTTTTTAAAGCTATATCCAGTCACAGAGTTACTTAGTTTAGGTAGACATGATATTTGGGAGTTTGAGGTTTCACACCCTGCTGGGAAACTTTGTGGAAAAGAAGAGAGACCCTACCTCCTTAGCTCCAGAATCTTTTTATTTCAGTGTCCCATTTCCTCTCTGGGACTGGGATAGAGTTCTTGGCACAAAAGATACCAACAATGGACTTTCTGGGAATCTTTGTGTAAATGGCAACTTGTATGGCTTTCAGCTTCCCTAAGCTAGCATAATGGGTAGATTAATATGTTCCTCCTTGGCAGGAATGGAAACTAATATTTTAAAAGAAGGAGGAAAAAACATGTGCTAAATCAGTGATTGCTATGGCAACAGGCACCTTATACATGTTAGAGAAAGAGGAAAAATGCAATCACAGTTCTCTAGAAAGGAAGAGAGCAGAAATTGGTTCACGGACTTTTATTTTTTTCATAAGTGATAAATATGTATTAGACATTCATAATATGCTCTGTATAATCTTATCAAAGTGTATAGCAGAAACTTGACGATAAAATTAAATCTGTCATTTTGCTTTGTTAAAATTATCTCTTGCAGAAAATCACAAAAAGCACCAAGAGCAAACACCAAATTTTAAATATAAGAGTTAAATTTCACTTCCCTGATAAATCCACATTAGAGAAGGCAAACATCTTACTAGTTTAGTGGACATAAACACCTAAACTGGAACAAATTACTCTCCCTAGAATAACAGTCCTCACCCATCCTGTCCCCACTTAGAAAGTAGGGATTTGCATGACATTGCAATTGTATTGGGTGTCTAGTTCTTAACGTTTAGGGCAGGGCTTCTCAGCTGAGCACTGTTGATGTTTTGGTCCAGATAATTCTTTGTTGTGGGAGCTGTCCTGTGCATTCTGGAATATTCAGCAGCAGCCCTGGGTCCTTCTCACTAGATGCCAGTAGCATCCCCCAAATTGTAACAACTAAAAATTTCTCTAGACATTGCCACATGTCACGTAGAGGGCAAATGACCACTGGTTTAGAACCACTAGTTTAAAGTAACGTAGTTGTGTTCTCAGGGCTTGTGATAACTGAGTAACCTACTGCCACGCTAAAGGTAATATGCATAGGTATGAATGCTGTCCTTTTCAGTTTTTTGGTTGATTGGGTAATTTAGTCCACTTAGGTTACATTAGTTCTTTGTCTGGTGACAGAGATTCTTATATAACTAAAATCACTGATTCTTCCAGCTGTGGTATCCAATTATGATACAAGGTGAATTTTGACAAATCAAAGAACACAAGGATAATATTCGAACTTTTTATCCCTTTACATTACACAGTTATCCCCTCATTGTGTTTGCTGGGAGCATCTTCACATGGGTTTATATGGAATTGGAAAGAGCTTATATAAATTAGAGTTTGTATGTATATATATATTTTTTCAGAATTAAGGCTTCACAATGGAAATTGGAAAAGAATGTAATAATGTTTTACAGCAAGTGGGAGTGCAAATTATTTTTATGTACTGAAAAACTGCTGAGCTGTAAGAGGACAGATAAACATTTGGAGCATAGAAATCCTTCCTTCGATCCTGTAAATGTCATCTCATAAACTTTGTGAGATTTTTTTGTATTGTAATGCCAGATAAAGTGACCACAAGCAAAGATTGGTAGGTTTCTTGGCGTACATCCTTTGATGAACGTCCCCAAAGCGCAGTAGGATATATTTGGATGGTTGTTGGGTTTTTTTCCTTAGCTAAATAATGCAGAGCTGTGAGGTGAGAAGTGTGTTCTCATTATCACACTTCTTGAATTTTCAGAAAGTCTAGAGGTAATGCTAACATTTATGTTTTGGATGTCGTGACTTTGTTCTTGACATTTTATTCTATAAAAGAGTTTACATTTTTAAAATAATCTGAGTGAGTTTATATATCTGGGATAAAGATGAAAGACCAATAAAATTCAGTCAGTACTGGCACTGATGTGACAATGCATTTTTCCTACCCTTGTTTTATCTACTGACTCCTGCCACCAAAAGTGTACACATTTACTAGTACACGATAATCTTTAGGGTTCTCAAAAGGCACAAACTGTAAGTATTTAACTCCATGTAGGGTAAAAGTAAGTGAACCCAGGGACGAATAGTATAATCTGTCCCAATGTTTGTAAACATTAATACCAGAAGCCGTTCTTTGATCCGTTAATCATAACCATGATATTTCCCTTGTCCTCGTCATTCATTCTCTTATCTTCCCCTCTAATACTTTTTGATCATCAGCGTCTCCACTTGAGGACTGAATGAGAAGAAATGATGTTGAACTTGATCTTGGATCAGGTTTAGTTCTGTGTAAAAACATCCCAGTGGTAAAGGTCATTTCGTCACTAGGGTGATATTGGTAGTGATGGAGGCCAGTGACATAGGGCTGAGGGCTCTGCCTGAAAAAGTGGATCCTTGTCTCTTTATTACTGTGTGATACGGATAAACCTTTTTGTCTACCTGACTTCATCGTATTGGCTGATAAGTGAGAACATTTGGTTTAAGTGCCCCCCTAACTTTCCTATAAGGTTCAGTAATTCTAGGGTCTGGGACTGAGAGTTCAACAGTATGGAGACTGGATGATTGCCAAGGGCTCTTCTAGTCCCAGAAGACTTTGAAGTAAAGGCTCTGAGAAAGAAAGAGCATGAAAGACCTAATGCTCTCATGAATCCTGGGAGATTTACAGGAGAAGTTTTTATGGTTAGTGTCAAATTCCTTCTGGCTCTATGACTACCCCACACTGAACAGGGAGAGAAAAATTAGGCTGTAAGCTTCTGGTTTACCATTAGCCAGAACAATTGCATTTTCTTAAAATAGGACGTCAGAGCTTACAGAAGATATTTCTGGTTTTATACTCTGCTTTTTTGAAAGGATTCATCTTCCTATTTATTCAAATCCTTAATGTCACACTAGCATCTCCTTCCTATTCTGAATAATAAATTACTTTTTCTCAAAGCAGCCTTAGCCTTTCCCCTAAAATGGAGTTATTTAAATATAAAATTATATATGGATTAGATTTTAAATATATAATACGTGTACGTGTATTTTAGAGGAGAATAGAACATATGGCAGGAAGGATTAGCAGAGGAGCACTTTTTGAGAGTCACATTTTTCAAGTTAGAAAAAATCAAAAGCAAGTATAAACAGCCTCCAAAAAAATGATCTGTCTTGTCAGTGATGTGTCCAGAAGCAGCTCCACAGCATGCTAGAGCTGCCTCAGGATACAGCCACAGAGAGCCATTGGTGGCTTCCATATTTACTGTTTGCCCCTTCAGGCTGCTTCCCATCAGAAAATAGACATGCTAGGGTAAGATAAAACTTCCACCCGATTGGTTAGAGATCTTTGATGAACTTTACTTCACATTCTCTTAGGAAGCTCATTTGGAGTGATCACACCAAAGGGTTCAGATGAAGATAGACTCAGGCCAGTGACATGAAAATGTTGCTGGGATGGGTATTATGCACCAGATTTTTGAAAGAACTGGTGTTTGCCTAGGTGGATGTATGCTTATGTGCGATGGCTTACCTCAACAGCATGGTCTAGCTATAGGATCATGCTTGAGTAAGCATCAAGGTCACCTGGAGGTTTATTCAAACACAAATCGCTGAGCCTCATCCCCAGGGTTTATGATTTAGTAAATCTGGAATGGCACCCAAGAGTTGGCATTCTAGCAAATTCTTAGGTAACGCTGAGATAGCTGGTTCAGAGACCACACTCAGAAACTACTGGGATTATAATTATGCTCCTATAACTATTTAGAATAATTAGCAGGAAGCATGTGAGAAATTGCCATCAGTTTTAGAGCTGAGGTGAATCAGCCCCACTTAAGACAACACCTTGTTCACAGCTGAAACTTTAAAAAAAAGTGGTGAATAATTATATGATTCTAAGCCGAGAGATAGTCGCAAGCTGAACAGAACCTTCTCTTTAAGGAACGCCAGTGAAGGGGACAGGAAGAGAAAGCTGAATCTGTCACTTAAAAAGCATCTAAAAATAGTCTACTTTCTATTAATACTTTAATTTTACTATAATAACTAGGCCATATAGTCCAGATCTTCCAGGGAGGTGTTTCTTTCATTCTAATGCCCAACGATAAATTATGGTATATCTGCATAGTTATGTTGCCATTGAAAAGGATAATTTTGAGGAATTTTGAATGACGAGGGGAAAATGTTCATGACATGTTGTTAAATGGTAGAATACCAAATTGTGTGTATGTGTCTATAAATTGGAAGAAAATAAGCATTATCAGCTGTGCTGGATTATTATAATAGTAATTTTCTTCATTATACTTTTCTATATGTATAAGCTCTTTAAGCTTCTATAATACAAATTTAGGTGAAAATTATTTCTCGTAATTTAAACTCCTTTGCTGCCCTACAGCGAGTTATGAGACCCACCAAATGACATTGGGGTTAGGAAAGGAATAACACTGGGAGAGTTTGGGCTGCTTCTTCAGTTGGATGGCATATGGGGCAGTAAGTTTTTTTAGGTAAGATAAAAATAGTCTAAGTGGTAGGCTTAGGATTTTTGGTAACTAACACAGAGATTGTTGTAACCACATTTAGTCCAAACCATACTATAGCAATTTCATTTGCTAAAACTTACACTTAATGATAAGGATTTTTATATTATCGTTATATTATGGGAAAACCCTGGAAGCGTAGGTTAGATTGTAAGCAGGAAGTATTGTGAATTCGTGGCTTAAGATTGCCACCAAAGGGTTTAAGAATTGGGTGTTCAGCTCACCCTCTTAGTACACAGGGCATTCACCAGGGGATTGGGGATAGGGAAGTCAGATCACTGTCTTGGGCAGCTAAGACATAAAGGGGAAAAAAATGCTCACTGCACTAGCCAATTATTGATCTCCACAAATTGTCAATATGGTCTCTGTTGAATAAACCTATCAACAGGATCAAATATGAAATAGGAATATTTTAGGTAAAGCTTCAGGCCATCATTGGAAGCATTATTTACACACACACACACACACATACACACACACAACACACACACGTGCATGTATTTAGCAAAGTACCTAGTATATATATAGGAAAACTCGCTGAGTTTTCATTTGATCTGGCCCTAGCTTCTGAATAAAACAAGAAATTTTAAAATGGAAAATGTTCAACAAAAATTGTCAGAAAGCCGTGGGCTTAGCAAAAACATTTGCCAAGGCAGCATGAACTACTGATACTATAGAATGTTGCTTAGATGTACAGGTTGCTTGTTTTGCCCACTCTCATCAGCAAGTGAGCCTAAAAGTTTTAAATAGACCCTTCTTGTTGTCTAGAAACTTGAAGTCAGTATTGAAAGAGATGTTTTTCAGCATTTTCTCTATCACCAATTATGTATGAGTACCGTGGAATGAGAGTTAAGATAGCGCTGAGACAAAAATCATCGTCTATGAAGTGTACAGCCGAAGAACATTATGTAACAGATGTATGTTATGTCTGCTAGGGACACATACATATATTAAAATGATCTGTGAAACATCTCCAAATGACTGTTTTATAGCAATTCAAGTTGAAGCACTTTTATGAATTTAATTACACTCTCAAATGTAGCATTCTAATCAGTGTCCATCGTAGTAACCCCTATTTCCAAGTGGCTCTACTCATCAATAACATAAATGTTTATTTATCTGGCCCAAAAGGGAACATATTTCACAGTAATTGTTTTGAAAAGGGGTCACGTCGTTTTCAGTCACAATTTAAAGATATCAGTCTGAGATGCTTCCCAGGATTGTGCTTTCATCTGTACACATACGTCAATGTGGCTGAATCGATTAATAAGTGGGAGAGACTCCACTAGTTAGTGGCCCATCTGTCTCAACTAATTCTTAAGTACCCTAAGCTAATCTCCTGCTGGTACAGTTGAGTTCAGCATAATCAGCCCAACCAATTGTACTATGAAAATATAGCTCTACATTCTATGGTGCCCCTTTATGCAGATAAATAGCAGTGAAAGTCAGGTACAACCAAAGAGGAACAATCAACTCCTCTTAGGTAGATTGGCTACAACGTTGTGTATGTGGTTTCAATTAGCTTTGCAAAAATGTAGGAAAAAACCATTTAATTTTAAATACCAGCCAGTACCTGAAAAGCTTGTTTCTTCCTACTTTTACTCCTATGCAGTTTATCAGCTCCATTTTTTTTTTTTGAGTAAGAAGATGTGTCAAAAGAGGCACATTAAAAAAAATAGAGTCCAAGTGAGGAATAACAGGTCTCCATTAATTAATTATGCAACTATTAGGTACTTCTAATTTGTCAAGCACTGTATCCCACACTCATATGTCAACAAGCTTATAGCCATAATACAGATAGATGGTGCATTAGATAATATAAAAGCAAATAAAGTGTAGTATTCATCAAATATTCAAATGAACAAATGAATGAGTCAATCAAGAAGGACATAAAATAATTACAATAGAATCCCTCTAATTCTCTGCCTGGTAGTTAATCACAATGTAAATTAAAGCAGGAATTACAAATAAACTTAAAATGAATAGACATTGGATTTCAACTAAAACATATAATTGTACTTTCACTCACCAATATTTTCACAGAATTAGTAGTTTTTCTTTAAGTAAAAATCCGCTGCTTATAATTCTGTGTTTTCTTATTTGCTTAAACCACACCCATAATGTACAATTTTCAGTTGCAGTTAATAGTTGCAAGGCAGTCTCATTGCAGAGTTCATCCAGATTTTTTGCCCAATCTTCTACAGCTGTCTTGCCCACATCAAATTAAACAATTAAAAACAGCAGCAGCAACAACCACTAGTCTTAGTTGAGTATTTGCAGAGCATTCTACTGGATTTTCATAGGAATAACTGTCTCTTTAGCAGCCATATTTCATTAGTTCATATGATATTTAATCAGATTATGTAATTATAGTAACAAAAGTGGCATAAACAGGTTTGGGAATAAACAGCCTGACCCTTGGTAACTGCACTTCCACCGTCCAAGTATACCTGAGAATAATCTACTAGGGGCAGGTACTTCACCTGCCATGGAGAGCAGAAAGGTCATCATCAAGTTCATTCTAAGTTCATCATTAGGTAGAGATTGGTTAGGAGAGCTTCTCCTGTCAAGTCTTGCTGAGTCCCTACGATGCGCTAGGCTCTGTGGAAGGCCATTGGAGTTAGCTTATCTTAATGGATTCACTCTAGTGAAGAAGACAGATATGTAAATAAATAATTACAATATAGTGTTACATAGACGAATGTGTGAGTATCTGAGATTGGGAAGGAAGGTTAGACCAACTGAGTGGAGGCGGGAAGAATGGGGTGCAGTAGAGCACATTTGACCTGAATATGATAAAGTGCATTGGATTCTGCTAAACTGAAGAGGGAGAAATCTATTCTAGAAATATCGGTTGAGGGTTCACAAGTTCGTGGAGATATGGGAAGCAGCCATGAAATTTGTCCCACTGGAGCTTCTAAAATACTAGGCAGCCTGTTATAATCATTTGAAGAGAAGTATAAGAGGAGTGTTATGGAAGGACAGAGAAATGGAAAGGAGAGTTCCAACCAGGTGTGTGTGTGGTGGGTGGAGGATGTGATGGATTGTGAAGGGCTCCCTGGAGGAGGTGACGTTTGAGCATTCATCATACAGTAAACCATTTCAGGCAGAGCTGGTGTTATTGCTGAGCACAGCCAAGCCCTGATTCTGATGTCTGGGGGCAACCGCAGAGATTGACGGGGATCTACAACCTAGAGAACTTGGCTAGCCTGGTTGGTGGAAAATTTTCTCTCTGTGGTCGTATTCTCTTATAGGAAGCATAGAGAATATGGGACCCACAGAGTCTGGGTTTCTTCAACCTGGGAAAAGCTTCCAACTCAGCCACTGAAATGTGTGGCAACTCTGCGAGTCAAAGCTGAGGGAGGAAAAGAATCTGGCGTGTCACAGAAAAAGAGACATTTTTACTGCCCTACTTTGGGTCAGATACGCAGGGTGATTTGTTCAAAAGTAGCACATTCCCTAAAGAAGTAGGACACCTGGTAACCCTTATTTTAGTAGAAAGGCCAAATCTGGCCGTTGCCAGAGTAGTCAGTAATTTCTGCTTTCCTAAAGTTGTGAAAAACCTACTCAGATCCAGTGTGGACCCTCATTACTCAGGAAATTCCTTTAAGCACAATCACTGAAATCCTCAAAACTGTAGCAACAAAATAATTAAGGCACTCAGCACTTGCCAAGAGTTACTTTCTTTTGCTTTATTAGGACAATGAAGCATGCTTCGAGAGCAGCTGGCAGAACCCACTTGTGCAGAGGAATTAGTGATGATTTCAGTCAAACTTCGATGAACAAATCAAAGAATTATCTAAACATCTGTCTTATAGTGCTTGGTTAAAAAAAAAAGTGGGATGACACAGATACTTTTTTTTTTTCTTCCCTTGTGAGTTTTCTTTGTGAAGATGCCAAAATATCATGAAGAAATTGAATAATGCCCACGTTCGGGGCATTTCATGGCAATGCCTGTGATTGATTTATTCTTTTTTAAGTTGTTTTGCCACCAGACTGTGGAGGCAAGGACCTGGCATCCTTGACATATAATTGAGTCTAATCCTACTGCCTCTCAGCATGGCCTGGCCTGGGGGCTGTTAACCTCTCCAAGCCTCAGCTCTGTTATGTGGAAAATGAGTACAAGAATAGCTGTCTGGCTTACCTCTTCGTATTGCTGTTGAGATGCAACAACAAGTTAAAAGTATTAAGATGCAATTTTGCATGACGCTCACTGTGGATATTATGATGCAATTATAGTTTCACAAAGTGCTGGTGTGTGGTATCAAGTCACTGCAGACTAGATGGGGAGTGCTTTATTTATTTATTTATTTTGTAAATGCTTTAGTCACATGCCCATCTTCAACAGTATTAGATCTACTAGAACTCTATCTTAATAGCTCCGTATTGGCAAAATATTTGAGTGAGCCGTTCCACTTTTACGGTGGTTATGGGATTTACCTTAAATGTAGCCTGAGAACTCCAATCGACTTTTAAAGAGAGAGTTCAAGTCACCTCTACAAGCTGAAACTTGTCGCTACTCATGGAAGCTAACTAGATCTAGAACAGTTCTCTCTGTCCTGGCACTCAAACCTGAATCAGAAATTCTGGAGAGAGAGTCCAGCCACCCATGTTTTCACAAGCCCCCCCCTAGCAGAGGAACCACTGATATGGGAGTAAATAGCAATGGGGAATTGAAGTTTTTGCATTTCTTCATTTACTCACACCAAGAAGTATTAAAACAGCTTCTATTCTGAGGCAGATGCCATTCTAGAAACTAGTAGAGGTAGAACAGTGAAAAAGATGGGCGGAGAGCCTGCCCTCATGGAGGGTACGTGCTGACCCAGGGGACAGACTAAACAAGCAAATAAACGATGTAATGTAAAGTGGTGATAGATGCTATGGGTGAGGGGGTCAAGTGTGGGAGACTGCTGTTTTAGAAAATGTGGTCAGGGAAGGCCTCTCCAAGGAGGTGACATCTGAGCTCCTCTCAGTGAAGTGAGAGGCAAGGCCGCTTTAAAGAGGGCCGTGAGGAAGCTGGGCCCCCAGAAGAGTTTAACAAGAACAGGAGCATGAAAGGGACACCAGGCTGAGTTCTTTCCTACCCTCTGACTTCTGCATTTTTCGGCGTATTTAATTCATTCCTCTTTCTCTGCCAACAAGACTCTGCCTCTTCTTCCACAGGATGGGTAGAAGCCACTTGCAGATATATGAACACTTTGACTTGGTTCCAATTGAAAAGTCCCAAGAAAGGCGTCTCCCTGACAATCTTCTGCTCAAAACCCTCTCCTGGCTTCCTCCCTCATTCAGACTAAAAGCTCCTCCAGACCTGGCCTCCCATCGCCTCTCAGGCTCATTCTCCCCATGGCTTATCCTGCTTCGGCCACCCAGGCCTCCTGCAGTTTTTCTAGGTCTCCTACTTCAAGGTCTCCACCCAACCAGTTTGCATGCTTCCTTCTGCCTGGAGTGCTATTCTTCTAAGTATCCTCTCTGCCATTACTCAAATGTCACTTTCTCCAAGAGGTCTTCCCTGAGACTCTATAGAAAATTCCATCTCCCTCATCTGTCTCTGTGCTACTTTGCCCCTTTGCACTTATCAACATCAAATATACTATATTAGATATTTGATTGCTGTGTTTATTTGCTATGGCCCTTTCACCAGAATTTAAGCCCTGGGAAGACAGGGACATTTGTTTGTTCTGTTCACTCCTTTATCACCAGCTCCTTGAACAATGCCTGACACAGAGGAAGTGCTTAATCAATGTTTGATGAACGAATAAGTGATGTCTAGGAATACAGGATAATTTTCTATAAAGCCTGTGAATTGAAGGTGAGCTTAAGCTGGGAATTATAAGGCCATGAGAAGGGTTACAGCTGGGTGGGATAAAAAAGGTTTCACTTGGCTGTGAGATTTTTAAGTCTTGAAGCTTCAGTCTTGGTCTTCAAGCAAGCGGCCTTGAGAAAGTGGCTGCAAATTTCTGGGGCTCTCCTTTGTTTTCTGTAATAGGGAGAGAACAGTAGTAGAGCTGTTTAGAAAGGCTGCGAGAGGACCAAACCTATCTGGGGATGCCTCCAGCTCCTACACTATAATGCGGTACCTGTAGCCCAGAGACCAAATATATGGAACAGGGTATTTTATTGTCTACGTGGAAAGTTATTCGGATATGCCTATGAATAAACAATGTGATGCATGTGTGCGTTGATTCATTCTGAGCTGTCCTCCAGGGCTGTTAGTAGGGCTGTTAATTAGCATCTGAAACACCTATTCCAGAGGTGGTGCTTAAAGCACTACAAACACCTTTATCACGATCCATATATATTAGTTTTCTGTTACCGCATAACAAATTACTGGAAACATAGTGGCCTCAAACATGCATTTAACTCCTTGCACTTTCCACGGGTTAGAAGCCCATGCAGAGTTTAACTGGGCCTTCGGCTCTGGGTCTCACAAGCCCGCAGTCAAGGTGTTGGTTAAGGCAGGGATCTTTTCTGATGCATGGGGGCCTTGTCAAAGTTCACGTGGTTGTACTTCATGGTGGCTTGCTTGTTGAAGCCCACAGGAGAATCCCTTTGAGTATCTTTTTTCAGTGATGACCTGGACCCGCTTATAAAAGGTTGACCTAATTAGATGAGGAGCACCCAGGAAAAGCTCTCTTTTCATTAACTCAAAGTCAAATGATTGGGGACTTTAAATACATTTGCACACACTCTGCACTTTTGGTATATAATACAATCTAATCTTGGGAGTGCTATCCCATCACCGTTGTCATATTCTATTGGTTAGAAGAAAGTTACAGGTACTTCCCATGCTCAAGAGAAGGGGATTATACACGGTCATGGGTCACTGGGGGTCATTTTAGAAATCTGCCAATCATACCATAATAGAGAGTTTGGTAATTATGAGATATAAGAGATAAGTTTCCATTTTGGAAATGAGAAGTGTTCAAACTTTCTGGCTGCCTAGAGAGATTCTGTAGGTCCCACTGTGCCTGCATTAAGGATGTATAGAAACTGTTAGCCCAGATGTCCAACACCTTTGAAGCAGTTCGTACTCAGGATCAGAGCACCATTGGTCTGATGGTAACTGTTTCATGGGGGCTCTGCTGCCAATTCGACTGATTGGTTGCCTGGTCCTGCTCTCGATGCTTTCATCTGCCTCAGCATGAACATTTCTTATACGGCACATGTGCAACTGTCAACAGAATGGGACTTCCCTGCGTTTATGATGCCTATTTTTGTGCTTGCTTATAAGTAAATGTGGAAGTTTTAGCAGAGTTTGGCCTAGATTTGCTTTCATGGAAAAGGCCACTTGGTAGTGAAATTGTAAGAGAAGAGACCATAGCTACCATCTACCTCTAATCCCAGGTGACCATGAACATTTACCAAAATACTGAGAAGCAAATTGGCTTAGGTCAGATCACATAAAAAAGAAATCATTAGGGTGCCTACACCGTACATCGTTACACAGTTGAGGTTACCAGGAAATACTTGAAGGCTAGGTTAACAGTTAAATCACAAATTTGTGTAACAATTAGTGAAGCTTAAAAATAGCATGATAGGGGTCTTCCCTGGTGGCGCAGCGGTTAAGAATCCGCCTGCCAATGCCAGGGACACGGGTTCGCGCCCTGGCCCGGGAGGATCCCATGCGCCATGCAGCAACTAAGCCCGTGCGCCACAACTACTGAGCCTGCGCTCTAGAGCCTGCGAGGCACAACTACTGAAGCCCGCGCGCCTAGCGCCTGTGCTCCGCAACAAGAGAAGCCACCGCAGTGAGAAGCCTGCGCACCGCAACGAAGAGTAGCCCCCGGTTGCCGCAACTAGAGAAAGCCCGTGCACAGCAATGAAGACCCAACACAGCTAAAAATAAAAACAAATAAATAAATAAATTTATAAAAGAAAATAGCATGATAATGATGTCAGAAAAAATGTACTCTGGAGACACTTTTAAGTTGGAAAGTCTATCTCTTTATTCTGAGTTCTAAATATCTTGCTGAAGGAGTCAACCTACAAACCTTAACGCTTGGCTTCATAGAGTTGCTGAATCTTTCAGTTGCTTCAGTTTCTTGAGGGATGGATCTCTCCTTATCTAATAAAATCTCTAACACCTTTAAAGAGAATAATTGACTAGAAATCTCTTAACCAATTTTGTTAATTCTATCTGTGGTAATGATCCTGGAGTCATATGTTATACGTGAAAGTTTAATGAAGATGCTATAGTATTTGATGCCATGTTGAAAGTGGAACATATAAAAATTCTTCTTAATTGGATATAAACCTATCCAATTAAGATATCCTTTAAAAATAAGCTGCACTTTGCAAAGTGGATATATTGGAAGTCTGTTAGTTAGAAAAATCCCCCCTGCTCTAGACTCCATCGTCTTAAAATTCCCTTCTTGAGTTGAAAAAGAAACCAAACAGACCAACAAGAAGAGAAATATTACCAATATTTTGGGGCAGTCCCGTCTTGAGAAGTCATCAAAACCAAAAGTACTGATACCTGAGTAATATTCGCTGTTCTGTAACTCCCTTAGCATTTCTTTTCTGTTTGTTTGTTTGCTGTGTTTTGTGGTTGCTAATTAACTGATTGAGCCTTCCTTCGATCTTCACATTTCTTTAAAATATCAAGTGTGTCTTGTGACCGCCATCAGCTGCAAACATAGCATCAATTAACTTACCAAAACAGAGTGTTTGGTGATTAATCCATAATGACAGGGCTGTTCTCCGGAATGATTAAATTCATTATCAAACAGCCAGAGGTAGAGTGCTTTCCATGGAAGATTTATTGCTCTGGAATTACCTTTCTCCCTTGTACCGATGAAACTTGATCTGGTAAATAAGAAAGATGAGAATGCAGGGGGCCTCTTTTTAAAAGATGATGGGTAGTCTATATTTTCAGTGCCTCAACTCCAAAAAGCAAAGTACCTCTTTGAATGTATGTCATCTTTGGTCATTCACAAACCACTTGGTACTGCTTCATTATCACCATGTGAAGTAGTGGGTATCTGCAAGGATCCTGTGTGTGCGTCAGGCTGGGAAGCTGATTGTCCTTGATCTTTCTACTAACACATTGGTACACCTTATCACCAGCAAGGCTGGATTTGGGTAATAACTTTCTACATGGATTTCTTTGCCCAGCTCTCCCCTCTACACGCCTTCTCCAAGCCTATTCATGGTCCAGATAATCTCCCTGGCTGTGATCTAGTCTCCCTTGTGCAAAATTTACAGTTTATAATTCTAAATGATTCACAGACACACAGACACACTGCAAAACAGGCTTAAACCTTTTCCGTATCTAATTTCTCTTCATTCATTCATTCTGTTCTTTAGAGTTTTCTTATCCACCTGAATCCAAAGGAACTTCCCTCTCTTCATTGTCTATATCATTTGGGGCATTTAATAGAGCTCTTTCTGTAGCTTAATATTATTTCTGGATATTTCTTCTGAATCCTCCATGAACTTGTGGGTGCCCCAACACTAGAGAAGTCCAAACTTTTACTTCATTGCACCTTGTGTTTCACACTGGATCAGGCAAGGAGCATATCTGTAAACAGACCAATACCTCTCTCTGAGATTTCTTGGGAAGATGACATGAATTTAGTTACTCTGTCAAGCTGCCTTCCTATTCATCTGATCCATACTCACTTGAAGATGTATGAAGAATACCTAAACCTACTGCTTGAGGGGTGCTGTTAGAAGATGTAGTGCACAGATAGCAAAGAATGGGGGGAATGGAGGGTGGGGATGCATACAATAAAATCCAATACCCAAACCACTTCCCATTGATCCTTACCCTTTTTTGTTTACCTACTGTTTTTGTTTGTTTGTTTGTTTGTAGGCAGGAAAAGTAAGAATGCTGGGTTCCAGCTTTTACTGTGCAATTTTGGTTGTGACTCAAGTTCTCTGAGCATTTGTTTACTTATCTGTAAATTAGATATATTAATGCCTATTCCAGTGAGTTGTTGGGCCAGCTGAATAGTGTAGCAGGTGTAGAACAACCTGCAAAATGATTACCTTAAAATAGGCACTCAAGAGATCTTAGTTTTCTCTTGAAACTGTAAATCAGTCTTGGGGTCATTTTAGTGGGAGGAAAAGCAGGTTGACTATAACTTTATTATTGGTTATTTAGGGTGTTATTCAAATTGACAGTGAATTTTGAGCCTGGGAGATTTAATCACAATTGTGATTATCTATTTTTGGAGAGTCACGCTTTTGCTGAGATTGACCCAAAAAGAAGACCTATGGGCTTTGTGTATTAGTAAAGATACAGAGTCACATGCACTGTAATTTCTCAATTGACAGTCGCCGTTTTTTAAACCCACTCTTAATATTGTAACAACGCAAATCTAAAAGTTAACAGCTTTTTAAAGAGACATCCTTCAAACCAGAAAATGTAATAATGACCATGATGATGACCATTTCGACATTTCTGGGATTCCTTCCTCAGTTTAAAGTTGATGACAAAGTTTAATTTTTTTCCAAGTCGGTTGGGTAAGTTTCAATGGAAACCATAAGGTTGATGCTGGTATTTTGTAAGAATTCCTTTTTTCCCTTTAGCATCCTTTCTCCTTTGTATTCCCTGGACACCTCTCTCTATAAACCACCGGGGATTTCCCTTCCATTCACTAGTAGGTGAGGCAATTTGCTTTCCCTTCCTATGTTAAGATCAAAGCCAGAGATAATGACTTTCCATTGTTAAACGGGGGAAATGATGAAACAACGAAATACCCTATACACAATGGCTTGTTAACTGCAAGAGAGGAAGTATCTTCAGCAAGAGTCCCTAGAACCCAAACTCTTTGTGGAAGTGTCTTCAACCCAGAAAGAATGTGGGAAGACTTGCCATTTCTAAGAATATTTGAATGCTTTCACGAAGTATTTTTTCTAACCTAAAGGCGAAAAGAGGTAGAGAGAAAGGAGGGGGAAAAAAATGTCTTAAAAGTTGACCCCAAGAAAAATTAATATGTCTTGCCCTCTCTGGGGCGGTCAAGCCCACAGAATACAGAATCCAGCTGTCTTTGATGTTTGTCCTAGCAGTTTTATCTGTGAAGAAAATGCAGCGTGGTAAACAGTGAGATTTCCCAAAGGGAGGGGAGTTTGTGGCTACTTAAAATGGAATGTGTTACATGTACTTGAATAAAGCTGATTAATGAAGCTTACTTGTAAATTTTGCCAAGGTTAACAGATCCGGGTGCTAGAACATATACACAAATTATAAAAGACGTGGCATCTGCGGTTTTTTCCTCCTTCTTTTCCTTTTTCTTCCCTTAGGAGTTCTGTGACCATATATAGCCATGGCATCAGCTTACAGTCTGTAGGATTAAAGTTTTCTGTTTAGATTCATAGATGACAGTCTGGAATGAATGTGATTATTGTAAATATTTCTTGATCGCTGGTAGCAAGCTCTCTAATCCTTCCTGCATTAGGAGGGGCTTATCGTCATTTTCTTCTTTTTAAAAAATTACTTGGCTTTTGCAGCCATCCATGGCTTGGAAAAGCATTGAATTTGCTCTGAAGAGAATAAACAATGCTTTTATAAACTAAGAAATGGCTAAGACATTGCATCCCGATTTCATGTACGAATATAACCCTGCTTTTGGTTCTCAGTGCTTGCTTGGGAGACCGACTCTGGACCTCATTCTGTTGTAAAACTATGTTGTCTGGCTGCAGGGCTGCTGCTATGGCAACAGAGGAACCAACGATGTCACATGCTCAGAAACTGTGTGCCAGAGACAGCATTTCCACAGAACAGGGTCAACTCTGCATGGAGACAATTTTACACACCCCATCCCAAAGAAATACAATTTAACCTTTAATTCTTGTATGTTCCCTCTTGAAATATAGATGTCTCCGTTTGTTCTATCTTCAGAAACAGATAAAAATCTCATAATAATAAAAAGAACTAGGATTTATTGAACATTTACTATGTGCAAGTTCTGCGCTTTATGCTTTACTTTCACGATCTCAGTCAGTTCTCACAAAAATCCTAAGAGGGAAAATATATTATTCTCTCTTTTTTTTTTGGTTTAAGAATTGGGAAACTGAGGCTGGTTAAAATTGAAGTCAGTGTTTGCCAGACATCAGACTCATGTTCAGAATCATTGAAAACTATCCATGACTTTCCCAGTCAGGTCTATGATAGTTGACAGGGCTGCCCTGGGACTTTGCCCTTTTTTCTCTTATTTTTCCTCCCCAAATCCCTCCTTATTTCTGTCGTGATGATGCTAGTATGAAAGACAACAGTGTAGAAATTTAGTCTGAGAAGTTTTCATCCACTTTATCAAAAGCTGATCTCTTGGAAAGAAGGCACAGTCTGTGCTTGAAATCCAAGTTCTTGGGTCAAGAACCTGAAATGATGTAAACTGGAACCATTCCAGAAGTGGGGCTGGAGGCCGCTAGTATCATACTTAGAAATCCTTGAACCTTGGGCACAATTTTGCAAAAAAGAGATCCTTTCTAGTTATTATCCCCTTAAAACAAACTTTTCTGAAACCTGGAGGGAGCAAAGGCAAGACAGAGAGTCTTAGCTCTCCCAAGTCAGAAGATGATATTTAGGTGGTCCTTATTGCTATGGAAATCTAAGGGGGTGGTTCCAGATGACTAAGTAAAGAAAAACACTAACGCACTGAATTTAGAATCATGAGCGTTGGGGTTACATTCCTCAATCTCTCAAGTTTCTTAACTTCTTGGACCTTCAGTTTCTTTATTTGTAAAGCGGAGATGATAATAGTAGTACAGTCTTAATAATACTGTTAATAATGAGGTTGTCATAATTAAAATAAAAAGACAGGTGTGAAAGTGCTTTGTAAATTGTAAAACACTAAAGTTGGTATTAATTTCTTGAGATACTGACCCAAGAATATAGTAAAGACTTTCTTTGCTCCCATTGTAATATATTTATAGGTTTAGTGTACTTTGTAAATTTAGCATATTTTGTCATTCCCTATTAGAGTTAAACACACTTTTAGCAAGAAGCTCAAGTCGTCTGATAAGAATAAGGTATCTAAGAAGTAAAATTTTCACCAGGAGATCGTGGTCGACTCGGGAATAATTTAGACTGTTAAGTACACAGGAAAAAGCAAAGTCACTTTAACAACAACAGGAGGCCAGTGAAGCCTACGCACAAGTTTGAGGTGAAATGAGGGGGAGGAGAGAAAAGAGACATTTGAGAGGCTTTTTGATAGAAGAAGCTAGCGGAGAGGGTGTCCTGGAGGGAAGGTTGGAAATGCAAATTGATTTCCTAGGGATCTGACGTCTCATCCTCTGTTGAACTTGTAGAAAAATGTCTAAGCCCTAAGGACTCACCAACCTATGCTACAGTTCTAGAAGAAACTCTGAAAGACTTACCACTCCTGTTCATACAGTGACTCCGTGACAGAGGAAAGAAATCCTTTTTCTTAATTTTAATGTGTATTATATTTCTGTTGAATCTGTCGCCCAGAATTTACATCCGGAATTTATAAATATGCAGTTATTAGAATGCTGTACCTCTCCATGACATGTTTTCTAAGACCACCAGGCATCCCACAAAGTTTAATGGTTATCTCAACTTCCTTACCTCTTTGTGGGCTTTATTTCATAGATCTTTATCCTTAAAGATGTAAATATTGCAAAGATACAAACCAAAGGGGAAATTCTGAATTATTTCTTCGATGTTTCTAATCAGTGTTTTGCCTCATTTCTTTTCTGCCCCAGTGGTGGTAAAGTAAAATCCCTTCTCATGATGTTCAGCTGCCAGGCTTAACCCGCAGCTGATTTCCCCCAGTTGGCTCAGCCAATGGCTCAACAGTTTAACTGGAAAGACATTTATAAAAGCTGCTAAAGAGAATCCAGATAGACTTGCCAGAAGTTTGTTTCCGGCATATTCTGTGGTATTGGTGTTGACATGTACTGAAATGCCTGACAAGCCATAGATAGAAGGACAGGGGCTATGGGGCTGGCCAATCCATGACCCAATAAGCATTACTTTAACAACTGAGATTGGACTGGAATAGAACGAAACGTCCCAAGACAACTGATGGCTGAAAACAAGACAAAGCTCTAAAATTATTATTTTTTTAAATCTTTATTAGAGTATAATTGCTTTACAGTGGTGTGTGAGTTTCTGCTTTATAACAAAGTGAATCAGTTGTACATATACATATGTTCCCATATCTCTTTCCTCTTGCGTCTCCCTCCCTCCCACCCTCCCTATCCCACCCCTCTAGGTGGTCACAAAGCACCGAGCTGATCTCCCTGTGCTATGTGGCTGCTTCCCACTAGCTATCTATTTTAGGTTTGGTAGTGTATATATGTCCATGCCTCTCTCTTGCTTTGTCACAGCTTACCCTTCCTGGACTTATCCTCAAGTCCATTCTCTAGTAGGTCTGTGTCTTTATTCCTGTCTTACCCCTAGGTTCTTCATGACTTTTTTTTTTTTTAGCATTGTTAAAAATACCCAGTTTTTCTTAAAGTGGAGCTGTTGAAGCTCATGCACATTAATAATCAAGAGATTCTGTGCAGGTGCTTTTGCTCCCCACTTAGTAATTTATGTCCTCAGCTAGTGGTTATCACGTAGGTGCTTGTTCCGTGAGCATCGTGGAGTTGCAGACACAGCCATAACAACCCACCTTAGAGGACGACAACGTGAGGGTGGTAAGAACAGTAATAACAGAAAATGGTTCTAATTTTAATAAAAACGGAAGAGGATTACCCTGGAACTAGCAAATCCCACTTCTTCCCGATAAAATTCAATGTCAGACATTAATATTAATTAGGTTATATTCATATAATGTCTAGTATATTAATAAGTAATATTTGATATTGGATTATAGGAAGAAATTGGGATAAATACAACGATCTGAATTTTGGTTTTGAAAAAGTACCAAGTGCATAATAAGGAAGTGGGAGACCTGGCCTGCCACTAGTTCCCGTAAAGATAGGGAGGCTTTTGTTGCCTTCAAGCTTCATGTGAGTCAGTGGTGTAATGTGTCTCTGAACAAAGCTGGTGTAACCCTAGACTGCATCTTAGCAGAAGCAATGCGTCCAGATCTTTTAGATTTCATCGTCTTCCTACACTCAGTATTGGGTGGATCACAGCTCAAGTATTCAATTCCAGTTCAGACCTGCATGTTTAGATATCATGGAAAGTCTAGAGGCATCTAGATGAGATGGTGAACAGTTATGACAGAATGGCACAGACGGATCACACATGTCCATTTGCGTTACTTGAGACTGGGTGGGTGGTTTTCAACGGGATAAGGAGAAGACTTGCTGCACAGTTTGGTAAATTGTGTTTCCATTGGAAGAAGCAAGTTACCAACGTTTATCAGAAATCAGCAGAGCAGGGGCAGAAATGGGGCTGGACCACTATGGCCAGAAGCCATAATTTGGAGGTAAGTCAGAGTAAGGGAAAAGGGGGCACATGGGTACCATGAATGCCGAGGACAAAGCAAAGATCAGAGTTGGATGTTAGAGTAGTTATAGTGTAGTGTCAGAGAAGGTAAGCCAAGGTCAATGTCAGGAAACTCCAGGTTGGCTGGGAGACACAGGCAGAAGGAGATGCTGAACATTAGACGCAACGTTTGATGTCCAGGAAATAACTGGAGGTAGCGACCAGGAAGAGGAACAAGGAAGCCAGAAGTGGCACCACAGAGGCCAGCACAGGTGACAGAGCTGGGACTGTTCATTCTACGTGGCATCATCTGCTTGACTCAGCAAGAGTTGGTATGAGCTTTTATATGTGAAAGCTTGTCTTTGGGGACCAACACATTGGCAGGGGCTGGGCTCTCCAGAGAGGTCTTACAATTCTACCAGTTTGGTTTTGTGAAAAATTCCTAGGAAATCACCTAGAACTGCAGGAATTCATCTCTCTTTTTTGACCACCTTCAAACCCTTGAAAATCAGATGGCAAATCTCCGGTGTAATTTTAAGATGTTTAATTTGAATGTGTATAACCTAAAACTGGCAGATGAAGTCCTTTTAAGAGGATTTTAGATTGATTAAACTTGTTAATTACTGTCATTGGATTGCTGCCATGCACTTTTTTTTATTCCTTTGTAATGACAAAATCTCTCTAAAATATAAACTACATTTTCATCAACATTGTCAAATGCCATTTATAAAAAAACAAGCATAGCAACACACAGAAATAATGTTCTAGAGAGATCATAGTTCTGTATGGAGCAGTTATGAATAGTGAAAAGGATACTGGAATTGCAGGGACCAAAAAAGACCTAATTTTTTGGTTTGAGTGTTCCTACATGCCTGTCTAAATGACCTTGAGCGAGTTACATAATCCTCTTTAAGCCTGTTGCCTCATGTATAAAATGAACATAATCACATCTGCAGAACAGTGTCATTGTGAGGATGGAATTAGAGAATAAACACGACAATTAACATTTATTCCACACTTTATAAAGCCTTTCTGATGTGTATGATTCCATTTGATCTTCATAACAGCCTTGTGAGGCCGTTTTCATTATTGTGGGTTTTATATTCTTATTTTTCTGATGAAGTAACTTCCCCCCAGATCACATATTGGCAAAACTGCAACTCATTTTACATGCACCACATAAACATTTATTTTATGACTACCGTGTGCCAGACCTATTTTAAGAAGCACGGGCAACTGTAATAATAATAAAAGCTAACATTTATTGAGCGCTTACTATAAGTTGCTCGAAGTATGTATGTTTATTAGTCCGTTTAACAGTGTCCTTATGGGGCAGGTACTCTTATTACCCTCATATGACAAATTGAGAATACAGAAATAAAACAGGCATATCCATTACAGTTTTCAGGGAGCTTGTAATGTACTGCGAAAGAATGAAGCCCTGGTTTTCTGACTCCCAAATCTATTTTTTTTTAAATATTGTAGAGTAATTTTTAGACTCTCAAATGCAAGGCAAATGAGTGACATGTTTATGTGTATAAATGTAGGTATGGACAGGTCATTGGATAAACAGGAAACCTGACTTATGCTCTCTGCGTAAGGAGTATTCCCGAAGATATCTTCCAAAGGGGACTCCGAGTCTCCCTACCGTAGGGGTTCTTGAATGGTGTGATTGAGTCCAAGAGTAGAAAAATATTATTTGGCTATCTATATCTAGGTGAAAAGTGAAATGGGCAGTTAATCATCTCTCATTATGTGTGGATGCCAAGTATTTAGATAACTGTGAACACATACATTATCGATTTTATTCTCTGCAGGTTATTTAGACGTTTGAATTTATAACAACATAACCCTGAAGCAAACTGATATGAAGCTCAGTATCAAAATATGATACAACAATATATAGCAGATAAAAGGACCACCAACTTGGGTAGGAGAAAGTCTGAATTCTTGTCCCATTTTCATGTTTTTGGTTTAGTCACATGTAACTTTGAGTTTAATACCTTCCCTGCCTACGCTGTGGTTTTCTGAGGTTCAGATGAGGTAAAGCAGTTAAATACACTCAGAAAATGGTAAAGTACCATAAATAACTCATTGAGAACATGGCTTAGTATGGATCAGTCCCAGAGTGGTTTTAGGGCTAGAAGAATACATGCGTGCAATACAATAAATACGACCCTTACTTGATCTCTTGATTAAAGAGACATGTACTCCAGCCATAACCTTAAAATCTCCCTTTTCTTCTCCCATCTGTTATCTATACACACCCTGAAGCTGTTCCCTTTCTTCTCTCAATAAAAAAAAATTTTAAAGGATAAAAATTTCCACCTGTTGTATCTTCTTATCCTCATCCATTGCTCTTATAAAAACTATCTTTAGGGCTATAGAGGTAACAAGGTGAGAAACTCCAGGGTAGTTTTAATTAGTTATTTTTTAAACCACTTATATTGTGCTCACATTTTTCCCCAAAACTCACAGGCATTTTTTCCCCCCAAATGCTACCAGAGCAAATCTCCCTAGGAAAATTCTTCTCCTACTGAACAGGCAAATAACGTGGCTGTCCAGAATCAATCAGCCTTCAAGAAATGAATGTTACAACTCAGGGCCCAAACCCAAAGCTCCATTTGCCTAACTAGGCATAATCCTCAACCCAACCGGTTATCAATAATGAAACCAACCAAGCACATGTATTATTACCTGCCAAAGAGGTGCAGATCTAAAGGAGGGCTCTTGATCTGACGGGCTTGTTTCCATGTTTATATAAAAAATGTATTGTTCGTGGTATAACTAAATAACTACTGAACAACTGACACGATGGTAAACAAGCTTTTTTGAGTAATTGCCTCAGGGTGGTTTGGGATTTAATGGTAGTAGCTTTTGTTTTGCAATCTTTTACCACGTGTCAGACGATTGACAGGTTATTTCTCGTGGATCATCGATCATCTTCACAAGGACCGCAAAGAGGAGCTCGGAGGGCTGTTATGTAGCTTATGTGCTTTGAAAGCACTCAGTTTAGTGGTGGCACGAAATAAACGCTTAAGTGAATGTTAGGTGCTATCTTCATCATCATCATCTTCATCGTTATTATTTCAGTGGGTATAAAGTTGGACAGCAAAAGGGCAAGGAGACAGCTTATATTATCAGCTGTGTATTATTCTTTTGGCAATAAGCTTTAACTTGAAATTCGAAAAAGAAAGCATGTTGAATGTATGGCTTATCTCATTGACTGAAAGTCTGGTTTTGTGTCTCTTGAGTTTTATTTAAGTGGAGAATGATTGTAACACTCATCTAATACCAACCTTTACCAGTAAGAACTCTTTCATTCCCCTAGATCAGGTGTACAGATTAACACAGAAAAGTCCTAAGCCAGTAATCCTGAATGAAAGCAGTACCTCCTGGGAGTTGAGGTTCTGGGGATGCTTTGGGATAATTGGTGGGGCTTTGTTATTGCTGTCCTGGTGACGAGGAGGCAACAGAACTAGAACTTAGTGAACGTGGGGGACTAGGGTGCTGGATAAACTGCACTGCATGACAGAGTCTCAAATGACAAAAAATCTCCTTGTGTTCCGTGTCACTCTGAGTGTCTCCCAGAAATCCACATGAGTGAAAATTCAGTTCATAATTATCTGATCATGTTTGAGGGATGCAGCTGGCTTGCAAATAAAGGGAAGATTGTACTTCACCTGGTTTAGAACTTTACCAAGAATTGCTCACAGTTTTGGAAAATTGCATCCCAAGGCAACAGTAGTTGTCTTGCTTGAGTCATCAAGACACCATATCCATATTGATCTGCAGTTATAACTGTCACATGCAAATATGTAATTTTATTAGCATAGCATATTATTAATAATTAAATATTAAGCAAAGCATTAAAAACTATTTTGTTTTTTGCTACCCTATAAAAGATAATTGGCAGCACAATGATAAATCCTTTCTTTCTTCACTTTGATGGTTGGTAATTTGTCTTGGATAAATTATTCCTACTTTAAATTAAGATTATTTACATCTTATCCTAATACTGGTTTTTGTTTTTCCTTTTCTTTTTCTGGGACCCGTCTTTATACTGTATATCTGTTTTTCATTTTCCAGTATCCTTTAGACAGGAATCGCTTCTCATTTTTCTTTTACATCCAAACTTATTCATTATTGGAGGATGTAGCCTAGTGTAATTATTATTGAACAATTACATAGTTAAATCGATAACATTTTATTGTAAATTAATATCTTACATTTTAAATTTATATTATCATCTGTGCATTATGTAGGTATATTTGCCTTTAGGAATGTAAGTAAGTTTAATTATTTAAGATAATGGATAAGGAAGAAAAGTGTTATAAAATATTGTTATAAAGAGGAACTGGATCTGATAGGATCGATAGCTGCCATTGAAAACAAAACTACGGAACTGCTGCTAATTTAGAACCAATCCTTTAAACATTCATTCATCATTATTTTTTTTCTAGGTAATGATTTTCATGAGGTAACTGGTGTTGAATGTGATGAAAAGATTATCAAATTGGATTATAGTTCATTTGGGGAGAAAATAATTTCCCTTTGGGATCTCTAAGACCTGGCTATGAGGAATTTGAAAGATGTTGCCATTCCTTCAGATTAGATAGGAATAGAGCCACTGAAATATGGTTGGTTCCTGCTGGTGTGGACCTGTTTTTACTTATAGACTGGTGTGGTCTGGAGAGCAACCTGTTCAAGGTAAATCACAAGATGGAGAGGAGATGTGCCTGGAAATGTGGGTGGGTCCAGGCTGGGGAGAACTTGGGACAGTGCTGTTCTATGCAGTTGTTACTTCAGCAACAGAGAGGGAAGTGACATGATCAGCATTTATTTTACAGGCATTTATTTATGACATAATGTGGAGGCTTTTCTGGGGTTAGGGGCTAGCTGGGAGAAAAGAAACCAGTTTAGAAAATTATGTAAATTTTACAGAGAGTGGTAATGGGAATGGAAAGGTAGACATAGATTTAAAGGATATTTGGGAAAGAAAATTTATGTCTGACAAAATATGGGCAGATGAAGGAAGGGAGTGGGAGAAAGACCTGGAAGCAAACATGATTCCAAAGTGTTCACCTTAAGTAAATGTCCATCCAGATAGAAAGTACAGGGTGGTGAGGAGGTCTGTGGGGACCTCTTAGATTAGCTTGGTGTTTAGTTTCAGATACCCTTGGGACACCCATACAAAGGTGTTCAACTCCTTCCCTATTAGATGAAAAGTAGAAAGATAGATAGTGAAGATGTCTTATAGTAGCGTAGTTACTGTTGCATTAAATTTGAATGAAATCAAGCTGAATATATTTGCTAACATAAAAAAGTATATAGTGTTTAAAAGAAGGAGGCAATTTTCAAAGAAAAAGCTATGTTTCAAATAATCTTAGGTGAATTTCAAGGTAAAAAGTAATATACTATTCCTCTTTGCTTTGTGTAAAAAATACCCCCAAATCGGGGCTTCCCTGGTGGCGCAGTGGTTGAGAGTTCGCCTGCCGATGCAGGGGACATGGGTTCGTGCCCCGGTCCGGGAAGATCCCACATACCGTGGAGCGGCTGGGCCCGTGAGCCATGGCCACTGAGCCCGCGCGTCCGGAGCCTGTGCTCCGCAACGGGAGAGGCTACAACAGTGAGAGGCCCACGTGCCGCAAAACAAAACAAAAACCCCAAAAACAAAAACAGATGAATGAATAATTCTCCCCACCCCCTAGGGTATCAATTACTAATCTTTTCCCTCCAAAAGAAATATGTCTGACCACATATTGTTGAATACCTTTTTTATTTCTTAATTTATTACATTTGCAAATAAATACTGTTACCTTTTTTTTTTTTTTTCTACTGACTCCGTCTTTCACCTCAGTCCTTATTACCAGCCTTCATTTTCTGGTCTTAAGAATTTTTGTCTGAATGTTAGGACATTTATAAAGGCCACCAGAAGACCTTGTGAAGAATACTTTTCTAGAACAGTATTTTCATAATGTCTTCTAAAACTGTTAATTTCCTGGCAACATTTAATGAGACATATAAAAGTTTTATTCATTCATTCACTATGTGTAATGCCAGGCATTGTACTAGATGCTAGGGATGCCGTAATGAAGAATGAAAAATAAGTAAAATTAATACAAAAGGAGGGCAGGATTTGCCTTCCTGGAGTTAGAGACAAGCAATTATAGTCAGGTCTGATAAGTTCTCTGACAGAGCAAGTGCTGGGAATCTTGGCAAGGTTACTTCTCATGGTTGCCAGGTGGGCAGGGGCAGTCCTCCCTGTGTATTACGTATGGCCACTTAGCACACAGGGCATTCAATTGACTTTTCCTAATTCCCAGTGACTGCAGAGGACACCATTGAGTAGAAAAGCATCATGCTGCTCCCAGTGTACAGGCAATGAGGCACCTTATAGGTTAGACCACCTTGTCATGAGGTCTTGTTTGTACTTCAGACCATCTTGATGGACACCAGATGGGAACCTTTTATATCAAACTGCCAGGTACTGAATATTGTTCCAAAATTGTTAATAAGTAATAATAAGACTATTTTTAAAATGTGATTCCTTTAGGGATTCTACTAATGTTTGTGACATTTTAAAGCATTGAAAGAAATGAAATGATCACATCAGGCACATATTTGCCCAACAGATTTTCCAGATCAGAATACTAAGCCCTCTTAGACATCACAGAATCAATTTGTCATTTGACACTTGAAGTAAACAGCTCGTATAAAATGCCTGGATGGCTGGTCACAACCATCCAGTTCATTATCTGAACTGCTAGTAAGCCCTTCATGCCCTGTGTGCTTAGAGAGTATCTTAACTCTTAAGCTCCATTAGTAAACAAGGCTCTCTTGAATTCACTGTTAACACCCTACTTAGATGGTCTCTGCTGCTGGGAAGTTTTCAGCTTACTAAGCCCCTTGTTTTACCTCTTTTCCCTGCTCTAAACAATGTCATCTGAGACAGATGATGGCTTCCTGCCAGTGGACATTTCTAGACCCAGGATAAATGTGCTCTTTGCATTGAAAGAGATCCACAGGCTCTTTTTGTACTCATTTTGCTCTGACTCTCCAGTTGTCTGATCGCCATTTAGCCTTGGATGATTTCCTAGATTCACAGCGCAGGTGCCCTGATAAGCCATCGCGCTGTGTGGCCCTGGGAGAGGGTGCTGGACCCATGGCACGCTAATTCTAGGGAGATATCTGTAACAACCAGGGTCCCATGGAATAGTGGGCTCAGACTCAGAGTGGTTCAAAGTGAGTTATGGACTCTTGAGTTAGGTTCCTTGGGGTTAATGCCTTTACAGCTGTGTGACTCAGGGCAAGTGACAACCTCACTGTGCCTCAGTTTCCCAATCTATAAAATGAGAAAAATAATCATACCTACCTCACAGGTATTTATGCTAAGAATGAGGCATAAGTAAGATAATGCAAGTAAAATGCTTAGAACAGTATTTGGCATACCATGTTTTCAGGAAATGTTAAACGTTCTTACTCAGTGAAGTGTGGGATGACCATCTATCATAGACAAAGAGCTATTACATAAATACCTGTTAACCACATATAAGTAAGTAAGCTATCTCTAATTCTATGTTTTTTAAAAAAAGCCCCAACTTTGATACCATGTGGTTGAGTCAAGATGCAACAGGGTTGAAACTTGGTTCTACTTCTTATGAACTGTATAACATTTATTCTTTCATTCTGCCCATGTTTACTGAGCATTTCAGTATATGCTAGGCAGAAAGTTGGGCTGTAGGTATATAGTGGGGAGAAAAATCAAAATGGCCCCCGTCTTCATGGAGCTTCAATCAATTTTTTAACCTTTTTGTACCTCATTTTACTTATCTCTAAAATGGGGTAATAATATGACCTCATAAGATTCTCAAAAGGATTGAATGAGTTACACATACAAAGCTCCAGGTACATGGTAGTGAGCACTAAATAAGTATGAGTTCTCTTTCCTTTTCTCCTCAGGAGACAGTCTTTCCGTCTCTTGCACATGGTCAATACTCTTTATGTATCTGTTGATTTAAGTTCAGCTCTGGGTAAAAGATATTTAGTGCTTTAACCAGAATGCAATTTCTTGGCGTGATGTTGGAACCCGATTTTTAATGAAACCCGTCGTAAAACAGAAACAGCAGCAGCATTGTATGGTACATCAAGCACGTCGTGCTTTTCACTTTGTGCTCGCACGACACTGAGTTCCTACCTCTAAGGTGGGACTTAGGATGTTATAGCACATATTTCCTTATATATCTTGTATTCCCAGCTGGAGTTCTGCCCCGTGGAGGATCTCAACACCATATGCAGTTCACTGCTGGGGCCTGTTGATGTTTTCCTCCTAAATATCCCTCCATCCTCTCCCCTTCTCATCTCTGTACTTCTTTTTTTTTGGGGGGGGGCGGTATGCGGGTGTCTCGCTGTTGTGGCCTCTCCCGTTGCGGAGCACAGGCTCCGGATGCGCAGGCTCAGCGGCCATGGCTCACGGGCCCAGCCGCTCTGCGGCATGTGAGATTTTCCCGGACCGGGGCACGAACCCGTGTCCCCTGCATCGGCAGGCGGACTCTCAACCACTGCGCCACCAGGGAAGCCCATCTCTGTACTTCTTGACCCTAAACCAAGCTGCTGTGAAGCATCTTGTCTAGTCTGTTGCAGTCCATAGCTGATTTTCCCGATCCCCTCTAGCTGGCTTTTGATCTGTTCTCCACCCAGAAGCTGGAATGATCCTCTCATTCCTCTGCTTAAAGCTGTCCAAGGCTTCCCACTGTGCTCAGGATAAAAACCCTTGTGTGGAATTGAAAGGCTCTGCATGTACAATCAACACCTTCCAATAACCATATAACATGAGCGACGTATGTAACTTCTAGTAATCATCTTAAAAAATTTAAAAAAAAGCAGCTGAAATTAATGATATATTTTATTTAACTCAATATATCCAAATATTATCATTTGAACATGCAACCAATATACATAATTATTGAGATATTTTGCATTTATTTTCGTGCTAACTCTTCGAAATTCAGTGTGAACTTTGCATTGACAGCATGTTTCATTTTGAAGGAGCTGTGCGTGTGCTGGACACCCCCTTCCCATCTTGAGCTACACTCTCGCTTCTTTCCTGCCCATTCCCAGCTTACAACCACATTGACCTTCTCAGGGTTCTTTTCCACCGCTGGGCTCTCTTCTGAGGCTTTTCCACATGCTATTCCATCCCATCCATCCCTACCCCGTTACCCAGTACTCTCTCATTTATCTCTTCAGAGTGTCTCCCTCAGTGAATTTTGCCCCGGTGTCCCCGTCAACGTTGGCTTCTTTGTGTACGTGGAGAAGCATACCCCTCCATTGGAATCCACACTTTAATTTGTCATTATAAATTCATTAGTGTGATTATTTTATCAACATCTGGCTGCCCGCTACACCAAGAACCCCATGATAGTAGGTGCCTTGTCTGTTTTTCTCACCCGTGTACTCCTACTACACCTAGGACAGCACTTGGGTGTTGAATGAATGAATGAATATATGAATAAACGTGTGAACCACATGGTTATTGCATGAGTTAATTTATTTGATCCTCAGTTCAGCTCCATAAATGAAAGAGAGTAAGTAGAATAAGATGGGCCAGTTCTCAAACTCAGGATTTTCTTACTCCCAATTCCTTGTTCTCTCCTTGATGCTGCAATGAAGAAAAATAAAACAAATTTGGGGAAATTTCTGATATATGCGTTGCCTTTGATATTCCCAAGTACCTGAAACTATACTTCTATTCTTTAGCTATCAGGATGTCTATGGAAATATGCTTCATGGGGACTACAGGTATTTCTGCAACCACATTTTTTTAGGACGTATTTAAATATAGGCACCATGTGGTAGGCTTTTTTTTTTCATCCTCTGCTTAGATTTTAATTTTTAGAAGTACATGCATTTGAGGACTGATGCAAAAACCTCAGCTAGTTACTAGATTTTGCCTGAATGAATAATGAGTTAATGGGGGGACGAGTGCATGGATGGATGCTTTCCTCAGCCTCCCTCCAGTTTCCTCATCATAACGGGGATGAAGGCTAAGTCATTACCAGAACCACCCCCTGCAACTTTTTTGCTTCCACTGCATCTATTTTTTAGCATTCACTGAGCAAAAATAACTTTGTGATGAATTCCCTTTTATTCTCGTTTACATAAACACTTCAGGATAACATCTCTGGCAGCACAGAGATACCATGCAACTCAAAAACAAAGATTTGTCTTCCTAGCAGCTTGAGTCCCCTTAAAGTCAGGGGATGGAGGAGAGAGAGAAAGGGAGAGCAAGAAGGCATCCACCGAACTTTCCTTAAGAAGAATGATACACGCCCAAGGACTGTCACATCAGGCAGTGGGTTTGAATCTCTTTGATTAGCGTTCAGTGAGGTAGCGGGTATGCTATAGGCTGGTTATCAACGTGAGGACGAGGTTGCTTCTACACTCAGCACAGAAATATTGCTGTTTACGTCCTTTCTTTAAATATCTTTTAGAATGTCATTTCAAGGGTAGGTGATTATCATAAAAATACACTCTCCTGGCTGTTGGCTGGGATAAAGCAGGAACTCTTTGTCATAGGAGCTGCCTGCCCCAACATACCGGCATCCGTAAAGTTTTTCCTGCAGTTTTCTGCAGATATAACTGGCAGACTGACTGGTGCGTTGTAACTGAACTCTGAATAGTTGTGGCGTGTCCTTGATTACAGTAGGACTCGGTAGTTGATGACAAGAAACAGAGAAGACGTGGCATATACCTTTTGTCATTTTTTAAAATAATTGAGGCTTAAGGAGACAAGGTTTCTGTAATTAACCTAGAAATACGACTGCTGTTCTCTCACATTGATTTGTCACCACATTAACAAGGTTTGTGGAAGGCAGAGAGCAGGGAGAGGTGACAGCCTGAAAGATGCAGGGGGATTGAAACAGACCAAAGTGTGATGTGTCTCTCTCAGCTGTGGTTTAGTCTGGCTTGACCCTTCCCTGTGCAGGACCTTGACTGAGGTTGAGACCAACATCAACTTATTCTAATACTACCCAGATTATCTTTGAAAGGTACATTGGACGACATTTCATAATTCAAAAATATTACAATTGGTATTTAAGACATCGTAAACGTATTACTGGGTTTTATCAATAACTTAGGAAAGCTCAACTAGCTTTTATGTGATCTTTGAGGACAAGAATTGTTTCTTCATCCCTTGATTCGATCAGTTAGTCATAAATCTGAGTACTTCTTGTGTGGCAGTCATAGATGCTGAGGGGATAGAGATCAAAGGTGGAGACAGGCATGCAGTGGTCTAGGTGTAATGTTATATATAACAGTAGAAGGAACTACTTGGGAGCTGGGGTTTGGGGTGGCAGTGGCATACATAATCCAGACTGAGATGAAGCTCAGTAAGGCTTTCTGGAGGAGGGGGCATCTGAAGTGCATCTGTGGGGAGTGAGGCAGAACATTCAGAAAAAACAGCTCGTGCACAACCATGAATGACTTTGACCTTCAGCCCTCAGTGGAGCGCCTGCTGTATTGCAGACTCAGCACGTGTTTATGACTGAAGGAATGAAGGGGCCGAGCAGAGCATCAGGCTTTTGCAGCAAATCCCACTTCACGGGTTTGTGGAACCCGATGAAATTGTAGTAATTTAGTGACATTGGCAGATCAGAATCTCTGTTGTAATAAAATGGCATAAAATACCAGGAAAAGCAAATGCCAAAGAAACAGAATGATTGGGACCACCAGGGAGTTTATACTGACATTTAAATACTGATCTGGGTCAGGGACAGGTGTGTGTGCACCACAAATTAAAGTGAAGCTCGATTCTGATGGACTTGGTGATGTGACCTCAGGGTAAACTGTTATCTAGACGCATAAGTCCATGACAAGCAATAAAAACAGAGTGGCTCTGCATCTGAGAAAGAATGCTGATTATTGTCAGGGTCTCTGATACCATTTGAAAGAAAATCCCCCATCTTTCTTAGGCTATTTCTCATGGCATTATTGCAAGTGGTGACCCTCACACCCTTCTGACAGTGCCCGTGAGATGGACCGAGGGAGTCCCTGCCTGCCACAGAGATGTCTTCTGTGGCGTGCCCTACCTAATAAAGTCAAAGGAGATTAGAACTGAACGTGACCTTGTGGAGTACCCCACATCAGACCTGGGTCACATGATATTTCCTCCCTCCCTCCCTTCCTTTCATCCTTCCTTCATTCCTCTCTTTCTTAAAATTCACACAACTTAACAAAACTGTGAATACTACATTTCAGAAAAAGGAGAAGACTAATCATGCAGGCAAGATTCCAAAATAGCACGGAATGTAAATTTATGGAGTAAGTAATGTTCCTTACGATGCTCTGGAGAGTCACCTTCGCACGCTACATTCAGCTTCTGCCAAACCAGTAACTAAAGACTGAGTATGAGAAGAAGAAAGCCTTCTAGATCCGTGGGTTCCTTTGACAGACAAGTCCCATCCATCCTCACTCAATTCTAGAACCTGTGGAAGATGGGCGAGCTGCCCATGGGGTGTGACCTGCAGGTAAAGAAACAGGGCTTTGGATTACCAAATGCCTTCTGCCAAATACAGAAATTTAAGGGAGAATACAAAGGGCCCTTAAACATAGATAATCTCACTCATGATAATGTAAATTCAAACTGCACCAAAAAACTGTTTCTCATTCATTAGACTGGTAGAATTCAGCAGTTTGACATCGCACTCGGTTGCAAAGCTGGGAGAAAACAAGCACTCCCATACGTTCCTAGAGGGAGTGCCAAGTGGCATAACCCTTATGGAGGGAGATCTGGAAATAATGAACAGAACTAGAGACGTATTTGTCCTTTGACCTAACAACCCCATTTCTGGGACTCTGTCCTAAGAAAACACCTGCACAAGAATGACATGACTTATGTATATAGTTTTCAATTTGGCCTTATTTTTAATGGTTCGACCACTTACTATCTGTGTGCCCTGTTAGTAAAATGATATGCTTATTAAATGTCTAACTCATTTTCCCATCTCTAAGTCAGAAAGAGGCTCTGGATCCAGGAGGAAGTGGCTTCTAGTTTGATGTCTCCCTCCCTTCAAAGGGCTTTCCCTGTATTAAAGGGTGTCCAGGCATCAAGATGGCAACTGTGATAGTATCATTTACCACCATCAGGGACCAACTGGGGAGATGAAATTGGGACAAAAGTTTCAAAGGGAGAAGTGGACTTTGGAAGAGGAGGTAGAGAGCATGTGGGCAGTTTTAAGGGAGAAGGGTACATCTGTGGGCTATACTCCTTTAGTTCTCTCTTAGTTCTCAGGCCAAGAATGATAACATGCCCAAAGTTTACTATAGCTGGGGATTCTTCTCACTGTTCTCAGCTCCAGAGAACGTTTTTTACTCACGATGTTAGAATGTTGGACTCCATGTGTTAGTGATTTAAAACGGGACATGAAAGGAGCGAGGTTAGGGTGGAAATTGTTTAATAATGGCCATTTTCCTTAATGAGAAATCCACAGGACTTGGATAGGCTATGAGGAACAGGGGAGGATCACAGAGGATGTCAAGTGTTCATGGCTGAGTGACCAGGAGAAGGATGGGGCCACAAGGAAGGGCTCTAGGAGAAGCATTGCTATTTTTTGCTTCATCTCTTTTTTAGCTGTCGGGGGTTGGCCCCCAAGGAGACACAGAGACAAAGCTATACGACAGCAAGCATACATTTGAGGAAGGGAAGTTTTGAGCTTTCAGGAGACTGTTTTCTAAAAGTATTCTCACCAAAACATTTTACCGAAAAAGATTTCCCCCCCTCTCCTCCTTAATAACTTTGTAATTGATGATAGAAAGTTATGGCTGAAGCAGGAGTAAGTCAGAAGGTGAACACAGAAGCGTGACTATGAGATCTCCACCCTTTCAGGAATCCAGAGATAAGAACTTAAAAATAAGGTGGGGTGTGGACCTTCCGTAAATGAGCTGTACACCCTGCCAGCTTTTAATACCCTCCCTAGTTTCTCATAGATGTACCAGATAAGCCACAAAGACTTGGAAGGCTCTTACTTGGTATTTGGTATAGACATGACTGGAGAATGGGGATTAACTCAGCTGGATCCAACAGACAAACATCAATGCCGATTTTAAATAACTTAGAATCCTGGTGTTAATTTAAAGTAACACTCTCCTTCTTAAAGCAGTCAAATTGTATGGGAAAAAAATTTTTTTTGAGCTAAAATGTGACCACATCAGTCATATTTTCAAAAGGAACTAAGTCAAATCTTAGAGACTTAAATCCTGTGTACACATAGAAGTCACCTTAAAGGGTCACTTTAGCCACTCTTTACCTATAGCCAAAATTGCTCCCAGTTTTATTTATTTATTTTTTTTTGGTGTGGTTCACGGGCCTCTCACTGTTGTGGCCTCTCCCGTTGCGGAGTACAGGCTCCGGATGCGCAGGCTCAGCGGCCATGGCCCACGGGCCCAGCCGTTCCGCAGTATGTGGGATCTCCCCGGACTGGGGCACGAACCCGTGTCCCCTGCATTGGCAGGCGGACTCTCAACCACTGCGCCACCAGGGAAACCCGCTCCCAGAATTTTAAAGAACAAAGTTGTATGTTATAGTCTTCATAATCAAATTAAATTCTATGCCTGTTTTTGTTACTGAGTTCTGATGACTCATAAGTTTCTTTGAGTTGCCAGGGATTATGGAAAGAGAATTCACCAGCCTTTGTATAACGAATAGAAATGTCCACTCCCCAATGGAAGGAACAGCATGGGAAAGCATAAGGTTGGCATTTGAGACATGCACTGAAATCTTATACTCCACAGTAAACATCCTGGTTTATTCTTAGCTTTGGAGAATATTATTTCAGAAATAATAATCTTAATTTTCTGGGCTAAATTTAGCCTCTGCCACTTTAATTCCCTAATTGAATGTGTTCTTAAATTGAATTGTTCTCGGGATACATTGGGTCCAAACTCCAATGCAAGTGCAGGTTTCTTCCCTGAATTTTTGTGACTAAATTAAAAAACAACAAAAACAAACAACTAGGTGAATTCAAACCACTTATCTATTTATCTCTAAAGGAATAACTTGTCACAATTGTTGAGTATAGTCCTTAGTTAGATGGACATAAGCAAAGCTTATTTGAAAAACCTTTTGTTTTTCTTAGGTTGGCTTCTGCTTCTTTTGAATTCTTTATGACGGCACATATACCTATTTTGCATGGTGTGGGAGAGATCTGCTCTGAAAACCCTTTGATTTGTGTTTGCTCTACATCACCTTACGATCCCAGGGGAGTCCCTTGGATTTGTCGGTTTGAATCTTTCATTCGGATAACCTCCACAACCTCCAACACACAGGCAAGCTAACCCGTTAACTGTAGTACACAGAGTTCCTCACTGTCTCCATCAAAGCTTCCTCCCACCCTGCCCATCTTTCTTCAAGTTAATGAGCAATGGGCAGATTTTAGTGTATGCAGAAAGTTGTTTGGGAGTGCTTGCTCTGTCCTGGTTGGAAAGTGGGCTGAAATATAGGTATTCTGGCTCTCTGCTGAAGGCACTATTCAGTAGACCAGTCTACTCAGATATAATACATCACTAAGAACAGACACCAGAATTGGAGATAAGGGCACTGAAGACATCTCAGAAGATAAGTCGCGAGCAGCCCAGGAATCACTGTGGAAGGGAAGTGCTGTAAAGAAGCCTCTGTGACTCATGGCATCTTTCTCTCCTTTAGAACTTCTCATTGCAACCACTGTCTCCCTGTTCTCCATCACCTGTACTGCCTTTTAACCAGGGTGATGGGAACATGGGTGAGAAGCCAGAGATGAGAGGGTCAGGGGAAATGCCTCATCTCTACATCATTTCCATGGTATGTTTCAAATCTGTAATATGTACTCATTCACTCATCGCCTGTTTAGATGTCTCTGTATGAAAATAAAATTCAGACTCAGTCTCTACCTAATAAAGTAGGTAAGATGTGGCCCCAGTTATAAATTGCTAATATACAAATGTTGTAAAATAATGATACAGAGTATAGTGGGAGGTCCCATTCTTAGCCAAAAGCAAGTTATAATGCTTTACCTGAGACTGTCCAAATTTTCTTAGTGTATTAAATATTCCTTAGAAGAATATGCAGTCCTTTGCATTACAGGCAATAGGATAAGGACGGAGCTGTGAAGCTTAGGTGGACCTGCATTTGCCTTTCAGCTCTGTCACATAATAGCCCAGGCCCTGTGACAGGTCATATGCTCCTTGAAGCCCTAATTTCATCATCTGTAAAATGGCAACAGTAATATCTTCTTTTTTTTTTTTAAAGTTTTTTGGAATAGACGAACTTATTATTATTATTTTTTAAGGGAGATTGCAATTGACACATATACACTATTTATTTATTTTTGACTGTGTGGGGTCTTCAATGCTGTGCGGGCTTTCTCTAGTTGTGGTGAGCAGGGGCTACTCTTTCTTGCGGTGCACGGGCTTCTCTTTGCGGTGGCATGTCTTGTTGTGGAGCACAGGGTTTAGGCACATGGACTTCAGTAGTTGTGGCACGCAGGCTCAGTAGTTGTGGCTCGTGGGCTCTAGAGCATGGGCTCAGCAGTTGTGGTGCACGGGCTTAGGTGCTCCGCAGCATGTGGGATCTTCCCGGACCAGGGCTCGAACCCATGTCCCCTGCACTGGCAGGCAGATTCTTAATCACTGTGCCACCAGGGAAGCCCAATAATGTCTTCTTGACAGGAAAATTTTTAGGATTAAAGATAATTTATACCAAGTTCCTACCAGAGTGTCTGGCTCATTTACAGGTACTCAAAAAGTGGTAATTTATGCTAATCGAAAGAGTAGTTTTTGTGCCTTTATATTTTATAACATCTTTTGGTTTTGTACAATAAGATATATTATGCTTAAAATAATATTATGTATGTAAAATGAATGGTATGCCAAATTTAAATATAGAGTAATAGTTCAGCTATACCCAGAAATGCTTTTCGTTTGTTTGGGTGGAAGTGGTGCTTGGTGGGGCAATTGTAACACATAAATATTTATCGAGAACAGATATATAGCATATTGATAATACAGCTTTAGACAAATTTTGGCTTCCTTGGGTGAAATGGATTTAAAACACTCATACAAATATGATATAAGTAATATATAAGCACAAACATTCTAGTGACGAAAAAAACCATAAAATTAACTAGTAAAAAAAGATGGCTAAGCTATGAATTTAGAAGAATGCATGGTCTAAGACAAAAGCCCAGACTTTTAGTCTTTGATATTTAATGGTCTCTGGATGTGAGTATTTCTCCTTACTTTGGTGCTCTGTTTTAATATTAATATTACCATTAACAGTCCCCTCTTGAGGAAATAGGAACAATTGTGTGTTACTGGGAAAATGTCATATTTCTTTTTCTGCTTTGCTTCAAACTTTTTTTTGACTCGTACATTAATCTCATCCTTTTTGGAATTATCATAGATAAGTCTAATGTTAAAAAGATGATATGTTTTTCTTTTCTAGTTTGTTTTGTTTTCAAAATTACTTTGGAAGGCTGCCACGTTTGCAGAGAGTGCGACCTGAAGATAGGCCTTACCTTTTTGTTGTTGATAAATACCTCGCTTAATGATTACTCCTTACATGCCAGGCACTGTGCCATGTGCTTTTCATCTGTTAGCTCTTTAATCTTCACAGTAAGTCTGTGAGCTAGACTCCCATTATCCCCTTTCACGGAGGAGACAGTTGAGGTTCAGAAAGGAACTTAAGTGAGGTCAGTTAGCTAGTATGGGGAAGGAATGGGATTCACTTTTGTGTCTCTCTGACTTCAATTGTAAGCATAAAATATTTCGTCTTCCTCTTTTTTTTTTCATAAAAAGCATTCTCAACAGAAATTCCCAAATCACTCATTCATATTCATCCCCACGTCCCGCATGTCTCTCTGTCTCTCTCTTTCCCTGCCCCCATCAGCTGTCATGATTGAAAGTTGATGGGAGCAGGGAATGGAGAGGACACAATGCTGAGACTGTAATTATGATGACGACATGGCCTCAGTCTTTTATTTTTTTGCGGCACGCGGGCCTCTCACTGCTGTGGCCTCTCCCGTTGCGGAGCACAGGCTCCGGACGCGCAGGCTCAGCGGCCATGGCCCATGGGCCCAGCTGCTCCGCGGCATGTGGGATCTTCCCGGACCGGGGCACGAACCCGTGTCCCGTGCATCGGCAGACGGACTCTCAACCACTGCGCCACGAGGGAAGCCCTAGATAGGTTCTTTGATGTGATGGGAGATCTGATATTTTCCTTTTAGGATCACAGTGATGGCTCTTCCCTAACAGTTCTCAGGACGATCAAAATACAAAACTGGAAGGAGCCTGCACAGTTAGCTAAGCCAGCCCTTGTTTTTACAGAGGAGGTGTTATGCCTGCCTTCAGAGACATTAAATGACTTCTTCCTCGGATGCCAGCGGATAGAAACTGCAGTTTGAACCAGAATCTCATGCATGTTCAGTATCATTTTTGCCCTTCATACTGTCTTCCAGTTCTTGAAAATGTTTCAGTCCTGTGAGAAAATTAAGAGGAAAACATCTTCTCAACTTCTCTGTAACTCCCAAATTACTGATCTTCTTCTTTTGGTAAATAAATAAGCACTGGAGCAAACACAGCTAATTTTTTTTAAACATTTAAAAAATTCTAATTTAAATTGCTTGTAAATTTGAATGTGGATCCCTAGACAAAAATCAAAAACAAAAACATATGAGTTGTGAGCTGTCATTTTATTTCATTTCTATATTTTATTACTAGTGATGTGGTTGATTTGTTGGTGAAAATATAGAAAATACATGGGCTTTAGAATTAGAAAACCTTCCTTTAAATTTAGGATTAAACACTTATGTCTGTGTTGGAATTCACATTCGATAATTCTAAACGTGTTTTCAGATCTGTATAGTGGAGATGATAGTAAGAAACAGTTGTGCTCTGAGGAATAAAGGAAGGTGATATATTAAAGAGCCTAGCACTCTGCTTTATAGAAGATACTTAGCAACTTTTAGTTCTCTAAGAATAATGGACGAGGGAGGTGCCAAAATCTTTTTACTAACAAGTCCCTCAGTGTGATTTAAAAAAGACAAAATTAGGGCTTCCCTGGTGGTGCAGTGGTTGAGAGTCCGCCTGCCGATGCAGGGGACACGGGTTCGTGCGCCGGTCCAGGAGGATTCCACATGCCGCGGAGCGGCTGGGCCCGTGAGCCATGGCCGCTGAGCCTGCGCGTCCGGAGCCTGTGCTCCGCAACGGGAGAGGCCACAACAGTGAGAGGCCCGTGTACCGCAAAAAAAAAAATAATAATAATAAAAAAGACAAAATTCCTTAACTGTGTATTTTTCCTTTTCAATATCCTATACTACTGACTCCTAAATCTTTCCCTTTGTCACTAACATGAGACGTTTTTTTCTTATCTCACATTTCACTACTGACTTTTTGTTTTAAACTAGACTACTGTGCTTGACTGAAATCAAAAGGACATCATAGACAATGAATTACTGCATTTATTCCATTATATCTTCTAATATAAAGAAGGAAATAGCCAAAGAGATAAATAAATGGTGACTAAATGAAGATCCCAAGTTTTGGCCAGTAATGTTTCACCTTTATTTCAAGAGTTATAAGTTAAAGTAATGAACAATATTTTGAAAGTATTTAGTTTCCTTGATTTAAAAATCATTAATAGATCGTTTCATTAAAGCCAATAGATGTTATACATAGTTAAAAAAATCCTGGTATCGTTAAAGAAAACTCATATATTTTCTCACTGAACCTTCCCAAGAATTCTGCAGTATGTGTGTTATTCCCATTTACAGATAAGGAAACTAAGGGTCAGAGAGGTTAACTATGTAACTTCTTTGATGTCACGTTTATAGCGAGGTGAAGCTAGGCATTGAACTGAAGTTGTCTGGCTCAGAACCCTGGGTTCTCCTCATTGTTCCTTGCTGACTTCTTTGATAGTACATGCAAAGGCCCTGTGGTGAAAGGAAGTGTGGTATATGAGATCCTCAGAAATCTTCTGCCTTTTATGTGGTTAAATGTATGGGTGAGAAGAAGCTAGGTAGCTTTCTAGGAAGTGCTGAGGTAGCACTGGCTTTCTGTTTACTGCAAACTCAACACCTGGCCACATCCTTCTTAAATCATCTTATTCCAGCCTGAGGGGAAACAACACTCAGTTTCCCCTGAAGGACTGAGATCTGTGTCTATCCTTACCATTAATGTATTGTGTATTTCTTATATGCCTTACACTGTGCTGAGTACTTCACACCATTTTATCCATTTCATGCTCTGTCCACTCTATGAGGTGTCTACTACAAATTTGAAGATTGGAAATAGATCTCTTAAATTTAGCCCATCCAAAGCAACTCTTGGTTTACATTCCTTTCCTCACCCAAGCCCTCACCTCTCTCTGGGTTCCTGGTTCCAATAAATATCATTCTCATTTACCCAGTTGCTCAGAGCAAAAACCTAGCAGTCATCCTTGATCCTTTCATTAGTAAATGAGTATCTCCTCCTTCTAAAAAATGTCCTGTCTCTCCGTCTCGCGTCACCTCCGCAGCTTGTCCAAGCTACCACCGTCTCTCTTCAGATACCTGATTCCTTTCTTACCCATGATCCACTCCATCCTCTCTCAGCTCCCCAGTGAATTCTTACATAGCAGCTGGAATGATCCTTTAAAGTCTAAGTCAGATCCTAGCATTCTCCTGTGTAACCAACTCCAGTGTGTTCCCATCACGCTTAAAAAAGAAAAAGTCAGACACAGGACAAGCCCTACATGATACCGCACATACAAGGAATCTAAAATAGTAAAACTAATAGAAGCAGAGAGTAGGATGGTGGTTGCCAGAGGCTGACAGTGGGGGGTTGGGGGGGGGAGGAAAGAGGAGTAACCTTACTAAAAGGTTACTAAGTTTCAATTTTACAAGGTGACTAAGTCCTAGTTATCTACTGTGCAACATAGTACCTATAGTTAACAATACTGTATTGTGTGCTTAAAGATTTGCTAAGATGGTGGACCTTATGTTAAGGGTTCTTGTCACACACAAATCCATACTATTGGCTACAGACCCCATGTGATCCAGCTCTACCCTCTTTTTCCCTTATGCATCTTGGCCATATTGGCCTTCTTGGTATTCCAACCGTTCCACACTCATTTCTGCCTCAGGACTTTTGCACTTGCTATTCCCTCTGGAAAGCTTTTTCCCGAAGTAGCCTCACGTCTTCATTTCACTCAGCTCTCTGCTCAAATATCAAAAAGGCCTTTACTACCTATTGTGTTTAAATATCACCTTCACCATCACCCATTTTATATTCCTACTACCCTGCTTTATTTTTCTTCACAAGATTGACATTACTTTATATATATATATAAAGTAATGTCAATTCCTCTGGAAAGTTTGTTCCATGGGATCATAGTATCATTCTTGTTCACTGTGTAAGCGATATTTGTAACATTTTTTGGTACATAATAGCCACTCAAAACATAATTGTTGGGACTTTCCTGGTGTTGCAGTGGTTAAGAATCTGCCTGCCAATGCAGGGGACACGGGTTCGAGCCGTGGTTTGGGAAGATCCCACATGCTGGGGAGCAACTAAGCCTGTGTGCCACAACTACTGAGCCTGCACTCTAGAGCCCATGAGCCACAACTACTGAGCCCACATGCCACAGCTACTGAAGCTGCACACCTAGAGCCTGTGCTCTGCAACAAGAGAAGCTACCACAATGAGAAGCCTGTGCACCACAACGAAGAGTAGCCCCCGCTCACCTCAACTAGAGAAAAGCCCACAGGCAGCAACGAAGACCCAACGCAGCCAAAAATAAATAAAGTAAAATAAATAAATTTACTAAAAAACCTCATAATTGTTGAATGGATAAATCAGTGAACAAGGAAGTCCTACAGAGGGTAAGCTAATTGCCACATTTCAAAGAGCCTGTAAGTGACAGAGCCAGAATTTGAGCTCAGGCACAGAAAACTACGCAAATTCTATCCAAAATTCTGTCTACTGCCTTGATTCTGTGGAATTGTTCATGTCATATGCTGTACCTTGATATGTGTACAAAAGGAGACATGGGAAATAGAAAGTGGAATCAGTGTTTTTTCCATCTCTTAACCTGCTTGTATGTGGGCTGATTACTCAGGGAAATAAAAGCCAGACTGAAACTTAGTGAAACACAGATGCTGGTTGAAAATATGCGCAGATTATTACTCAATTTACAATTACTCCAAACTTGAATGATCATAGAGCTCCAAGATTTTTTTTTTTCTTCCCTTAGTTTATCCTCTGTAAATTTTGGTGCCTTTAGACAGGATACAGACAAAACAACTTAGCCCCACAGGTCATTCTTCTCTGTTTGGCACTCAGACTTTTTTCCCTCTTTGCCTTCCTGTGTCCTACATTCCATTTGGGGGACTGTACTCCAAAGGCCAGACTTGTCACTTCCATTATAGCAAGAGCTCTGGTGGAAGAGAATGAAACATTGACTCAGGCTTGTTCTTTTTCCCAGAAAGGGTCACGATAACTCTGGTGGCAGGCGGTGGTCCTGGGAGGAATGGTGCTGTAATTTCAAGGCTGGGACTGTTCCAACACGGAGTGCTGGGCCTCACCCCCAGATATACTAATCCATCTGGGGCAGAGCCCTTGAACTTATATTTCTAACAAATTCCTGGCGATGCCCATCCACTTGAACACAGAGTACAGTGATAAAGAAAGAAACTGCCCGTCGCAACTCTAGCAAAAGAACAACTTGGGAAAGGAATCTTGCTACTCATGCCATCAATTACTTAGTGTTTGCAACACAGAAAAACTAAAACAACTCCAAATGTAGACATGCACAGCCAGGCTTCCTGAGTCTTAAAGGCAGCTTGTTCGTTCTGAAGACTACAGTCAGGATCCTTCAGGAAAATCAGAGGTTTTCAAAATGCAGATTTTCTGGTCATTGTAAAGCATCATGGCTCAGAGTTAGGGATACTCAGACACAACTTTGCTTCATTTTTCTTCTATTCATTGACTGACAGCTCTGGGAATAAATCAGTGGCCCTGTCCATCTAAGAGCTGGAAGGTATCATCTGTCATATTCTTGGCTGTGGAGTTCTTTCTCTGACATTCTCCTTGGGGCTCCCAGGAATCTTCTGGATGCTTTCCTACATAGCTCCAATATAAGTGTGTTTTCTTCCCCATCACGCTGCAATTTCCTTTGCAGATAAATGGAAATTTAGTCGTGAAGCACCTCTACTGGTTTTCCAACATGTTTATTTTTAAATGTGTATGTTGTATTCATGAGGCAGAGATGTAGTCATTCCTTTTAAAGTGTGTGGTAAGAGGTATGGGATCTGTGAAGAGTAGTCGTACCAAAATGAAAGCTTTCTGCTCTGCTCTGATTGTGACCAAAGGAGATGGAGTGTTCAGATGTTTACTTTTCACGCTTATCACCCTGAAACGTGGGCATCCACCACACAATGAAGAGAGTGTCTTGACCCTGAAGGATCCAGTAGGATTAGAAAAGCCTTGTATTCCAATCTTGGACTACTCAAACTGAGCCAGTCACCGAATTTGAAAATCCAAAACACCATCTTGCCCCTTTTCGAAAACAGACAAACAAACAAAACACTGCAGGTAACTCCCAAAGCTGTCCACGGTTTGTTCATCCTAACCAGTGCCGATTGGTTCATAAGGTGATTGGTCGGGGCAAGAGAGATTGGTTGGGGAAGCGTGTGTATGTGCTCTCAGATCTCAAATGCTTTTTACCACATTTAATGCTCAGTTTTGAGTATCAGGTTCAAGAATTCTTGGCATCAGTCCGGGAATCTAGGTCGTGCTAGGTACGCAACCTGAGGCCAGTCCTGAACAAGAGCTTCCCAGCAGGCTCAACCTCAAAATTCTAAACTTATGTACATTGGGCTAGATTGGCCGAGACTAAGGCCACTAGGAGACTTAAAGTTTGTGATTTTTTTTTTCTCACAGCGTTTAAATATTGCTTCATAAGATAGTTTACTGTCCACAGATCTTTCTGAGTGCATTTCTCTTAGTTGTTTTTCTCTGTAATAGTTTACATTAAAATAAACAGTGGGTCTGGGTGTCTACTCAAAGATGAACTTTCTCAGAGACAAAACCACTACTGCATGTTCGTAGTGCATACCTGGGGTGACCCTCTTTCTTGTCCCTTTTGTCTTCTGTCATTAAGGGACAGGGGAGGGGTTGGATAGAAATTCTTTACACTGCACTGAATTCTTTACACTGCACTGTTTGCACTGAATCTCTCTCTCCACTGCATCTTCCCTCACCTACATTGGCATAGACTCACACCTTGACCCCTTAAAATAATATTGCAGTAAGTCCCAGACAGACAGCTTGTGAAAGGAGCAGAGCCTGTCTTTTTTAATTGTCCCAGGAAAAGGCAGGTGATTTTGATCCTCTGCTGCTAACAAGTCGATATTTTAAATAACTCTAGCAGAGTATGTTTTTCACATCTGCCCTCGCTGACCCCTTCTTTCTTACAAAATGACTTCTCCAAGGCTTAGGTCAGTTAGTTTCCCTGGACCTTTTCTCCCCTCTTATGGCTGATCCCCTAGATTGACGTTGTACAGACCCTGTCTTCCTCATAAGATTGTGAAATTCCTGGGACCTCCATCCCTGTACCTGACCCAGGTACTGGCATGTAGTTGACCCTCAGTTGATTATTGAATGGCTTTGTATGTTTGGGTCACCAACCTTTCCATAATAAAAATGGAAAGGAATATTTCTGAGCTTCACCCAATCATGAGCAGAAGCTTAAGAGTTTTTCTTTGATTCCAAATGACAAGTAGAGTGGTCTGGAAACTCCCGAAGCAGTTTTCAAACTATATTTTCCATTCACATATTTCTTCAGTCTGTTGTGAACCTCTTTACCCTTAATCAGTAATAAACACAACTATAGAACTTATGGTATATTTGTATTTCATTTATAGAAATCGATGCCTTTGTTTTAAACCCTAGCCAGCTCTGCATAATTACCTGAACAATTTTGCATATGTAGGTATGCAATCCTATGGGCCCTAGTACATACCAGGTTGACGGTCACAGGCACCAGTGTTTTCACCTGATCTGAATGGGTTGATATTTCTTAAGTGAATAGAAGAGTTCCTGGAGAGTAATAAGTGCTACATAAATTTTAATGAAGTTATCTCAAGTGACCTTAGAGATGATTATTCTAGAATTTCCTAAACTGTTACTTAAAACTTGAGTTTAAAGTTCATAGGTGCTGTTTATAGGCATGTTCATAGGTGATGGACAAGAAAAGGTAGGGCAGGGCTTCCCTGGTGGCGCAGTGGTTGAGAGTCCGCCTGCCGATGCAGGGGACACGGGTTCGTGCCCCGGTCCGGGAAGATCCCACGTGCCGCGGAGTGGCTGGGCCCGTGAGCCATGGCCGCTGAGCCTGCGCGTCCGGAGCCTGTGCTCCGCAACGGAAGAGGCCACAACAGTGAAAGGCCCGCGGTACTGCAAAAAAAAAAAACAAAACAAAAAAAACAAAACAAAACGGTAGGGCAGAAGGGAGTTATCCTATGGCCAAACAGATCGAGGAAATGCATCACTGAACAGAATTTAAAAGGTTTATTTGCAGCTGAACTCTTTAGAGAGTCTATTATATACTACTCTGACTCTTTTTAAGTAGGCGTTTCCCAGGTTTTACATTGAATCATATATCTTTTGCCTTCCCTTTTTTGTGTTGAATATTTCACAGAGAAAGAGAGTCTTGATTTAGTCCAATATCTCCATAATTAGATGAGGTCTTGAAGGCTTAAGTCCTGAAAGTCCAAGCTTATGCAGAAATTACAGGATACAGCTGGAATTGGGCTTGCTATCTTTTACTGTATGTGGTGAGGACGTCTGTGTGGATAAGTTTCATCCAGGTATAAATCTTAAAGTGGTGAGAACGTTTAGCACAGTGTCAGGGATACGGAATACTGTTCATATTTTAAGTGACTGATCTTTTAGTTACCCCCTAAACTCTCTGGGTTTCCATCAGCTCAGATATAAAGTATAAGCGGATAGTAATGCACATTGCAGTTTATTCCATGAGAATTTAGAATCATCAAGTGCAACTGTGATAGTGTACATTCCAGTTATTAGAAGGAGCCACTTTTTAAGTAATTTCCCCAACTTACTTGTCACCATAAACCATATAACAGCACGTTGACCCCCAGGCGGAATACATAGAGAAAGCAAGTTTTAACATTTGTTCAATTGAAATATAGTTGATTTACAATATTGTGTTAGTTTCAGGTGTACAGCATAGCGGTTCAGTATTTTTGCGGATTCTACTCCATTATAGTTTGTTACAAGATAATGGCTATAATTCCCTGTGCTATACAGTGTATCCTTGTTGCTTATCTGTTTTATACATAGTAGTTAGTAGCTGTTAATTCCATTCCCCGATTTGCCCCTCCCCGCTTTCCTCTCCCTTTTGGTAACCACGAGTTTGTTTTCTGTGTCTGTGAAGCAGCTCCTGTTTTGCATAGACATTCATTTGTATTATTTTTTAGATTCCACGTGTAAGTGACATCATACAGTATTTTTAACTGAAATTTTCCAGAAACTCTTCATTTCCATCTAGCCATTCATCCATTTCTCTTCCCATTCATGTTCTATTACTCTCTTTTCCAGTATCAGGATACTGGAAAAATGTTGGGACCTCCACAACAACAAAATTTCTGTATCACAGTTAAAGCATGGTTTAAGAAAACTTAAAAACATGACTTACATACGTATAAAGAACGTGTCAAAAATTTATTCAACTTATTTATTAGTTAGGGATTCAGTAAGATCACAAGTCCAGTTTAAAGAGCCAAGTATGTATAGGCCATTTAATAAATGCTAGACTAAGATTGCTGTTCGAGATACAGAAGCGGTTAGTACATATCTACTGAGCAATACATTGCAACCTTTGGGGTTATCTTTTCTATCAGACATAAATTACTTATACCAGACAAAATTCTCCACGTTAACACAAAACTTCAGTAAGTCTTGGACCTTGAATCAATAACAAACAAACTGAACCAGCAAAACATACTTTCCCTAAATAATTAAATAACCCTTGGTTAGGTCTGTGCCCTCATGTGATACTGAGAGGACATGCTATCCACCTTTTTGCCTTTTTCTAAGGTTAAAAATGTTTTTCCTTAATATCATAAGCAGTGTCCATACACTAGGCAGATAGGGTACATCATTTTAGAAGGATTTGCTAAATCTGCCTCAAGTGTGAGAATTCTGATCCTCCTTGGTGGTCCGTGCAGTGAGATTTGGCCCATTATCACCATTGCCCTGTGGGTGGCAGAAATGGAAGTCATGCATAAAACCAATATTATTAATAATGTTTTTAAAATAACCTTATGGTTTAAAAGAGTCCATGTTCATATGTGCTGAAACCTAGGACTAGAATCCAGGTCCAAAACCATGATGTTTTAACTGGTGGTTGATATTTGCTGGAATCTCATAAGACCTGAAAGGCACAATAGTTCGATTGGTTATGTATTTTGAAAACACTACAGCATTTTTGTTATTAAAAAAAATTTCTAGTTCATAGGAGGTAAGCCCAGGAAGGACTTAGTTCATAGGAGGTAAGCTAAGGATCAGCAAAGCCATGGAAGGAACTCTCTTTCATTTTACAAAAAATGCCCAGAGCTTCCATCTCAGTTACTTGATTTAGACTCCAGAGCAATCTAAATGTGTTTTTGTGGTGCGATGGTTCTAGTTAGAAGGGTAGTTAAGGCCAGCTGAGGGGACAACTGTTGACCACCACCACTTGCTTTGCTTTATTTATCCATCCAAATTTGCGACATGCATTTGAAAATCAAGCTAACCCTAGGGAAAAGCGCTTGCTAATGCTCTTTGAGCTCCTTCCTGAAGATGAATTAACCTGTTTTGGGGAAGGCAATGAATTGCTGATCTCACTTTTTCATATGTGAAAAAAAAAAAAAGGCACGAAACACCAGAGAGCACACAAAGCAAAGCTAGTCCTGTATCAAACAAGGAAGTAGCCCAGGTTACTTCCCCTCCTCTGTAGACTCCACTCCTTTCTACTCTTGGGCATCAGCTCCTTCAAGAGCTTTCTCCCAAATGGAAAACATAAAATGACCCATAGTAGGTTATAAGATGGCTGACGATAGCCCAAACTGTGAACTTTTTCAGGAGAATTTGTATTTGTGCAGGAATCAAAGCCTTAAGCAAAAAGGAACAAAAACTCAAGCCTAGCTCTCTGGTGTGTTTTGGGCAGGGAGAGGGTGCTTTGCCCTCTCATTGTCTCTGAAATAACTCCCTCAGACTTCCTCCAGACCTCCACACCTATGAGGCTGACTTGCATGAAGAACTTGCATTTTCCTTGCTCTCCCGCTGAGCTTGCAATTTAGCAAGAAATGGATTAGCCTGGGTCAGACTTAGGTATTAAACTCTGAAAACCTTGAGCACTGTGGGGTCCTTATGCTGGGTAGAGGATCACACAGCAAAACTCCTGAGCCTAGACTTGGGTTTCTCAAGGAGGAAATGGAGAGCTGTGTTTGACAAGCCCAGTCTCCCAATTGCCCTTTTGACCAATTTGCCCGATCAATTTGCAGAATGAGGACAGAGCATTTGAACCCGACACGGTCCTTATGGATAGCAAAGGTATATGTTGATCAGAATCGTAGACCACCACTTCTAATGTCTAAAGAGTACCTAAAATATCTTGACTTTAAAACAAATTGGCCAAAATTTAACAGGGGTACAGGCTACAGTGAGCACCGGGACCTTCTGTTCTCTGTATGTGAACATTTTTATTCTGCTTCACGTGACTATTTATTCTCCATAGGTATCCACAGTGCACATTAAAACCTCGAAAAAATCATGAAGTGATGAAATGTATTCCGCTTTATTGGCCTAGTATTTTTAACTGAATTTGTGAAGGTATGCAGAATAGGTATACATAGGATATATTGTATTTTGATTATTTTTTGCATGATGTATGTTCATGATTTTTCGAATTACACAGTGGTATCTATCCGTCTGTCTATCTATACAACCACCTCTCTGTTTGGATACACCTTAGAAATTGAAAGTATCCCACAATACCTAACTCATACTTCCTTACCCGGTTCATTGCTAATAATCGAGTACTTTCCAAATATCCCTATGCACATGCCAAACATTCACTGGTTACATACACAATGGCTAAAGGGGATCATAGATTGCATTCTATTCCATAACCTGCATTATTCACTTAAGAGTATATACTGGACAGTTTTTCATACCTGTGCATAACTTATTTACCTTGTACTTCAATTATTTTCTCTTTTGATCTGGTATTGTGAAAAAGGTAAAGGACATGGTTCTAAAACAAATTCCAAGACCAAGTATATATAAAAATGACGGAGTGAGTTGACTTTAGAGGACCCTCAGCTTCTCTGTAGCTGGATGGCCACAGCTCTTGCGAGAAGCTCAAAGCACGGCTGCCTCTACCTATAGATGAAATGCAGCGAGAGAATGCACGTTCCCTTTACCTAATCACTGACCATCTTTAAACAGGATACTCTGATCTGCCGTGAGCATCACAGCCTACCAGACAGCAGTTGCTGCAGATAATGGCATCTTGGGAATGAGGCACCTATTATTTGCATGCTTGCTAAGAACTAAACAAAGAAACCTGAAAGAAGGTGCTGGAGGCAAATAGTGGGCATTTGTTTACTAATATATAAATCGTCTTGGTGTTTGAACTTCAGACAGATTCTGCGCTTGTGTGATCTGTGTTGGGGGTATTGAATTTTCTTTGCCTTGGGTGTACAAGAGCAGCCCATTCACTGAGACCAGCAGTCTGGTTTCCAGGAAAGCTCACCATCTGTGGCTTAACAGGTAGTTCTATCATAAGATCGTGTATTCATCGGTAACTTAAATGCTAATTCCTGTTTATCATTTCAATTATGTTTATATTTATGTTTCCTTATATTTCTAATGTGTAATATATTGTTTTCAAATATTTCAAGTCACAGCTATGTGTCGTTAGTCTAGCATTTTATTGGATTCCTCTAGTGTGTATGGTATAACTTTCAGTACCTGTTAGGAGATCTTAACAAGCAGAAAATCTAATTACTGAAGACATTCACCATCTAATTTCAGAGTAAGAATCATCACTAGTTTTTGTGATAGAAACATGTTATTGTGACTTATTGCTGGGAACACACCTGCAGTCTTGTTAGTTACACTTCTCAATAATCATTCACACATATTTATTGGGTACTTTCAATAGCGTCTGATGCCAGATGAGGACATTTACACAGCAGGAGCAGAATCAAGGACCGTGTTTTGTGGGCCAGGAGCCTTGACTTGTGTTGCATCCCATCCCAGGGTAAACTGCCACCAGCAGGTTCAGTGTTCTCAGAATAGCTGGTGTTCCTTTCATGTCATCCAGTTTGTAGAACACCGGCCTTCACATACATACACACGCTATTGTTTGTTTGTTTGTACAGGTTAGTATGCGTCACATTTACTTTTATGTGTGTCAGTATTTGCCTTACAGGCAGAATGGCCATGCCTCTCTATTGCAAATACTCACATGTCTCTGTCTTCGGGAAAGTTACCAGATGCTGCCCACTAAGATTACCCATTGGCTGGGTTTTAGCCTCATTGAAGGAGAGAGAGAGAGAGAGAGAGAGAGAGAGTTGAGACAGAGCACAGCTTCTGGACCCGCGTGTTTCCTGAGTTCATATGAGCTGGGTGAGGCTGCCTACGTCACTTTACCTCTCTGAGCCTTAGGGGTTCTTCCTTTCCAGCTGTAACTCATCCTAAAACGTGACTTTTTGACCCAGATAACAGTAAGACAGATCTAATTTAGGTGATGTAGGATTATTAAATGATAGAACTGACAGGTGAAAAAGAATCAAGGCATTTAATGGTCATGCAGTACTTTGGAAAACTTAAAATAATTGAAATAGGGAGATTTCCTGGAATCGTCAGGATGGTATATTTCTCCACACACAGAAAGATTGATTTTATATTTTCCTAGAAGCATAAATAGGAATATAACTAACAAGAAAAATAAATTGAGGAAATGAAGGGTAAAAAGTCTAGTAGACCATGGGGAAAGTATCTAGGGAAAGAGAAAAGTAAGAGATTAGTCCATACTGAATATTATCACTGAGTGCCCATTATTTGGATCGAATAACTACTGTTGCATTATTGAGGAAGGGCTGATGGAGATTAATAGTTTGCTGTATTTCTTGCTTTTTTACCTGACTTCCTTGATAGGCTGTCTTTTGAGTCAGGTACTTTCTTAAAGCTTAGAAAATTCAGAGTCATAAGGCAATAAAACAGGATGGACCTAGAGATTACCATACTAAGTGAAGTAAGTCAAAGAAAGACAAATATCATATGATATCACTTATATGTGGAATCTAAAAAAATGATACAAACCAATGAACTTAGTTAGAAAACAGAAATGAACTCACAGATACAGAAAACAAACTTACGATTACCAAAGGGGAAAGGTGGCGGGGGGAGGGATAAGTTAGGAGTTTGGGATTAACATATACACAGTACTATATATAAAATAGATATACAACAAGGACCTACTGTATAGCACAGGGAACTGTGTTCAACATCTTGTGATAACCTGTAATGGAAAAGAATCTGAAAAAGAATATATATGTGTGTGTATATATATATATATGTGTGTGTGTGTGTGTATATACACATGTATGTACAAATATGTATGCATACGTGTATGTAGTACACACATATATGTGTATATGTATGTTCATACATACACATATATGTATTATGTATGTACATATATATACATGCACATATTTATATATACACACACAACTGAGTCACTTTGCTATACACCTGAAGCATTGTAAATCAACTATACATAAAAAAAAATTTCTGTATAAATCAGCTGACCATGACAGCATTATACTATTTATAAAACAATATCATTATTAGGATGCAACCTTTCCTGGAAAACCATTCCTAACAAAATATTGCAGTTCAGGTATAAATCTCAACATACCATTCTGTCGCAGTGAATTTATTTCCTTTTCCTCCTATTCTTCAAGTGAAAGGAATTTATTTTGCATTTTTAAAGCTACACAGCAGCTGCAAAATGTGCCCAGTATATTAATTAAGTAGCTAACGCAATCACCATGTTTATATTTAAATAGAAGTAGCATTCGCCTTGTTTCCAGCCATCTTGAGAAAAAGTGGTTAGCTTTTGTGCATTACAAAAATGTTCTTATTTTCTTAGGCATCTTTAAAGCCACTATTTACTGAATGCCTGTTTGGTGCACTGTCTCAGGTACGTCATATTTGATGCCCACTGCCTCCTAGGAAGTAAGTACTATTATCCCTGTTTCTTCAGGTAAGCAAACTGAGACTCAGGGAGTTAACTCACTCATGGTCCAACAGGAAGTGGCAAAGCCAAGATTCAAACTCAGATCTTTGTCACCAAATTCTATGATCTTTCCATGGATTTCATATTTTAAAAAAAATTTTTTTTCATTTACAAAGGAAGCAGGAACAAAAATACTAAGGTACCCTGAAATGAAACATGCTGGCAGGACGCAGAGGTCTGTGCCTGTTTTGGTGGTGAACCAAAGTGAACCTAACAACCCGTAGCTATGATAGCATCTCCAGAAGTGGAGCCTAGACCAGTAGCTGGAGGAGTTGCAGGGGAAAGGGTCAGTTTAGATAACCTCCCTAAGGGAGGTGAAGTTATTTTTCAGAGAAGTTTTAACTAAGATTGATCTGGAACTCCAAGGAGTCCTCTGGACTGGTTTAGACCTCTCAGGGGTACTCAGAACTGACTCAGTGTAACATGGGGCATTCTGAGCTTTTTTTAGTGAGCATAATTACAGACTGCAAGGGGCAAGAGTGGCCCCTGCAAGGCCTTTGCTGTCTTGGTTAAATCCTTACTCATTCATTGATTTGTTTAGTCATTTGAGAGTATAAATTTGTCAGACACTGGTACAGTGTGATATAAATATGTTCCCCGCCTTCAAGTAGAGGAGACAGGGCAATCAGATAATTACAATGCAGTGTGATCATTGCTGTACTTGAGATGCTCCTGTGTCTTTAAAGTTCCAGCCAAACTGGTCCTAGGGAAACCAAAGTCTGCCTTATTATTGGAGTGAAGTGTAGCATCTCAGAGACCAGCCATTGGCCTTTAACCATAGGCAGAAATTTGGTTTGTAACCATGACATGACATCATAGGAAATGCAGTGCCCTATGTTCTCTGACTTGTAAATCCCAGTTTTTTTGAGATATACCTCTAACATTACCCTCTCTGTGGGACATTTCCTTTCTTCCCACTCATTCTCAATCCCTTGATTGATATACCAACTAGTTGTGTTTTCCAAACTTCATTCATTTATCTTTCTTGACTTTTTCCCATAGGCCCATTCCACGTATACCGATAAGGTCAGATTCCTAAAGACCCAGATTCACACAGAGCCAGCTAATCATGTAAAAGACAGAGCTTCAAAACACATTCATTTCCCATTGAGAAGAGGATCACCTTATTTAAGACTACTTAAAGTTCTGTGAACTGTGCAGTTTGTACTAAAGGGCTATTCCTGGGTTGCCCCTGGGGTTCGTGGAAAATAGACATTCCTGTTCTTTTAGGGCTGTCACAGTTCTAAGTTTGGAGAAAAGACACTTTGGTATGATTCACATGATTTTTTAAAAAATAAGGAAAGAAGCTATGCTTATCATATTTCTTAAAAGAAGTTAGTTTGTTGTCAGGCATTCCTATCTTATTTTCCTATTCATAGACAGTATTATTTGCAAATTTAACTTGACAACATAACGTGTATTTAAATACAGTTATAGACCAACCACTTTTGCTTAGTCAGAGGGAGTATGTTTTCTAGATGAAGCCATTTGAAAGACATCAAGTATACAGTAGTCATTTGTTCTTTCAGTGGTTATTTATACTTTGATATTTTAAGAAATTAGAAAAATATACGAACATGCTGCTAAACTTTCTGGACCTATGTCTGTTTATTTTGTCTTTACAACATTTAAATTTCTAAGATAGTAGGAATGAAAGCCACCTGCGCAGGAGGATGAATATATAGATATTGTATATATCTATATCACATCTGTATCTATCTACCTATCTACCTACCTACCTATCTTAGCTGGAAACTCATTTGAGATTTAGAATATGGTTGTATACAAAACTGCAGCGCTGGTCCCTCCCAGGAGGTTGAGATCTATGAGTTAATATGAATAGGGTTTTTGGCTTTGGGGCTATAGGATAGATGAGTAATTTTTACTGCAGGCCCTGGTAGAGGTCAGGGACAGAAAAGGATAGCGCAGGATGGCATGAAGTGTCTTTCCACTCCCTACCCCAACCCTGGCAGGTTAAGGGGTTGCTTTTAGGATCAGAATGAGAGAGCTGTAGGACTGAAGGCAGTTTGTTCTCATTATATTTATTTTAAATGTCCCAGACACAAATTAGATATCTTTCCTCTTTGCTAACATGGTGTTATCTGCCTGAAAAGACGACATCATTTGATCCATGGTTTGAGAATTTTGTCATTATAACCCTCAACTTCAGTTATTCATATTTATGGCTGAATAAAAATGTTTTGGGGGACATTTTAAGAGCATCCTTTTTTAGAGTGATTCTTGCCCTTTGAGTGCATTGCAGAAGTTACCCTTTCTTCTCCTAGTAGAACCGCATATAATGCTCTTGTTACTGGTACCTATCAAATGAGCTTTTAAGAATGTTTATTCATATGTGTTGTTTGTTATAACCTAAATTGTATTCATAAATTTTGTTTTCTAGTATTATTTCAAAAATATGCACAATGACTATAAAAAAATATTGTCATTGCCCAGATACGTGACCTTAAACTACACTTAGGACATCTATGGATAAAACAGAAATGACGATACGCATGATATTAAATTGTTGAGTGTGTCTGAATGGGGAAAAAGACATGAAAGCCTCATACAGTATTCAGTACATGGTAGTTTTACTTTCCTCCACCCACAGTATCACACTGGACTAGAACTTGGGGGGGCTGTGGGGAGGATCAGATACAAGCTTTTTTGGGAGAAATGACTAACCTCTCTGAGGCTCATTTTATTAACTTCTGAAATAAGGCAGCTGGATAATCTCTAAGCCTCCTTTTAACTCACTCTATCTAACATTCTGTGTTTCCCTGTATGTGCTGACGTTGGCACAAGAAAATGGGATATCCATGATTTTGCATATAGATGTATTTATAATATGATGTTTATTGACTCCAAGCTAATAGGAGACGACTGATTATATGGTAAAATAATACTAAGTTAAGGAGGCCCTAAAAATCAAAGCTGTTTTATTCATTCTTCTTTACGCTCTTCAGAAAATAATGGTGATAGAAACATATATGTTTCCCATCACAAAGCAGAGAGAGCTCAGTGGGAGGTCTGGGTCTTGAATAAAATAAACAGACTTGAGATTCTTCTCCTTGACATTCTGATGAAAGTAATTCTGAAATGAAAGAGACTTTTTACGGGACACACCAAGAATTTTTGTTAAGGTTTTTCCCCCCGCAATTTAGCATCCTACTCAGCCAACCTTTAATCCAGTTTGAAGCCCTAAAATTCTCACATAATTTAGAAGCATTAATAAAAGCAGAGTTAGGGAAAAAAAAAAAAAAAAAAGCAGAGTTAGGAAAGGAGGCTGTACATCTGTTCCGGCTTGCATAGTATTGTGTTGAAAATTACATTCACACGGCGAATTTGCTCTCTCTGTCTATGAAAAACCTTGGGCAGTCCCAGAGGGCATCTTTTCAGCTTCTTGTGCTCCCCCATGCCATTTTGGTCGAAAGTATTTATGTAAAATATATTGCTTTGTTTATCTGATAACACGTAACCCTGGAAAGCTAATCTATCTAACTTTGCTCACAGAAATATCAGAATGATTCAGCCGGATGGTTAATTTTGGAAGTCTGGGAGTGTAAACTCACTTCAAAAGACTTTTAAACAGGTTTGACATTCTTTTCCCAGAAGAAAGCCTGTATATATTTGACCTTTGGATTTAAGCCAACCCTGTCCTTTTCTGCAGCCTGGTAGAGAATTATGTTCCTAACCCATTTTTGACTCCCTAGCCTTTTTTCCCCCTAGTGTCACAACACAGCACTGAGACTTCAAGTTAAGAGAAGGGTCAGAATAAGGAATTTAGGGAATAGTGGAATCCTTTCGTTAGAATGGACTGGCTTGATAAAGATACATAAGAAAGCCCAAGGGGAAACGCATTCCTCAAGTCTTGGGGAGAGAGGATAATCACGTTGCTGTTTGAATTGAATTACGTAGTAATGTGAAGGGTACATCCAGAGTCAGGACTTGGCAGTGCCAAAGTTCAAAGCCACTTAATGAGAAGCAGAGCTCTTCACCATCTCAAAAAGGATTTCCTAAGCAACCGATTGCATGTGTTGCTGCAAAGAGAATTACATAGACCCAGCCCATGACCTTCAGAAAAGCATAAGAAGATTTAGAAATAAAATGCTTAGAGTATTGCCAAGTCACTACAGAAATCTTTTGGTAAATCTCTATTAGAAAAACCATCATCAAGGAAAATAATCGATAAGGTTCTATCCAAAGCCTGTTCCATTCAATGGAAATTCCACTAATATATAGGACATTTTCTGATTCCCCTGGGAGGTCTTCACTCTATGTGTCAAAATGGGCCATGGAAGCAAATCGGAGAAATACCAAGCACAGTTGGGCACTGGGGGAAGTATTTTCATCGTGTGTGTGTGTTTGAACTAGATAGTTCTATGAATTTCTTGTAGGATACGAAGTTAGAAGCACTGTCTTGACTGTTCAACTTTTTAGCCTCATTCATAATAATAGAAGGCACATTTATTGAGACTGTATCTTGTGTCAGACGCTAAGCTTAGCATGATACATGGCATCCCCTCAGTTAATTCTTACGACAAGCCCATAACAGAGATATTATCACCCTCATTTTCTGAGAGAGGAAATGGGTATGAAACGGTTAAGTAAATATCCTGAAATCCCAGGGCTACTAAGGGCTTTAGCAGAGTCAGGATTTGAACCCTTGTCTGTAGACCTAGGAAGCCAGGGCTACTGCTCTGCACATGTACTGCTCCACACTATATAATAAGCACTCTATAACACTTGGAAAAAGAAATAATTTATGATTATCTTGAGACAGTTCTATTCATGCTGTTTTGTATGTGGTTCTTATTTGCAGATACATTTATGATGCTGGATCAGATATTTAGCTATAGTTATAGGTTTATAGCTATTTAACACATGTATCCATTAGATTCTAAATTAGTGAATTCTGCTGTTTGTTCAAAGTGCCTTAGTTTACTGAATCATAATCAGTCAGTCATTTAGCGGTCAGTGCAAAAAAAGGGAATATGTTTTCTTTCCTGAGCTAGTAATTGATGCATTCACCTTTGCAAAGAGAATCGACAGACTAAGACTATGAGGCATTCTGTGTACAGACAGTCTTCTCTTTCTCAGATTGTAAGCTACTGGTATACATATACCAGGTTGGAATAAGCATCAGGTGTCACTCTATGTCTTCTAGATTTCTATTTCATTTTAGTTTATCAAATCTAGTCAGACTTAGAGATTGCCGTTATTGTTCACTGGTTTTTTATTCTTTTCATACATGTAATCCAACAACATGTATAGTTTTTGAACAAGTAAAACAAAATACTGTGGGAATTTAGCCTGAAGAGTAATGGAGAACTGGTCTTGATGAGACACGACCATTTATCCTCATCATTTTACTGTGTTTCTTTTACCAGCCTCACTTCAGGCAAAAGCAGATACTATCATTAACTTGCCTCTGCTACGCAAATGGAAAAACTACAGTGCCACCTAAGGTCATGAACTCAGGAAGTCAGAAATAGGTCTTGGGAATAACCCTGAGTCCTAATAAACAGGGCTGTATGGTCCATTCAAAAATATCATTTAAAATCCAGTTTTCTTAAGATATGAAATCTACTTCAAAAAAGTCTCATGCTCTACACCCTTTTTTATTTAGAAACGTTAATGTTTCTGATGTTTTAGCTCCCGCTCTTTAAATAACTTGGCTTTCTTTTTTCCTTTTTTGTTAGCTCAGTACTTTCCCAGGGTAAGTGATAAATAAAGCGGGAGTGTTGGTTGCAAATTCCCTTCCTCTCTCTTGCCTCTGTCCTACCTCAGGTTTATCTGGGGATCAGGGCATCCCACAATATGCTAGGACACCAGTCAGCATCACATGGAACAGCAAGGGATTGGGGAACAGTTAGAGCCTGGGAGTCTTCCGAACTTAAAGCTCTCACTTTAAACCTAAGCAAGGGCCTTGAACCGGGGACAAGAGAGCCTAGCACAAGAACTTGAATTTGCAATGCCACATTTTTTATTAAGAACCCATCATGACAAGTGATTAGAGTTCTTGATATCGCATGTATCATTAAAGATATATCGTAGGGCTGATTGGAGAGGAAAATCTTTGGTAACTTCTCAGACTCTTTTTTCCTTCCTTCCCCTCCTCTCTCCATACCTATTGGATAAGAATTCTCTTGAACACCTTCTTGAAGGCTTTTAGGTTTAGCTGGCAATCCTCTAATCGCCATTTATCAAGTAGCAGGGGGAAGCTCAGCCTTTGGCCAGAGACATTAAAAAATTAGTCACACTTCAATTTATGGAATTTCTTAACTTGACCTTCAGACAAGGAACATTCTAGTCATGCAGACAGAAATGTAAGTGAACCACTCTGTGCTGCAGATTATAGGAAGTTAGAACATAGGAGTTCAAGTTGAGGAGACAGAGGTCTGGGAAGGCTTTTCGGAAGTGATGACATTTGGTTGGACCTAAAGTTTGTATTAGATTTCAGTAGCCCAGAGCATGTGAGAGTATTCAATTTCAAAGGAAACTGCAGAAGAAAAGGTTCAGCTGGGTTAAAGTCCATGTTTATTTTCAGTAAATTTTAAATGGTCCAAGGTTGTGTGTGTGTGTGCGTGCGTGCGTGTGCATGTGCATGTGTGTGTCTGTCTCTCTGTCTGTCTGTAGACAGGTGTAGCATGAGGAGACAAAATTAGAGAAGTATAATGGGTCCAAGTCATAAAGGATTAGTGGAGATGCATTAATGTATTTGGATTTGACTCTGCCTCTGACTAGATCTATTGGAAGTCCTCGTGTAGACAAGTCATACAATCTACTCTGTGCTTTAGGAAGGTACCTGGTAATGGTGTGGGGCGTAGATTGAAGTGGGTGAGGTTAGAGGCAAGCAGATCACATAGGAATCCTCACAATATTCTAGGTGAGAGATTTCGACGGCCTACAATAGGAGGAAATTGGGATTCACTGTGAAGCTGGGACCAAATTTGGAAACTTGATTGAACTGAGCCATGAGGATGAAAGAGGCATCAAAGATGATGGTGCTTCTGAACTGTGAGGCTTTCAGATGATCTGGAGAACACAGAAAGGGTTCAGTTTTGGACTTGTTGGATTTCAAATGCTGTCAGCTGCAGGTGGAAATGTATCAGACCAAAAAGGAGAATTGAGAGCTGGGAATAGAGATTGGGGAGTTAGTAGCAAGAAGTAATGGCTAGAGATGACAGATCAAGTGACATTACCTGCAGAAAATGTGGAAGGACTGGAAGAGAATGTGGAGAAATGCCTTATTTAAAGGGGTTGTTAGAAGAAGAACTTGATAGAAAGAAGAGAAGTGGTTAGAGGCAGAGGAGGTAAGTCTCTATAGCATCACATCAGATGTAACAAGCGAAGTTTCTCTTTCAAGGACAAGGGTGAATAACTATTACTAGCAATGGAACTACCCTTGGGGAGTTTACAATCTACGCGGATCAGACTGAGTTAAATTTATTCACATGGTGCTTTTGAGTCACAGGGAATTCCTCGGATTGCTTAATTTCCTTCCTTATCATACTGTTAACTGGCTGGATATTCTTCCATCTCAACTCAGTTGAGACTCAGTTAAGAGTCTAACTCTTCAGCCACTGCTGCTCACTAGGATCTTGTTCTTTTTTCTCTGAAACCCCATAGTCGATATAGTTCTCTTTTCACACGTGTATGTATTATTTCCCTAAACAGATTGAATGATTTTTCAGGGCAAAGACTGTATTTTAAGTGCATTCATTTCTGCCTCAAAATCTAGCAAACTGCTTTCCACGAGGAAGGTACTCAAAACTTTTTTCTTAAGGAAAAGCTATGATGTGAAATTTGGTAATATGTGTTAGGTGTCATAAAATGGTTACCTCCTGTGACACATTAATACCTCTTCTGGGATGATAGTCTATAAAAATAATCTGAAATGTGAAAATGTCATATGCACAAACATGCTTGCCAGTGTTCTATTCAAAACAGTTCAGAGGTTTAGTGTTGTAATAATAGAATGTTTGTGTGAACTATATAAATATTTCATTCAATGGACTCATACGATTTTTAAAAACTATGAAGACTATTTCCCAACTTAGAAATGTGATTATTATTTTTTAAAAAAGCAGGGTGCAGGGCTTCCCTGGTGGCGCAGTGGTTGAGAGTCCGCCTGCCGATGCGGGGGACACGGGTTCGTGCCCCGGTCCGGGGGGATCGCGCATGCCGCGGAGCGGCTGGGCCCGTGAGCCATGGCCGCTGAGCCTGCGCGTCCGGAGCCTGTGCTCCGCAACGGGAGAGGCCACAACAGTGAGAGGCCCGCGTACCGCAAAAAAAAAAAAAAAAAAAAAGCAGGGTGCAAAAGTATTTGTGCATTATGGTTTCAAATGTATAAAATGTATGTCTGGAAAATATTAAAAGAGAATAGATTAAAGTGGTAAGTTTTAAGACAGAGTGGTAGAACTGCAAGTGGTTTCTTTACTTTTAAAAGTTGCCTTAAAAGTGTAGTATTGTTAGAAATCATCTTACATAAAAGCAATGTTTTGTTTCCTATGAAGGACCTAATGCTGTGCAGAGAACTTGGAAGGTGTCCTCTTTAAACATACAAGTCATTACCAGGCCGTCAGAATCCATTCACATACGGTGGTGACCATCACCATTGATGAATTTGTTTCGGCTCATAAGGGCGCCATCTTGTCCTTTAACTGTTGGCAGTGCTAAGGTTAAAAGAGAAAGGAAAAGTGAGAGGAGAGTTAAGAGTGTGAAAATCCAGGAAGAGGGGAGGGAGCAAATGAGTGGGCTGTGAAAGAAATAAGAGACAAGAAAAGACCAAGGGCAGAGAAGAAAGAATTTTAGCTGTGTGCCTGCCTCTCTCTGATGTTCTTTTCCTTCACCTTTTTTTCTCTTCCCTGCTGCTCAGGGGAGCCTTTCAAACAGAAGCACTGTATTTTCAAAGGCCATGACTATTTTTGATCTTGCCAATATTGTGAGCTGGTCTTGGCAAGAAAGAGACCTACTCTCTGGAATCACAAGTGGGAGGTTCAGCATCACAGGCAAAGACAAGTACAAAATAATGGGGTAAATAGAATACTGGTAGTAGAAGGGAAAGTGAGAGTGTAGACTCATCAAGAAACTATAGGATGCTTTCTCTGGGTACCTTTTAGCTCTGAGTTTGAAAAGGCTGGTGAAGATGAGCTGGTACTATATCTCTGCTACCTAGACCTGCCTACAAATTCCAGAACAAATGATTCTTTTTTTTTTTTTTCCTCCAAGCGTATGAGAATTTAAGCAGCTTTCATTTTCTAAGGGTAGAAAAGACAGTATTTGAAACAAAAATTCAGAGTTGCAATTCTTCAATTCATCACTCATCCTCAGTACTAGCAGATATTCCAAGTTTAGATTGGATAGCAAGGTCATATTTATATGTATTTGTAAAGTCCAATTAAGTATTTACATCTGCCCATGGTAGTAGTTTCCATCTGCATGATCATTGAGTTGAGGTATAAAAAGGAAAACTGGATAAATAAGCTTTGCAGATTTTTTTAAATTTATTTTTTAAATTGAAATATAGTTGGTTTACAATGTTGTGTTAGTTTCAAGTGTACAGCAAAGTGATTCAGTTATGTGTGTATATATATATATATATATATTATATACACATACATATTCTTTTTCAGATTCTTTTCCCTTATAGATTATTATAAGATATTGGGTATTGTTCCCTGTGTGCAAATTTTTAAAAAAATAAAATCATTAAGTCTGTGATGAAGCCAGTTAGAAGTTCAAGACCTTTGAGGCTGTTTTCTCATCTCTAAAGTGGGGATAATAATAGTAATTATTTCAGCTGGTTGTTTGATTAAATGAGACCATGTGTGTACAGAGCTTGAAAGTTAGTTAAAGGGTTTGGTTATAGACAAAGATTTGGTAATTTCTGATACTGGGGGAGAAGGTATAGAACAAATGATTCTTGATTCCAAAACCACACACATTGGACAACTGCTTCTAGAGGGTGTGTTACATCTGCTTATGAATCGGTCCTGGATGGTTCAGAGTTGCAGACTTTCTCCTTTGGGCTATTGAAGAAGGCAACTCATGTTTCTTGACATTAGGCAGGCCCAGTAGGGTGCCCTAGCACAGACATTAATGTGTATTTTATTGGGTTGGCCAAAAAGTGCCTTTGGTTTTTAAATAAAAATAAAAGACACATTTTTTATTTTCACCAAGAACTTTATCGAACAACGTATTCACCCTTTTATTTCACTACTTTCTGCCATTTTTCAGGTAACTTCATAATTCCATCTTCCCAAAACTTTTTATCTTTTTGAGCAAAGAACTGGCCCAGGTGCCTTTTACAGTCTTCCAGGGAATTGAAATTTTTTCCGCTAGGAAAATTTTTAAAGACCTAAATAAACAGAAATCCAAAGATGCAATGTCTGGTGAATATGGAGGATGAATCAGAACTTCCCAGCCAAGCTGTAACAGTTTTTGTCTGGTCATCAAAGAAACAGGAGGTCTTACGTTATCCTGATGCAAGACTGCATTTTCTGTTGACTAATTTGGGATGCTTTTTGTCGAGTGCTGCTTGTAGTTGGTCTAATTGGGAGCAGTACTTGTTGGAATTAATCGTTTGGTTTTCTGGAAGGAGCTCATAATAGAGGACTCCCTTCCAATCCCACCATATATACAGCATCACCTTCTTTGGATGAAGACCGACCTTTGGTGTGGTTGGTGATGGTTCATTTCTCTTGCCTCATGATCTCTTCTATTCCGCATTATTGTACAGTACCCATTTTCATCACCTGTCACAGTTTGTTTTAAAAACGGAACATTTTCATTACGTTTAAGTAGAGAATCGCATGCAGAAAGACTGTCAAGAAGGTTTTTCCGCTTTACTTACGTGAACCCAGATATCAAAGCGATTCACATAACCAAGCTGGTGCAAATGATTTTCAACACTTGATTTGGATATTTTGAGTATGTTGGCTGTCTCCCGCGTGGTATAACGTTGATTGTTCTCAATGAATGTCTCGATTTGATTGCTATCAACTTCAACTGGTCTACATGACCATGGAGCATCGTCCAGCGAGAAATCTCCAGCATGAAACTTCACAAACCACTTTTGACACATTCGATCGGGCACAGCACCTTCTCCATGCACTGCACAAATCTTTTTTTGTTTCAGTTGCATTTTACCTTTCTTGAAATAATAAAGCATAATATGCTGAAAATGTTGCTTTTTTCTTCCATCTTGAATATTAAAATGGCTACACAAAAATTCACCAATTTTGATAAGTCTTTTTTTAAATCACGCTGATATGACAGCTGTCACACACAGTCTAACAAAATTGTCTTGAATGAAGTTAAAGACAACTAAGTGCTACTAGAGCCATCTTATGGGAAAAAACTAAAAAACCTTTCGGCCAACCCAATACCTTTTCACTCATTTTAAGTCTATAAAGGACAATGAAACTTAAAGAGATATCAATGTGAAGAGGTGCTTATTTTTTATGACAGCAAATCAAAAACCTCTTGATTCAGGTTTTAAGACTGGGTCTGAAAGGCATTGAGCCAAGATTTTCTACTTTTTTATTATTTTTTTATGTATTCAATACATCTTTATTAAGAACCTATTAGGTTGAATCACATGAAATTGTCAGCCGTCTCACATGGGTAATTTTATTTTTTATTTTTTTTAATTGAAGTATAGTTGATTTACAATGTTGTGTTAGTTTCAGGTGTACAGCACAGTGATTCAGTTATACATACATATATATCTCTTTTTTTTCCAGATTCTTTTCCCTTTTAGGTTATTACAAAATATTAAGTATAGTTCCCTGGGCTGAGCCAAGATATTTTAATATGACATTCTTAGAGTATAATATATATTATATATTACAACATACAATAATGAAATAGTAAATAGGTACAACCTTCTTATGTGCTTGCGTTGCTGGTAAATTGATTAATGGGTTTCTAGAGAAAAGTGCCTTTTTCAGGCATGTCATTAGCCAAATTATTGATCTGCACAGCTGGTTTGAAAGGGAAAAGCAGCCTCTCTGGGGTAGACTAAGACTCCTCCCTGGCTCCAGGCTCTTGACAGTCCTCTTGAAAAACATTTTCTCTGGCCTGCCTCTAAAGGTCAAAGTTTTTCACTGCACTTAGCAGAAGGGGCAGAGTTGTGTTCTCCTGAAATCTCTGAGCATCACACCTAAAGCCTCACAAGTAAAACTGTCTGCTTTTTATCTGGTCATAAAACAGAAAACGTAAATCATTTTCTCTATAAAAGAATTAATTGTAGTTTTTCTCTGCAGAGTCTGGAGGGAGAAAGCAGGCCTTTAAATAAATAAATTGGGTCATTATTTATTAAGGAAAGAGTGGGAAGTGATGTGGCAGGCTTTTCCTGGGAATAAAGAAGGGGTGTTGCAGGAGAGCAGGAGAGTGTGCTGAGCACACGGTCAGGATCTGCAGAGAATCCTGGGAAGGAAACAAGCAGGGCCTAAAGATCGTGGCACAAACCTTGGGCCACATCTTTCCCATGTCATCTGTATAGCCATCCTGTCCTCACACGGCAGGAGGTGAGGTGGCGTCAACACTGTCACCTGACAACAGCTGTACTGTCAGAAGATGCTGTGGGTTGTGCTTCTGTAACAAGACACACGGTGCTGTGGCATTTCCAGTAAAACCAAGAACTTGGCAAGATACTGCCTTTGTGAGTTATCCAAAGTCGTGTGTTTTTGATAACCTTTAGACCTGAGATGTTTATGTTTCTACTTAAAAGAAAGGGAGGGACAGGGGGTGTGAGTCGGGGAAGGAAGGAAGGGAAGGAGGAAGGAAAGAAGGACGGAAAGTAAGAAGGGAAGAAAGGAAGGAGGGATGGCGGTCAACAGAATGGCTACTTTGTGGAGACTAAAACCTTATATTCTTAATAAGTGAATGAACGACTTCACTTTGAATCATATTTAGAACAAGAATTTATGATGTTTCCCCTTACAGTGACAACAAAGAGAAAGAACACTTCCCCAGAGTTAGAAGGGAAAAAACTTGCTGGTTTGATCCTTTTTAAGTGTAATATTTAAACAGGACATTTAAATAATCCTGCTGTGTAGGTTTAGGAAGAGCCTCTGAAATAGCCTCGTCTTAACTTTTGATCCCATTTTATCACTGTCTGTTCAAAACCAGATGTAGCTCCCATTCCTTGATTTTTCTGAACATTTCCCCCTTCTTAAAATGTAAGCCCTTTCCTCCTTCTCACTTATAGTATCAATTCAGACCACCTCTTTCCTTTAAATCCAGAGTCTGTTTAAAAGTTAAACGCTCTTTACTAATTCTTTATTTTTAAAAAAATTTTATTGAAATATAGTTGAATTTACAATGTTGTGTTAGTTTCAGGTGTACAGCAAAGTGAAGCAGTTATACATATACATATATCTACTGTTTTTTAGATTCTTTTCCCATTTAGGTCATTACGGAGTATTGAGTAGAGTTCCCTGTGCTATACAGTAGGTCCTTACTAGTTATCCATTTTATATTAGTAGTGTGTATATGTCAATCCCAATCTCCCAGTTTATCCCTCCCCATGCCCCTTTCCCCCGCTGGTAACCATTGCAGCAACATGGATGGACCTAGAGATTGTCATAGGACCTAGAGATTGAGTGAAGTAAGTGAGACAGAGAAAGACAGATATCATATGATATCGCTTTTATGTGGAATCTAAAAAAATGGTACAAATGAACATATTTACAAAACAGAAATAGAGTCACAGACATAGAATACTAATGCTTTTAAACCCATCCTATTTCAGTCCTATAGATTTCTGTTTCGATATCTCCGTCTCTTCTTTATATGCTAATTTATAAATAGGGTGACTATATGTCCCAGTTTTCATAAGGCAGTCTTAGTTTACATGTACTATAATTATTAATAGTGCCCCTTTTATTCACCAAGTGTCCCAATTTGGAGCATAAATTGTATGGTGACTCTACTTATAAGTTAAGTATGCATGGAAATGAGCAAAATATTTTTACAAACTTCTTTCTATTCTAATCTTTCAAACAATTAACCTTATGAAATTAGACTCACCTCTCATAATTTTCTCGTGCGCATTCAAAAACAAAATAAGCACCAAAAAAAAGTTGAGACCTAACATTCTAATATCGTTTCAGATCACTTAAACATTTTGGAATGTTTCTAAATCCCTGCAATGCACTTAAAGTTTAGTTAAACACTCCTGGAAGTTGCTTGGGTAGGAGAGTTTATCTTTGTTGTATTTTCCTCCCCCAAACCTGGGCAAGAAGACAAATAATCGTCAGGTTGCAGATGTTTTGGTCATATGGTCCCTTATAATGCCACTCTGTTAATTTTACATTATGCTGCTTTTTGGTACTTAAATTTTGCCTTACAAATATTGTGGAATGAGTGTTAACAGAGTTTTAAATTCAGGATTTTAAAAAGAGGATTTTGACAGGCAAGTAAGCCAGAAATCCAGATTTGTTTTACATCAAATAGATGAATCATTCAGAATTGTTTTTAGTCAAGGAAATTGACCTTTTAAAAAAAAAAAAAAAACAGGTAAAGAATTAATTTGCGACTCAGATAATTGAAGAAATAAATGATTATTCTATTTGTGAGACCTTTGGGCTTTTCGAGGGTAGCAGTTTCTTGTATGAGTCTACTAAAGTCTTAAGTTCCTCCTGTTTGTATTTCAAATCCTGAAAAAGAAATATTGATAAAAATCAGGATGATTAATTATCAAGTAGATACTGTGCTATGGGTGTCAATCTTTATAGCTTTTCAATAGAAATGATCATCAGCTTTGTAACTTGTCTATGAAAAAGACACTAGAAACTGTTGGAAAAGAAAGCATGATAGTTGTCTATGTGATGTTGCTTTACAAAGAATTAAGATTATTTCTGTAAATATTCTTCTCTTAAGTCAATAACCTTTGAATCTATTGATCATTAGTTCATTTTAACTGTTATTTAATCAAATGAATTTTAAATTATAAAAGCTCTTGGACTAAAGTCTCAGTAGCAATGAAATGGAATGTGACCCTTCCTGAACAATGCTAAATGTCTTAATTTTTAATGTTTAAATATGGATTATAGAAACTAAAGGCATAAAGTGTTGTTCTAAGGACTAAATAATTATATATATTTATACAGTATATATTAATTAATGTAATGTAATTATATATATATATTACACAATGCCTGATACATGGAAGGCATTATATAAGTGGCATTTATACAATCATCATTGTTACTTATTTCATACTAAATTGATTAATTCAGTATTGTTCAAACTTGGCTTAATGGCAACCTGTGAAGGCCTTAAATGGGTGAAAATTATGGCTTCTTTTTCCTTCAACAAACATTTATGGATTGCTTATACCTACTGTGGGATAGTTCCTTAAAAGTTAAAAAAAAAGAATAAAATAGTTCTTACATTCAAGAAGCTTAGCTAGTAAACAAAGGAGTACTTTGAAAACTCTGCTCTTATATTCTGCAAAGCCACAGAGCAGCCTTCTGAAATCATTACGAATGCAGTCTTTTCCTAAACTCACTCAGTGGGGTGTAACAGGAGAAAAAAGAGTCAAAGAAATTGATTTACTTCTTAATATATGAATCACACAGGGAGGTGGAAGGGTAAGCTGGGACGAAGTGAGAGAGTGGCATGGGCAAATATACACTACCAAATGTAAAACCGATAGCTGGTGGGAAGCAGCCGCATAGCACAGGGAGATCAGCTCAGTGCTTTTTGTCCACCTAGAGGGTGGGATAGGGAGGGTGGGAGGGAGACGCAAAAGGGAGGCGATATGGGGATATACGTATATGTACAGCTGATTCACTTTGTTATACAGCAGAAACTAACACACCGTTGTAAAACAATTATACTCCAATAAAGATGTTAAAAAAAAGAATATATGAATCTTATGAATAAATATTATAGCCACTCTAGTGTCAGACGTCATGCGTGAGCCTTTCTATTTTCACAGCGATTCAGCAGCAGATCCTAAGGTGACAAATGAGTGACAAGATTACTCAGTTGCAGCAGATAGTAGAAGCTTAATAAATGCTGGTGAAGTGATGAGTAGGAAATACTTTATGTACCAGTGTCTCAGGGGATTCATAACTTGGAAGGTAACAACCCATAGGACCCACTTCTTTTTTTTTTTTTTGCGGTACGCGGGCCTCTCACTGTTGTGGCCTCTCCCGTTGCGGAGCACAGGCTCCAGACGCGCAGGCTCAGCGGCCACGGCTCACGGGCCCAGCCGCTCCGCGGCATGTGGGATCTTCCCAGACGGGGGCACGAAGCCGTGTCCCCTGCATCGGCAGGCGGACTCTCAACCCCTGCGCCACCAGGGAAGCCCCAGGCCCCACTTCTTAATGAGAGTCTTCTGGTCTGTTTTCAGATCACTGCCTGTTTGAGTATGTCAAACTTGAGGTTCACTTTCTTTTCTGACGAACAGAATCCCAATCAGAACTGATGTAAGTGGTCATGAATGTCTTAGATAATTGACTTGTGCAAACCATACACCAGAAGAGCAGAAAAATCTATTACATTCCTTAACAGATGTTTTCTATGCAATGTTAAAGTAATTATTTGAAAGGCAAAAATCCAGCTGTTGGATTTCTATGACAGAAAGAGGTATGTATTGTGTTTTTGGGAAAAAAAAGTTTCATATTCCCTTTAATTTGTAGATGAGGAAATTGAGGCAGTGGAACCCTAAGTAGGTGTATGACCTTGAAAAACAGACTGAGACAGATGTAGCTCAGGGTTTCCAACTGTCAAACCAGGGATTTTATAGCCATTCACCTTTGGTTTGCATGCCTGTTTCTCACTCCCAATCCCTCCACCTGCATGATTACAATGGAAAGTGCAGGGGGACGGGCTATTAGGATGAAGAAATAAAAGATGCTGATGACTCACAGCCAAATAGGCTAGTTTTGTTCTGAGCAGTGACTGATAGAATGTTCTGAGAGCACAGGGAGAGAAGAGGTCATGATTTTAATGCATTTTCATCTCATCAAATGCTCTTTTGAGGAGACTCTTAAAAGATCAAGTTTTTAAAATATCGAAAATGGAAGAAAATGTCTCTTGTAAGTATCATCTCCTATGTTACATGATCCATTTAAGATCAAGCCATTCCTCACTCTTCTTAACCATGAGATACACATCAAAGTGATTCAAAGAGGAAATGTTAAGAGTTTAAAGAGACGTAACGTCGCTCAGCCAAAAGTGAGTTTCTTATTATTTAATAAATTTCTGAGTTTGGGCAGATCCCATTCTTTTTCATTTTTAGCATCCAATTGTAGTTTCATGTGGATTTGTTGAGGGTTATCCGTAGCTTGAAACACACATGAAATGGCAAGAAAGCAGGCTATGTGTTCAGAAAGCTATCCCCTAATCCCAGGTAAAGCGGACCAGCCAACTCTCTGCAGAAGTGCTGTGGGACATAATGGTTTGGGGAATCATGTAATGTTGGAGGATAAGATTGACCCGTCTTCATCTGGCCAATATTTGAATCAGTATTTTGGCGAAGACATTGGATGTCTATTAAGTTTGCATTGAATTACAGAATAATTTTTCAAAAATTTTTTTCTGGTGAAAACTAAATATATATGTGTATATCTGTAAATGTATGATGGGAGATTTTAGTTAAAAATAAAAAACACCTGCAACTATACAGGCTGTGACTTAGAGAATATGATGATGATGATGATGATGACAACAGTGACAACAAATGCTATGTTTATTAAGTCCCAACTCTATGCACGTTTCTGTCCTTGGCAGTTTATATACATTCTGCCTTCTTTCAACAGCTTTACAAGGGAGGTACCATAATCTGCATGTAATAGATGGAGAAATCATCCACTTATTCAGGAAAACATTGATTGAATACTTCCTATTTGATCAAAAGTCACAAACCTCAATGTACCAAAGGTGAATAAGAGTTATTCCTAGATCCTAAGACTCCCCTTGTTTGTTCTGCACCATTTATCTTCATGGATTTTTTTTCCCCCCCCATTTATTTATTTATTTATTTTTGGTTGTGTTGGGTCTTCATTGCTACGCGGGCTTTCTCTAGTTGTGGAGAGCGGGGGCTACTCTTTGTTGCGGTGCACGGGCTTCTCATTGCGGTGGCTTCTCTTGTTGTGGAGCACAGGCTCTAGGCACGTGGGCTTCAGTAGTTGTGGCATGCAGGCTCAGTAGTTGTGGCTCACGGGCTCTAGCGCACAGGCTGAGTAGTTGTGGCACATGGGCTTAGTTGCTCTGCGGCATGTGGGATCTTCCCAGACCAGGGCTTGAACCCGTGTCCCCTGCACTGGCAGGAGGATTCTTACCCACTGCGCCACCAGGGAAGCCCTTCATGGATGTTAAATGTACCTCGTAGTACATGTCACGTGCTGATTGTTCAAATAGTAGTATTTAATTCCCATGTTTTTTAAGTGCAGCATATAGGGAAATAATAAGGCATTTTATAAATGCAAAAACCATTGCTCACCTAAAATACCACATAAACTCTTGAAATCTATGCCAATAAAACACACTATTTTTGGAGGAGGCAGGAGTGTGGAGAAGAAGAAAGTTAAAGATTCACAGGAAACGGCAGTGTTGGACTCACATCAGGAATACTGCGTTCAGTTCTTAGTGCCACTTTTTAAGTGGGACATGGGCAAACTCTCCCGAGAATGATGATCAAAATGGTGAAATATCTGAAAGTCGTGTTCTAAAAGAAACAATTGACAAGAATGTGGAAGATTTAGGATTCAGGTGTTCACAATCACTTCTTTCAGATATTAAAGGCGTAGCCCTTGGGAGGAGTTGCTTCTAGATCCAGAAAGGCAGAATGAGGGCTACTGGAGGAAAGCTGAATGAAGGAGATTTCTGCCTACCATGGGGGCTTTATGGCGGGCAGAACTGCTCACACACGGGGCGATGGCATGGGCTGCTTAGTGAGGCATGCCTTCTTTCACTCGTTGAATTGTTTCCTTAGGAAACATGTACTGAACCTCTCCAATAAAGAACATATCGCCTGGAGAGTGATCGATATGGCCAAAGCTGGCTCAACCAGGTAACAAAGGAGGCTCCAAGAATTAATTGAATAGCAACTGGAAAGGTCTGTGCTGCAGAGAACTGAAGAATAAAACCCTGATGATGTGAAGTGAGGCATAGTGAGTCCCTTAATCCCGCCACCTCGGAGCAGAGTGAAGCAAAGCAAAATTAAATAGAGTTAATGGTGAGCAATTTGTGTCTTATTCCAAATGGTATGACCTGCCAGAGGCTTCATGAACACCTGCTAATTGTTCCACTCAGGAAATGGGAGATTCTTGTTGTAATTACATGCATCTTGTAAAATAATTTGTCACTTTGATTTCTCTCTGTTGTGAAATAAAGCCATTCTCATACCCTCCTGTAAACAGGAGTATGCCAGGAATTAAAGGTCTTCTCATTGTGTCTACCTATATGACGTATTCAGCTGGGCATTCATGTCTTACCCTTTCAAATCCAGTGTCCTGGAAGCTGAGAGCTTTCCAGTAGGTGATTTTATAACAGTCACAAATCTGTCAATTCATTGTTCAAATTCTGGTAACTATAATGTCCATAGAAGTTTTTTACCCTGAGCACCAATTTTTCATTCAAACATCTCAATAAAAGGTTGAGGATAAAAAAAACAACTTCCAAAAAATAACCTCCCCAAATGCTGAACAAAGAAGTCACTTAATACAGCAGTTAGGCTCATGTCTAAATTTATATATATATATTTTTTCCTCATTGGTTATACTCAGTTGATAAAAATATTAGTGTTATTTTTGGACAGACTCATAAATATCTAGGTTTTACTTAGACAGCAATGGTCTACATTTACCCAACTGGGTTGGAAGCCATTTGTACAGCAGTTAAGGGTGTGAGATTCAGAGCCAGATAATTGTTGCGTCTTCACTTATGGGTCATGTGATCTTGGCAAAGTTAGCAAGTCTGGGTTTCCTTCTCTGCAAAATGGTGATAATAATACTACTTGCCTTGTAGAATTGTAGTGAAGAGGATTAAATTATCTAAGATGGTCCATGGGAACGGTTTAGGACAGTCCTTAGTGCATAGTAAGTGTGGAGTCTAAGCCAGCAGTCCTTAAGTTGTGCTGAGTTTCAGAATCACCTGAAATGGGTGACTCTCCATGAGAGTCTTTAATTAGGTAGTTTGGAGATGAGGCTCAGATAATCATATTTTGAATCATTTCTCCAGGAAATTCTGATGCGTCCCAGAATTTGAAAATCACTTGTTGATGATTTTGAATTTTTCCTCCTTCCGAACTTAGCCCCGTTCCAGCAAGTTTACTTGGCCTGCTTAAGATGTAAAGAAAGGAAAAGGAAATTCAGTTTTCCATGTGAAAGCACTCGTTACTATGGATACATATTTAGCCCGTCTTTTTCAACCAACCCCTCTTCTGGTCCCTTGTTGCTCTCATGCTTTTCTCAGCCCTGACCACACCAGGAAATCCATGTTGTCAGTACGCTTTGAAGCAGTGACATCAAAAAACTTCAGATACCATGGTGAGGAGTAAAGCAAATGCCAGCATCAGTTTTCCAGTGTAATGAAGATAAAACACAACTTTTATATATTGAGGAAACACCACAATTTACTGTCTTATTTACATGTTGCCATGATTTTTGGATTAAAAAATAGTTCTCTTAGGGGACTTCCCTGGTGGTCCAGTGGTTAAGACTGTGCTTCCACTGCAGGGGGTGCAGGTTCCATCCCTGGTTGGGAATTAAGAGCCTGCATGCTGCACAGCTGCAGGCAAAAACATAAATAGTTCTCTTAATTAAAAGCCACTTAAAGTAATAGACTTACAAGGTTTGAGGAATTCTATATTCAATTACAAATGGAGCATGATTCATTTTTTCAATAGTTTCTATCTTTAAAAAAAAAGCACAATGCAGAATAACATTTTTGATAAGTATCCTATCTTTCCAATTATTGTGTTTTTTTCATTGTTGGCATATAGCTGTGTGTGTTTTTGTTTTAAAGGACATTGAGTCAACCCATAATTAACCGATAGTTGTGTAGAGTCGTTGTAGGTTTTCACTAATAAAAGTTGTTTTCAGTCTTTTATTTTTATCAGTGTCTAGTTTGTCAGCGATTTGTTGATATGAGTTAGAATTCTACTCCTGCCTAAACCCAATCAGCTATTTTCCCTAACTCAGAAAAATATGAATCACAAAACCAGTACGATAATATGGTGTAGGTAGCTTATTTTATGACCACTGCCTTCTCTCAATCTGAGAAGTGATGGATACTGTCTATTTCCAGCCTGGAGTAAATATCAGAGAGAAATTGAACAAGAGAAGTTAGCAAATGGTATCCCCTTGAGTCAGGGAGAATTAACCTAGCCTCTGCCAAAAATATCTTCAGAGAAGCTGAACTTCTAAATAACTGAAAACCTTAATACTGGAAGAATTTATGTTCAGTGTTACTGATACTACTAAAATAAGTGTTATCGGTTTAAGAAAAATTGTGAACATTTACTGCAAGCCAGTAAACAAAATAAGCAAATTCTCTACCCTCATGGAGCTTATATTTGAGTAGAAGAAAGCATAAATAAATAAATAAATTAGGGAGTGACAACATAAGACAGGATAAGAGAGACATAGAGAGCTTTAGGGATAGCAAAGGCCCTGAAACCTGGTTGTTTTTTCTTATCCTGATGAGACAAATTAGATGTTGGCCACTCTGAGATGCTGGACTACTACTGGGTAATATATGAAGAGAAACCACAAAGTAGGGCTGGAAGGTGTTTTGGATGGCAGCTGTGTAGGGCCCCCTGCATGTAAATAAGGTTCCCATTTGAAACTCTGCTCAGGAAAGATGTGAAAAGAAGCAGAGGTGAGGAGGGTTGCGTGAGAATTCTATCAGGCAAAATCTGCAGGAGGGAATTGGCATTGGCCTAATGTATCATTGTGCTCATTTTGTAGTAGCTTCCTCTTGTGACTTATATTCTTATCAGGGGAACTCATTAGAAAGGCGAATCCCAGACCCCATCCCAGACCTATTGAATCAGGAACTGGGGCCCTGCAATTTGTGTCTAATTCGACCACCAGGTCACCAGTGGGAGTGAGGCTCCCACTCTGTGAAGGAACTTGATTCTGTCTTCCCACTTCTTCACTAAGAACAATTTCATTCAACAGGGTTGTTGTCCAGCTCCCAAGGACCGCCTGTTAAGGTAGGGGAGCTCTTGAAGTTATCTGTAGGATCTCTGATCTGATGGGACAGAAACATCTCTCTTTTTTTTCAACTTTATTTTATTGGAGTATAGTTGATTTACAGTGTTCTGTTAGTTTCTGTTGTACAGCAAAGTGATTCAGTTTAAATATATATAGTATTGTTTGCATTTGCTAATCCCAAACTCCCAATCCATCCCTCCCCCACTCCCTTCCCCCTTTGGTAAACATAAGTTTGTTTTCTATGTCTATGAGTCTGTTTCTGTTTTGTAGATAAGTTCATTTGTGTCATATTTTAGATTCCACATACAAGTGATATCGTATGGTATTTGTCTTTCTCTCTCTGATTTACTTCACTTAGTATGATCATCTCTAGGTCCATCCATGTTGCTGTAAATGGCATTATTTCGTTCTTTTTTTATGGCTGAGTAGTATTCCACTGTATATCTACACCACATCTTCTTTATCCATTCCTCTGTCGATGGACATTTAGGTTGTTTCCATGTCTTGGCTATTGTAAATAGTGCTGCTATGAACACAGGGGTGCATGTATCTTTTTGTTTTATAGTTTTGTCTGGATATATGCCCAGGAGTGGGATTGCTAGATCATATGGCAATTCTATTTTTAGTTTTTTAAGGAACCCTCCAAACTGTTCTCCATAGTGGCTGTACCAATTTACATTCATACATTAACAGTGCAAGAGGGTTCCCTTTTCTCCACACCCTCTGGCGCATTTGTTATTTGTAGACTTTTGAATCATGGCCATTCTGACTGGTGTGAGGTGGGACCTCACTGTAGTTTTGATTTGCAGAGAAAAGTCTCTCTTGCATGGAGTCTTGGTACACCATTTCTTGTTCTCCACCCCACAGCATTACAAAACCTACTCAAATGATAATAAAATTATGTAATTCCATTAAGGGCAGCCTAGAATTTACTAAATAAAGATTTTAAAACTGGCTCACAATCCAGTGATCTAACATAGAAAACACCCGTGTAGGGAGGCGAAGCTGGGTTGAAGTTCACAGGGCTCCTTGGCTCTCAGGCACATCATATGATGCCAGCAGCCAGATGTGTTGAGAATATGTTAGAGTGTGGCTGTCCTGCCCACCGGCTCCAGTCTCCAGTTGCCTAGGTTGAAATCCTAATTTGACAGTAGCACTTGAAAGTTAATACTTTTATCCACTATATTTTACAGGTTAGGAAATGGGGTCGCTATGGCCCTATTTTATCATCTATAAGATGAGGATAATGTTAATAATAATAGTTAACGTTCATTCAGTGCTTACCAGGTACCAGGCACTGTACTAAACACTTTAAATGTATGTGCCGTTTCATCCTCCCAACATCACTATAAGCTAGGTACTATTATTATCCCCATTTTGCTGATGAGGGAAACTGAGGCCCAGGAAAATGGAATAACATGCCCCAAAGCATACTACGAATTTAGTGGAAGAACTGGTACACAGAACCAGGCAGTCTGGCTTAACTACTATTACACATTAATGTTATAGTGTTCAAATTCTAATTTTAGATCCACCATTATTCAAAGGTAGTACAAACACATCTTAAAGTCAGATATCAATGACTTCTGAATTATCTGCCTGGCAACCCCCTTTTCATTTTTCCGGTTACCACTTTAGCGCTACCCTCTCTGTGAAGCCTTCTCCTAACTCTCCCTTGAGAGTTCGACGTCACATACTTGCACCAATTGTGTGCCTCTCTCTGACCAATAAAATGAGAGATCCTGAAGCATAGGGATGGCTTTATTTACGTGTCTGTTTCTAGCTCTGGCACATGTCCCCTTCTTTCCCATTGCCACGTCTTTGCATTGGTGCATATCACTGAGGGTTATATTTTAAGGTGCAAACAATCCATCAGAATATGACTTGACACACGGACCTTGTGTGTGCAACAGATGGAACCATTTAGCGGAAAATCTCATCGGCGCTTTGTGATAGACTCTCCAGAATGTCAACAAATGGTATTCTGAGACTCCGTTGTTGTCACTGGCATTACAGCATCATTTTTCACCCTCCAATTATGTTACCCTTCTGCACAGTGGTTATCTTTATGTTTCATATTTCACTTAACTATCTTTAAGAAGAGTTATCTGGGTTTTTCGTTGAATTAGGGTATGAAAACCAACAAACCCACATGTTATTACAAACATCTGAAGACTGCATTCAAATACCCAAATCATGACTGCTGAGGGGGCAGGATGGAATCAGAAGTCAATAATCTCAAATTTGGTAATTTTTGAAATCTCAGCTGTTAATGGAAGTCCCCAAGGCCCTCAAGAGACACTAGCCTTGGAATTACAAATGCACCTGCTCAACCCAGCGCATTTCGTTCATAAATATATTTGAAGATGCCAGGAGCAGATTCTGAGAAAACTGTAATCCAGTCCCTAGATAGACCATACTGACCACATCCACCAGCTTCATCCTTTTTGATATTCCTGACAAGGTCGTCTAGTTTTTTGTTTTCTAAATTTATTTTATGTTTGTGCATAAAAGTGTTTATGGCGCATCCACTTTTTCCTTGACTCTGAGTTTTTGTTCAGATTGACTAAACTCATTGAAGTTCACAAGTGATTTAGGAATGGTATATGGAAGTATTCAGGTTCTAAAGATTCTGTGCCAAATAATAAGGAAAACATACTTCCCCCTCAAAAAAAAAAACTGAGTGAAATAAGTTGACTTAATGAACTACATCTCCTCTTCATGTTAATCTGTAATTGTATGTTGATTTCATAATCATTTTATTTGGCCCTTGTAATGATTTCATTATTAGCATTCTTGATTGCCGTATATGTCATTGACATCTATGTAATCACTTGGTTCACCTTGGCTTCTACATCACCAGTAACCAGTCAGTTTATGGAAATATCAGTGCAGTTGGTAATTTTATCCAAAGCAATTTTTTCTGAATTAATAATCACTTGGGTAAACTGTTGGCCTCTATAATTCTATAAAAGTACAGTCTGAGATCAATAGATATTTCATTTTTATTAAGCAGTTGAATATCAATGAACATTTAAATGGATATATGTAGCCCTGGAACTTTTAGTTTATATTATTATGGATATTACTATTATATTATTTTTTGTAATTCCCATAGGACCTATGTTCAGACTTCTTGTTATAGGTCAACTTAGAAATGCTATTTAGTCATTAAAAATGGTGGAGAAATTTTTTCTACAAGCCGATGTTCTTGAATTCATGCTTACAGCTATTTTAAAAGGGAAACAAACTTTGAGAATGGAAAAATTGTTGTGGTGTAAAAGTTCATGATTTCAGCTAAATTTTTATCACGCTTATACAAAGAAAATATGCTCCTATTTTTAATTTCTCTAATGAACTAAGCAGACTTTTTATACAAGACTTATTTATTAATGTTTAACCAAATTCTGTGTTCATACACAGCACTCAAATAGGAAAAAATTATTCTTATCCCTTAAGCTCTTTGAATGTCTCTAGGTTTTTTCCAATGAAGTGAACGCATTGCTTTGCAGAAGTATCTAAACTTATTCAAGTGGTGTTCCTTTTAGTAAATTACTTTTTTTCCCCCAACACCCAAATGGCAAGTCTGCTTACTTCTCAGTCTCCTAATGCTCCTTAGACTGCAAAAGAAAGCGCGGTCTAGTGCACAATCACGCCAGTCTGAATGGATCGTGGCTCACAGACCAAATATGTTTTTATTGACCATGATGAGCACAAACCAACACTTTTCTTTCCATCGTGCATACCATGTCAAGGAATTCTAGATACTCAGAGAGGTTGTCTCAACAATGGAGACTCAGATCCTGCTTAGAGAACAAAAGACTTTCATATGATGTTTTTTCCATGAAACTTGAATACAAAACCTATAAACCTTTTTCTACATAGAAGGTTTCTAATATACAATTTAAATTGGCCTGAGACCAGTGCAATTACTTGTCTTGGTTGTATGCCAGGTTCATTTCTTTCTTTCTTTTTTTTTTTTTTTTTTTTTTTTTGCGATACGCGGGCCTCTCACTGTTGTGGCCTCTCCCGTTGCGGAGCACAGGCTCCGGACGCGCAGGCTCAGCGGCCATGGCTCACGGGCCCAGCCGCTCCGCGGCATTTGGGATCTTCCCGGACCGGGGCACAAACCCGTGTACCCTGCATCGGCAGGCGGACTGTCAACCACTGCGCCACCAGGGAAGCTCTCAGGTTCATTTCTTGATACAACCATTCTCTGCAAAAAATTTTTGAGTATTTCCCCACTTTTGTTTCTTAATGAATATAACCATGTGCCAAAGGCTACATAGAACGAAGGTGAAATTTAGATAAATTCATATCTCTGGGACCCCGTTACTGGAATATAGTTTTCTAATATGACTGGTACTCTAGCTTCGTGAAAAGATAAATGTTCCAAAAGGTTTATTTTGAATAAGAGAGTGTCATTAAAGACACACAATCCATTTTTATTTGTATTTATCTATTTTGACCGATTCTTCAGTCAGAGATCATGATTTGGGGCCACATTTAAAGCTTCACATCTACGTTAAAATTCACTCTTTCTCTTTTCTAAAGCTAGTTCAGAACTAACACAATTGCATCTCACAAATGTAGACAGAAAGGCAGTTGAAACAGATTTAGACAATTGAAATTCAAAGGAGCGTTGCTAGGAAAGAAGACAGTTATTTGTTTATCTCACTCAGGCCAAGCCAATGGCATGGAGGCAGCAACCTTGACCAGCCTTCTGCTTTTTCAGAAATTGGTTTGTTTTGGAATTTAACATTAGCAAAAATAATGAAGTGTTAATCATATTATTAAGCTGATGAGCATCATATTAATAAACTCAAAAAGGAAAAATCATATGATCATCCCAATAGGTGTGGAAAAAGCAATGACTAAATCCAACATCCGTTCCTAATAAAAACTCTCAGAAAAACTAGGAATTAAAGGAAAGGTCTTCAACCTAGTAAAGGAAATTCATGAGAAACTTAAAACTAACATCGTACTTAACAATGAAAGGCTGAATGCTTTTTCCTTAAGATCAGGAACAAGGCAAAAATATCTGATTTCACTAATTTTATTTAATGTTATCCTGGAAATTCTAGCCAGGGCAATAAAGGAAGGAAAAGAAAGGCATCCAGATTAGAAAGGCAGAAGGAAAACCCTGTATTCACAGACAACATGATTGTCTATGTTGAAAATCCAATGGAACCTACAAAAGTAAAACTCCTAAAACTAGTAAAGGAATTATAAAAGTTTGCAGGGTACAAGATCAATATGCAAAAATTAATTGTATTTCTATATACTAGCAGTAAATGCAAATTGACATTAGAAAGTCAGTACCATCAAAAATATAAAATGCACTTTAAAATGTTCAGTTTATTATATGTTAATGGTACCTCAAAAACTGGAACAATAGACCTTGAGAGTATGGGAATAATTGTGAAAAGTTATTAGATATAAAACTAACCTATATTTGCAACAAGTGATAAAGTCTAACACTATATCTAACAAACCATTATTCCAAATCTCAAAGTAAGAGCTTCGATTCTGTTCATGGGATCAGCTGGGTATCCAGTACTATCTTGTATTTTTCAATGAATGTGGCCCACTGGTTTTGGAACTAGAAGTCCATTCTTAAAAGTACTTGTGAAATTTACAGGAGACCTAAGGAGAATCTCTCTATGGTGAAAATGGTGCCTGTCGCTAATGTTCATTATGATGACCCTGGTAGTCTGATCCCTTGTAAAGTGGACATGATCTATTCTTGTAGCTTTCAACCTCATGAATAAGCAAATGGAGTGATTCAAAGTGCCCTATTCATAGGACTTTCCTATGAGATGAAGGTGGGTAGAAACAAACTCAGCAAATATGCCCCTCGAAGGGAGGCTTTCTGTAAACTTTGCAACAAGGCAGAGGTGATTTGTAAGTTTTAGATATCAAGTAGATGACCTAAAGCCTGAAGGTAAATTCTAAACCCTGAATTCTATGCTTAACCTAGACAGAAGATCCTGATTTAAGAAATCAAAAGGAGTGAAAAGGAGCTGCACCTCTTCGAGAGAGAGAAGGGCCTAGAAGCAAGAGGGGAAGAGAGGAGATAGGTCATGACCCCATGCATTTGTTTCTTTTCACAAGCTTCCTTTTGTATTGATTCATATTTGATGCAGAAGATTTGAGCACTTTCTGAGTTTCTGAAGATGGTAAAAGCACTTCGGTTTTATTTTTGTTACAGATTCTAAAAGATATTTTTGTAGGAAAAATAATAAGGAACCTGTTTTGCAATCACAATATTCAAAATAAGGTCTGTTTTTAGCATTTTAATTATATAAGTAATCTGTGTTCATTTTAGAAAAAATAGAAGATAAAGAGAACAAAAACAAAACAAAACAAAAATTCAAATCCTCTTATAATTCCACTCTTTGGGGATGTAATTCTCAATACTTTGTGGATGTCCTTCCAGATGTCTTCTTTGTGTGTGTGGGTGTGGGTGTGTGTGTGTATGATATACAGAGATCAAACTTTAAATATTCTTATGTAACCATTTTTCTATTAACAACAAGTTATCAAACTCTTTTCGCCAGTAAGGATACATCTATACCACCATCTTACTGCCTTCAGTTGCTTCATTCTGTGAATGCACCGAAATAATTTTAACCAATCTCAAAGCTGTTAAGGTCTATTTATTTTTAATTTCCTTTCTGTTTTTCTGAAGGAACAAAGATTTCCTCTGTAGTATGATCCTAGCAGAAATTGATTAAAAAGCTGTCGTTCTGGATTTTAAATGGCAAAGTGCTTTTGGAGTCATAGCTTTTGAACTGTTAATTTTATAATACTGTTGAACACTGAGCACTGTTTAGTGGTCCTTACATGATATTTATGTGTGTATTCTGGGCATGACTGTATTAATCACTGTACAGAATTAGGCCTTTTCCACTGGCTGACTTCTTAGGGAACCTCATTCATTTCTTTCAGTTTCTAAACCTACAGATTGATCCTAATTTGTGAAATTTATTTAAAATATAAAGGAACCCCCCTATGTTTAGACAACCAGTAAGGCTGAGGTCAAAAGACACCAAACTTTTTTTGAAGCTAATGTAAAAATCTCTTAAGACCTTCAGCTGGCTCTTACATAGCATGACATTGTGTGAATATGTGCCTGCTAGGCTGTATTTTGACACCAGCATATGACTAAATCCAACTGCTGGGACTTTGGCAGCGAGCTATCATAGAAAATACATCCTACTGAGAGGAAGGAGACTAAGGAGATAGTCTTTATGGTTTGTGAACTTGGGGAGGTCTCTTAGCCTCTCTGGGATTCAGATTGTTCAACTTTAAAATGATGGAGTTGGAGAAGACAGCTCTAAGTTTTCCTCCAGTGCAAATATTCTGTGGTTCTGTGACAGAGAACTCTGGAGCCCAAGCCCTAAGTCAGGACTGCTGCTACAGACCCAGATACTACAGATCCCTGGCTGCTTGGCCTACATCCTTGGCCACTGACCTCATCTCACGCACTGCTCTTTCTCTCTTATTTGGCCTCTCACTCTGTACTCAGATCTTAATGGTGCCCCTTGGCCTCCTTTATCTTGTACTTTCTTTCCTCATTCCCCAGTTATGTCCTGCCTCTTGTTTATGTTCTGTGAAATCTGCCATGTCCCATTGGGTTAGCCCAACTCTTATTCGGTCCTGGTTACCCTTGGCCTGCACTAGAACCGTGCTGCCTGGGACCATGACATCTAGAGTTGGTAATGAGGGTGAGTTGAGTCTGTTCCAACTCCCTACAGCTGAAAGAAAAGGAGAACTTTAATATCTAGCTGCCTTGTAATTGCTTAAAAAATATTAGTGCTGATGTATGATATGAACTTGAAAACGTTATGCTAAGTGAAACAAGCCAGCCACAAAAGACCACATATTGTATGATTCCATGTATATGAAATATCCAGAATAGACCATTACGTAGAGACTGAAAGTAGGTTAGTGATTGTCAGGGGCTGGAGGAAGGGGAAAATAGGAGTGACTTGTAATTGGTACAAGGTTTCTTCTTTAGGTGATTAAAATATTCTGGAATTAGAGAGTGATGATGGTTGCACAACCTTGCGAATATACTAAAAGCCACTGAATTATATACTTCAGTAGGGTGGATTTTATGGTATATAAGTTGCATCTCAAAAAATATTTGTTTACTAAGTAACACATTCAGGTAATCATTTATTTACACAGTGTGAATTGCTTAGACATTTGGGAATATTTCAATAACCGATTTCATGGAGAGGGTTGGGACCATGTAGGTACAGCCAAAAACACAGGTGCTTTTTAACCTGTGTGCTCCCAGAGCCGGAAGTCCTCCCTAGGGAGGAGTTTCCCTTGATCACTGCAGAGAACAGCAGGAACAGATATCTGCAGACTTTATTCCTGTGTTGTTGAAAATGTAGTGCTTGTCATTAAAACACATTAAAAACACACCTTGACTAAGAAGGTAAATAGGGAAGAAGTGAGATTTTTGCCTGAAGCACTACCACTTTGGTATCTGTTCCCTCAAAAGCTAAACTGAACTTTTAAAAAAATGAAAAATCAACAATAACAAAAGCAAGTTGGATTTCACAATCAGAGGGGTTTTTTTCCTCCAAAATAGTGATTCAACTTGATATTTCACCGCGTTTAGGAGGAGTTTTAGGTTGAATAAACATCATCTCAGTATCTCCAGTTAGCTTTGGAGTCCAACTGTCCACAGGACCCAGTGCCCTAAATATTTGGAGAAATATATTTTCCTATCCAATTCCCTAGGCAGGTTTATACCACATCAACTTACCTGCTGAGAGCCTGTCCTATTTTTAAAGGCCTCCAGGGAAGATGCATCTTCAAAGAGATGGGATGACAGAGCTTTGCCCTGTGTAGCATTCCCAGTGGAGTTAATCAACCAGTTGCCTGATCTCCACGGCATCTACCTGGCTCCCTCCTCCCCAGCAGGACTGAACCGCTATCGGAAATTATCGGAAATAATTGTGAACCCAGCACACCTTTGGGGGTTTGTTTTTATTCCATTTTGATTTTTTTTTTTCCAGCAGAGAAATTCCTTCTGCTTCCTGAGTGAAGTTCAGCACTAAAATATTAGCCATGATTCCCAGAAGTCCTGGTGGCTCAGAGCCTTATAGCATCACTTCCCAGTTTCTTCCTATTTGCTGCTCAGCAGGAATGATCCAGGTTCCCTCAAACCAAGGAGTCACTGGTTACTTTCCATCACATGTGGCATCAAAAGTATTTTGATGTGACTCTTCCACCCTACCCTCTCTGCATCTCCATGGCAGGTCTGAAAGATGTCTAGCTTAGTCTTGTCACTTTGCAGAAGAAGAAACCAGGTGAGGTCTAGACTTGTCCAGGGTGATCCAGGAAGGTAGTGATTGATGGAGAATCCAGACATTGAGGCTCCAGTTAGGTGATTCCATACAATGGCCATGCTGCCATATTGTTAGGGTCCTATCATTCCACTTAGATTCTTGCTCCTTTCACCACAGGAAGAATTATTAATAATGAAGAATTATTAAAAATTATTGTTACTACAGCAAATCATGAAGCAGTTTCTACTACTCAGAAACTAGCAAAAGGCAGGTGACCACAAAAGAACAACTCCGTGCTTTAGTAGTTCATCTTATGGGACCCAAATGGGTTTCTTAGGCTTGAGAAAAGAAACTCTCTTGAATAGTGTTGAATAGTGCTTGTTTGATTGGTATTGTTTCTTTTACTGAATCTCTTATTGTTTTTGGTTTTGGTTTTGGTTTTGGTTTAATGACCCAGGACTGACTACTGTCTTTAGAGTTGGTTGCTTAGGACGTTACATGATCACAACCCAGCCTGCAGTACAAACTGTCCATTTTCCCTTCTGGATGGTTCCAGAGCCTTTGCTGTTATCCCATGCCACTGAAAGGCACAAGCTCAATAGAACGTGGGCCGATACTCCTAAATTGACATTTGTAGATTTGTTTCCTTTATGTGAACAAAGTGTGTTACTAATCAGACACCTCTGGTAACCAGGGGTCTTGGCTTCCCATGCAAAGAAATCTGACCAGAGACTGTACCCCTCTAGGCAATTTCTAATATTCAAACCAACAAGGGAGTATTATTAAAGGGGTTTTGGTTTTCTCTGGTTGAATTATTTGTGTCATGATTGTTTCAATTTATGGACTAAATGAGCCTTTACTACAGTAAATGTGGGAACAGTCTTTATTTTTAAAAAAAAATCAGAGATTTGTCTTCTGACTCATCACAATATTTCTTCAGCATAGTTTGGTGGAAAGTATTAGCTTCCCCATTCTCTGGATAGGAAAATTGGATCCAAAATGTTGTTTCACATAGCCAGCTAGCCATGGAGCCTGGCTTCGACTTCAGATCTGCTGATTTCCACTTCTGTTCAGGAAAGGACATTGAGGCTTAAATTAAGAAACCGTATTCTGAAAGGAAAGGTTTGCCATTATTTGGGCAAAGGCTTATTATAGACTTTGGCAATGGGACTGAGTGTCACACTTTCCTTTGGCAACTGTGGGTATTCCAGTCCAATCGGTATATATTTCCAAGAACTTTCCCCGTGGGCCTATTTTTGGCTTCCATTTGCACAATGTTAAGGGATAATAACATCTACCAAGTTGATGTCTAAAAGTTTGCACAGAAATGTTCCATGCTACACACTCCCTTCTCCTCCATTCTTCTTTCTACATGTCCTCAAATGCCCTTGCACCTCTGGATTCTCCTGCCACAGACTTATTATTCCACTTCACACTCATACTCTTCTCTATTCCTGCCTCCATATCAGAATATAATCTAAACTCCTTCAATTGTGACCTTGTTATGTGAGCCCAAATGCTGACAATATTCATCTTCACTCTACCATCGGGCACCAGGAATGCTACCCTACAGCTGTCCTTCTCATCTCCTCCACTCCAGGAATGTGGGCTCTCCCTGGCTTCCCTCTTACTTGGGTTCCCCAAGCTTATCTGCTTGCTGGCTTGCCATCCTGTTTATGCGTGGTCAGATGTCAGATGCATTTGTGTAGAAGCGTAAGCATCTCAGAATAGACAGGGCCTTGGAAATGCATTCATACTCACAAAACTTGGAGGGGAAAAGACGCAGCTGCTTAAGAGTGTACGTTAAGGTGAGCCAAGCTCCAAAAGGCACCATTCTGCTTGAATTCATTTACAGAGTTACATGTCCACACACTCTTTTCTGTCATTTTCTAATATGAGGGTTCATAAAATGCCAAAAAAGCAGTACAAACTTCCTATTTTAAAAAACTGTTATTTATTATTGTAAAAACCTCATTTTCTTAGAAATCTGTACTCCATCTGAATTATTCTGAAAGGTAAGCTCGCTTTCTTCCCCTGTCATGCACCTGGTAAATATATCCATGGAAATTCGTTATGTCAGTGAAGTAGTTAGATGTTTATCTTTGGAATGTGCAAGGATCATTTCCACTAGGTGAGGTCAGAAGGGTAAATTGTTTTTATCACCAGGGAATGTGAGGACATTGGCAGTACATTCATTTATCTAACACATTTTCTTGAGCACTTACTATGTGCCAAATGCTCATCACATGCTCTGATGTTAGTGATACTTTTTCCCCTGAACAGTGTACACCCTGCTCTGTAATTTGATACCTATTTCAATTCTTAATTTACATGTCTGTCTCTGTCCTTAGACCAGTGATTCTCAACAAGGGGCAGTTTTGACCCCCAGGGGACATTTAGCAATGCTGGGAGACATCTTTATTGCCACAGCTGGGGAGGTGCTACTGATATTTAGTGGGTAGAGGCCAGGAATGCTGATAGACATAGTTCACAAGACAGCCCTACCACAACCAAAAATGATCAGCCCAAAATGTGACTAAAAGGGTTAAGAAACCCTGCCCCAGATTACATGCCTTGAGGGCAGGGACTAGGTTGTGATCATCTTTGTATGTCCACTGCGGGCATATGTAGAAGGGCCTCACCAAGTGGTGGCAGTGATAATAAGGTTGACATTTCAGGAATGCAAGGATGAATAGAACAAAGCCCCTTTCTTCGAGCCTTGCTACTCCTATGTGATTCTGGACCAGCAGAGCTACAGCCACCTAGGAAGTTGTTAGAAAGGCAGAATCTCAAGCCCCACTCCAGATCTACTGAAGCAGAATCTGCATTTCTTTTTTGGCATTGGCCAAGGCTTTTTATTTTATTTTATTTTTTCTTAACATCTTTATTGGAGTATAATTGCTTTACAATGGTGTGTTAGTTTCTGCTGTATAACAAAGTGAATCAGCTATACATATCCACATAGCCCCATATCTCCTCTCCCTCTTGTGTCTCCCTCCCACCCACCCTATCCCTAACAAAACCCTCAGGTGATTCACACACACATGAAAGTTGAAAAGTACTGACCCCAAGGTCTTAAGAGTTAAATGGGTGGAGCAGATAGGCTGAAGATGCCCCAACCAACGGTCCAAGTTTACCTGGCAGCGAGAGCACAGCAGCACCGCCTGGACTCATCTCTGGAGCACACCGTCTAGGCGGGCAGGGCTGTAGCCCAGAAAACAGCTGGAGTTGGGGACCCCAGAACCGTAGCTGGTAACCCAGGCGAAACCACGCAGAACACACGGAATAGAAGGCAGTGGTGGTGATGAACCAGCAGACACTGTAGCATAAGCGGCAGCGGCGGCGGCTGGGTCAAGGAAAGGGGTGGGACAAGACTCTGGGCAGTCCACATGGAAGAGGAAGGCTGCCAGGCAGCGCCAAGGGGGCTGACAGTGGGAAAGGACAGGCCACGTGCCAAACCCGGGGGAGGCCAAGGCTCTGAGACTGCAGGGGCGAGAGGCAGCAGCCCAGGCTGGCTACAGGCTGTCATTCCATTGTCTGGGTGGCTGGAGTTCATTAGGGGAATCGAGTTACTCATAATCTTTCTACAATAGCTCATAGTCCTTCCAGGACTTGATAATGTGGTAATTAACATGGGGATTCCAGGAATGCCTTGGATTTGAGTTCTGTCTGTAGCAGGCTGATATGTCTGGAATCTGGATATTGAAAGTTGCTCTTCCAACATCCTCCTTATTTCCTTCACAAAGGATCAAGCGGACTAAAAATCAGAGCAAAGGGGCAAATAGGAACTAGAGGAAGGAAATCTCTGAGGGGTCCGTGTCCCGGCGGCCCTTCTGTATTTGCCTGTGGTCAAAATGCTACCATGGTGTTTGAACATGTGGCATTATCCAAGTTTATGAGCACTGTTAAAGGTCTTTGTTTCCTGTGTTTGTTCAAAAGCTACCAGAACCCTTTTTAAGGAGCTGTAGACTTAACCAAGCTGTCTTGGTAAACGACATCTTGTTGCAGGTTCCTGTGACTTCTAACCATGACCTGGAACGTTTCACTTGCTCTGGGAATGAGCGAGAGGTGTCCACTGCCCAGATTTGGCTGGGTGAAGAGCCACGTCCCTTAGTAGAGGAACTGGTCTTCCTCTCTCTTCCCCAGATTAGCTTCAGCAATTGTCTGTGTCTCATACTTAGCTCAGACTTGAACAACAGGAGGTCTGGAAAACCCAGAATCCCCCATCCTGTTATCAGAAGGACAGGTTGCTTAATCTTCTGGGAACGCACCAATGATTCCTCTGAGTATGTTTTTATAGCAAATGGTACTTCTGAATTGTGTCCCTAATTTGATTTCAGATTATGAGTAGGCCTTGACATCAAGTCCTTGCCATCTGTGCTTTTCTTTTCCTCCGGTACTTCAGGAGCACACGGGAGTGCAAGCAACCAGACTTCCCCCAAACTCGAGACGGTCCAAGAAAAGCAAAGTGAGTTAGTGCAGCGTCTTGTCCTTGCCATGGGTTACGCTTGCCGCAACTCCCTGTACTCTGCCCATGTATCCATTTTGGAGTGAAGGTACCAGTGGGTACCTAGACAGTATCTCCTCCTTCCACTCTCCACCCCCCCAACCCCCAGTGTTGACCCCAGGAGACCTTGGGCCACTGATTAGACTTAGAATGTGATGCATATGTTTGCAGTTAAGCAGGAAATCATACTTGAAGTAAAATTTCCTCCTCTTTGGGAAAGATTCTTTCCTGCGCTTGAGAGGATGGGGGAACCTGGAATAGTATAAAGTTTTTAAACTGAAGGAACATAGCATCATAGGGTCAGCTGAGAATTATACTTCTGGAAACAGTCACTTGTCCAAAATAAATCCGATTCTGGCAGGGTGTAGACACAGTATACAGAGTCAATTCATTTTGCTAGTGTTTACAGTCCGCAAGAGAGGGAGAATGTGAAGATGCCATATTGGTTTTTTTGCCTATTTTAGACGTTGAGATCTCCTTGGACCCCAGAGCTAGGCATGCAAGTGCTTTTCAGATCCTGTGGCCCACGGTCAGAATTTTATGGATAAGGAAACAGACTCCGAAGGGCAGAGTAGCCTAAATTTGAGTGTTGGATTCATATTTATGTTCTACCAGTAGCTTGGCCACCAACTAACTTTATGGCCTTGGGCAAGTTACATCGACTCCTCCAGCCTTAGTTTCTTTAACTCTAAGAAGGGGTTTAGAGGGTTGTTCTAAATCTTAAAGGAAATAATACATATAAAGCACTTAGCCGAATTATCAAAACGTAGCATACAGTGAACAAAAATTGTTATCGCTATTTTTGTTTTTGTTATTGTGGAGCTAGTTGGTACAAGAGGCAGGATGGAAAGCTAGACTCTCTTGACTCCCCACCAGATGAAATTCCTTAACCTCCTTCCCCCGCTCTGTTCCTACAAGATTGTAGGGCCCAGTCACACTTTCCTGTTTCTCTTCACCTGGAAAAATTCCTATCCTCAGAAAAGATGATTAAATATTGATTCTTCCTGAATAGGAACTGAGTTGCCTTAACCTACCCGTGTAAGACACGTGTTGGTTACTCCTTCCTAGTTCTTGGGTCTACTTGTTGGGCTCCGACAAAACTCAAAGCTCAGGGGCCTGCAGCTCGGAGCTTGTGTCTGAGGTTTGAACCGCAGAGAATTCCTGGGCTCACAGGGGCACAGTGGGACTCGGAAGGATTCTGGTCTATCATACACACCTTGTTCCAGTTTTATTCTGAGGAGCTGAAGCAATGCTTCATCATGACTCAGCCAAGGAAATAAATAGGAAATGTACAACGTCTTCTCTGTGGGATAGAACATTCTAGATTTCATGCACTCAGCTTTCTAAAGAAGTGGGACATAAAGGCTTTGGAATCATCCAGAGCTGGCTGGGAATCCTGGCTCCACGGTTTACTAGTTGTGTGACCTTCTGTTAGCTATGTGACCTCTCCAAGCCTGTTTTCTCATGTGTAAAATGGATGTAATACCGATAGCGACTTCGTAGGATTGCTCGGGGGATAAAATGAGGTACTACCTAATGCATGCCTGGTATGTATTAGAGGGACTTAAGTGACCTAGATCTTATTGAGAGGCTAATTGGTGCATGGGAAATTAAAAACCACACTTGTTTTCCTCGTTTGTCACCAAAGCAAGTAGAAGGTATGACGCCTTTCCCCTTTGGAGGTATTGGTGCTATGCAGTCACTTCCTTTCCCGAGGGCCAGGACTGCGATGGGGGTATCTACGTGCGCATGGGGTGCAGGGGTTCAGGAAGGCTCAGGGATGCTCACAGGGAGATTCTTCCGGGGATTTTGCCACTACTCTGTCACCACTGCCCTAGACTGATTAGTATGAACAAAGGACTACTCCTTGGCAAGTTACTCAGTTTATTTTTCTCATGAGCATTGAATATGGCCCAGGGCTTACACTTCCACCCAACTGCATTTCCATTGGGAGGATGTTTGGGCAGAGGCACATGGGAAGCTCTTTCAGAGTGATGGAATTGAAGGTGAGGGAGGATGCGGGCAAGAAGCCGATTCCCCAATCCCCTGGATCATCACCGTCGTGAGTCCAAATGTTTCCAGACCGTTTCTGCAGCGCCCGTTCCTGAGAAGTGAGCCAGCAATTTGTAACTTTCCTACATCTCCCTTCCCTTCTCCCATCTTCAGAACAGGCTTGACAGATGTTCCAGGGCTCTTGAATTCGAGATGAACAGTCCAAGCAGGGAATGAGTTTATCTACAGTTTCTATTAGAGAATGAGGGAAAGAGAGAGGAAGAAAGGAGGAGAGCCTGACTGCTGACAGTGCAATCTTGTGGCTTAAAGTGTCTTTAATAGGTTTTCCCCACTCTGTGGAGAGCAGGCAAATCACTTAGGCAATCAACTCCTTTCCTGGATAATGAGTATGGACGTCTTTCCCAGGATCCTGATGGCAGAAGATGTAGAAACAAATTGTGACACAGAGCCACAGAAACCTTAGCTGGTAGGGGCAGCACAACAATCTCACTTGGTTTTGATGCCCAGAGAGGTGGGTCATGCAATGCCCTGCAGCCTTGAATCCTGGTCACTTGGTGAGAGATGCCTCCAGTAATTATCATGCTGGAGAATTAAGAGTCCGGAACTTTGTTTTTTCTTACTCTTTGAGTAGCTTACACCTCTGCCCCCAGTGGATCCAGATACATTGCCACCCTCCTTATTCCCTATATGTGGCCGGGGGTGGGGAGTGCAGGAGGGATGAAGTCCAGGGCAGAGTATGGACCAACTGGTTGCTGTAGACATATAAATCGTTCATTCTGAATGTTCTGGAAAAACATTTCTAAATTCTAAATAAACAGTCATTTATTTGATTTCACCATCAATAATAGTACTCTGCAATTATATTTAACATTCATATAAGCTTTTATGGTTTTCAGCATGCTTTCCTGTGTGCCCTTTCTCACATCATCCTTACAATAGTGCTCTAGAGTATGTAATTTACTACCACTTTACGAGCTACACGTTGACCACAATGTTGAAACCTTAGCCTTTTAAATTCTTTCAAAATAGAGGAAATGTGGTAGGACTTATCTGGAACTCATCTAAAAAGATTAAACTCATTCATCACCTTGTGGGACAGCAAAAGTTGGTGAATATTGTCTATGTACGTCTTTCCCCTAAAATTACCACCTCTACTATTCCCCATTTCTCATCCCCCCCCAAAAAATGCCTTAGTAAATTGTTCTTTTTAATAAAAACAGCAGATTTCATTCATAAATCCCTTTTTTAGCATAAAGCTGCTAAAAACACAGTATACGCTGTTTTCCTATCCTATAACCTAATCCATTTGTGGGAAGAAAATGGCCAAGAAATCAGTATGATTCCCAGTAGGAGGCAGGTGGAAGCGATTTGCAGGACAAAGTAGCCAATTTGTGTTTGATGTGTGTGCCCCATTTCTATGACCCACACACTAATTAGCCACAGTAAACAGAGACACTAGGGTTTTTTAGAATAGGTATTTCCTAATTCTCTTAGTCTGTATGAAACTCACACTTAAGCCATGCATCTTTCTCTTAGTTTGTGGACAGAATTCTTCAGTTTACCATATTAAAATAGTAGCCCCTCCTCTTGGAAGGACCCACTGCAGATGAGTCAGTAAAGGTTCACTCATTCCCTGGAATTGTCCGTCTCCTAATGCTAAGATCACTACCCTTCCAATAATGCACTTTAGGGTTTCTGAGTTCATATTTACAGATGTTAAACAGCTGGATGAAAAATCCAGTCTGCATTATTTTTTCCAAGCTTCCAAATGATGGGCATCACATTGAGTCTTTAGAGTCAACATTAAATTAAATATGATTAATTTAATATAATCATATTTAATTAAATATGATTAAATATTTGATTTACACAATGCGGAGACAACACACTGATTTTGTCTCGGGATGTATTTATTTATTTTTGGCTGCATTGGGCCTTTGTTGCTGCGTGCAGGCTTCCTCTAGTTGTGGCGAGCGGGGGCTACTCTTTGTTGCGGTGCGCGGGCTTCTCATTGCGGTGGCTTCTCTTGTTGTGGAGCATGGGCTCGAGGCGCGTGGGCTTCAGTAGTTGTGGCTTGCAGGGTCTAGAGTGCAGGCCCAGTAGTTGTGGTGCACAGGCTTAGTTGCTCTGCGGCATGGGGGATCTTTCTGGACCAGGGGTCAAACCCGTGTCCCCTGCATTGGCAGGCGGATTCTTAACCACTGCGCCACCAGGGAAGCCCATCAGGTTGTACTGACACAAAAATATACGTATTTTTAACTTCTTTCAGAAAACTAGATAGAGTTAGGGGAGATGGGTCATCATCCCATTTTGTTACAAGGTAAGCAGTGGTCACTCCAGGTAGAATTTTATACCTGAAAAAGATATTAGAACATTTTAGCACTTTTTTGTTTCAGATGTAGAACCCAGATTCTTAGAGACTGAGTCACACGATAAGAAAGCGGCATCTCTAGGACCACTAAGCAACTTCTTCAAACATCTGAGAATCTCCCAATAAACGATTATTGAGCATATATTGACATATCATGCAGTTAATGGGTCTGAACCTGGAGACTCGGGCATGGGTAGGGTACAATGCCTGCCCTCAAGCAACTCACTTTCTATCTCTCTGTCTTTTGACATAGTTACTAGTGATAAGACCAGAAAAATACCACAAGTACCAGGTGTCTTCACTTCAACAAGACTTTGATGAAAAGCTTTCATTATAGTCCTGTGAGCAAGACAGAAATATGAGATCAGAGTTGCATAAATAGCTCATAAAAAGGTAGTAACGGGCTTCCCTGGTGGCGCAGTGGTTGAGAGTCCGCCTGCCGATGCAGGGGACACGGTTTGTGTCCCGGTCCGGGAAGATCCCACATGCCGCGGAGCGGCTGGGCCCGTGAGCCATGGCCGCTGAGCCTGCGCGTCCGGAGCCTGTGCTCCGCAGCGGGAGAGGCCACAACAGTGAGAGGCCCGCGTACCGCAAAAAAAAAAAAAAAAAAAAAAGGTAGTAACTTACATACAGCACTATTGTAAGGATGATGTGAGCAAGGGCACAAGAAAGCGTGCTGCAAACCATAAAAACGTATATGAATGCATAATAGTCGCTGGATTATGCAACTAATAAGTAACAACCACCAAAGTGTGGTGCTCAATGCCAGCTTGGTCAAAGGGAGCCTCTAGTTGAGTGGTACAGAATAGTCCTTGGATCAGTCTGACACTTCGTCAACTATTTGGGTGAAAATACAGGATAATTAATGAACCTGATGATGACATAAAGGAAGGAGCAAAGGCACTATGTGACAGTTTCAGCATCAACAAACAGTTCTCAAAGGATGTAAAATGAGTCAAAAACAAAATAAGGACAATTAATAGGAATAAATATAAAACACTGCCTGGAGCTCACCAGCTTGACAACAAATACAATTAATTAAAATGACTTAGCTGTTTTGTTTTTCTTTTTCCATTGAATACTTTCAACAGAGTTTTGTCTTTAATTTTGTTTTATTTGGTAAAAAGAGAAATAAAAAGGAATCCAAAGTAGAATTTAGGAAATTGTACTATGAAGGCATATTAAGGGGTGGATTTATTACAAATGAAAAAAAATGAAAATTTTGGCTTTAAATGACTTCAGTTTTGTCCAGTTCTCCGCGACTTACCTTATTCCTTAAAAGTATTCTGTAGAGAGGCAAATCTTCACTTTTTCTGCTTGCCTTAAAGCGGCAGTTTGAGTTTTGTACATTAGATAACAAATCTTTTATATTCAGTATTTTGTTTCAACACATTTGCAGGAGAAATGATGGATGTTTAAGTACATAGTAGCTACTCCTGATACTGACCAGGGTTCTTGGCCTTCCCCAATCAATAGAAATTGACTAGAGCCCGGACAAGAAATTCAAGCAAGTGTTTGTTTATTGGGGCCCCTGCACTGCAAAAGGGAGCAAAAGCAAGTAACAGGTTCCCTTGCTTGCTCCCCAAGGGGGCAGTGAGCGTGTTGCTTATATAGGGTGAGTGTAGGGGTGTATCCAGTGGTCGGGCCAGAGCTTAGATGGCTTAGGTGTTCTGCCCACCCCTTTGTGGTGGTGTGTGCAGGAGGCATGCTCAGTACCCAGCTTTTGCTCCTGACACCCAGTTTTTGCTGCCGACTCTTCAGATGTGGCAGTCGGGTTTTTTTGGGTGTTTTTGTATCCTTTGGTCCAGAATTTGCCCCCGCTGCGCATGCCCGCAGTCAGTTATTTTTAGTCCCATGTAGTTTCTTTGTATTTTGTTGCTGGAGGAGAGGTGTGTCCAGATGCGAGCACTGCAGCCCTACAGCAAAGGGTCCCAAGTCCCAGCCTGTCTCACTCCTAGTGTGTCTCTTCATTAGCATGCATTTACGTATAGAAAACACATAATTTGGCATTCAGTTGCAATTTTAAATGTCCACTTACCAAAAGTCCCTTAGTTAATGGAGAGTTTGAAGAGATCATCAGCTAGTTTATCCCACCCATATAGTTAATGGCAGAAAATAGGAAAATGTTTCAAAAAGTCATAGAAGGTAGCAAAATCTCGTTTTACCTGGAAGTTTAATAGATCTCTAAATGAGGCATAACACCCTCTTGAAAAAGAAATCAGTTTACTGCTATTGCTTGGCTGGCATCTTCACTCTGTCGCGTTAAACAACTAAAAGTTCTTAGGAGTTGAGCTGCAGCATCTGCATATTTTAGGTGGCTCTCAACAAGGAGATGTCACTCCTAGAAATCTGGGGACCTAGTCATTCTTGGGCTGTCCTAGTTAAGAAAAAAATACCTGAAGCACTTTCTAGCCTGAGAATCACTTTTAATGTTCTTCACCTGCCACCAAGGGAGTACTAATGTACAATGCAAATCAGATCTGACTAAATGGATTAAGGAAAGTGGATTGACGCTTGTTCCTCATTTCTTTGCAAAACTGAGTAAATTATTAGGTTATCTTGCCAAAGCCCAAGAGCGGTGACACGTTTTCTAGCAGTAAGGGCAACTCTCAGCTTTCAAGATGGCGCTTGGATGCCGGGACTGTCTTGCAGTCTCCACCACCCACAGCCTCCTTTCCTCAGGCACACCCTCACTCTTCCCCTCCCCTCCTTCTCCTGCTGTCAGGAGTGAGCTGTTAGAGAAGCAGGAAAGAGGAACGTTGCCCTAGAGCCTTAAGATAGCTGTGTCTCTAGATGTAGTATATTCCAAAAGTCGGTTGTTCGTGGAGGGATTAAGGGTAAAGTTCTTGTGTTCATAGGAGCTTATTAAATTGAATTTAACTTACAGGATTAATCATCTTTGATCACATTCTCACTGTAGAGGATTTACCAAAATTCCTTGTCAATAATGTCATGACTGACAGGCCTTTCTTGCACCACATTTCCATCTTGTGATCGAAATCTGATGGACTCTTATCCTGCCTTTCGTCATTCATCACATAGAAGAATTTCATAGCCTAACACTAAATCAATAAAATGATTATCAGGACAAAGAATTTTCTCATTTCTTTAGTCATATTTATAGACAGCTATTTTTGGAAAAATACGTGAATCCTTTTAGAATGACTGCATTAAACACCAACTCGTCACAAATTCCATCATGATTTTTCTGTTGAGTGTATTCCTTTTCAGTTCATTCCTTGTTAAGTAATTTTGTTATCTTTGTGAATTCACTGTAGTCATCATTTTTCTTGGAAATACTGTGAGTCTAAAGAAATTTGGGGAAGGTCTGGACTTAGTAGTCTGGCATTCCTTCTGTTTTTTTTTCCTCAGTGGGAGTCATCTCTTCAGAATGGTAGATTTGCTACATACAGAGTATATGTGCATGTGAATTTAGGCTATATAAAATTAGATTCTTTCATTACATCTTTTCATTATTAGGAAACAAAAATATGACCATTAAGCATTATACCTTTTCACTGGTCGCTTTTAGGGCAGGGTTGGGAATGGGAATTAAATTACATTTAATTTTATTTTAATAACCCAAGAAATATATCTTTTCTTTGCCATTTAAAACATAAAATTATTCAGAAGTTTCAAAAAAGTAAAAGATGAAAGTCCACTTTAAACCTCTGCTTACAAATAAGACATAATTGCTGATTGGTTTGGACAGAAACTTCTAGACCTTTTCTAGGCACGCATTTGCATATGTAGATATACATAAATAGTGCTATTTAATTAGAACTGTATTTGTAATTATGCAACTTGCTTCTTCTCTTAACCTAAAAATATTTCCTGGATATTTTATCAGTAAATTTAGGTCCACCTCATTTTTAAAAATTCTTCCTTGGATTCAAACCATAGCTTGGCCTCTTAATATCTCTATGGCCTCCCGTAAGCTACTTTACCTCATCTTTAAGGATTGAAGATTGCTGTTGTTATGAAAATTAACTGAGTAATTGTGTGAAAATGCTTAGAACAATTTCTAGCAGATAGCAAACAATATGTCAGGAAGAAGAAAATCCCATACTGATGGACATTTAAGTTGTTTCTAGGTTTTTTTTTTTTAAACCAAAATGCTACATTAAGAATTTTTATGCACTTGCGAAAAAAATCTGTAAAATAAGCTCTTTGAGGTAAAATTGCTGGATTAAAGGGAATGCACAAATAATCTTCTTGTATAAATAATCTCCTTGTTAATTTTGACCATAAAGATATCTCGTTGCAGTTTGAGGTGTAAGCAGCAGATTCTAGTTGATTTCCCACTTGCCCTTCAGCACTTTATTGAAAATATTAAATAGATTGTCATGGATTCTGTTGATCCCCACACTTTATATACACAAAGCTTACTAAACCTGCCACATAAACCTTCATATAATAATTGAAATGCCTTGAACTCTGTACCAGTTAACACTGTTTCTAAAGTAACATCTGGATACTTTATTTTACAACTTGATTAAATGACATCAAGATTTTGACCTTTTTTATGACAAAAAATTATATAAATGAATATACCATAGATAAGTCTGTAGAACATACTCCATCTGTATGGCTCTGGATAGCAGTGGAATAGCCACCCAGAAATTGTACCCAGTTGAGAACTTTTCAATTGCCTTGAAGAAACCAGAGAGAAGCTAGGTCAAAAGCTTAATAGAATTGCTTTCTCTGCCTTTCACTTAGCATCAATACAGTGATTTTTCTTGAACTTACGAAGCCCAATAATGCTAGATATTAAAAAGATTCTGATATTATGGGAAGCATGAAGTGTTTAAATTTCACCTGGAGGACATGCTCCTATTGAGAAAAATGTGATTTTAAAATATGAATGATTGAAACTCTCACCGATTTGTGTAAAACTCAAAAACTCCAAGTTTAAAGTTTATTTAATTGGACACAATAACGTCAGTACAACTTTATTTAAAATTCAATACGGCTATCAGGTTTGTTTTTTTTTTCAGAGACTCCATTTAGTCACCATTTAAAAAAATTCCTTGATACAGCAGATATTTGTTTAGTTCCTACTGCGTGTTACATATATGTTCCCTGCCTTTGTGAGGCTCTCATGCTGGTAGGAATCACAGAAATAAGAAAGGAGACAAACCAAAGTGTAAATGCAGATTGTGAAAAAAAAAATGTAAAAATGAAAGGGTTCAATAAAAGACTGAAAGGGGGTACCTGATTTAGATTAGGTGGTCAGGCAAATTCTTTGCTAAGGAAGTAGTGTTTGGATAGAGACCTGAAGTACAAAGTAAGATTTAGAAAAAGGAATTCAAGACAGAAGAAAGAGCATGTGCAAAGATTTTGAGGCAGGAAAAAAAAATGTGATCTAGTCAAAGAAGGGAAAGAAGGCACTGAACAAACCGAGGGGGGAAGTAACCCAGGATGAAGGCGGACAAGTCCACAGGCCCTCCTCTAACATGATCTGTGGTCTCTCAAAGTCAGTTGAAGATGAATTTCTAAATGCCTATTCTCTCTGCCCTTCCTGAAAGTCCACTAGATGGATGAAGGAATAGACGCTCTTCTTACTGAGTTTGGAAAGATAACAGACAGGATAACAGAACATTCTTTTATCCCCTGTTGGCACTATCCAAGGTCTAAAATCCCCAGGTTCAGCCCTTTCCTCAGAATGACTTAACAAAAGACAAGTCGAAAAGTACAGTGGTATGTTGAGAAGGGAACTGTTATTTTCTGAAGTCGGTTTACAGAAGGCTTCCAAGATTCTGTTGATTTAAAAGATCACAATCACTCCTCTGGGTGTATTTCTCTCTATTAGGTCTTGAATCCACACCATATTATATCCTGAGATGAGTTTTCCTGGGATAGATTTGTCCTCATGATGGATAATCATGTAAATCGTGACAAGTGACAAGGGATATCTCCAAAGGGTGGGGCGGGGTGGGGGGGTCTCCGGAAGCAGCTGTTCCACAGCAGCATGGCCCCAAGTCCAGCTCAGATACTGGAGAAAAAGCCCAAAGCCCCACATGAGATTCCTTGTCTGTTTAGCAGTTTTATTGCCAAATCCTCCAAAAAGGCTATCACGTTATGAGGCGGGGAAATAAAAATGAGAGAAAGGACAGATCAATAGTCTGACTTGTCAGCAGTAAGCACTTGGAGACTCCTCTCGTATGTGTTAACATCATAGGTAGAAAAGTTTTGGGAAAAAAAAAAACTATTTTCTTTTGTCACTGCCCCGATGAGGACACAAATGTCCTAGAAAGAAAAAACCCTGTATGTTGATCTCATCGCTTAATTTTTCCTCCTTCTTTTCTTGCTTTCCTTCCACGGTACCGCATGTAAAAACTCTTTATATAGTTTATATTTAACTCACCACGTACATGTAAAGACTAAAAATAAAATAATTACACGGCTAAGTATGTGGTACTACAAGTTAATGTGATATTAGATCTCTGACGTGTGTTGCATGTACAAGTGTTTTTTTGTTTGTTTTAACATTTTTATTGGAGTATAACTGCTTTACAATGGTGTGTTAGTTTCTGCTGTATAACAAAGTGAATCAGCTATACATATACATATATCCCCATACCATCTCCCTTTTGCGTCTCCCTCCCACCCCTCTAGGTGGACGCAAAGCACCAAGCTGTGCTATGCAGCTGCTTCCCACTAGCTAGCTATTTTACATTTGGTAGTATATATTAGTCCATTCCACTCTCTCACTTCGTCCTGCCTTACCCTTCCCCCTCCCCGTGTCCTCAAGTCCATTCTCTACATCTGCGTCTTTATTCCTGTACAGGTGTTTTTAACGATTTGTAACTTACAAGAATTTCAAAGTGATCTGGTGGGTGCTGAAAGAGACAAAGGTGTTTTTCCAATAATCGCTGTGCTGTTGTGACTGAGTATGACATCAACCTCCCAGTAGAAGTTGAGAGTGAATCCATTTTAGCTTGTTTTACGAAAACATGATAAAAACTTTACATTAACTGAAAAATCCAGTGGGTCAAATACATTAATCAAAATAACAAAGGGCTTTTTGAGGGACATGGGAAGTTGTTCTTTATTTGAGGTCATGTGGTCCTTTCAGAGACGTTAGAGGCAGTGGGGCTCTGGAGTGACAGGAGAGAGAGTAACCACGAGGCCTTTTCAAAATGCAAAGCCCCATTATGCCATTGATAGACGTCTCCCCCACTTGCCTGTTTCTTTGAGAAAAAACACCCCAGTGGCTCATTTCCAAATGGGGGTGGGTCAGGTTGTGACAGTGGAGCCCTGGGTTTTATCAAGAGACTCCTAGTGTGAGATCCAGGTAACTTCTAGAATTTCAGCAGCAAAACTTATCCCCCCCACTGATAATATGCAGACTTTGTTTTCATTTTTTAGATTTTGTTGAATGGAGTAAGGAACTCAGATGTAAAGTCATGGAATCATAAATTCTTAAAGCCACGGATTAATACTTTGGACATGTCTTCCCTTTGTTTCAGCTGTGGCTTTAGTAAAATTGGAGGCTGGCAAGTGTGCTTGAGAAAACACTTCTAATAATCAAGAACGCAGATGTTCAGTGGCATAAACTTTGCCTGCTGTGTGTTGCATTGAATCTTTGCGCCTAGAAAACATGCCCATTGCTTATACATTTCTGTCATGGGCGCAAACCATGGGGAAAATGTCAGAGTTGCCAGAGGAGTTGCTTAGAGTTTAACCAAGTTGCTTGAAACATTTTTGGTTTTGTTGGACTGCTTGAAAGTACCTGTGAAAAAAGAGAAAAGTAATTATTCATTATTAGATGCAATGGAATCTTTATGGTCCTTTGAATCCTGATGCCTGAAACACAAAACTGACCTACAGCAGCTATAATATTCTTTGTTTTCTGGTTTCAACAAATGCATTGTTGTTTTTTAGAGACACAATTTCCCTTTGCTGTAATTCTTTTACTTTTGAGCATCTAACAAAGACTCATAGGACAGTTAAGCTGGATGAGAAAGCAGCAAGTTATCGCAGGAAATTCATTACTGTACATCTGGCCCTGATTCTGCCACAGTCTTTTTCTTTGAAAACTTAATCAACTTGGATTTCCCATCTGTAGGAGGAGATGAAATAATTGTTGTGAAAGGAACGTAAGTTTAATATCTGATGTTATCTCCGCACTTTGTGAGAATTGATGCTATATGTGGATTAAATAGAAGATGTAGAATTGGCCCAAACTATGCTATCTCACTTACATTCTAAACTAAGAGAAAAACACAGAAAAACTTTTGAAAAGCAGTAAGTTTTTGCCTTTTATGCTACATTCTTCATTATGTCAACAGCTATTTATTGAACTTAAAATGACACAGGTACCATCAAGGCACAGCAGTGAGGAAGATGGAGGCCTTGATTTAGTGGAGCCAACTGTCCAGCTCACAGACTTGAGACCAAATCATGGGCAAAAATTCTGTATCCTGCAAGTGTCCTTATATTTCTGCAAATTCACTATTCCAGACCTCTTATTCCTCCAATAGAACCCTTGCTCAAGACTTCTTCTAGGTTCAACTACCTACCAAAATAGGTTTGTCCTTCGCTCCACTCCTTCAAATCCTATCTGTTTACTAATCTGATTATATCTATATCTATATCTGTATCTATATATGATAATCTTTCATTTCCATGTTACCTTTCCAGGGAACCAATTGGTATCTTAAGAAGATTTTCTGAAGATAGTAGTAGCTCAGTGCCAAAGATAGACTACAAATCAGGCATTTAGGGCTCTAAAGCAAGCTGGTGAGAAAGTTGTTAGAGGCCATTTCAGACTCCCTCATCACCCCCAAATGTGAAATTATGTTTGTAACTGGAAAAGGGGAAATTTTGCTCTTTGTACTGTAACATAAACCATACTAATATATGTTCTAAATAGAAACATTATTACAAATAATTTAACATTTCTATCAGATTCTATCAAAGCAAATTATTCTTTGAAAATAAAGATTTGGTTAATCTATCTACTTTTTTATTCTTTCATAGCTTATATCCTCATATTTTCCCCAAAGGAAAAAATGCTATTATTTATCATTTTATAGCACATGTGAATGGAAAAAAAAAGAATCATTGCATTTTAGCATTAAATTTAGCTCTTAAACTATATGTTTTCATAAAATGGTTAATTTTTTTACTTTAATTTTTTTATTTTATATTGAAGTATAGTTGATTTACAATATCGTGTTTGTTTTAGGTGTACAGCAAAGTGATTCAGTTTAACATACATACATCCATTCTTTTTCAGATTCTTTTCCCATATAGTTTGTTACAGAATATTGAGTAGAGTTCCCTGTGCTTTGCAGTAGGTCCTTGTTGATTATCTGTTTTATATATAGTAATGTGCATATGTTAATATTCTCTGGTCATTTAATAGAAACATCTTAACAGTCAAGTACTTTCTGAGCTTCTCTGAAAAAAACTCTTTGCTGGTAAACTGGCCCTCCTCAAAGAAAAGTCCTGATTTGTAGCATTTGCCTATTCCCATGATGCTAATATTTCCACCGTGGATGACTGCAAGCTACTAACATGAGTTCCCTGAACATAGAGTTGGGAAGAGATATGCACACTTGATTCCAACAGCCAGGATAAACTGGCTACAACACAACACATGGGCTATACAGGCACACCTCAGAGGTATTGTCAGTTTGGTTCCAGGTCACCGCAATAAAGCAAATGTCACAATAAAGCTAGTCACGGATTTTTTGGTTTCCCAGTGCATGTAAAAGTTATGTCTACACTGTACTGTAGTCTGTCATGTATGCAATAGCATTATGTCTAACGAGCACAATGTACACACCTTAATTAAAGAATACTTTATTGATGGGCTTCCCTGGTGGCGCAGTGAGAGTGAGAGTCCGCCTGCCGATGCAGGGGACACGGGTTCGTGCCCCGGTCCGGGAGGATCCCAGATGCCGCGGAGCGGCTGGGCCCGTGAGCCATGGCCGCTGAGCCTGCGCGTCCGGAGCCTGTGCTCCGCAATGGGAGAGGCCACAACAGTGAGAGGCCCACGTACCGCAAAAAAACTTTATTGCTACAAAGAGCTAAGCATTCAGCAAGTTGTAATCTTGTCTTTTTTTGTTGGTGGAGGGTCTTACCTTCATGTGGACGGCTGCTGATGAACAGAGTGGTGGTTGCCGAAGTCTGGGTTGGCTGTGGCAATTTCATAAAAAAAGACAATGAAGTCGGCCTCATTGATTGACTCTTCCTTTCACTTGAGCACCCAGAAGCCGTTGCAGGGTTATTAATTGGTCTAATTTCAACACTGTTGTGGCTCGGGGAATAGGGAGCCCTAAGGAGGGACAGAGAGATGGGGGCACAGCTGGTCATTGGAACAGTCAAAACACACAATTTCATTAATTAAGTTTGCTGTCTTATATGGGCACTGTTGATGACATCCCAAAACGGTTACAGTAGTAACATCAAAGATCATTGATCATGGATCACCATGACAAATATAATAATGAAAAAGTTTGAAATATCGTGAGAATTACCAAAATGTGACACAGAGACAGGAAGTGAGCAAATGCTGTTAGAAAAATGGAGCTGAAGGACTTGCTCAACACTGGGTTACTACAAACCTTTAATTTGTAAAAAAAACAAAACAAAAAAACCCCACAGTATCTGCAAAGCACGATAAAGTGAAGTGCGATAAAATGAGGATATGCCTCTGCTCACTTTAAAGTTACCCTTAGCTTGAGTATTTTAGCTGAGGTAGAGGTGGAAGTCAGGGGGCAGGAGATGGGAGGAATTTTGGCCAAGTCGTGGCCAGCAAAATCAAAAAGACCAACTCATCTCATTCTACAGAGCCTCACTGAAGCCAGAACTTCCCTGGTAGAACTTCTGCAGTTTCTCTTTTTCTTCAGAAGAACACACATTCCCTTTGAAACCCATTTTTTAAAAATCCTTATCTTTGTTTCAGATTCTTTAATGACGGATGATTAACTTTCCGAAAATGTGATTCTGTTAAACAAAAGCAAAGCAGATGAGAAGTTCATTTCGTGTGTGAGGCCCTAGGAACAGTTCTCCATGGGTGTATGTATTTGTTTTTCAGATGAAAATTCATGAGAACACTGTCATGAGTCCAGGCCCTGGGGCAGGTTTATTTGCAGATCAGACCACCTTGCCTTAAACACTGCATATGGTTTGCAGAGCGTCTGCAGGGAACAGTGTGGATAAGGACAGCAGAAGGGGAAAGCAGAAGTGGTTTCTAAGCCAAAAGGCCAGGAAGTGCTTTCACACAAAAATACACTTCTTTTTCTTTTCCTTGTTGCTTCAGACCACTGCCCATTAAAGTTTCATAAGCTCTTGTGTGCTTGTCTCCTTTCCTGAATCCCTGCAGGAACCATGATCAGCTTGGGGCTTGGCAGGGCCGAGCGGTATTCGTGATGAGCAAGGGCCTTCTGTTTCCATCCTTCCTCTCTGCCCTGTAGAGCTAGCCAGGAGTGAAAGAAGAAAACAGAAGTTTACTCTTTACCACTACACCATCCTGTCTTTTTAAAAAAATTATTTTGAAATATAGTTGATTTACAATATCATGTTAGTTTCAGGTATATTCAGTTATGTATCTATTCAGTTATGTATCTATTCTTTTTCAGGTTCTTTTCCCTTATAGGTTATTACAGTAGGTCCTTGTTGGTTATCTATTTTATATATAGTAGTGTGTATGTGTTAATCCCAGCCTCCCAATTTGTCCCTCCTCTACCACCCTTTCCCCTTTGGCAACCAGAAGTTTTTTTTTTTCTACATCTGTGAATCTCTTTCTGTTTTGGAAATAAGTTCATTTGTATCTCTTTTTGTTTTAGATTCCACATATAAGCGATATTATATCATATTTGCCCTTCTCTGTCTGGCTTACTTCACTTAGTATGATAATCTCTAGGTCCCTCCATGTTGCTGTAAATGGCATTATTTCATTCTTTTTTATGGCTGAGTAGTATTCCATTGTATATACCACATCTCTTTATCCATTCACCTGTCGATGGTGTTTAGGTTGTTTCCATGTCTTGGCTATTGTAAATAGTGCTGCTATGAACATAGGGGTGCACGTGTCTTTTTGAATTATAGTTTTGTCCAGATATATGCCCAGGAGTGGGATCGCTGGATCATGTGGTAGCTCTATTCTTTTAGCTTTTTAAGGAACCTCCATACGCTATTCTGTCTTGATATAGAGGAAGAAAGTGCCTGACTTACACTCCCACGGTGAGTTCATGAAGAGCAGGTGGGGGGAGAAGAGACAAGCTTGCATGCTCCCACTTGCCAGGATGGTTCTTCATTATCAGTCCCTGCAGAGCCCCCATTCCAGTTTCCCATCCTTCAAGTCTCCATCTGTTATCCTCCCCTGTCCCTTCCTCCAGCCTTCAGGACCCCATCATCTTGCTATAGTGAGCTGGAGCTAAGACCCCCCTTGTCCTTGCCCATATGCCCCCACACACATATATTTACAATCTTTCTCGGCTTGGTTGGCTAAGAGACTCAGGAATAGAATTACCCTTTGCAGGGAACTTCTGGGCAATTACATTCCCAGCATCCCAGATACTGTTCCTCTTGAAACAATAGAGCATCCTGAATTTATATCCCTAAGTCTCTGGTTCAGGGGCGTTATGGATCACGTAAGCTTTTGTGAGTGGTTCACTCCCCTTATTTTTCTGAGAACATACATAGACTGCTGCCAACTTACAAACATGTTTTGGGAATGCAGGTGTTTTATAGACCCTGGATCACTGACATCTCAAGCAACCACTTAATTCCACACCTATAGAATTGTATTGCTCCTTAATTATTACATTTGTGTTTGTCTTTTCTAGTCAACTAGACACCACAATACTGCATGTTATACTTTACATTTGTCTCAGGGTGGTATTAATAAATATTTACTGACACACCACCTTATCTGGAAGCTCAGTAAAGCATCACTTATTGAGCTCCAAATTACTTAAAATGCTTTTTTTAGGAAGTGTGTGGTGTGTGTATGGGGTGTGTGTGTATGTGTGTGTGTTTTGGAGGGGCTAGGGAATTGATGATCTGTTACTCCTCTGGAAGAGGGTAGACATTACTTAAGGACCCTAGGAGGTCACTTTTTTGAAGTCTGACTCCATAACGGCCTGATGGTATGATTCCATCCTGCCCACCATCACATCCACCTTCCACTTCAGTGGGTCTAAGTTGAAAGTGCAAGGAAGAATGCATGTACAGAGCTGGTTCAATCATGACTTTGGTCAGACCAATTAAACACATGTGACTTAGAAGATAACATGATCCATTGCACATGGAATCATCAGTTGCTCCAAGTTCCACATGGTAGGTCCATGGTTGTTTAGTTTCAACTGAAAGCTATTTTAAGAATGGTTCTGAATGGACACCGTTTGAACATAATTGTCCATCTTAGCTCAGGACTCTGAAGACAGTCATAAGTGGAACAGAGACACCAGTATAAGTTGCCTAGCACAAAGCTCATTAGACTGGTACCTTAGCCCAGCTGCCTTAGAAGATAAACTTCCCATCTTATAGACTGGTAATTAAGGGGTAGCCAAGTCTTTCCTCTTTTGGCCATCAAAGGTATCCCCAAGGAGTTTATTGGTCACAAAACCCTCTTCTATAATCAATGACTGCATTTTAAAGAAAGCTCATATATTAGTTTTAACATAAGCATGTTTCCAGCATGGTTACCTCTCAAAATAAACACACTTGAGGTAATGGCAAACTACAGGAGGTGTCACCTATCTTTCGTGTCCTGCTCTGAGTTCGCTGCTTAGATTACCGCGTAGAAGCTTGGATCAGAAACAAATAAAAAGAAGATGCCCCTTGTGAACCTAGGATTATTCCTATAATGAAGTTTCTTCTCTTGGAAGATAAAATGGAGTTTAAAAAATGGAATGAAAGAGTCCTCCTCTAGGAGCTGCAGGAGGCACCATAGTAGATTTCGTTCATTCATTGAAGAGACATCTATTAGCTACCATTGTCTACTACGTGCCTAGACACTATTCTAGGCACTGGGTACTGAGCAGTAAACAGCAAAGAGAACTAGCTCAGACTTACAATCTCTGCTTCTTAGACAGCATTTCTGGTTCTCAAATTTTTCTCTTAGAGATTTTCTGCAATATTTCTAGCCTCTCAAACATTGTTTTGGCATTTAATCTCCAGTCAGATTATGTAAAAGACTTCAGGCAAAATATTCCATTATTAAAAACCATGAAGAAAAGCCAAATGAAAAGTAAAGAATTCCATCCTTTTTTGATGCCTGGGGGCCAATGGGACTGATTTTCCTTTCTGTCTCAATTGATTGGACTAACAAGTTATTTTGTTGTGAAAACTACGTTGTGAATATCTGGTGAAGAGAAATGAGCAAAATCAAAAGCACTGCCAGTGCCCTTACCTTGTATGAGCAAAATAATTATACTTTGTTTAACTGAGAGTGATTATTTAAGTTGGCATACAGGCTCAGAAGAAAAGCCAAATTATATCATGTGCAAACACTGTGATCGCCCTCTTTCTGTTTGTGACACGGGGCTTCTCTACTGTTGTCATTCCATAGGTTTAGACGAATCACACTCAACACTGATGGGATGACATAAAACAAAGCTCAATTCTTAAACCAATTGTTGTTATATTTTATTTGAGACAGTGGATATGGAATATTAGGTGACCTTTTTTAAAAAACTACAAAAAACTAGAAATTGACTCCCGAACCCAAGCTCACAGTTGATGAAGCTATTCTTTTACACAGTATTACTGAAAGCACGTATCTGTCATTATATAGAACCTTCTTCCTACGGTGGTGAAAAAGTTAAAGAGAATGGCCATCAGAGATGTATATTAGAGTGGATCAAAAATACAGGCTTTGCGGGGGGGTGGGGATAAACTGGGAGATTGAGATTGACAAATACACACTACTATATATAAAATAGATCACTAGTAAGCACCTGCTGTATTGCACAGGGAACTCTACTCAATGCTCTGTAATGACCATATGGGAAAAGAATCTAAAAAGGAATGGATATATGTATATGTATAACTGATTCACTTTGTTGTACAACTGAAACTAACACAATATTGTAAATAAACTATACTCCAATAAAAATTAATTTAAAAAAATGTAGGCTCTGGGATCGGACCTGGGTTCAAGATCTCATTTTATCTCTTACCAGTTGTGAACATCTTGAGTTTCCATTTCCTGATTTGTAAAATCAAGATAATAAGACCCAATTCACAGAGTTGTTGATAAAGCCTTAATAAATATCTCTTGAAGGAAAAAATTCCACCATCTCTCGGTTCCCAGGGTCTGGTGGACCATTTTGCAAAGACGATTTTGTGCAACGTTGTACTCTATGGCTTAGAAGGCTTATAATCATGTTTCTACCTCTGACATTCTCTGGTTATAAAACTAGACTATCAAAATGCATGAAAGTGAGAACTGAGGAAGGCCCAGAGGCTGCCCGTATAACCACCCATACGAACATGAAGCTTGCTCCTTCCCAGGGGTACAGGAATCTGCCCCTTTTAGCTCCTGAAGAATTGCTGGTAGTGTCCTCTCCTGCTCAGCTGCATAGAGCAGCACATCGTTGGTGAGCAGTTGTCAGCAGGGCTGACATGCACTAGCAAAACTTCATGGGAAAGGAGATTGAGGGAGCAAACTTCATTAACCATTCAGTATAAGACTAAGCAATAACCCAAGAAAATGTAGAAAAGTATATTTTTAACCAAAAAAATACATATATATTTTTTTCATTGAAATCTTTTGGGAAAAATGGAAACAAGATTCACATGCAAGACTTTATACAGATGAGAAATTTGTTTTCCAGCTTAACCTCCCAAGGGTCTGGGATTCATATTTGTAGATATTCTATATTACGGCCAAGATCACTGCTTCTCTTAAACCACTAGAAGTACACAATTACAAACCTGATTTTCCTCAACTCTACCAAAATCCCTGGGTGAACAGCCATACAGCTTTGCTTTTCAGAAAAAAAAAGTAGGGGGGGGGGGGCGATAAATATGCCAAACCACTGACTTTTCCTATTATTTTCTTTCTGCCTGATCACAGATCTCTGTTTTCAAAGCCTTCCTTGTCAGTGAAAGTCTAGCTCTATCACATCTTCAGTGTCTGTTGTCGGGAAGACTGTTAAGGATATACTCGGGCATCCAGATTCTTCTGTGTGTATGGCAGAAAGGACAGCTGAAGTGAAGCCCACATAAAGAGCTGTGCTTTGGTGTTTTCAAGGACTGGGGGCAAGAGAAAATGAAGAGACATCCGATTTTGCTGTTTGCGCTTTGCCTTTGTTTTCTTTTGTGATTTTGGAAAGGTCTGTCACAGAGGTGTGTGTTGGGAAGATGTAATCTTCCTCGGAATCATTGGCAGCTGACGGCTCTTGTGTAGGTGTCTCTGAGAGGGAGGTTCTGAGCAAACACCTTTAAAATGGTCCCTGCTGAACCATATAACACTCTCCAATTAACTGTTTGCTATTCTCTTTTACAAGTCATTGCCTGCCAGAAATCCACGTTTTACCATTTGTTTAACTTGTGTTTCAGGTTTATCAAAAAATCAAAGATAATAATAGCATCTCACTCTTACTATGACACCAGTTTAACTGGATGAGAAGTCATGAAATCAGTCAAGATACTAACTTCATTATATTTTCACTTTCACATCCCTCTCCTCCCATTGTGGGGGGAAGAAAGGAAAACGTTTAAAGTGTTTGGATTTTTTTTGTTTTGTTTTCACTGAGCGGGCCAGTTCTGGCACCATGTTGCAAACTCAGCAGCTCCTCTATTTTCTTGAGATCTGGTGGAATAGTCAGCTTGATAAGGTAAAACCAGTGACTTGACAAAGAATCAAGGCTTTTTTGAGAAGAAGTGAATGAGAGAGAAAACTAATGAAACTCAGATCCATCCAGTAAGAACATTTAATCAGGCAGGACCAACTGGGTATAAGCATAGGTCATCACTGTACTGACAAAAGAGTAGGGCTAATTCTAGGGTTTTCAAGATTTCTGGTGGTGGTTGGGGCCGGGGGTGGGGGTGGGGGTGTCAGAGATGTGGCAGGGCTGATGGGAAGTGTGTCTGCATCTGTTGGACATACACTGTATCAGAGGTCAAGTTCCCCTTGCAGCTGGTGTTTGGATACTTTTAATAGCTGTTCTCTTTTCCTGGGCAGGACTGTACACAGGGGCAATGATGATCCTTTAAAAAACCACTAGTGGGGCATCCCTGGTGGCGCAGTGGTTGGGAGTCCGCCTGCCGATGCAGGGGCTGCAGGTTCGTGCCCCGGTCCGGGAGGATACCACGTGTCGCGGAGCGGCTGGGCCCATGAGCCATGGCTGCTGAGCCTGCGCGTCCAGAGCCTGTGCTCCGCGATGGGAGAGGCCACAACAGTGAGAGGCCCGCATACCGCAAAAAAATAATAATAACAAATAAATAAAAGTAAAATAAAATAAAATAAAAACCAGTAGTGGGACTTCCCTGTTGGCTCAGTGGTTAAGAATCCGCCTGCCAATGCAAGGGACGCGGGTTAAATCCCTGAAGATCCCACATGCCGCGGAGCAACTAAGCCCATGAGTCACAACTACTGAGCCTGCGCTGTGGAGCCCGCGTGCCACAACTACTGAAGCCCGCGTGCCTAGAGCCCATGCTCTGCAACAAGAGAAGCCACCGTAGTGAGCGGCCCGCACACTGTAATGAAGAGTAGCCCCCGCTCACCGCAACTAGAGAAAGCCCTCGCGCAGCAACGAAGACCCAACGCAGCCCTAAATAAATAAATAAATTTAAAGAAAAAAAATTTAAAAAGTAAAAACTGCTAGCAATGAATTCCAGCAAGAACAGGGTCTCACCCTTCCTTTAAAAGCTATGGCATGTTTTCCTTTTAGTACTTGACCAAATCGAGCAGTGAAGTGTGTGAAAATGAGACAGATGCATCTCACCTGGCATTGCAGTTGGGCGAAGGAAGGGCTTTTGAAAGCAGAGTCTTTTACTTGCATTTATAATCTTGGATAATAATAATAAGCCAACAGTCTGTATGTGCCTGAGTGCAATAATGAACGTACATAGGCAGACTTCAAAACTAGACCGCCTTTGCATTTCAGTAAGCATTATACATGCCCTCAATATGATACTCAATATTCTGGCTACTGTAAAGATAACAGAAGTCTTTACCCTCTGCTGGGTGTTTAAAGATACTCTATTGGGTAACTGTAACATCCGTTCTTTTTTCTCCCAAATGTTGGTTAGTTTTATTGTGTTGTACCTGGGATGAGAAAGCTGATTAAGGAGCTTATCCCGGATCAGAAATTATTCCCTACTACAACTCCAATCTTAAGGCTTTCCAGAAGGTTTTCCTTTAAGATTTAGTTAAGTTTCCCAGCACGCCGCTGAATTAGGTGAGGAAAATAAATGCTGTAGAAGAAGGGAAAAGAAAAAAAACAGGAAAAGTGGCATTTCCCTGCATTTTATTATTTTGCTGTTAAAAGGAGGAGAGAAGGCTGCAGCTGATGCGGAGCTCTTGTCATAAAGCTCTGCTCTTCTGGTGGAGCTGAATGGAGGAATGAGAAGACAGAGCTAATCCACTGTTATCACACTTTTTAGAAGAATAAACAGACTCCTGTGAATCACCAGTTTTGACTATTTGATTAGGATGAATCCAGGACGGATTTCTTCCACCCAAGATTCAAGTGAAGACAAAGCCTCAAAAGCACCAGGATGAAGAGTCACTTCCTGAGGATCAGGGAACGTTTACCTTTAATAACCATCATTAGCTGATTCCGGCTTATAGATATTACCCTGAAAGCTGCTGGTGAAATAATCGCTGCTCTCTGCTCTACTTCTTTAAGAAAGAAATCCATTTTAGAAGATGGGCCTTTACCTTTCCAGAACTTCCTGCCTCCATATACTTAAAGCTTTCCTTTGTAAGTTGCTGAAAGGGAGCAGAGCCCCCTCCGACTCTGAAATGAAACTCTTTTTCTGTGGATCTGGCTAGGGCCCCGGGCTGAGCCGAGGAAGGGGGCTCTGTCTTCAGAGCGAACTTCACAAATGCTGGATGGGACTCCACAGGGTCCTGAGACAGAGCCCACAAGCCCTGGTGGGTTTGCCCTGCTGCTCAGCTATTCTCAGCAAGGCCCTGGGTAGGAATGGGTATGGGACATTTCTGCATTACAGTACCTTTCAACTCCGGCACTGAGAATGCTGACCAACACAGATGCTTTTTCTGTTCTCACTGCCTTTTCCAGAAACTGTGTAGAAGGCAAAATAGTTCCCATTCCTCATTCCAGCCATGCCATCCGAGAGCACATTTCCCAGACCCTTTTCCACATGACCACAAAAATGTCTTGGGGATCAGATGCTTTGAAAAGATGAGAAGATTTTCTCCTGCCCTGTCCCTGGGAATGGGGCCATGTTTGCAAAAACCGAAGGGCTCCTCTTGTGAATGAGAGTTTCAGTGAGTGTTTTGGTGAAGAATATATTTCACAGGTGACTCTTGCGAAATCTCACTGTAATTTAGTAATTAATTCTGTCAAACCTACGTGGGAAAGTATAAGTGCAGGACAAAACGGGACATGCAAAGATGGATCGACCTGCTTCTAGGAGGTTGTTGTTCGCCGAGAGAGCCATGCAGGTCCATAAAAATATGCATAGGGCTTCCCTGGTGGCGCAGTGGTTGAGAATCTGCCTGCTAATGCAGGGGACATGGGTTCGAGCCCTGGTCTGGGAAGATCCCACATGCCGCAGAGCAGCTGGGCCCGTGAGCCACAACTGCTGAGCCTGCGCGTCTGGAGCCTGTGCTCCGCAACGGGAGAGGCCGTGATAGTGGGAGGCCCGCGCACTGCAATGAAGAGTGGCCCCCGCTTGCCACAACTAGAGAAAGCCCTCGCACAGAAACGAAGACCCAACACAGCAAAAATAAATAAATAAATTAATAAACTCCTACCCCCATCATCTTCTTAAAAAAAAAAAAAATTAAAAAAAATATGCATAATATTCATGCTAACAGAAATATAGATGACATGATAAGGTGCTGTGTATGAGATTAATTCTGTCTGAGATATTACAGTTCCTTTTTTACCCATCTCTGCTTTTGCACAAACCATTCCTCCTGCCTTTCCCTGGCTATCTTTACAGGCCCTTAAAGACATCATTCAGTTGTCACCTCTTCTAAGGAGCCTTTCCTGATACTGCTGATCTGATTCGTTGCTTCTCCTCGACTTGCTCCTGTATTTCTCTCTATCACAGAGCTAATCACATCATATTTTAATGGTTTGGTGTTTGACTTCCCGGCTAAAGTGTGAACTCCCATAGGCAGGGATGAAATGTTCTATTTCAGCATTCCCAGTGTCTGGATGTCACTCTGTTTACAAAGGGAGAGGATGCATAAATCAACGTCAAGTTAATTAAGCATGATGTTGCAACTTTTTGTGCTTATCAGAGTTTCAGGATTGAAACAAATGTGATATTTGTGTTTTTGGACCACTGGCTTTTTTACATCAAGAAAGAGTAGTTATCTAAAAATGGAATCCATATTTCCATCTACTCATGTGAAAAAGTCTCTGTGGAGCTTTTCAGAAATGGATTTTTGTTGTTTTTCCATTAGAACAGATGTTTTATCCTGTGACTGTGTATGGTGAAATTAAATTTCAGGACTTTTAAGGAAGAGGAGATAACCTGCTATTTTCTAATGTTTATTTCCTCAGGTTTTATCATCATTAGATTCTTTTATAATAGCTGACATTCATATTTTAGAGTCATATTTTAGTCGGGTTTACAGTGTCAGAGTTCATGTCTGCTTTTGCAATTTACATGGGCCAGAGATAATCCTAAAAAGCTGCAATCAGTATGTAAGAGGCTGGGATTTTCCATCCTTTATTGCCCTTATCTAACTTTTCAATGTGGCACTCACTGCTTTTCATATCTTGCAATTCCAAAATGCTTTCTTCTTACGAAAAAAGAAAGTGGGTCCCATGATTTTAAATACCATATGGTCTATCACATACAGATGCACTTGTATATTAAGGATTTATTTTATCAGAATGGAAAAGAGGCAGGGAAGAGGTTTTTTTAAATCAAACGTTTATATAGTGTTTTCTCTTTGCCTGACATAATTCTAACCGGTCACAAATACGAATGAGCTTAACATTTAAAACAATCCTATGATATTGTTATTACCCCTATCTTATAGATAAGCAAACTCAGGAATAAAATGTTAATGTAGGCAAGTTGAAGAATAAGCAGTCAAAGACTAAATAAACAATAGGGGGACAAGGGCTAGAGATCTTCAGGGAAAATTTCAATTTTTCACCCTGGTAATAGATTTTATTTTGTGTGCCAGTGTACTTTAAGTTTATCGGATTTTCAAGGCTGATATATTGACTTCTTCCCTTAAAAGAAGGGCCAGAATAGGGTTTCCATTGCACACTTGGGAAGAGAGGTGTCAGACCCTATCAAACATGGAATCAGATACAGCACTTCCCAAATCATGTTCATGTGCACTAAAAGTTGGTTAATTTACCCTAAAGAGTATCGCCTGGTTCCTTACAACATTAGGAATTGTTCCATTGTGTTTCAGATATCACAGTGCCCCGAATTGATATTATAATAATCCCTTCTTCTTATACTAAAGAAGTTACCAAGCCCCGGTCTTAGTTTAAGTAATTTTTTCCCCTCAGTTTCTGGTACTTGCTTTTTTATTCAGGAGTCATTTTCTGTTTCACCAGCATTTGAAAAAGTTGCCTGTTTTAAAAGCCTGTATTATTGATAAATTGCCCAAGCGCCCTGTGAATGCCTTAATGCCGTGAGGCTACAGTGTAGTATAAGGGAGCCAGGAAATTGCTAGTTGAAGGAAACGCTGTCTAAAATGAGAGTGAAATTAATAGCATTCCCTGGAGGGTCACCTCTTGGACTCTCCGTGATCTTGGGCACAAAGAGACAACAGCTGTAAACTACTCGTAAATAGCTATGGACCACACATTTCAAAATGTCTGCATCAATGGGAAAACAGTTTTGAGTCTTAAAATTACAGGCTTGATTCAGGGTTTGGGCCTTGTAAAATCATCAAGCTGTCACGTCTTAAAAGTCTAAGATCAAATTTAAAATTCCATGGCTCTGGAGTAACCATTAAGATCTAGCGCAACCAATATTTAAGCATCTGGGCTTTGAAGGCAAATCAAAAAGTGTAGAGGAAATCATTACAAAATAAGAATGGGAAAAAAAGCTATAAAAAGTGAATATTGATTAAATCGTACAAGATTTTTAAGAGCTCAGATGTCAAGTGGGGCGTTCTGTTTTCTTGTACAGGCATTAGTTACAGAATCAGAGCTAGATGTACAGAAATAGAAGAGAGATAAAGGGCCTCCTGGTCGTGAGTCCAGACATCCTATCAGTGTGTACCTTGTAAGAAAAAAATGAAAGAGAGATCAAAGTGCCCTTAATCTCCAGATCTCACTGTCTAACGCTTAAGTATATTGTTTTGTCCACATTTCACATTAGGTACTATTTTTTTGCATGTATGAGTGAATAATACACAATGTCACTCTAATTTCCCCATGTCATCCCTTTGTGATACCTTTATTTTCAGAGATCCAAGTGAATAAATTATAGAGTTAATGCCTCCTATAAAATAACCATTGCATATTTTAAAAAGAAACCAGTGATGTTACAAACAAGTTATAAAAACCAAGAGTTTGTTAAATCACCTCAGGAAACACTGAGATACCTGCAGATCGCCTGGTCAAATTCTAGCTTCATCACGTAGACAGGTAAGTTACTTTGCCTTTCTGTGCCTTCCTTGGTTTCCCTGTCTGTACAATGGGGATAATAGCATAGCTACCTTATGAAATTGGTATTAGGATTAAATATGTTAATAAATATAACGATGATATGTATTTAGGACAATGCCCAGCACATAGCAAGCAACTATCTACCTATTTATTGTTGTTCTTATTCTTTGTTTTTTAAATTTATTTTTGCAGTCAAATAATAAATATTGTTGACTTTATAACAGCTAATGTTTGTTGGGTGTTTACAATATTTCAGACACTGTGCTGAACACTTTGCAATGATTATGTCATTTAATTTTCATGACAACCTTATGAGGTGGCTACTATTACTATCCCTATTTTAAAGATGAGAAAACTGAGGCACAAACAGTGTAAGTAACTTGTCAGAGTAATAAAGCAGCGAGTGGTAGAACCAGAATATGTCAATATGTGTTATTGTTACTATCAGCATAAACCATATATATTTTTGTTATGTTAACTTCCTCTTCCTTTATCCTTGCTCATTATACTGTGATGTTCATGTAGCAGGATTTGGTCATCGGTTTTTAATTTACGTGTGACATTATTTTTAGTTGAATAATTCTGCTAGGTAGCATCTCATTGTCCTATTCAGACTTTTCTAACCTACATCATTTAACTGAAAGTAACCTTTCTAAGCTGAACCACCACAAAAAGTGGTTTTCCCCGTAATTCCCAATGTAAATTGGACATTGCCAATGTCCAGAATAAACCCTCCGATGTGAATCGTTTCAACCCTGAGGAAGCCTAGTATAGGTGTCAACAAAGCAGAGGAATAAAAAATGCTTCCGATCTGGAATAACGATGTCCAATAAAAACGATGGCCTCTTTAAAGTGCATTTGGAAGGATTAAAGAAGTAGTAGTTTCCTGGAATTATCAACACGCTGAATTAGACAAAGGAAGAAAAGTACTGTCCTTCACTGCACCCCCTTCCTGATATTTTATATCATCCACTTTGCTGGCCTTGATATGATTAGAAATCACTAGATTCCTTTGATAGCTGAGAGTCTCTGTCCTTTAAAACCATAGTCCATGAAGAAAGAATGAGCTGGGCACCTTGCTTTTGCTGGCTAGAGAATAATACATACAAATAGACATTCTCTGAAATGAGGAAAACACATCAAATCTGTTTAAGGCTCTTTTGTTTTCAGCCATTGTTCTCATTAAGCCTCAGAGATTCAAATGGAAACATAATCTCAGGGCTTATTTCCTCAGTCTTTGCCACACACTGAAACAATTTAACCAACTTTTTTTATAAAGGCATCCATTTAAGGAACATACAGTCACAAAGAGAGGCAGTGAGTCTGATGACCTCTGCTTTCTCTAACAGGTGGGGGACAGAAAGGGAAGGGAAAGCAGATCTTCATTAGCTCCAAAACTCAAACTTTCCAAACAGTTCCCTAATTTGCCAATATAAAGGCATCAAACTGGCAATACTCAGACCAGAAGATTTCCTGTGTTGGATTTTTACAGCTAGCCATATAGATCTGTTCACAAGTTAGAGTGTAAACATCTTGGGCTCAGTCAGCTCTCAGGACAGATTACAAGAGCTGTGGCAGTTACTTGTAGTGAGGTGGATGGACCTAGAGTCTGTCGTACAGAGTGAAGTAAGTCAGAAAGAGAAAAACAAATACCGTATGCTAACACATATATATGGAATCTAAAAAATAAAAAAAAAAGGTCATGAAGAACCTAGGGGCAGGACAGGAATAAACACGCAGACGTAGAGAATGGGAAGTAGAGAGTGGGAAGCAGCCGCATAGCTCAGGGAGATCAGCTCGGTGCTTTGTGACCACCTACAGCGGTGGGATAGGGAGGGTGGGAGGGAGACGCAAGAGGGAAGAGATATGAGGATATATGTATATGTATAGCTGGTTCACTTTGTTATACAGCAGAAACTAATACACCATTGTAAAGCAATTATACCCCAATAAAGATGTTAAAAAAAAAGAGAGCCAGGGCATGGAACTTTCAGAGTCCACTTGTACCGCGGTGTGTGTATAGAGATCCCCCCACCCCCACCCCTTGAATGAGGTCCCCATCCTGCACAGAGAAGTTACTGAGTCCCTCCCTGCACCACCTTGCCCCCAGCACCTCCCAGGCTGACCTCCCAGCAGAGCCTTGCAAATCAATGGACAGGCCCAAGGCCCTGCCTTATTAGAGTATTTCTGAGTTTACGAAGCACCTTGCACATAATTATCCCATGTGACCTCCCACCTTTGAGGTAGACAGGGCTAGAATCCTTATCTTCATTTTAAAGCCAGGGGAAACCAGGCGACAGAGGACCATGGCTTTCTCAAGCTTATGTAAGGGCCAAGTAAAAGAGAAAGGCCTCAGACGTGGGCCTTCTGGCTTTAAGTCCAATTCTCCTTCCAGACAACCTGCTACTGTGGATGAAAGCGGGTTCCACCCCAAGCCACAGAGAATACGTTGCTTTTGCAGATTAACCTTAATTTTCTCCATAGGTAGAGTGGTTCATTTGCAAAAACTAGTACACTTGTTCAAGGGTCGAGTGACATTTGTATCCAAGCTAACTCTGGATCCTTCACATAAGACAATTTCCTCCTTTGTTCAGATAGAATTGATTTGAGTCTCATGGGCCCTCTGTCCTGTAGGTGCCTTGTGGTGAGAATTAGTGACTTAACTGTGATGCTGTATACAGATTCTTCAGTCTTCTCTCTATACCACTATTGCTTGTTCCAGGATAACAAAAACTATAATACAATAGTTTCGATTCAATTTCAAAGTGTTTTAATTGTAAAACACAAGTATGTACTCCTTATTCCATTCATTTAAAATAAGGGGGAATTGGAAAATTTAACCATTTGTCAAATATTTTGGTTCTAATTCGATTCATCTTAAAATCTTATATCAAATAAAAATGCTTAACTCTGATGCACTTTTGCATTAGAGAAAGGAATTAATTCATGTATTTGTAGTCTACTTACTGCTTGTGGAAAATAGGCACTTTGTGCCATTATAATTTCATATTTCTACATGACCTCAATTTAATATAAGGGAAGAACCAACCACAGCTTCAACCCTTGTCCATTTACAGAACCTTCTGGGAGCCAGTCTCCATTTGTAACAACCAGATTCTAAGACGCACTTTGAGTTTTATAAGCATTTGTTCTTTTCTCTGGGGATATATAACTTTTAGTCATTTATAATGATTTAGGTGGCCATAGAACATTTTGATTTACTGTCAGCAATGAAATTAGCTTTCCAATGAAAAAAGCAAGAATTTCTATATCTGGATTTCCTACGGCACAAATAGAAGCTGTTGGTATGCACGTATCATTACCTAATCTTTTGCAAAGTTTCTATTCCTGAGCATTGATGTCAAATGATCAAGAGAGTTTCACATCTCTGGTTCATGTACCCCCACATAGAGTCGAATGGTCTCTCCGCCAGTCTCATTTTCAGGACTTCCCCACTCCGTGACTTTTGACCTGGCTGTGGTTGAAAAGTCTTGGGACACAATTTCCATTGCCCTTTGGTGTTGGGCTGGACAGCCAAGCTTTGCTGTTACTAGTTTATTTTTAATCCTAGAAATTATGTGTTTATTTCCACAATGAGCAAATGTGGATAAATCAATACACAGAGGCAGAGCTAGCAACATGGTAAGATGTGGTGCCCCAGGTTTCCTTAGTTGAAGACAATTATGTGAATGTCACCCCAGGAGGCAAACAGCTGGGAAAGCTTCAGCGCCCTGTGCATTTCATTCAGAAGGACTAGTCCACATCTCCCTGTGGCCCTCTGACCTCCAACTAGTCAGAGAAGGAAATGAGCAACTGGGACTAAATGACCTAAAAGCAGCGATGTGATGCTTTCTTTCTATGGGGGCGGAGAGCTGAAGGGCAGGGCCATCAGAGAAGTGCACAGCCCCCTGCCTGCATACCAACACCCTGCAGTCCTGGGAGTCCCAGAGCCCCCCAGAGAAGTAGGACTACCTCATCGTGCTCTGGCCAAGAGAGGTGACTGACAGCCCAACAGAGCTAAAATGGAGAGAGGAACATGCATATTAACTGTTTCTTCTTCCTTCTCCTCTTTGCTGGGCAAGTGCCCTTGTGAATCACTTGTCAGGAATTTCACCCCGTCCTGAGGCATTAAACCAGAGAGGGGAAAAGTTCAGACTGACCTATAAACGCTGTGGTATCATTTAACAACCTTATTTAGTGAATTACTGATTACTGGACCTCGCTTTCAAAGTATAGAGTTATGCTTAGACCGTATTAGCCCTTATTAGAGTGAATAAATGACATCTAATTTTGGACACCCTATAGAGTACTTCGGGGCTTTCCATATGGCTTATACTTTAAATAAAATTTCTGACATCAAGCTTTTTCCGCACAAATCGGTGAGCAGTACCAGGATTTGTACACCTTATGGAGCTTCTTCTTGGCTTATCCATTCCCAGGAAGTATCTCTTTATACTTCCTGATTACTAAGAGTATTTAAAGTGTGTGCATCTTCTCACAGAGAGCCCAAACTAACTGCACCACGCGTCTTGTAGTACAGGCGGGGCATGTGTCAGTGCTCTTATCTGATTTGCCATAGGCTGTGGTAGCAGGGTGAGCTCAAAGGTGAAATTAGCTCAGGCTAATTTAGAAACATTTGTTTAGCATATGTTCTCTAAGTAAAACATGCAATTGCAAGCACAATGGTGAACCAGAAGTGGAACATGTTGAAATGGCATTGCCTGGTATACCGCCATCTAGGCTGGGCTGGGAATTCGGATTGCATGCCTATTCTAATTTGGCTGGGGGGTCAGCTAGTGTGACCTCTAGACCCATGTGGCAAGGTCTGCAGGGACCTCACCCAGTCCATATGGCACAATCTCTGCATTGTTGGTGCTGGGACCATGTCTCCTGACTCCCCCATTACCGAAATCCTTTGATTATTTTAGGGAGCTTCTGTTATTACGTGAAGATGCTTTCATCTTTGCAGATGAATTCGGATGAGAAAAAGAAGAGGTGTGTAGGATTAGAGGCGGGAATCTTCGTAGAAACTTCCTACCCCTTATCTGCTTCTCATCATGGCCACCAGCAAAAGAAACCTCCCAAACGTGATGTTCTTATTTCAGGGAGAGGGACCTATTATGGATCTAGGTTAGGTGCTCAATAAATATATGTTGACTGAATGAGAACAGGGGACAGCCATGAGAGGGAAATGGGAATTAAAAAGTAAACTTTGGGCATCAGTAAAAGTTGACTCTGGATAGGAAAACCAATCAATCAGTGGGACACTTGAGGGAAAAGGGCAGACCGTATGCCTTTTTCACTGCTGTATCTCAGTGTCTTTTACATATTGGTGCTCGACAAATACGTGTTGAATTAAATCTTTATGTAATACACAGATATTTAATGTGTAAGGCACTGTTCTTGGCTCATTGGGAATCCCCTGCCCTCAGGTAACTTCTGCATTCTAGTGGCAGAAACAAATAATCAACAAAGAAATACAACGTCAAGCAGTGATAAGGAACTTGAAAAATAAATATATACATCAGCTAGGGAGATAGAGAGTGAAGGAAGGGCTTGGTGTTTTAATGAGGTTGGTCAGAGAAGTTCTCTGAGGAGATGACATCTCATCTGGTTCCGGAAAGAGGGGAGGGAACACATCATGCAAAGATCTGGAGTCAACATTCCAGGTGCAGCAGAGGCCTAGGAGAGAGCTGGCCTGCGGAGATTGAGGAACAGCAGAGAGGCAGTGTTGCTGGAGCCCAGTGACCATGGGAAGGAGGGTGAGAGCAGATCAAAGAAGAGTCCTGGGCCAGGCCAGGTAGAGTTCTGTCAGCCATGGTGAGGGGCTTGGGAGGCTTGTTCTAAGTGTAAGAGAAAGACATTAAAGGGTTTTGAACATGGGAGTGGCATAATATGACTGTGTTTTTAAAAATTACTCTGACTGCTACATGGAGAATTAGCCTGGGGCAGGGCAGGTTTGGACGTAGGACTCTAGGGGACCAGTGAGGAACGATGAGTATATAATCCAGGTGAGAGGGGATGGGCCAGAACGATGGTGGTAGCGGTGAGGGTGATAAAGAAAAGGGGATCTTTAGAAAACCAGCCTGGCGGTCCAGTGGTTAGGACTCTGTGCTTTCCCTGCCGAGGGTGTGGGTTCGGTCCCTGGTCGGGGAACTAAGATCCTGCGCAGCCAAAAAAAAAAAAAAAACCAAAAATAAAAGAAAAGAAAACCAGCCTGAACTACTTAAAAGGTCCTGGAAAGATAGCACCAACCTGAAGGCCCATAAAGATAGCCTCCTCCTAGCTTCCTATCTGGGCTCCTTCGAACCTCTGAGAACCTCCCTCTTCACCACCTCTTACCCTGTGTGGTCGGCAGAATAATGCCCAACACACACACACACACACACACACACACACACACACACACAAAGATGTCCATGTCCCAATTCTCAGAACCTCTGAATATGTTACCTTACTTGGCAAAGTGGATTTGGAAGATGTGATTAAGTTAAGGACCTTGAGACGGGAAAATAATCCTAGATTTCCCAGTGGGTCCAGTCTAATCATGTGGCTTCTTAAAAGCAGAGAACCTTTGCTGTCTGGAATCAGAGGCAGATGTAACTGTGGAAGAATAGTCAGAGAGATACGACATTGCTGGGTTTGAAGATAGAGGCAGGGGCTGTGAGGCAGGGAATGTGGGTGGACACTAGAAGGTGGAGAAGGCAACAGAACAGATTCTCCCTTACCGGCTTCGGAAAGGAACACAGCCCTGTGGACACTGACATAGGACTTCTGATCTACTGAACTATAAGAGCCCGGGACCCACTGGCCCTCCTGGCCCTTGTAATCAATAGCTTCCTGCTCCGAGACTTGACAGAGCTCAAGTTCATATCCAGACTGAGCTCAATAAATCCTCTTCTTGCTTTAAACTTCTTCACACAGTTCTATAACGTCTCTCCTATAATAGAAATAGTCAGTAATAGAATTGAGTTCTCACAGGCTTGTGAAGGCTGCCTGACTCTCTTCCTGGTCATAGACCCATCATCATCGTGCTTTTCCCAGGAACTTGAGTGTCTGTAAGTTTCGTGGACAACCTGAGTTCATATTTGGAGCTCTCATGCTCTCTAAATTGTGTTTCTTAATCTCATGCTTCTCCTTAAGCAGCAAGCGAGGTTATTTTGGAGTAGAAATGTGTTATTTGGAGAGGTTAATCGTTTGTAACAAGTTTATTCCATACTTTTATCTTTAGGGGATGATTTGCTTTTGTTTTCTTGCTATTGAAACTCTTTTTCCTTAAAGTTTGCGCTCTCTCTGACCTTCCTTGGCTCTGGGACTGTCACCCACTGAGGGAGGCAGGAGAGCAGGAACCCTCTCAGGACTTTGGAGTTTGTTGATACAATGGAATAGTTTGCAGAAAGTAGCTTACCAACTGTGACCTATTTTTTGCCCTTATACATGTGCATAGGAATCCAGATGGTTTGATTAAATATAGCCTCTCCTGGTTCTAAAGGGAACTTTTCAGCATGGAGTATAGAGAATTAGCCACATGATTCCCGTTAACATTAATGGGGGCTACCAAGGCATTCCCTGTATTCTGAATTGCAAATGCAACCCTAATGTTTGCTAAAGGGGTGGTTCTATTTATAGACCATCTGGCTGCTAGTATTGTGCAAATGCATGAAAAATTTCTTGCCCCAAGAATGTACGTTTAGAGGCAGATGGACATAGTACAGCACTTCTCAAACTTTAGGTTGTATTAAGGACTATTTATTGAGTTGCAAAAATGGAGATTCCAGATTCCTGGGCCCATTTTTCAGGAATTCCACCTTAGTGAGTCTGGGACAGGGCCCAGGAACCTTCATCTTTAGTACCTACACCATATGCACCATGGCCTGGAGTTTGGAGAAAGTCATTTCTCTCTCCTAATTTTTTTTAGTTGAAGTATAGTTAGTTTACAATGTTATGTTAGTTTCTGGTGTACAGCAAAGTGATTCAGTTATACACATATATATAAATTCTTTTTCATATTCTTTTCCATTATAGGTTATTACAAGATATTGAATATAGTTCCCTGTGCTATACATAGGACCTTGTTGTTTATCTATTTAATATATAGTAGTTTGTATCTGCTAACTCCAAACTCCTAAGTTATCTTTCCTGCACCCCCTTTCCCCTTTGGTAACCATAAGTTTGTTTTCTATGTCTGTGAGTCTGTTTCTGTTTTGTAAATAAGTTCATTTGTATCATATTTTAGATCCACATATAAGTGATACTATATGATATCTCCTAACTTTTGATTACTCATTTGATTATAAGACTGGTAATGTCAGCATGATGAGTTCATTTTCAGGATTCAATGTGATAAAGTATGTGAAACACCCGCAACAATTCCCTAATTTCGTTTTCCTTCTCCCTCCCGTCCCATTGACCAAGAGATAAGCGCTCAGTGGGAAAGGTGAGCTGTCATTCATGAGTCTCCTCCTGCCATCCTGCTGACTGGTCCCAGGACACTCATAGGAAACTATGTGGGAAGGGCCCTGATTGTCACAGAGGAGGGAATCACTGCAGCACAGTCCCCCGTGTGCTGGACACATGCCTGAAACTCACTGAAGCTGTTTCTTCTCCTATAATATGAGAAAAATAATATCTACTTTTCGAGTTGTTATGAGAATTCAAAATATGATTAGTGAAATGCCTAGCACCACTACCCCATAGTAGGTGCTTAATAAACGACAGATTCTATCATTTTTTCTCATTCATTCAATAAAAAGTTGCTGAATACCTTCTGCACGCCAGGTACTACAATGGCGGCTGGGACAGACAGTCAAGGTACATGTTTCCCACTTTCACAGCACTTACAACTGAGAGGGGCCAAGCAGACAATTACAATACAGTGTGTTGAGAACTTAGTGTCTTCCTCTGGATTGGTGTTTCTTAGAAACAACTATAGGACTCAAGAAGAAGAAAAGTACACAGAATAGTGGCATGGTAGGAAAATGTTAATGAAAAAAATGGTCATTTGTCTGTGTTACAAGCCCACTTACTAAGTAAATGTTATTAAGTTTCTGGGATAGCAGACCATATATTCTTTCTGCCTCCATCCCTTTACTTCTGTCACTTACAAATGATAAGGATTATGGCTGAAGTTATCTGGAGACATAAGACTTATCTAAGTGACTTAAGCAAATGCAGTCTTTCTCCTGCAAGGGAAGGATCCAGGATCTTGTTAATACATCAGCAAAGCCCTTACTCGTTTGTTTTCTTGTCTTATATTCCAGTTAATAAGTGTAAGTGTTTCAATATTTGATGGTGGTAGAAGAATCCTCTTTTTTTTTTTTTTACTCTATTTTAGATAGTTTTGCCCACATTTTTACCCTGCAAACCTAATGAACTGGGCTTCCCAAAGTTTGCTAATGAATGATGAATCCGATACACAAAACAAACTAAAAACAGGAAGGAAAGCCCTCAGCCTCTGCCCTTAATAAATAACTTGTATTGACAGGATGTTTTATCCTTAGTCATACCAGTTCAAGCCATTGACTGATGAGCTAGCATGCTTTTAAACCATCCAAGTTAGTGAGAGCAAAGCAGAGTACTGATTTCATTCACAACCCACTGGAGGGATATGGCCATACTTAATGACTCAGGAAATGGTGATCTATAGGCACCAACCTGCAGCTTAACCAATGTCGTTAGCCCAATGAGGAGAAAGTGTGCAGTGAACTGTGGAGACGGATGTGGTACCAAATGTACACACATCCATGAATGGTCTGCAATATGGAGCTGGTAATTGACCAAGCTGAGTGCTCCTAACTCTTCCCTTGGGAAATTTTGTCCTAGAAAATGGTAGAAGATAAAATGGCAGGTACCCTTCTCCACAGCCTTCTAACTTTTCTAGTGTCGAGAAGCAATGGGCAAACTTCTTTCCACTGGTCTCAGAGTAGTTCCTAATCTCCCTCCATGCTATTCAGGGTCTTTACCCCAAACCTAAAGATCACCAGGTGCAAAGGACATACTCAGTAGCCCCTTATTATCAAATTACTGTGAGCCCTGAGCTAGAGGAGTTTTAGGGTTGATATGGTTGATGAGAAAAATGTGAACCTTGTCCTAGGTAGAGGTGGTCCTCAGGGACTAATAGACTGAGTAATAGTAATATTGGGTTCAGGCTGGCAAGCTGAAGAGTAGGTAGCCTGGAAACATAGTTGTTCTGCAGTTTTGAAAGAAAGAAATACCTGCATGTCGTGGCCCAGAAGAGACATCCTTGTAGCAATTTTTTCAAATGCACACATTTCAAATGAAGTTGAAATAAGCTTCATGCACCAAATTCTAGAAACTTTCTGAATTCAGTCTTCTGGAGGAGCAAAACCCATAGGAATTCTAAACTCTTTATCCTCTCATTGTTAAAGTTAGTGGTAATATGATTGGATACAAGAATGACTCTTCTTGGGAAGCTGTTTTGGGCTGCTTATGTTAAATACGTTAAACCAGATAGATGGGAAGATTTGGCCTTGAAAATTTTTCAGAATGATTATTTCAGTGCATGCTGAGATCTTTGGTTTTTAGTAGATTTTTTTTTCTCTTTGCCTGGGACTTCCCTCAGTTAATAATTTAATGCTATAGAAATGCTATGCTCTCAAAGCTTGTTTCCAGTGATATATGAGGGGAAGCACACTGTAAATAAAAATTAATCATTTTTCAACATCTAAGTGGCAGCTGAGTGCCACAGGGAGAATGAGTTACTGCCTTCGGTCCTAAAGAACATAACATAAATCATTTAAAAATTGATTTTGTAGCTACCAAGTTGCAGGATTTTGATAAGGGCCTCCCTTCATCCCATGTAATCTTCAGGTCATGAACCTATGGGAGATAAAGTGTTCTGCAAAAATAATAGAGCTTTTCAACCAGTTTTATTATCTGCCTACCTCTCTCCAACTTTTCAGTTACCTTCCATTAACCTTTGCTCAGAGAATTTTCTTTCTATGTCCATAGAAAAAAATTAATTTTATTCCAAGTCAAGGATAAGAGCAACAGGAAAGTCAGTTTTCTCCTGAAGACCTTACATCTACTGGGTGTTTTATTTCTAAGAAGCAGTGAGGATATCTGTAAGCCGTGGCTCACGGGCCTAGGCGCTCCGCGGCATGCGGGATCTTCCCGGACCGGGGCACGAACCTGTGTCCCCTGCATCGGCAGGCGGACTCTCAACCACTGCGCCACCAGGGAAGCCCTGCACTGTATTATTTTATTTTGTATTCACAACAACCTTGTAACCTAGGCATTGTTACCACTCTACAGGTGAAACTGATGCTTAGAAAGGTTGAGGAACTTTCTCATGAATCAACCAGAAAATAGTAACGCCATGACTTAAATTATCCTTGTCAACCAACTCCCCGGCCTATGCTTTGAGCCTGCTCTTAAGTTGTTCAAACTTCAGATCATTCGTTGAAGGGATATTCACATGGTAGAACCACTTCGGATTTGGCATTACCATATCATGAAGCCATTTCAATGCTTAAACATCTTACCTTCTTGGGAATTATAGGAGGGTCATTTGCTAAGAACAATGTTACTGCGTGATCCCTGGGCACCTCTTTCCCCACTTCATTCTGTGCTTCTAGATTCACCTCACCCCACCTTAGTTGGTGAGCGAGGTGACAGGAAAACTAAATATGAACAAAATTTTAGCTAGCCTCTCTGGTCTCCTATTATTTGTTTAGAGCAGTTTGGCCTAAAACTGCTACTTTGGCCTCTACTCCCACCAGTTCAATCACAGATGCATCACTACAGTGAAAGCGCCATGAGCAGCCCATCTGCCGTATTCACCATGAATCTAGGACCATTCCTGGCACAGTGTAGGGACTCAGAAAATAGTTCTTGAATGAACAAATGGATGCTATTATATTTTTCTTTAAAATAAGTCAGTTTTTCTATTTACAGCTTAAAATGGTTTATAAACCAGTTACACCAACATGGTCTAGGACATAATAGAATTATACTCATTTGATATCAAAGTCAGATATTACTGGAATTCCCAATAGATCAAAGACCACCTTTACCAGGTAATCTCCATTCCACCACTGGCTTTGGTCATTGTCAAGCCTCAAGGAAATCCTTACCAACTTCTCACTTGGAGAAGAATGCGAACCGTTGGTTTAAAGGAGACAAAGTATTTATTTGTCCTTTCTTGCTGTGTGCCAAGAACTATAGTAGCCTGTATTCATGGAGCTTACAATTTATTTGTGGAGAAAGCACTAAACAGACACTACACAAAGGAATTTGAAATTGTAAACTCTGATAAGAGTCATAAAGGACTGTTCTCTTATCTATCCCAAAACTTCCCTTGGTATCAATGGTATCCCTTCCCCATCATCATTTTCTCTTCATCTTAGGCAGGAAGACATGAGAGGAAAATGTTCGTACTTATTGAAAAACCCAGTGCAAAGACTGAGCTGAATTACTATGCAATGCTCACTCCCACATTTTCCTCTTTAAATAATTCATTCACATGAATTTATTCATGCACGTAAATGAAGGAATAGTATCTTGTCATCCAGGATAGCATGGGATCTTCCTCAAATGGCTGATGTAAAAGCTGCCTCGTATTCAGGGTCTACCAGACCTCCCATCCCAAACTAGCATTGCCTACATCTCTGAGAGCAGGAAATCGAGTCCACCAAGTGGGACCTTGGGATTAAAGTCACCCAAAACACTCTCAAACTTTTATCGCATTTTGTTTGAGCACTTCAACCCCAGTAGAACTCCAGTGAAATACCAATAGATCAGTTTCTAATACACTCTGTTAGATTGGTGCCCCTGCTTAGTACCAAGGAGAAACCTTTTCAGCAAAAAGGGGAAAATAACCAATAAATAGAATCTGAAGGGAGCTGAAAAATTATCGCCTCTGCAAGCACAGACTGTTAGTGTACGTGCAGAATACTGGTGGCTTGGGCTTCCCCTGTTTCCTAAAGAAGAGAAGCTCCACAGAGATTTTTGGGTAATTGCTCTTGACACATGCAGTGAGCACATCCCAGACTGGCCTTCCAGTCAGTATGATAGAAGAACCCACCATTTTACGGCAAAAGGTCCTCATAGTCAAGATTTCCCAAAGTACAGCAAGGGCCATTTTGACCTGTCTCTGTTGTAATCTTTATATATTCTACATATTTAGATGGTAAAGGAAAGTTTATAGGAGTCCTTCATCTCTCTCCCTTCCTGTCTCTTCCACAAACTGTATTCCCAGCTGTGGCTACATTAAGATATCTACCCGCCCCCTTTTTATTTTGTGGATGGAAACAAGAGGAAAAGTTCTTGAAAAAACTTTGATTTCTGAAATGTTTGCCACACACTCTCAGGTCTGACTATGAGGGAGAGAAAACGATATGACTCTCTTTCTTGCCTGCACAGATCCAGATGTGTAAAATGAGCCACTGTGTTTCAGAGATTGTGCTCACATGTGGGAAATTAAAAAAAAAAAAACAAACTTCTTATCTCAGAAATGAAAATGGGGTTAAAAGGACCCCAAAGTTATCATTTCAACATCTGTTTTACTGGAAGTGTGAATTCCTATTACCTTACCTCTCGTGACTGTTGGTATAATTGATATAAATCTGACTGTCCCTGAATTTAGTCAGTCATCAACTTTGGCAAGAGAGAAGAATTCTAAAAGGAAGTTCATTTATTTTGGTCTTTACGGCTAATGCTTTTGTTTTTTATCAGCCTAGGTCTATGAAAGTAGGTTGGAAGCTCATGGGACAGAAGTGTTAAAAATTGATTTGGTGAGGTTGGTTAAGAAGCTGTTCTTTATCTTCAAAGTTGACACCATGGACTTGCCTTCCGCAGGCTGTAGACCTTTGAGTTGTTCATTCTGTAGCTGAGGTGGGTTTTCAGTGAGCTCTGTACATCCCTTACCTGATCCTCCTTTATGGTTTGCCTTTGAGAAATAACTTTCAGAGTTAGATGAGCAGGTGGTGGGGATAATTCATTTGTATATAAAGAAGAATGAGAGAGAAAAAGAGAATCAAACCTTTGTTCACTTTCTTGAGCTAAGGAAATGAGTCATTGTTGATGTATAAATGGTTCATTGGATTTCAGTAAATTAAAGTGTTCAAATATAAGATGGGAATACCCTGGTTTAAATTAGTCCATTGAGTTCTCTATCAGCTTTCTTACGTATGAGACATGAGACATTTTGGTGGGAAATATGGTTGGAAAATGTCCTAAGTGCCATCCAATTGGGATTAATCTAGTGTAAGAGGGTCCCTTGGCAGCCACCAATCATCATGGAGGTATTGAATGCTGTGTGAAAAAATTAATGAAAGAAGATACATGGGCAAGAGGAAATTAGAGCTCATTTACTCTGTGTGCTAACCTACATGATTTGCCATATTTCGAGTAAAATGACTATTGGCTGTTTCTAAAAATTGAAATCTGCCTGAATAAAATGAAGATCCGATGATACTCAATGACTGTCCAAACTCTAACAAAAGAGGATCACGAGAAGAAAAGGTACTCTTGTGGGTGTAAAGATGGAAAAAAAAAAAAAGGTGAAAAAAAAAAAGGTGAAAAAAGAAGTGGGAACGAATTCTTCCAATACAGTGGAAAGAAATGGCTATTCAAGCAAGGCATTATTTAGAGCAGGGGTTCCCAACCCCCGGGCCACGGACCAGTAGCGGTCCATAGCCTGTTAGGAACCGGGCTGCACAGCAGGAGGTGAGCAGCAGGGCCAGGGAGCGAAGCTTCATCTGTATTTACAGCTGCTCCCCATCACTTGCCTTACCGCCTGAGCTCCGCCTCCTGTCAGATCAGCTGTGGCTTTAGATTCTCATAGGAATGCAGACACCCTACAGTGAACTGCGCATGCCAGGGATCTAGGTTGCACGCTCCTCATGAGAATCTAATGCCTGATGATCTGAGGTGGTGATGCTAGTGCTGGGGAGCGGCTGCAAATACAGATTGTCATTAGCAGAGAGGTTTGACTGCACAGAGACCATAATAAATCAGTTGCTTGCAGATTCATGTCAAAACCCTGTCAGTAAGTGGCAAGTGAAAACAAGTCAAGGCTCCCACTGATTCTGCATCATGATGAGTTGTATAATTATTTCATTGCATATTATTACAATGTAATAGTTATAGAAATAAAGTGCACAATAAAGGTAATGCGCTTAAATCATCTCAAAACCATCCCTCCCCCAACCCCAGTCCATGGAAAAATTGCCTTCCACGAAACCAGTCGCTGGTGCCAAAAAGGTAGGGGACTGCTGATTTAAAGGGTAAGGCAATATTTAGAAGATAGGGGCTCTCCCTGTTAAGTGGATCTTAATGTTGAGGAAGGAGTGGGATGGGCTGTTGAAGACAGTGGAGATCTAAGTCTTAGGTCTTTTAGCAGCCACATGTTTGTGATGGGAGGGCTTCTCATCCCCATTCTTGGAAGCATTCCAGTTTAGAATAGCCACAAGAAATCTCATAGACGAGGTTTCCCTCATTAGCTGAAGAGGTAGATTAAATGACCTCTAGGGCCCATTTCAACGCTTAGCAGCCCAGATATCTAATTTAGAGATTGTCTGTAGATGTTTGACAAAATAATATTAGCACCTTACATCTGTTTCATTGGCTCCTGACCTCTGCAAGGATGACTCCTTGCAGTATCTCTCTCAATGTATAAGAATTTATCCATAGGGGGAAAAAAAATTATCCATAGGACTATGCCAAACTCTAAAGAAATGGGACTATAATAGGGTTAAAACTGTTGCCATTTCTTTTTCTTTCTGGTTCAATTATAGCCATTGGAGACATCATCAGGAAATTTGATTTTCTATTGAAAAGATCAAAACCCTCAAAACATAGTTTGACCAAGTCCAGGAGCCCAAACAGGGTCTTGGGTGAAGAGGGACAAAGAGATGATGTGTAGGAAGACCATATTTGGTGCAGAAGACCATTTTTCAAGTTTTAGAACCAATGTGACCCTAAGAATCTAAGAAGGAAATACGGATGTTGGTTATTTTATTTATTTTGAGGTCTGAAGGCAATTGGCATCCCATGCATTGAGAGGTCCTTTGCTCTTGCTGTTTGTACATCAGCTCTTCCTAACGGCGGCTAGAGCCCACCCCAAAGAACTGCTCAATTGATGGGAACAAATTGCCGAGCATTACATCTGATGCTGGAGATGTCAGTCTGCAGGCAGTCAGGGAAGCTGGGGTTGTAATTTGAACAAAATGTCACTGTTTTGAGATTTTTTTTAAATGTGCTTTTTCTGTGGCAATAAATCACAGGCCTGTGCAGGGGATAATAACACAAAATGTTTGACAGCTTTTCTTACAGTTGTCTGGCATTCTGTTTGCCTAATTATTGTCAGCATCACCCACATGGGGGAATTGTTGTTGAAGGAAGCTCGGCCGTGACTGTCAGAATGTGCACCCGCCCTTCTCCTGCCATCCTCTGGACTCCTGTCACTGTGGTCACAGGGGGGGCATCGCCCATCTTTGCTGTGCGAAAGGCTTAGTTAAGCTTGGAGTCTTGTGTCCACGCAGAGATGTGGCTCTGCTCTCTGACCAGATAGGACAACAAACCAGATAGACAAAGTTGATGGAGAATTTCTGGAAGGTCATACATACAAAGAATAAGGATAATTTAGTTCAGTTAGGTTCTTTGGCATACTGAGGGAAGTGCGGAGAGATCACTTGCCTTATGGGTATGCATTGGAAAATTATCTATTTGTGTAATCATTCTACTTTGAAAGGCAAGGTAATTAATTGCTTTAATTAACTCCAGTAAAGACTAGATTGTTACAGGGAGAGTGTTGGCATAATGTGCTTTGCCGTGATCTGATACGCTCTTGAACATAGTAGCTATCTCTAGAATCAGTTTCCTTTCTCTGAGACCTCACTGATGATGTTCCTGCCATAATTAGGCTGCCTGTGAGGAGGGTCAAAAAAAAGACGAAAAGGTCACAGAAAGGGTAGTAAAAATCTCGTTTTCACAGTTGTCATTGCTTTTTTACAGGAGTTTCATTATCTTTCTTAGGTTTCCCCTGATTTGGGCCAATCTAATTCTCCATCAGTAGCTGATAGCAAGTGAATATCAGGGACATAGTGAGTCAAATGTCATCATCTGTTTAGGAGCTGTGTGTTGAGAACTCGTTTAAGAGATACTCCCCTATGGTATATCTAAAAAGGTTTTCTGAAATACATGGAAGCTCGCTGGTGTGTTAAGAAGCCTCCAAAGTACACTGGAGTTCATTTAAAATGAGCAAATGACATCTGCAAATAATTTTCCCCATGCTTTTGGCTAAAACATAGCTAAAAAGATTATAGCAAACTATAAGATTTAGGCTGAGAATTATGAATATATACATGTATTTATATACATACATATGTAATATATATACACATATATAGTTTATATATATAGCAAACTATAAGATTCAGGCTGAGAATTATGAGTATATACATGTGTTTGTATATATACCTATCTAATATATCCACATATATAGTGTATGTATATTACATATATATAATTCTTTTCTGAACTCAACTCCATATTTTGGCAGGTGGAGCTGCAGAGGTTCTGGACTTGGGATGGCCTCATCTCTGTCCTCAATTGCAGAAGCATTCCCTCCCTACCTCCCTAACACCATTACCCGCCCCCGCCACCCCGCCCGTGCCAGTTGCAGAGAGGGAAAGGTGCCAGAGGGTGGTGTAACAAGCAGGTGGCAGGTTGGAGGGATAGACCCAGCATGCCCAACCCTGTGGACGCAGGAAGTGCCTTTGACCTCCCGTATCCAGTAGGCCTGGGGGGTGTTCTGGGAAAGCCCAGCTCAGAACTGAGGATAGGCCTTTGGGCTTCTCTACAGATGTTTTGCTTTTCCCTGACTGCCTGGCCTCAGCATCCAAAAGTGTTGAATAATGTCAGAAACAAAACAAACAAACAAAAAGCTACCCAGCCCATTTATAAAGCAAACATGTGCTCCAAAGGGAACATATAATTTAATAGAGAGGATTGAAGAATACTAAATATATCCAACAGAACGCTTTAGATCGTAAAGACAATCACTTCCATTATGAAGCATTTGAAAAATAGGATTGTCTTTTACATTCATTTTGGCATTTTTATAATATAAATATATGCACATATTTAGGGCTATGTCATAACTAATATACATTCTCAGGTTCATGAAAGTGTATCTTGGCCAATGAGCCTTGGTTTTCAAACGTATTAGGGTAACCCCATTAGAATGCAAGCAGCCATGCCCCAAAGTGATTTTATATTTCTGTATCTCTCCTGTCTTCTTCCATAGAATTTTGAAGTGTCCTTAAGACTGCTATGACAAGACACTTATTAGGAGGAGGAGGAATCAGTATACTTTGATGTTCATGTTAGGAATCAAAAATGTTGTGTACCTTGTGGTTTTAGAAGTCTCTCACAAGGCCACAAGGTAGCTTTTCATACAGATATTGCCATGTACATCCCCATCCTGTGGCTTCTGTTGGATTTCAGAGTTGCAGTGTAGCACCAGGAGTAGTTCCCAAGGCCAGTCAGCCCTGCTTTTCCAGTTTGCAACCTGGGATGACTGTACCATGGCTCTAATTTCAGTTCTGATACATGGACACAAGGGTGGTGCCAGTGAGGGCACCAAATATCAATAGAATTATTGCCTCTGTCTTTTTAGCAGCAGACTCAGAGTGATCGTGTTTCCTCAGCTAATTGAAGGGAAGAGCATGGCATAGACATGTTTTGGTAGTGCAGTGATATTTCACTCCTAACATAGACTGTCAACCCAATTATAGGAGACATACATCCTCAAACTATTTTCATTCTTCTTTTATTTCTGCACATATTTTCCAACAGAATCATGGAACTTTAAAGCTGAAAGCTCTCCCTTTAGAAATGAGAAAACCAAACCCCAGAGAGGGAAAGCAATAGACCTAATATTTCCTCCTTGGAAAAGGAGGACCCTAAGGGCTGAGGTTCTCTGACACTCAGACCAGAACACTATCCCCTACTCCACGTTGGCCTCCTTTTGTAGTGGAAGATCCTCTCTATACAGAATAGCTTAGAGAAATATTTTACATTTTACCTTTGAATGCACATGGCAAGAGATAGTCCAATAGCAGGGAGACGTCATGAACTTCTAGGACCTCCCAGAAGCTGAGGGTCTGGATCCCTGCCATGGGCTGCAACTCCATCTGGTTTTCTGTGCACGCACAGCGTGTGAGGGTGCAGATGGTGAGGATATCATCGTTTCCACCATGGAAGGGGGGGAGAGAAGAGATACTGTTCCATTACAGTTTATTTCGAATTCCTTGTTGTTTGTCATGTTCAGATTCTCTCACATTTGCAGATGTCAGCCAACAACTAGGAGGAAAGAATTCTTGTTTCAAGTGCAGCCATAGAGAGATGGCATGAAAAAAAAAAAAAGATCTGTCATTTATCGAGAGGGAGGGAAGGAAGGAAAGAGGAGAAAAAAAGCAGAGGAGGAAAATCTAGGAAGAAATACAAGTTGGAAGGAGACAAAAATGGAAGAATCAATGACAGGGCTCAATCGCCTACTGTTCTTATTAAATGGTGTCTTGCACATCAGTCCAAATGTTCACTCTTTGATATAATTGTCTCCTCATTAACATATGCAAATTTACCATTGCACAATCTGAGCTCTCAAGTGGAGATGTCAATATTACCATAATGAGCCTGTCAATCTTGTGAAAATGAACAGAAACAAATATGCTGGCAGACTTCACAGTCTCCTGAGAATTGGGGGGATCTGATAAATTTACCTATTCTAGGGACCAACTAGACCCTATTAGGATGGCATTACCTTGAAGCATGTCTCCTGTAGGTTAAAACTCACAATTTTCTGGGGGGGAAATTAAAAAAAATTTTTTTAACCCATTTCTATAAAGAAAATGATATTTTTGAGAGTTCAAGACAGTAACTCTAGGCTGCATTTAATTTCATGTTTTCTGGCGACCTTTCTGAAGAGGCTGCTTGATGCAGCATAACAACAGCCTGCAAAAAAAAACAACACATGTTTAACAACTCAAGTTAGGAGCAGTTTGATAGAAAAAAAAAAGTTATTAATTCAATATGCCAACTCTGAACACTGACTCTGGGCTGCCTTCTTACAAAGTGGTGTTCGCTTAACCCTTACAGTGTAAAGAAATGACTTAAGACCCCAATCTTGTTTCTATTTTTAATCTCTTGATGACTTAGCAGTTGGAAAAATTTTTTTCTTTTAATATGTAACTACCAATGCTAACATTTGCCTTCTGATTGAGTGGAAACTTTCCAATGTAATAAGGGCTGGTTTGCAGTCTTACTTTATCTCGCTTCAAAACAAGCAACTTCTATGATGACAGGTTTGAAGAGACACAGTGAAAAAGACATGTGCTTTTTAAAAAAATCTTGCCAACAAACTTATAGCTGTAGAAAGAACTGTTTTTATATCTTGGTTTTGTCAAACTTACCCGTGCTTGTCTCGAACTCTGTAAAAGAATAAATTGCGAAGTTCAACAACTGAAACCAGATTCACATCCATAAACTATAAATTTTCTTTGTATGAATAAAGTCATATAGACACATGATAGAAAATTTGGACGTGAAAAAAGAAGGAAAAAAATAATAGTCCATAATTTTCACATCCATTATTATTGGCCATTAACTATTTACTTATTTATTGTTTGCTAAAGAGTTTTACAGATCTTATTTAGTGGTGCAAAAACACAAAATTTTCCTCACTAAAACTTATAATGAGAGCATTTTTCTATACCATGCACTATAAACATTTTGAGGGGTGGATTCCTTGTAACTATACTGCATTTACCTATAATACCCTGTATATGCTGATTGAATGACGCTAATGAAGGGGAAATAATTGCATTTGGACATACAGTTGGATTATATATTCTTCTAAAAGGGTAAAGAGATGTAAGTCCTATGAGGCCTCCTGTGTGGGTATTTCATCATTAAATGGTGACCCCGTCATGCAGACTCGGTTGCTCACTCCCTTGTTGAACTTCCAGGCATTCCCTCCTGCCTGGGAAGCACAAAATAGACAGAGGTTGACTGTCTGAATGAAGAGATCCCAAGTCTACCTCCTCACACAGCTTATCAAAGTACAAGGGGTAAAGTATTAAGGGAATCATGACACAAGGCACAGGGCTTCCAACCTTTATTTCCAAGTGATTCACTACAGTTTGACCTGGGTCAGCTAGGTTCATCCCTCAGGGACTCTGATGGCCCTCTTTGGAAGAAAGACTCTTGTTTTTCTACCTCTCTGCCTGCCACCTCTTCCTGCTCTTCTGAAAAGAAGCATGCCACAGAACAATGAAGAGGTTTTCCACATTAGCCTTATTGTCAGCCAGCCACCTCTCTTTGTTTTAGTCTGTTTGCACAGTCTCCTTGGCAACATGAGGTAGCTGTGGACATTTTTTTGTATCTCTTGACTAGCAGGTTTGGTTGTCCCTTTGTCTGAAGCTTATCCACCTAACACACTGAGGTTTTTTTCTACTGAGGTTTGTTTTTTTTTTTTTTTAAAAAAAGAGAATCATTTTCACACTCTAGTATCTTAGGAATATCCCATTCAGATATCCAATATTTTAAGAGGTTCTTTTTTAAAAACCTTCCAATTGAATACTGAACAAAACCATTGCTTGCTAATATTTAACTCTTCCTAGTAATTTCAGTAGGTTCTGTAGATCTGTACACACTCTCCTGCCCGATACTTTCTTGTGATGATGGCTTGAGGGGCCAGGGACCATGAAGCAGAGAAAACTAAAAAGCCTGAGTGAGCGTCAAACTTTTAATCCCTTAGTTCTGTGATCCAAGTAGTGGAACTACTTACTAAACAGGCATAGGCACTTTTTTGCATACAGATATACTTAAGTACACTTAAGTTACACTATACTGTGCTGAAGTACTCTGGGAAAACATCCCATTTGTCTTTCCCCAAACCCCAAGTTAAATGTGATGCTTGAAGAGACTTAAACCATATTGGTACTCTTGGCTAGGAGAAAGTTTCTTTAGTAGCAGACCACTGCAGTGATGGCCCAATCATACCCCATAAGTACATCCAGTGAAAAGATTAAAATTCATTAGACCATTCGTTCTTAACCAGAGGTGTGCCTCAGAACTATCTGCAGAGCTTTCTCCAAACACGCAAGTCCCACTCTGGACTTAGATTCTCCTGTCATGGGACCAGGGCATGTGTATATTGAAAATTTGTCTAGGTCATTTTTGTTGCCAAGTGCCAATTAATAATCATTGATTTTGATGACACTGGCAATGTTGAGCACCTGTTATTTGCCAAAGCCTTGGACTGTTTTCTCTAGTTAGTATTTATAATCTCTTTGTAATGCATATACTATTCCCATTTTCTTGATTAAGAAACGGAACCTCAAAGAATTGTCTGATGTCACATAGTGATAAAGCAAAAATTTTAACTCAGCCTCATTCCAAACTCCCAGTCTCCTTACACATTTTTAAATTTCTTCCCCTTAAATAATAAAGTAATACTTAAGAAACAGTTCACTGTATTTCCAGGCAATTTTTATTCTGTTGACATTTTTAATGTCTATCACAATATGCCTTTAACAAGTTTAGGTAAGTAATTGTTTTGTAGGTTGTTAAGTCAGGGTATAGAACAATGGCTTAGTATGAATTACTTAAAACATATCTCACACACACATACACACACACAAAGATTTTGAGAATAGATAACTAGATCGGTAGATTTGGATGTTTATTTCTTAATATAGCCTCCACACCTTTCTTTGAAACAACTATTGCTACTTATCAAAATACAGTTTTTTCAACCAGAATCTACTGATTGAACATCAGTGAGTCATTTGCAGTGAAGTCTCCACCCTTCCTTGTCTTCAGCAGGTCTGGGTAGGTAATCAGACCAGGAAGTATTTTGAGCCATGTAATACATTATAGTTTGTCAATACTCTTACTATTTAAATAGTCCTTTGGCAATTGTTATTACCTACAACATGAGGAACACATGGCCAGTATTCAAAACAATGGTAATATTCACACTGACTTTAAGTAAAAAAACAAATTTGAAGCCAGGTTTTAAAAAGCTTGAATATTTTTGGAGGAATCATCTAGAGTAGTGCTTCTCAATAGGGTAGGAATAGAGGGAAGAGAAACACCTTCTCACTCTCTCATCGCCTTGTTGGAGACTGTGGCGGGGTAAGGCCCAGGCCTCCACCCATTTGAGAAACACAACGGGTTATGAAAATATTATGGAACATGGTGAATTATGCAAATTAATAGACTGAATTTTGAAAACCACTGATGTAATGGGACATATTGCCTTATTTTTTAGCATTTATCCCAAGTAAAGCTACCCCGAATTTTTACAGCCGGTGTTCTACTTATTTCAAAAGGTTTTGAGAATCTACTCTCAAAATGAACGGACATTTATTAGATCAACAAGCTTATGTTCCACTTGATAGATATCATAATAGAGGCATTTCTAATGAGCTAATGGCAGCTCTGAGAGGTTCAATAGCAAACTAATTGCCCTGCTTATGTTTTTAGCATGGTAGAGCAGCTCTAGCTTGGTCTCCTTCAACAGTCATTTTTTAAAATTCATCTGCTTATAACATCATGAAGAAAACTGGAAGGAGCCCTAATTCCATCTCCAGAGCAATGGAGTTTTGTGGAAGCTGTTATTCATCTTTGTTTGCTTCCTAGAAGGTGTCACAGCAGGACACAGAACCCAAGGACACAATCCTGTAGCAGTTGACAGGATGATCACATCTTCAGCTCTGCTAGTCAACATGTTCTCCCTCAAAGGTCCTAAAAACAAAATCCCTTTTGCCCCTGGTGATGTGGAATCAAAGTAAAAGATATCATTGGGTGTAGATTTTTTGTTTCTTTTGAAGTTGCTTATGACCAAAACGTTACTTTACAATGAATAGACCAGTAAGACAACCCCTTCAAAAGCAGAAATAACCTAAGGTTCTAAAGATTAGAACTAGTTCTCTCTCAATAGCCAGTAGTCCCATGTTCCACCTTCTTCCTGGCTGCCATCAGCTTAATTTGGTTACAGACACCAATCCATTTATGCCCAGACTAAATATCAAAGGAGATTTATTAAACCTAGAAAAAAACTGACATCTTTTATAATTATTCCCAGTAAGACCTCAGTAGGGAAACCCTAAAAGAAATTTCAAATGACCATGGACAAATGCACCCTATAGTTATTTTTAATCTACAATCTGGAACTTTCAGTTCTCTTAATATGCCTTAATGTCCCCCAAATCTGAAAATTTTGTTTATTTATCCCCTGGAATGTGATTTTTCTAAAAAAAAGTCTATAAATGTTTTTCGTATAATAGCTAAGATTTTTTAAAAATCAAGCAGTCTGGTTTTTTTTGTTTTTGTTTTTGTTTTCGCTGTACATGGGCCCCTCACTGTTGTGGCCTCTCCTGTTGCGGGGCACAGGCTCCGGACGCGCAGGCTCAGCGGCCATGGCTCACGGGCCCAGCCGCTCCGCGGCATGTGGGATCTTCCCGGATCGAGACACAAACCCGTGTCCCCTGCATCGGCAGGCAGACTCTCAACCACTGCACCGCCAGGGAAACCCCATGAGTTTATTTTTGCTTCTAAATCTATTACAGGTGATAGTGGAAATAGTACTGACATGGAGTCAGAGAACCCATATTCTAATCACAGTCCTACCATTAATTTGCTATAAGACCTTGAGCAAGTCACTCAACTTCTCTGCATTTTGCTTTAATTCTTGACCTCACCTTTAAACGAGGGCTGGAGGAGATTATCCCTAAAGTCCATTTCTCTTAGAAAATCCAATTATTTATGCATTTTTATTAGAATCCTATGTAAATTTGCATTTTCTATTAACATATTAACAAAAATTTTAAGCAGAGCTATAAACTGGAGTGATCAAAATGTTTACCATTTGAATGCAGGCCAGTACAGCTAATGTGACATCTATGCTCTGAGCCTTTTTCCCCTCATTTTTGTAGCACCATCTGGTGCTCTAGCTTATGGGAGAGTTTATTTAAATAATCACATTAGTAAAATCCATGCCTCAGACCCATCTCTACACACACACACACACACACACACACACACACACACACAGCAAAAAATGCACATATACGCATACACACATACACACCTTCAATGTGTTTTAAAGTTGCTTTGGTCGGGCTCCTTCCATAGTCTGAGATGAAGCATTTTCAATCACTGGGCAAGTGAAGTGAAACTAGGTTTCTCTGGATTTGTTCTAATCTGGAGTCTGACTGTTAGGACCACAGTGGGCCTCAGCTCAGCAGCGTTCCCTTCCTGTACCTGCCATGCTCTCTGGGGATAGTGGGCCTCTCCATTCCAGGCTGCAGAACGCCAATGCCCCATGCCTGGAAATTGACCAAGGCTCAAAGCTTTAACGTAGTTAATAGTTGATTCTAAGGTACCAACTCCCACGTCTGCCCAGGAAGACAGCCAACTTCTTCTCTAGCACTAGTCTATAGAAAGTATGCTTGGCCTTTCCACTCCAGCATGTTTTCACACTAAAACGACTCTTTTCCACCATTCAGGTATTACATTTCAGGAAATGTAGGAAAAATGGAAGAATCTGAGGCAATAATGGAAAAATGCTCAGTTTGTTTGTTTGTTTGTTTTAAACAGCAAAACTGTTAGGTAGAAGCTTTGCCAGGCACTGGGAACTAGACTGTGTTTGCACAGCCCTAGAAGCAGTAACTTTTATTTGTTTTATAAAAGGTCTATTTGGAGGACAGTGTTGAGGCATAACAGACTCAACTGGCAGATCCTAAAGGTGGGATGTGCAGAGGGATGGACTCTTGAGCCGTTTGACCAGTCCAATGTCTGGGCTATGCTGCTGTTGTATGAGGTTCTTCTGAGTGAAACTCAAGGACAACTGCAGTGAGCAAGTCTGTCTTGGGGACTGGCTGGAAGCATTTATAACGAACCATACTGAGTAAAGTCCAAGCGGAAAAACTGTTGCCCTATTTGACTCTGGCCAAAATTTGCATGATTACAAGGTAAACCCAATAAAGCAGGCATTCTTAGGTGGAGTCAGGACCACAGTCTGCATATTTCAAGTTTCCCCTCTTCAGAATATGTTTCCAAAGCTAGGTCTGGATGGATGGATGTCATGTGCTTGTAGTGTGGGTGTGACCACCCATAACCAAGGAGTGCAACTATAAAGTCTCTATCTGGAGAATGTTTGTTTTTTTGTTTGTTTTGTTTTGTTTTCATTTGAACTTGTGTGTGGCTTAAAAAGTTATTGCCAAACCAGGAAAAGAAGCACTTAAAATCTGCAAAAACTCTTCAAAGAGGTTAATTGAATAGCTATTTTATAAACTAGTCTAAGATAGGTCATATACCATAATGATTAAAATTATAGGCTGAGACAGACCTAGAGATCCCAGCTGAGCAACTTAACTAATTGTGTAACCTTGGACAAGTTACTTGACCTCTGTAAACATCAATTTCCTCATCCATAAAATAGATTTTGTGGAATAAAATAAGGTAATATATATAAAGCATTCATAATATATAATTATATTACATATTATATAATAATATATGATATTGTAGCTTAGAAATTGGACATAACGTCTAATTGGGGATATTTGGCATGATTTTAAAACCTTTTGTTTGCATTTATCACAGTATACATCTCAAGATAGCAGCAAATAGTGCAGGGGAGGAGTGTTTTTTGTTTTTTTTTTAAAGAGTCAGCTTTATAAGTAAGATGAAACCAAATAAAAACATTAATGCAGTTACAGGACTGGTTTGGTTTGGTTTCTTATGTTAAATTAGGTGGTTCAAGTAGGTTCTGTATATTAATGGTTCTTTTTCAGGCAGAAGCAAACAGGTACACAGAGCATAAAATCAGAGAGTGCAAAATTCTTACCTTGTCAGCTTCCATGCTTGCTGAATTGTCCTCCCACACTCTGTCCTCAGAAAATTCTAGTAATCCATTCTAGATTTGCACCTTGTTCTTCCAGGTGGACATTTGGCCTTTTACTGTAAACATTGTCACAAGGAGAAAATGTTTTGAACATAGTTCTTAGTTTACAGACACTTAATGTAACTACCTAATATGTGTTGGGAGTTGGAAAGGGATATCAGAAGGACCAGATATAGACCCGCCAAATAGAGAGAAGGCTGTCATATCAGGGAGAGAGATCTGTACACAGAACAGCACAAAGGGTAGAATTCTGACCCTTTTCTATGTGTCATTTCCATGACTGTGTCAGTCTGAGGGGGAATGATTCTCAATTTATACCGAATTCCTCTTCTTCTGATTTTGTCACAGCCATAACATATGGTGTGTATCATAGTCTATTTCAGCTTGCTCGATTATATTGGTTGCCTATTTTTAACATGGCCATTTATGGAACTCTTTCAAGAGCCAGGAAGCTACTTCTGAAGTACATTGTCAAATGGTCTTGGATTTACTAGATCCCTTATCGCTTGGCAAATACATACAGCAGATGTTTTCTAGAGGATGATTACAGGGAGTCTTATCCTCCAGACATTCCTTCCCTTTGTTAAGCAAACCCACAGGCTTTACTGGGACTCCAGCAACTCTGTCCTTGGTGGCGAGAACCTCTGGATTCAGGAGTGACCCCCTGCGGCTACTGTACAGTGTAACTGACCCTTTAGTGATTTGTGACTAGCTGCCTGGGGTGGCACTCCACAGAAAGCAAAAGCCCAGCTGAAAATTGAGGTAGAACCTGTTCATTTAAACATATCCAGCAGTAGGAAAAGACCTCAGTCATTCATAGGGAGACTGAAATTGACTAGTACTTTGTGTCAGTTTTTTGGGTGGGGTTTTTTTTTTGGTTTTTTTTTTTTTTTGGTTTTTCATATCATGCACAACACTTGCCCACTCAACTCCAAAAACAACATTCTCTCACAGCAATTGCCAGGGAAAAACATGAGGTGGAAAAATCAGAGTAACGTCTTCCCTTAGGGCGAGATTATACAGGAAAAATCACTGGACAACTCCCAGCCTGGGCTTCATAGGTTGGCAGGAAAGGCTGTCATTACCTTAGCGTTGTTGGGAAACTTAAGGAGGTGATAGACGTGACACGCTCAGAATAAGACTCTCTCATAGTAGGTGTTCACTAAATGACAGCAGTTAGCCTGTGGCCCCTTTTCATTTCCATTGACTCTTTTCTGGTCCACCTCCCATCACTAATTCCAAGAGCCCAGACCTTCTTCTTACTTTCTAACCCCCTGGTAAGGAGGTCTGGAAGGCTTCAAAATTTCTACATTGGAAAGCTTAGAGGAAGCAATCTACGTGGAATGTAACGCTGGCAGCTACATTTTCACAACTTTCCTTTAAATTACTCAAATGTTCATTTTTCATATCAGAGAAGGGGGACTGCTGAAGGAGAGTTGGCCCTCCAACTCTAGAACCCTCTGCACTCAGTCAGTACTCAGAAATGTCATAATCTGCCTAAAAGCTGTCCCCATTCTACCTGCTTTCTTCTTCTACGGCTCCTGACTCAGGTGTTCCTCTTGAGGTTTTAGAAATGAAGTTTGTTTATTCAGCACTTAGACCCATCAGAGGGAGGCGCTAGAGCATTCACATGGAATTCTTCCCCCACTTGAATATTTTTTTATCTGTAAGGGAAAACAATAGATTCTACTATAAATGTGCAGCAGAATTTGTGCCTTCCACTGTGAATGTATTTTCAGGTACATGGGCCCATCCATCACAAAGGAAAAATGCAATACCTTTCAAAAAATATATGGTGCTGATGTAACATTGCCTTCCTTTGTTCATTTTGCTAGTGTGAGGTTGTGAGCTACAGGCCCCTTTTGAATGGATTTCTTAGTCTAAGACAGCTGAACCGACCCTAAAGCCATGATGTCACTAGTTTTTTAAATGTTGAATTTAGACTTGAGAAATGTTTCTACCTTCTTAACTCCAGTAAGTAGTGAATTGACTTAGCCTAAAGATTTAGGGGCTTCCTTAATATCCAAGCAGCTACTTTATGTAGAAGTTAAGGGCTTTGAAATGAGTCTTTGATGTCACTAGTCTGGCTCTTACTGACATTCAGTAGGCACTTGTATACATGTTTGGTGAAGAAAAGAATGAGTGATTTGTCATAATCACACTATTTATTTCCTCCAAGATCCCAGATTTAGAAAAATATTCTTAATAATCATGGAATAAAGAGCGGAGCCTCTAGATAAACAACAAGGACAGGGGATTATATTCAATATCTTGTAATAACATATAATGGAACAGAACCTGAAAAAATATATACATATATGTATACATATATATATATATGTATAACTGAATCACTTTGCTGTACACCTGAAACTAACACAGCATTGTAAATTAACTCTACTTCAATTTAAAAAATGGTTAAAAAAAGAGCAGACCCTCATTAGCTTTGCTTTATAAAAATGGGGATAGCGCAAAGTACACTCTGCATTTCAAATTTCTCTTTTCAGTCTGGCTAACTCTGCTGAGAGGCACAAATTTAGTCTCTCTTTTCTAAGCAAGCCTGGAAAGTCTTCACACACAAGTTTTGGTTGTCTCTCTCTGTTTCCTGGAATTATCGAGTCATTGTAGGCACAGTATCTTCAAAACTCTGGTCCTTGGTTGGCTCCTGACAGGATGGATAAAATGGTACCATGAGTAGATGTTGAAAGAGGTGCCCAGTGGCAGCTGTTTCCCTGATAGTTTTAGGCCTTCCACATTCAGAATGATATCTGCACCATTTTGCTTTCTGTGTAGAGCTTCACAAAGGGAGAGTCGAATTGCCGGGTGCAACCATTGTTCTTGTTAGTGGATGGAGGTTTATAATTATACCCTTTTCTGCTTAGAGCACATGCCACAGGGGGAAGCTACATAAACAGAGGCAGCATGTCAGGGGGGGTCCGGGATGATAATGAGATTACGAATTACGCAAAGCAATTTCGCCATTGATGAAGTAAGCTTTATTTGCAAATGCAAAGCGAAGTGTAGGCTTTTTACCCTTATGTTTTAGTTTATTTTCTAAAATTATATTTACAGAGAACTAGGCAGGCCTAGTTAAACATATTTGACGTTTTCATTTCTGGATTGCAGTGAAATTCCAGTGGATTCATTTCTCCTAAACAATCTCATATGCATTCTTCCTCTCTCTCTCTCTCTCTCTCTCTCTCTCTCTCTCTCTCTCTCTCTCTCTCTCTCTCTCTCTTGCTCTCTCACACACACACATGCACATACACACACACACACACACACACACACACTACACAAAACATCTTCTTCACTGCTTAGGGGAGTCATAAGACATTGCTGCCATATATAACAATATACGTAGTCAAAATTGAGACATTATATTCATTTCTTGGGAGTCTGCCCCCAAAGTCAAAAACAAGCTATAGGAAACAGACAATATACACTCTTGAGTCAACATCGCTTGAATTGTAGAAATATACATTATTATTCTTTTCCACTTTATTTTTTATATGTTTTATCTCAAATATTCAACAACACAAATATTTTATAATCAGAATAAAAGTACCTAAGTCTATCTGTCTCACAAGATTTGAACAAATTTGCAGATGTTTATGATGAAAAAGCTCTCAGTCCTTACTACATCTGAAAGGTGACAAGTCACTCTCAGAATCTGGGGGGTCCATCTTTAGAAGCAGAGGGTTTAGCATGGGCGTCACAGGCTCTGAATTGGGCCTCAATGGACCACATTCACACCCTTCCTCCTCTACCATGTTGAGGGTGTTTTGCAGAATTTGGAAGGACCGGAAAGTTGTTCATATCTCAAAGCTGGGGGACAGTGAGGAGAGACGTAAGGGGAACTAATATTTATGACAGACTCCTGCACCCTGTGTGTTTTTCTCATGCTGTGTTCTTTAATACCTGTGAGGAAGGAATTCATTATCTCTATTTTAGAAGTGACATGTGTGTATACACATATACATACTGGAACAGCATGCGTGGTACTTAGTAAGTGCTCAATAAATATTTATGGAATGAATTATTCTAGTAATAGAGATTTATACAACTTCACCTATCTAACGTATCTGTATATTTATACAAAAAAGTGTTTATATTGCACATTCATGTGCGAACATATGAACGACAGAGACATAGCTCCTCTGGGATTTGTTGAATATGGCAGGAATTTTTCCCTTCTTTAATAGTACAGTGGAGTTCAATTCAAAAACTCCTCTTACCCGATCCAAATAATGTCATTTCCCAGCTGTGGTGTTACACTGGGTCCCGTTCAAGTGCCAAAAACTTAACGCAGAGGAGGCCAAAACAATCACACCTGGAACAGTGAGAGTATTTTCCACCCATCATCACTGTATGACACACTGTCTCAGGGGCCTCCTAGAACCTGGAGAGTCCTCGGCCCTGCCAGAGACTCGGCTCAGAGCCTGCCACACCGGCAACACTTAACGACAGTTACATAATAAGTACTCCTCTGTCTTGGGGAGTACCCATTTCCCAGTCATAATTTATGACCATGAGGGCTTTCTTTCCCCAAGTATACTGCCATAACTTTGTGCTCCAAATAATATACTGGAGCCCCAGCCATCATTAGATAGCTTTAAGTTAAACCTCATGGATGTGTTTCCCAGGCTCTTGACTTGGAGGTGAGCAGTGTTTTCACAGTTGGCTTTATTATGAGCCTGGGACATTTGATGAGCACGACTTCAGAGTACAGAAGAGGTGCAGCAATGATTACAAATCAAGAAAACTTTCCCTTCTTTTAGTACATGAAGGTATTAGTTTGGTTTTCAAGGTACAAAGTAGTAATTCCCATGCAACGAGATTCGTTGAGGACATACATACTTTAAGGGAGAAGTGAAAATTTTATTTCATTTAGCAAATTGGAGTAACTCATTTGAAGGTAAAAATGGGCAATAAAAATACTCAAATATTCAGATATTCAAATTCAGAACTTGACTTCCTGCCTGCGTGAAAGTTTTAACTGGTAGTAAGGAGAGCTGCAATTCACAAGGCAGCATAGTGATTACCTGTGGGGAGGAAAGTCAGGGACCTGAGTTGTAGACCAGCCACATGCACTTTTATTACCTTGGATAAGTCACTCACCTTTTTTAGGCCTCAGTTCCCTCATCTATAAAGTAAGTGGCTGGAATAGATGTCCTTTAGAGACAGATGTCCAGAGAGACCAGCTCTGAAAACATTGTTGCTCTAAATCTGTTTACCTCATAACAGTAGAAAGCCCAAAGATGACTGAAACTAGGAAAAGTCTTCCAATAACTCACTGATTTTAGTAGGCACCACCCAAGCAGCTAATACTCAAATATGTTTCAACCAACGATAGGATTATTGATTGAAAATGGGCAATGTTAAAGATAAACCTTAGGGGGAAGGGTAAGCTGGGACGAAGTGAGAGAGTGGCATGGACATATATACACTAGCAAATGTAAAATAGATAGCTAGTGGGAAGCAGCCGCATAGCACAGGGAGATCAGCTCGGTGCTTTGTGTCCACCTAGAGGGGTGGGGTAGGGAGGGGGGGAGGGAGACGCAAGATGGAGGGGATATGGGGATATAGGTATACATATAGCTGATTCACTTTGTTATACAGCAGAAACTAACACACCGTTGTAAAGCAGTTATACTCCAATAAAGATGTTAAAAAAAAACTATACTCCAGTAAAAATTAATTTAAAAAAAGATAAACCTTAAAGAGCTAGCATTTGGGTGCTTCGCTTATCTTTAAATAAAGCTCATTTATATTCCTTTTTCGATGCTTGGCATTTACTGACTGTTGTTTTCCTTTCAGATGAATGTTACCACCATGTGTTTTTAGTCAGATTTTAGTTGCAAATTTCACTAAATAATTTAGAAACCTCCAGAAAAGTATTTATTTATTTATTTTACCTGCCACAGTTTCATTAAAATTCATTTGGGAAACTATACGGCCTCCATAACAGAATCGTACCTTATGTTTTGGAACCGTTTCCATGGCAGCAGTGACAGGTGCGAGTTCTGGTGTGTGTGTGTATGATCATTTAAAAGGTTACTGCAATTATCACCGTAAAGGTAAATTAACTGCAGATAACATCTAAGCACCTACGTTGTTACTGTTAGGAGAGAATAGCTTCTATACATAATGATATATGTTAATTTCCTCCAGAAGGAAAAAAAAATCATAAACGACTTATTCATAAAAGCAAATCTTTGAACAATACTTGAGTTACTTTATATAATAGAATCTCATACTTAACTTCATAGAATGTACAGACTTAAGGAATTTCGAAGACTTACTCCATAGCTCTTACTTGGAAGATATTGGACAGTAACAGAAAGTTATTAGGATTGCTTCTACAAGTCCATTCTATTTGAGGATATGGATAAATCTCCTTCTCTTAACCGCAACTCCTAATCTCTTTGCATAGATAGATGGCGTCTAAATAGCACATCACCCTGAATGTGTAACCCTTGTCATTCCTTTAAAAAAGTTGGAAGCCCCCAAAATAGTAACCTATGCTGTATTTACATGTTCCATCTCTCTGAAAATAGCACACTCTGTAATCGGAGCATCTATGTGCCGACCAAAAGAGGACACACCTACCTAGATGCCCCTGGTTTCCTTCTGTTATATTCCTACAACATGGGAGCCTAAACAGAATTGAGGGCTCAGAAGAAGACAGGTCAAAATAGTCATTTGGTCATGGCCAAGGTCTCCTCAGGGTTGGTTTCTGCTTCCACAAACCCCTAATTAGATTCTGACCCTTTGTCTACCTTGACCTTTAATGATCTACCACATCTCTTAAACTTTGCTTTACTCTTTGAACTGGACCCATTTCTTGCTAACACCTTCCTGGCCTGCTCTATCTTAGGGCAGAGCTTTATTCTATTAGATGGTAAGTTTCTTCATCTCAGGATTTTTATCTTACTCCTGTTGTCCATCCCTCCAGTCCGTAGTCCAGTGCCCCCCACATTATAAGTATCCCAGGCCAGAGCCCAGGGACAGCCAGACCTGGCTCTGGTGTCCCTGTCCTGGGCTGGATTCACATTCAAACAGGAATGCTGAAAAAAGAAAATTGTTTCCCAAAGTAAGTTGCTTTCACAGGTGGTAGTGAAGGTGGCTGCTATTGATGTAGGTGTTGCTGTCTCTTGATGAGAAATGCACACACCTCACAGCAGCTTAACCTGAGGAGCTTGTCTTTCAAGTGAGATTTACGTGAAAGAGACGAGAGAACATAATTGCCCGAAACTCAGGGGAGGAGATCAGTGGAAGGAACACTGGAGAAAAATTACTTTTAAGAGAACAGTGAGAACGCCAGATTCATGATATGGATGGGAAAACGCGAAGAGAGTCCTGGAAGAAATGAATAAGTAGTTTGACCTTGAATTGAGGAGGAAAAAAAAAGAGGAGGTGAAAATAAAGGGCTGTTACAGCCATTTGGAAAGAAACAGATAGCCATCCTTGCAAAGTATCACCTATGGAGATAAAATGGGAAAATTTCGAATCCTGAGCAACTGTAAAGATCTGCAGATGTATATTAGGTACATGCCCCAAGTTAGATGTTAATGACAAAAGGCTAATGCATATTTTCCATTTCTTACATGTGTGCATTTGTTAGGTTCATCAAAATGTAACTCCAGTTTTGCTTTATATCTTTCGTGCCACCTTTTTCAGTTCAGGAAAAAATTGTGCCAAGAACCCCACCTTCTCTTGCATAAGGGGCATTTATCACTCTTCTAGAAACACTGAGTAGTCCTTATATTGTATCCTAAGACGAAGCAGGCCAGGAAGATTTTAGCAAGCAGCAATGAGTCCAGTTCGGAGAAGCAGTGGGTCCAGTTGAGAAAATCAAGCAAGGCTTGAGAGAGGTGGTCAAGCTTGATTTCCACACACCCCCTTGGTCTGATGATATAGTTTGAGCATTTGACTCCTTATGCATCAAAACAGATTTGTTTTAACTGCTCCTAGCCACGCTCCCTATTTCTGCTTCCCACATAAATGGCAGCAGATATGTGCCTGTGGAGAACTCCCTCCCATGTGAATTAAGCTTTAAAAAATAAGAGAGAGGCTCTTCTAAATGGAGAGCAAGCAGAGCCATGCTTTTAATTTGTTTATGAAAGTACAGTAAATACGATAAAGAGCTGGACATGGTTTACATACAAAATTTGCAGTCAATTTTATATTAAATATATATGATCATTCATTCTAAACAGTATTCAATTATAATTGTAATGGAAAATTGAACAGCACATAAACATTTTCCATTTACTGAGCCATTCCTGTCTATCATGTACATCCTTTGAGGGATCAAGTAAAAGTTGAGACATAAAGTTATAAATGTCTCACTTGTTGAACTAAGATTATAAAACAGGTGAAGGCAAGTGTTTATTTTGTTTTACATTGTGGATCTAAATAGTGCTTCTCAGTTGACCGAAGATGTAATGTGTGAGCTCTTAGGATAGAAGCCAGCCTCTGGAATGTGTACAAATGGAATTAGAATGAAGTGATGAGGGTCAGAGCATTCTAAGAAGTGGGAAAGGTACAAAGTCAGAACAGCAAAAAGGCAGAAGTGTCCGGGATTCGTTTGGAGCTGAAGATTTATATATAGAAGAACAGGGGCAGACAAAGCCAACCTAGCAAAAGCTGAGTCTTTAAAGGAACCCACGATGTTTCTGAACTGGCTGGAGTTCACGAGAAGCCAGTACCCTTCTCATAATATGATGAAAAGGCTTGCCTTTGAGCTGGGAGTCCAGGGAAAAGTTCCAAACTGGGGCTCTACAGAAATATTGTAGCCACAGCTCAGGTGCCAGCTCTGGAACTTGTAAGGAATCAATTCATCCTTCTAGACCTCAGTTCCAAATCTAAATGATAAGAGTTTTGGTTTAGTTGATTCTAGGATCTTTCCCAGATCAACAACAACAAGTCCATCAAGTAAGACAGGAACTTATCTAGCTTTCGGGACTGATGTCACGGTCATTAGTAACTAGGCTCTCTTAGATGTGCATTATTTATAGCTTCAACCAACATACTTTTTCCTAATACTCTTTCTTTTGCACATGAATAACTGCTCCTTCAATAAGCAAATGCACACACACACACACACACACACACACACACACACACACCAAACAGAATTCAATGGGGCAAAAGATAATGTGTATGACATACAACACAGATCTTGCCAGCCTGTTTCCAGAGCATTTTTAGAGAAGTACAGTCATCAGAGGATCATAGTGAACATTTCCAGGAAATGGCATGGAGATGAAGCATATTAACAACAGTGGGCAGTGCTGTGGAAATAGGGAGAGCTCTAAGTATTTTGGAGGGACATTTGCCAATAGAGAGTCTTGCAAATAATCTCAACTCTTGATTGACTAAACGAATGAAGTTTTGCAGCTGCATAGAAAACACGAGAGATTAATGCGAGGACACATTCATTCAGCTTTGAAAGGAATTAAGGGGTTTCTCTGAAAATTGATTTTTTGAAGTGTTTTCTGTTTAATTCCTAAGTTGTGTGATTTGTGTTCTTAAATACAAATTTCTTTATGTACGAGAAAATAAATTCCTATTGAAGTGGCATTTTTATTTTTCTATTTTTTATAATTATTAAAATAGTATTCATGCAACGTGGTGGGGTCAGAGGTCATTTGCTATCTCTGGCACCTTTTCTACTCAAGTTTAATCCCTGTTAATTGCACATGGAACAAATCCAATTTATTTGTGAACAACAGCCAAGTAAATAGCTTTTGGGGGCAGAGTCTAAATGAAAGGTAATAATAAAGTTCAGCTTTATGGTTACGGTTATTAGGTTATGTATAAAAATAAACACAGTTTTTTAGCACGTGAACATTTTAGCGCATAACCATCATGAAATTAACCATGACTGGCACATAGTAGCCTTTCAATAAATGATGGCTTGAATACATGAAAAGAACAATTGATTTCCCTTCCTTATGCTTAATAAAAGGGAAGCAATTTAGCAAAATACATTATTTGCAAGAACTGAAAACTGAGCACCTTTCACATAACCAAAATATTTAGCATATAATGTCCATAACCATAGGTGTAGCTTGATTCCACACACTCCTCCCCCAATGGTTTGCAGATAAAATCTAGGTACTTGACGATTTGTGCCTCAAAACAGGTTTGTTTTTGTTTTTGTTTTGCGGTACGCGGGCCTCTCACTGTTGTGGCCTCTCCCGTTGCGGAGCACAGGCTCCGGACGCGCAGGCCCAGCGGCCATGGCTCATGGGCCCAGCCGCTCCGCGGCATGTGGGATCCTCCCGGACCGGGGCACGAACCCGTGTCCCCTGCATCGGCAGGCGGACTCTCAACCACTGCGCCACCAGGGAAGCCCAACAGGTTTGTTTTAAACTACTTGTAACCACCCTGTGTGCTTTCCATGCAGATGGCAGCAGATGTCTGTATGTGAGAAGCTCCTGCTGCACAAACCTTTAACGAGGACTAGAATATGGCAGTAATGGAAAGGGCCTGCAAGGAAGACCTAGGGGTCTTTTCATTAAGCGAAGCTCACTGATGCCAGTCCACTGCTGCCTGTGCCAGGCCTCACAGCAGGGCATTTGACAGCCTGGGATTTGGGCTGCAGCCTTTGCTTCTGGTTTCAGATTCCTCAACTTTGTTTCTCGGACCGCTGCAGCCGCCTCCAATAGGCTGTCATTCCAGTGTCGTTCCAGTGTAGATGGCAGCATTTTCCGCAGCCTTTTCCACATCATCATGTATGCCTAAAAGTTGAAAGCGAACTCCAGCTTGCTGCTTCAGGTCTGTGAATTCTCATGTAGGCATATTTGGTTCTTGTTTGGTGTATACGTGGTCTGTGCGCCAGCATAGTTAAAGCTAATAGCAACTGCAGGAAGGAAGAAAGATATTACATATGTAATGCCAGTGCTTGGGTATCCTTTCCACTGAGAAATGATGTGAAGAATAACAATTATGTGAAGTTCTGTATTTCACAGCAGGGAACAGGGCTTTGTCAACAACTTTGTTTACTAAGGGCAGTCATCAAGGCAAATTGGAGTTTTTCTTGTTGTTGTTTTCTTTTTATATTTTTAAATTGTATAAATTTCAGATATATAGTATTATAATTCAACATCTGTAGACACTGCAAAGTGATCACCAATGTAAGTCTAGTTTCCACCCATCACCATAGAGTTGGCCCCTTTTACCCATTTTGCTCACCTGGCAGCCCCCCTCCCCTCTGGTAACAGCTAATCTAATCTTTGTATCTATGAGTTTGTTTGTTTGTTTGTTCTGTTTTTTTAGATTCCACATATGAGTGAAATCATGTAGTATTTGTCTTTCTTTATCTGACTATTTCATTTAGCATAATACCTTCAGGGTCCATCCATGTTGTCACAAATGGCAGGATTTCATTCTTTTTCATGGCTGAGTAGTATTCTGTTATGTATACACACCACATCTTCTTTATCCATTCATCTAGTGATGAATGCTTCGGTTGTTTCCATATCTTGGCTATTGTAAATAATGCTGCAATGAACATAGGGGTGCGTATACCTTTTAAAACAAGTGTTTTTATGTTCTTTGGATAAAGACTCATAAGAATAGATGGGTCATATGGGAACCATATTCTTAATTTTTTGAGTTTTTCAGTTCAGTTGTAACTTCTGTGTGGTACTTATATTTTCCCTTTCTTTGTTGAAGTTGTCACTGTGTTCCTCCATTCTTCTGAGTTCAGCAAGCATCTTTATTGCTATTACTTTTAACACTCTATTGGGTAGATTGTTTATGTCCATTTTGTTTAGTTCTTTTTCTGAGGTTTTATCTTGTTCTTTTGATTGGAACATATTCTTCTGTCTCCTCATTTTGACTAATTCTCTTTGTTTGCTTTCTGTATTAGGTAAGTCAGCTATCTCTTCCAGTCTTACAGAGAGGCCTTAATTGAGAGAGAGATGTCCTGTGAGGCTCAGAGGCACAATCCTTCCTGGTAGCAGAGCCCAAGGACTCAAGGAGTATCTCCTATGAGGGATGCATGCACAGTCTTGTTGCCGCGGGGCCATGGCTGCTACCGCAACGCACTCGTGGGCAGGGCTGCTGCGGGGTGGGAAGGGCTCTTGCTCTGCTGGCTTTGAGGCCCAGCTGATGCTCAGGATTGGGCAGGCTGCTCAGTGGGGCGTGTCCACTGGTGCTAACAGGTTAGAAGGAGAATTTCAAAATGGCACCCACCAGTATTAGCAAGGTAGCTTGAGGTCACAAAGATGGCTCCCACCGGTGCCTCAGTCCCCAGGGAGCATCCCAACTGGTTCCTGCCTCTCTGGCAGACACTTCAAGATTAATAGGTGGTCCATGGTCCACGTGTTTTTCAACCTGCTGTTTTTGTGCTGATTTGCAGGTCAAGTGAACCTCCAATACAGGCCCCCTAAGAGTGGGTTTTCTATTTCCTGCAGTTCTAAGGTTTGCTTAGATGTATTCCCTGCTGGTTTTTAAAGCCAAGTGTTTTAGGGACTCATCTCTCTTGTGCAGGATCTAGGGGCTGGCGTGCCTAACGTGGAGCTTGAATCTCTCACTCCTCAGGGGAAAGATCTATACCTTTGTGATCCTTCCCAATTGTGGATCGCTGCAACTAGGTTGTGGTTTTTCCTTTGGTGAGACTATCTCTCTGCTTCTCCTACCTGTCTCGGTGCTGTCCTTTAACCCTTTGCTGTGGAGGCTCAGCTCATCTAGTTTTCAGGACTGTCTCCAAGAGAATTGTTCCATATGTAGTTGTAAATTTGTTGTGTCTGTGGAAGGAGGTGAGTTCAGGATCTTCCTATGCCACCATCTTTAATCCTCTCCAGCCAGCAAATTGGTTTTATAAATTAGATAAATGATTGCATGTGGAAAGAGAAAAGTAATTTTAAACACATATGTTGATTGCATTTCCTCTTGGGGGTATTTATTCACCAGCAAGACTTAAATTCTGTGTATGCAAAATGTGAATAATAACCATTTCTAGACCCTAAGACAGAAGAACAAACTGAATGTACACAACACAACTATTTCATTGGTCACAAATACTCAGCACTGCCCAGGCATTGTGCAGAGCCTGATGCTAGGTGTAGGAAATGAGAGAGAAAAGACAGTCACTGATTCCAAAAACCTCATCAAGGAGTTAGTTGTTATTTGAATATGGTATGATTAGGGTGTAAAATAGGTAACAAAACACTCCATGAGATCACGGAATATGGGAGTCATTCAACCCTGAGGTACAGTTGGAGAGAAGGAAGAGAGTTAGGGAAGACATCCTATTATAAATAGGGTCCCTGTTTTCTGTTGCTAATAATATCGCTGTGGAGACTGTACTGACACCCATAAAACAAAAAGCCATGCAAAGTTAAATGTTGACTTAAAAAGCATGGGCACCTTGTTATGTAGGAAGAGTTCAGAGAAACAATCAAAGCTTTGACACCCAGTAAAAATAATCAAGACAGGTCCTATGGAAAAAGAGGGTCTTGAAGCACCACTATCCACCACCCCATTTAAAACTCGATGGTGAACCCCACCAAGCAATGCCCCTGTTGCCAAACCGTTTTAGTTGTGTTCTAATCACACTAACAGCTAGTGTGTTTTCCAGCTCTACATTTTTCAAGAGAGTTACTATGATACCGAACAGAATTAGGTTGGTTTTGTCCACTTGTTTTATTATCCCTCCTGGCCATCGCATTAGCAGGATTACTTCAGTTGCCTTTATTAATAAATGCTCATTAGCAGTAGTTCCGTTAACTGATTTCAGGATTATGCTAAAAGCTACAAGCTAATCTTTTAGATCATTCGTGAACAGTTGGACACCTGCATTTGCTACTCTTATGGACATTCAAGTGTAGACACGTTAGTCAATGACACTTCCACTTCATCTCAGAGGAAACAAAAGGCAAGTCAGTCTAATGCCCACAGTGTTGGTTCTTCTCTGTCCCCAGAGTGGAGGGGGGGGTAAGGTGGGAGAAGCCAGGCCCTTTCTAGAACGCTAAGTGTCTATAACTGACTCCTCTATGGGGGAAGGATCCAGAGGCAAGGCCTGTGTACAGAAGCCACATGATTCTCAAGTGCCTTGGCGTTCTAGGCCTTCCCTGTGCCTGAGCAGGAGTGTGGTTCCCACCTATAGTCCGTGATTTCCCCGAACCTCCATTGCAATCTCTTGTGGACCACAAAACTGGCGCTTGAAATCACAGAAATTTGTCGTACAGAGAATCCAGATGGTATATAATGCTTCCAAACTTCCATCCTCTCTGGAGCCTGCGAGCGTTGTGTAACTACAGAACAGCTGCATAGACCCAGCAAGGCTAAATTTGAGTAATTGTGTTGAACCAGCCCCATTTGCCATCCCTTGCCCTGCCTATCACCCAGCAGGCTCCCTGTGCTTGTAAAGTACCTGTCATATCAAGGGCTGACTTTTCGAGGGAAAACTATAAAACCAGCTCTCATCTCAGGTAATTTAAAATGGGTTAAGTTAGCCAGAGTCATTGGCAGTGAAGCTGGCTTGTGAATTAATCATAAACCTGTGTGAAGAGAGCATTGTTTGTCGTCTTATTTATTTGTTTGCTGAGCGAGTGGAGCTCACCGATTACGTAAAAGCATCAGGATTGCCTGCAGAGCAGAGTCTAGGTAGAGCAGTTCTAACACTGAGGCTCGCCATTCAAGTGGTAACCATACTTGTCTACGTCTAGCAGCTCATAAGTTTACACCAGAAGAATCTGTTTATCCAAACCATGCCAAGGTAAAGAATGATGCTTGAGGAATGGTATCACCAAGAGGCATCTTCGGGGGGGGCTTTCACCTCCCCACCCCTGTCTCCATCAGCCCCCCCCCCCCCCCCCCCCCGCCAAAACACCTCCTAAGAAAAAAATAAAGGATTTGATAGCCAAAGGAGAACACGGCTTGGAGATAAGTCCCCTGTTCCAACCTGACTCTTATATCGAGCCCCTTATATAGAAATTATGTATGTTCCACTGGGTATAAGAGAGATTCTTCACGATTCATTATAATCTTTGACTGTATCCCATGTCTAGTGCCTTCTAACCCATCACCACGTTATTTTGTTTAAAGAAAAAGGGAAAGCAGAGAAGAGTGGGACAAATGCCAGTATCTGGCCAAGAGAAGATTATTAGGAACCAAAAAGAACGACTACTTGTGGAGTGCCTATTAAGTGACAGACACTATTTTAACTCCCTTATGTGTTTTTCTCATTTAACATTAAAATGCAATTTGAGATATTGTTTATCAGCCCTGTTATACAAATGAGGAAACTGAGGCTTAGCATGGTGGCATGCCCATAGTCACACAACTAACCACAATGAAAACTACTGCAATGGGGCTTCCCTGGTGGCGCAGTGGTTGAGAGTCCGCCTGCCGATGCAGGAGACATGGGTTCGTGCCCCGGTCCGGGAAGATCCCACATGCCGCGGAGCACCTGGGCCCGTGAGCCATGGCCGCTGAGCCTGCGTGTCCGGAGCCTGTGCTCCACAACGGAAGAGGCCACAACAGTGAGAGGCCCGCATACCAAAAAAACCAAAACAAACAAAAAAAAAACCTAAGACTTCAGCGTCCCAGGGAAGCTGTTGTAGTAAATGGGAAAACTAAGGAACTGGAAATTATAGACCTGAGTTCTAGTCCCCTGAAATTGGTCAAATATGAACGTCACTTTCATCTTCTGGAGGAGATGGAATAATATCCCTGCCTTACAGAATTATGAGAATTCAACAAATAGTTCTTAACCCTGCAGTGACTCAGAATCACTGTGCAGTTTTTAAAAAAGTACACTTGCCTAGCACTAACCCAAAGCCTAAGCAAGTGGACTCTCTCGTGGGTGGTGGGCTGGAACACGTAAGCAGACTATGTATTTTTCACTTGCACGGGTGATTGAGATGCATGGCCGTGGCTGGCAGTCATTGGATTGGATTGGATGAGGTATGTGAACCTCCTACCACCTAGCACAGCGCCAAACACATACTAAAATAGTCTTATTCTCCAGCTATGACTTCGTCACCTTCATGGGATTCTGCTGCTTTTCTCATAAAGTAATTGAGTTGTAGCCCTCGGTATCTTCCTGTTCTAAACAGTAAAGTTAATTAAGGGCTTTTAGGAAGACCTGAATCCCAGCAAATCTGGGGGAGGCAAGGTAACCTTCTGGCTTCTCTGACTGTTTCTTAAAGCTTTTTCATTAATAGAGTCTCAATCCTTTCAAACCTCCCCCAAGGACCCCAATCAGCCTCTGAGAGACAGCCTCGTCTCCCGCTAAGCCTATACCTTTGTTGTTCAGTTAAAAAGAGTAAGGAGTGGACTTCCCTGGTGGCGCAGTGGTTAAGAATCCGCCTGCCGATGCAGGGGACACGGGTTCGAGCCCTGGTCTGGGAAGATCCCACATGCCGCGGAGCAACTAAGCCTGTGCGCCACAACTACTGAGCCTGCGCTCTAGAGCCCGCGAGCCACAACTACTGAGCCTGCGTGCCACAACTACTGAAGCCCGCGCGCCTAGAGCCCATGCTCTGCAGCAAGAGAGGCCACCGCAATGAGAAGCCCATGCGCCGCAACTAGAGCAAGCCCGTGCACAGCAACAAAGACCAAACGCAGCCAAAAAAAAAAAAAAATACAAATGGGCAGGGTATGATTCTCAGTACACAAACTCAGAGATGCAATAAACATTTAAGAAAAAAGAGTAAGGAGCAACATGATCAGTTAACGTGACTCCATCTCACTAGACAATTAGCTATCATTTACCTACCAAATCATATCATGTTTGAGTCCCTACACAGTGGAAATTCTAGGCACTTTAGTATCTTTTTTTTTTTTTTTTTTCTTTTGCGGTACGCGGGCCTCTCACTGTTGTGGCCTCTCCCGTTGCGGAGCACAGGCTCCGGACACGCAGGCCCAGCGGCCACGGCTCACGGGCCCAGCCGCTCGGCGGCACGTGGGATCTTCCCAGACCGGGGCACGAACCCGTGTCCCCTGCATCGGCAGGCGGACTCCCAACCACTGCGCCACCAGGGAAGCCTGGCACTTTAGTATCTTTGTGGTGGATGTATTTGTGGCCAAACTATGCTGGGCCCATACCGCTTAGGTGGTTACCTGTGTAATTTCTGGGCAAGACCCATTCTGATTCGTGAAGGCTCATTCCTGTTTTGTCTCTGATCATTATGGAGACGGGGCAAATGTCTTGCTCATCCTTCCGCACTTCTCCTTTATAAATTAGAATATACTCACTTCTAATACATTGACAGTCCAACAGATTAGGAAAAAAAGCTGTTCTTGTGATAAAAATATTTACTTCATTAAAATGAATCAAACAGGTATTTAATCATTTGTATCTATAACCCATTGTTTGCTGCTTGCTCTCTGGGCCAACATTTAGTACATTAAATATCATGATGTAGGGCTTCCCTGGTGGCGCAGTGGTTGGGGGTCTGCCTGCCGATGCAGGGGACGCAGGTTCGTGCCCCAGTCCGGGAGGATTCCACATGCCGTGGAGCGGCTGGGCCCGTGAGCCATGGCCGCTGAGCCTGCGCGTCCGGAGCCTGTGCTCCGCAACGGGAGAGGCCACAACAGTGAGAGGCCCGCATACCGCAAAAAAACAAAAACAAAAACAAACAAACAAACAAAAATATCGTGATGTAGTTATCAGTGAAGCACCAGAGACTAGGTATAAATGGGTCTTTTTTTTTTTCCTCCAGTAATTTCCAAAACCTCGGGAGAGAGGGAAAGAATATAGGGGTACAAGTATATAGTATATAGGGTTTTAATTTCCCCCCCTCAGAAAATAAAGCATTATGGCAGTGACTCGTACGTAAGATCACTAAGGCATTCTCTTAAGAAAATGTTATTTTTTTAAACTATTAAGAAGAAAGGGAGCTATTCCCATGGTCTTTCCCTCCTCCATCCAGTCTGAGCCCGTTGCGATCCTGCACAGTTCTTGTAACCATCAGGCAACCTGTCAGGAAAATGATGAACAAAGAAGACAGAGCTGGGAAGAGTGAGATGAATGCACAGAGCTCTAGGCCAAGCAGAGAGTTTTCATCTCTCCCACATCCATGCCCTAAAATGGACACGAAATTGCACATGCTTCTGTTTCATTGGCCAGATTCAGAGTTAGCAGAAATTCATAGCTGAGTGCCTTTTTCTTAATGGAAGTACTGCTTTGTCAGGAAAAGAAAGTAGAAGAGCTATGAGGCTAAACCAGTCCCCAGACTAGCTGGCTAGCTGGCCAGCCTACGGCAAACCAAATGCATGAAGACCTGTGTCCAATGGGCCGCCTGGCTTGGGACCTTCCAACAAGCACCCAAGCAGTGATGGCAAAGCTTCAAGCTTAGGTCAGACTCCCTCATGACCTCCTTCGGAAATGGTGCTGTTCTTTCCTCGCAAGGAGGGGAAGAAGCCGAGTTAGAGGTGTCTCAGCTGTCCGAGTTGGCACTCCCGTGGAAGCTCTGACAACTGAAATTCCTCTCTCCTTCTTCCCAACCCCCTTCTCTCTTACCTCCCTTTCCCTTCCATTTTCTTCTTCCCTCCACTGTTTCCCTCCTCCCTCCTCCTCCCTTATCTTTTTCCTCTTCCTTTGTCTCTATTTCTCCTTTTTCTTCAGAGAAAAACTCATTAAGTCATAGCCACAATCCATTCTTTCTCAGTATTGTTGCCAGCCAGCTGTAAGACTGGAGACTCAGAGATACAAGAAGAGCCAAGAAAGGTTGGCCTCATTTGCCTGAGATGAAAAAAAGGGAACATAAGAAATAGTGATCTGTGTCTCTCAAACAAGATAAAAATAATCTTATTTTCTAGGTGCAATTTCAGTCAAATTCTGCCTAACCAAACTCTGAGAGAAAGACATTGATTTGTTAAAAATCATCCTATTGTAAGGAAGCTCTACGAGGGCTAAATCACAATTTTCAAACCATCTCATGGATGGGAAACTGAATTATAATCACATCGCTCTTATGGACATTATAATGCCAATTAAGACACTGATTTGACTCCTTTATGGCTATTTCTAAAACTTAAAATAAAAGCATCCCTGCTATAAGCTGAAGTGATTTTAGAAGACCTTTACTTGTTAGGTAGGCTAACAGCTTATTAGAATGTAAGGCTGAAGGGGGGAAAATACCTTGTAATTGTGGCGTTTGAGGCCTATTTAAAAATGTTGACAAGTTTTGTTATATATCTGAAAGCATCACTGAAGGAGCCTCCAAGGCGTGTTATTTCAATTCCATTTCAATTTCTTCTGCTTTGGAATACTTTACCAACATTGAATTGGACAGAGAATTTCTAATGTCTCTCATGATCTCTTATGGGTTGATGAGAAATTGAAGAAAACATTACCACTATTCTGCATTGTTTGGCGAGAATTCTCTGCTATCCTCTCCACAGCAAACTTTGCCATGTGCTGACAGTAAGGGATGCCATGATCACTCCTTGGAGGCCTCAGCGAGTTTCTAAATTTTAATCCCACGCAGCAAGCTACAAGGTCAACGACAGCTGCCCTTCACTTTCCCTTTCTCCTTGTTCTCTGCCATTGCTCCTCTGTGGATACACACACATCTGGATTTACCTTCACTACCCAGCCCCTCTCCTGCATCCCCATTGACAGGGGCACATAGATTGAGTCCCCCAAAACTAGGGAGGCCTACATGCCCTCTTCTCTCCTTAACCTCTCCCACCAAGGTTTTTACGAATATGGTGATTATATCAGACCAAGGAGACCAGTGGAGGATTGCAAGGAGAAATAAGACTTGATTTCGATAGTTATAAAGGGAAAGCCCAGTTTCCTCTGATGCCCTGGCAGATCTTGCTTTCTAAGTCACAACTTTAGTGTAAGTTAAAAAAAGCACTCAGGGGTAACTCCCTGCTACAAAAGCTGGGCATGTGGCCAAGACGCTGTGCTCTTAGCCTCGGGGTGAGCCAAGATTCCCAGAACACCCTGGTCAGCATTTTTCATCCAAAGATCAGCATTTTTCATCCAAAGATGAGGGTGTTCCGCTGAAACCTAAGATAGAAGAAACAAGGTTACCAGTCTCTGCACACAAGGAAATGAATTGGCTTTTCCTCCCGGAAGAATGTGTTCATCTTTTATAAAGCATTAGTGGCCCTAGATAAACGTAATCATCCGTAAAATCAGAAAAATACATAGGCTAAGGCCTACGGTAGGCTTCCTCTTTTCCCCTTTCTGCTCCTTAGACATAAAATTCAGTCAATAAAAATGTATCATGGTAATTTTAACCTACTTGGTCATACCAAATGTGCTGAGATTCAGAAACAAGTCTTTCTAGTTGTTGATATTTTATTCAAAAATGTTCTGCCTAATTTATTGCCATTCCCTTTTCCACAATGCAGTAATTAAACACAATTTGCAATGAGTTTACCAAAACAAAACACAGCTAGCAGTGGGAAAAAGGGCATTTTTTAAATGTAAGCCTAGTCGTCCAGGCGTACTAATAGGTAGCAGAAGGGAGAAATACTGATAAAGTGAAATTTAGAACCAGAGTGGTTATTAATTGCAATGTTCATTAACAACGTCAGAGTTAAATAGATTTTCAAGTTAACTGTAAGTAGTTGAAATAGAATCTCCCATGACATTCTGAAGGCTGCATCCCTTTGCTATACCACTGAGACAAATTAGTTGTTCCCTTCCTCTTAATATTGGGCCTGTAGGCCTGGATGTGAAGCATGCCTTCATGCAGCCTATCTACCACATGTTGATTTTTTTCAGAATACAGCATTGTTCGCTATGAGGTGAAATACAAATTAAGTATCTGGTTACTTAATATTTTTCACTTTTTAACCCCAGTTCTGTTGCCATGCAAGTAAAACTTAGATGGGCTTGTTTGTTAAGTTACAAAACTGTAAGAACTTAGCACCATGTGTGTCAATGTTGTGATTAAAATCTTCAAACGTGTCATTTCACAGACCGACAGGTGGAATCGTTTTAACAAAACCTTACCTCGTAGTTCTATTTCACTGGCTTCTGCACGTAGTCTGGGATAGAGGTTGGGATCCCAGTTCGCTCTAAAGTAGGAAGAATCCCGAGCTCAGAAGAACACCGAGAGCAGCGTTCGATGGTTTCCCGAAAGATGACCTCTCATTACCTAAACAGAAAGAACTTGAGGGCAGGGAAGAGAAGCATCTGAAAAATCATACAGGACAGAGGCAAAGCCTGATAGAAACTGAAGCCCAAAGGAGAGGTTCAGGTCAACAAGTGACATACGCTAGGAAGGCTTATCTGTCAACCCACAGTCACCCATTACCACCACCTAAATGCAGGTTACTTTGTCAGGTGTCAGACCAGAACAGAGGAGTTTGGCAGGATTATGAAAGATAGGAGGGGAGCTCAGTTTGGGTTTGGAGCTGGGAGCTGTGCAATATGATTGGAATAGGTCTTGAGGATAAAAGCTAAACATATATTGAGTTCTGTGTGCTGTACCCTTATAAACACTTGAGCAGGGCAAGAGAGGGCAGCTATTGACATAATCATATGGGTTACCATCCCCCCCCCAAAATTAGGAAAATATGTCTAGTGCCTTACAAAACGCATTAGACCCTGTCTTACTTTACAGCGGTCCTGAATTTGAAAGTAGAGACTGGCCCAAGCTGGTTCTGTGCTCCACAGGTATTGATCCTGTCGAATCATGAACAAATCCATACAAACAAAAGTCAGAAGGTCAAAACTAAGCTAGCAGCCCGCGCTGTGTTAATTGGAGAGGAAAGAGAAACAACGCATGCCCCGCTGACCTCTGAGTTCTCCTGCGCTGCAAAACTCCCATCACCGGGGCTCTTACCCTAACGTTAGAGGCACGTTGTGTGGTCCCGGGCTAGGTTCTGTAATGAGCAGGTACTTGGGATGTCCATAGAAGCAGATGGTGTGATCCTGGACCACCAAAGTAGTAGGAGCCTCTGAAGGTGGCGTCCTACTTGGGATGAGATTTTCAGCCCCACACGCCCCTCCTTTTATGCACTAACTGCTCGCTCAAAATGCCCACCATCTGCTACTCCTTTGAACGTTGGCCTGGAAATTCCCTATAAAATACTGATCTGTGATATGAGTTAACATAATGTACGAATAGATGATCTGCTAAGCCACTTCTGGAGCCCTCCTCGCCTGCAAAGTATAAAGGGCGGCAGTTATATTTAGGGAGAGCTGAGGGGGTGAGGACACATCCCAACACGGCTCACTGATCCGGAGGGAGGTGCTGTTTGGTTCCTGCTCTACTGGGCCTGGCATGATCGAGGAGGCACTGCGAGGGCACCTGGGGAGTGAGAAAGGAGTTGGGAAAAGCAGACTTCAGGGACTGTGAGAAAGACGTCACTGGATTCATAGTGAAAGAGGCCATAATTCCTCTGTCAGCATCCAACAGTTGTGTGTTTTGGTCTTGAACATGGGAGGGTTCACGTGTGCACGTGTGTGCGTATTCATACATGAAAAAGTATAGAGAGGCAGATGTAGAAGCAGATGCAGGGCCCATTCCTAGGACCCTCACGCCAGGCTTCTCGAGCCGCACCGTCGTTATTCCCACCACTGGTGGCCAGGCTCAGGCTTTCTGAGGATGTCTGAATATCTATGATCGTCTGTGCCTGTTCGTTTTTTCACGGCCCATTTAATTGAAAGGTGATGCGGTTATTGTTTTTCTTTTAAGAGAGTGGAGTTGATTGCCCTGCCGTCTCTGGAAATTAACCACAGCTTGCAGATTTGGAACACCCAAAGCAAGCATGATAAATTATCCCCGGTGAAATATCCCCGGCACTTCTGCCAAAAAAAAAAAAAAAGGCTTGGCAGCCTGTGAGAGTTGACACAGCTCTCTTCTCTTCTCTTCTCTTCTCACAGAGCTGCAAAGTGGACTTTCCCCCATCCCGCCCTCCTCCCAAACCACAGAATAAAAGGATCGCTTTTGAAAAGTATTTAAGATGGAGGGGAAAAAATTGCAGTTGGGATTGTTTCCCAGAGGCTGGGCTGGTGTTAAGCAAAATTGTGAAGAAATGAGGGGACTTCGAGCACCCCGTTTCCTCTGTGTCCCACTGCTTCCCTACGGCTACTGTTCCCTACTCAGTTATTCATTTATCCGTGAACAACTGCCTTGTCTCTTACAAAGCACTTCAGGTACGAGCCATCCATGTCATTCATGACATTCACCAGCTGAAATTGCACACGAAGCTCAATATTGAGTTGTTGGGGATGGCTTTGTCCCTTTTTGAAAGACTGCAGCACTAACTAGCAGGTCCAAAGTTCTGGGAAACGCTTACTCCATCTGCTGATGAAAACCATTCTGCCCGGGAAAGGCTATTTTCCTGGGCTGTGGGCTCTGTGTGTAAGGGGATGGGCTTGGAAGCCAGGAATGCAGTTCTAAGTAGATATCTTCGACCTTTAATGGTAGATTTTATCCCTGAGTCACATGGTGATCTTCCCAGCAGATTATCTATGGTTGCTGATATCACCAAGAACTGGAATTTGAGGCTGAATATCTGAAATAAAAATGTGCTATCCTTTCTGAAGTTCAAGGGGGTGGCCTGCAGGGAAGAGTGAACTTGGTCATCTACTTGAGATGATAGAGATTTAAAGTTGGCACACCACAGTTGAGTTCTTAAATTCTGGCCTGTTTGGATCTGCAGCTACTGATGTCACTTCCCCAGATCAGACCTGAGGGTTCTATTTGGTAGCCTGAAGTCAGCTGCTTGGTCCTGACTTAGCTTTACCCCTCTTGCCCACCCCCAGTCCCACCTCCATACATACGCTTTGTGGTCCCCAATGTATGGGTCCATCCAGAGGACTCTCCGACTAAGTTCTCCATGTAGCTGCTGGAAGAAGACGGCACTGTTGCATAAAGAGGAGCTCTGAGTCCAAGCCACTCTGCCCAAGAATTTGAAACTAATGTTTCCTGGAGGAAAGAAAAAGCCAGAAAGTCTTCACTCTTTAGTACGCCCTCCTTGCTTCTTTGAGGTACTCATGATGCGTTCAAGATACTACATCCCTTCTGACTAGCACTTGGTGATAAGTATAAGATAGTCACCAGAAAAAGGAACTAACTGTCTCTTGGTGTCTTCCCTTAGGTTGCCTAGTAATTATGTCCCCTCTTCTGCCCTCTCTCTGGACCATATTGAAATGATCTTTCCTCCTCCTCTTCATTGCTTATTTAAATTATATAAAATACTTATAGATTTTTAAAAATAAGACAAATGTCGTATACTGGAGAATATATTAAGAATTCATTCAAAATTCCTTTTGTTTCTGCTTTATACTCTGTTCATCAAGTTTTGACTAAGTATAGAATCATGGTACTATATACTGTTCCATATTTTATTCACGTGTCACTTTTTTATGTCTTTCATGTTTTAGTCATGTATCACTCCACCCTTCACTCTTGCAGAAAAATCATCTCTCCTTCTTTCTAAGACTAATGCTTCTCCTCATCTCCAAGATTCTCTCTACTCCCATGAAATAAGAGGGTTATTCGTCCCTTGGAACCTGGTTTTTTCACCCACAGCTTTGCTGAATCCACCCTTTGAGGATGACTGATTTTTTTTCCAGGTTCCATATCTGCAGTTCTTTTTTGATCCCTATAGCCCTGACCATTTGAAGTCCCTTGAAGATCTAGTTCTTTGACTTCCATACCACTTTCAGAAGTCTGCTGCTTATCTCTTTCCATTCCCCCGAATGGATCTTTTTATGACTTGCCTTTCTCTTCCCACTACCTAAATATGAAAATCTCCCAAGGTGCTCTTGCTGCCGTCAGCCACTGCTTGTGCCTCCTAGGATCTCTTTTTTTCTGTTTTTTTCTTTTTTCTTCTGCAAAACCCACAACTGTCATCTCAGTATTGTTCATTTTCCCATCTATCTCTTTGGCCCCAATCTTTGTCGTAAGCTTTAGGTACACATTATTAGCTGTCTTATGGAAAAGCCCAACCATAAGTCCCACTGGCTCTTCACAATGACAGACAAATATCAAAAACTGAGTTTAAAAGCCCCAAAGTCATTAAAACTTTTTAGAGGAAGAACCTGTCGTTATTTTAGAGATGCCAATCTACATGAATTGAAGATCTAATGAGTACCCACAATAAAAGAATGAAAAGGGCCAAGGCTGGGATGGTGGTTGTGAGATGATTAGAGAGACTCCTACTAGTGCCATGTTTCAGAGTAAGTCCTCAGTCAGTGGCAGCCATTCATTTTATCGTTGCACTTGACGTAGTAATTATTTCTAGACTGGAAAGACAAAGGAAAGATCTCCTTAAGAGTGGCCTGATTTTTCCAAAGGTGATAGACCACTTGAAAAATGAAGGTCTTGATAAAATCTAACAAGAACTCTGTCATATGTGAGCTAACCCTGGTCATCTGCTTGTAATCGTGTGTGACTTCACAGTGTTAATGGTCCTTCTAAACTTATGCATTCTCAGAAACTGTAATTGACATAAAGGACAGAATGATGGGCAGACTAAGATCAGGTAAGAGAGAGGAAGGATGATAAAGGTCAACAAGCCTTCCAAGAAGTAAACCGAGTGGGAAGGAGAGTGGAGAGAGAACTCATGAGAAGCAATTCAGAAGAGTAGGGTGTTCTAAAGGTCAGAAAGCAATTCCCAGTGTGGGTGCAGAAATGACAATAAGTGCTTTGATTACTCAGCGTTCATTCAGTAGCGCTAAATTGCTGGTGAAACAGAAGAGTCATTTGCATTTCAGATTTACCCCTTCTCCAAGTTTCATTTTATGGCAAGAACCCTTTTAAGAGGACTTCATGGACATTTTTCTTTTTTTCCCTTTAAATTGCAAAAGCAGGCATACACACCGCATTCAGTAGTGACCAAGATTCTTCATTATCTCCTCAACTTATTGAGATTAGTTGTGATTCTTTTGGGTCCAGTTGAAAAGTCATGCCAGTTTATTCAAAAGAAAAACCCTGCTCATCTCCCTGGAACCTTTTGAAAAGTGAAGCCAGTAGGTGAAAAAGATATAGCCTTGAGTCGGAATGCAGAGAAGTAAAAGTTAAGTGGAAATCGAGTGACAAGGTGTCTCCTTCCTGCTGCATTAACAGAGCTCACGTTTCACTCAGCTTGCAGCTTGGTACCCTTATCCTATAGCATGAATTCCCAAGAGCCTTAGTCATCAGTCCTCTCGTTGCATGATATTTAGATAGGCATCCTAAATTGTTTTCCTTACTAGAGTGCTAGCTAATCTGTAACTGGTAAACTATCCTCAAAGATGGAAGTTTAAAAGAAATGTTCTTGACCTCAGTTTACCAAAGGAGTAGGTGAGGTTAGATCAGAGCTAGCAAAAACACGTTCTCTCATCTGCCAACTCAGATCAATCAATAGGGCTGTTTGGAGCTCTGGGTAGAGAAAGATTTTGATGCTTGTGGGAAAGAAGACAATATTGAGTAGTAAGCGCTCGACGCCATCAGTCAATCTGTATCTCCCTAGTCATTCCAACTCCCACCATCCTAAGCTATTTCAGTCAAGCCTTTTCTCCACTCAAACGTCCAGTACCTCCCTTCTTCTGCCCCCACTCTCAGCTGGTGATCTTGCTTCCCAGCTCCCTGAGAAAAGAGAAGCAATCAGAATACTTTCCAAAGATTCCCACCACCACATCCACCCATCTGCCAGCATCTATAGTAAAAACTCTGCCTTCCTAAATGTTACTATTCTGTTCTGAAGCTCCCGCATCTTTTGCCTGGAGCTACAGTAGCCTCCTGGCTACCACCCTTATCTCTACAACCTATTCTCAACAGAGTAGCCAGAGTGATCCTCTAAAGCTTCAGTCAAATTATATCCCTTCTCTGTACAAAACATTTCTCCCCAGGACTTCCCTGGTGGTCCAGTGGTTAAGACTCTGGGCTTCCACTGCAGGGGGTGGGGGTTCGATCCCTGGTCGGGGAACTAGGATCCCACGTGCTGCGCCGTGAGGCCAGAAAAAAAAACAAACAAAAGAAAAACGTTTCTCCCCATTTTGCTCAGAAGCAAATTCCTTTTGAGAGTCTCCGTGGCCCACATGGATGACCCTTCTCCCCTCCACCCTGCTTTCACCCCTCACCTTTCCTCCTGGATCATTTTTTCTTCATCCACAGTAACTTCCTTAAACCATAAACAAGACTGGTATGCTCCTGTGTACTGGCCGGACCGACTGTCACCTCTGCCTCCCCCCAAAATATGGATGCCGAACTCCCTCACCTCTTGAAGCCTTTTCTTTTCATTTCTTTTTTTTTTTTTTTTTGGATGTTTCAGCTTTGAATAGTTAGGAAAATTGAAACAGAAAATATAACTTTGTTTCTTGTTTCTCAAAGTCATACAACTAGTCAGCAGTGACAAACATTATTTCTATAGTTTATCGGATGCCTTTTTTATCAGAGGCAGTTAGCATATATTGTATATTGTGATACATGTTTTAAACCCTTAAATGCTAACCTTTTCTTTTTTTGCCACCTTACAGTTGATTTGCAATCTCATGTTAATATCAGGTGTACAGCATGGTGATTCAGTTTATGTATGTGTGTGTGTATATATATATATATATATATATATATATATATATATATTCTTTTTCAGATTCTTTTCCCCTATAGGTTATTACAAAATATTGAGTATAGTTCCCTGTTCTTGAAGCCTTTTCTTAAATGCCACATTCTCAATAAGGCCTACCTCCACCATCTTATTTAAAATGACAACTGCCACCCCTTCCCCAGTACTCCTTATCTCCCGAGCTCTCCTTTATTTGTTCCATAGCATTTCTAGCATTATATATTTTAATTATTTATTATATGTATTGTATACATTTGTGTCACCTCAAGGAGCGGGCAAAGATTTTTTTTCCTCTTTTGTTTCATTGCTCAAAATCCAGCCCCAAGAACAGTCTCTGGCACATAATTGGTATTTGTAAAGAATTGGTAAATGAATGAATAAATGAATGGTATGTGGCTTGGGTGTGGGAGGGAAGCAAGGGCTTCCCAAAGGGGCTCCCAAATTTGACATTCTCTGATTCGTTTCCCTTCAAAAATAAGCATGCATTAAGTGCTCAGGGTTCTGAATTCTTTAAGAAACATTTAAGTCTCAGTGGATATAGGAGAGGAGAGGGGGCCCTCGTTGCCCTCTGGTTTCTCATTTCAACCCTTCTTTGCTTTCCACTGGGGAAGAGGAGGCTGAAGGCCCCAAGGATTCCTCTGGTGCCCAAATTAGTCCACTTTCCTGTTTATAGGACCTTCCAGACAGAGTTGACTGATGGATGTGCCAAAGGGAAAACTGTTGCCCTCTGTATAATTTCCCTTCCAAGTATAGTAACCAAAACCCCAGAATGATGCCCAGAGAAAAGGGGGTTCTGTTGCATTCCCAGACCATCTGCCAGTCTCAGATACAAAGGGCCAAGTATCTCTCTCTGTTCCCTCCCTTTCTTGCCCAGTGGTACCTGAAAGGTTAACATTCCAGGAATACTCACTTGACTTCAAGTGCACTCCCGTTGACATATGAGTGCCTAGTGGTTTCTAGGAGAGACTGTAAATGAGGTTCAGATCTATTCTTGCCAAAAAGATTTTATAAAGGGGGGAAGAGGTGAGCCTTTGGAACCTTGACTAGGGAAAGACATATCTAATGAGAAAGTGAGAGACACGGAGGAGAAACCTGATGAATTTGCTTTAATACTCACTGTCTTGAGGCATAAATGGGTTCTTTCTGCAAGCCACTCTCCTTTTCTTCCTTCATGCTCCCATCTCTTTCCTTGGCTGGAGGTGGATACACATGTTTATAACAGTTCTCTTGGGTAGCTTGGATTACAGGGAGAGAGGCAGTCCCTCCAGTGATGTGACTATGAAGGAGGTCTGGTTCATAAGCTTCAAGGTTACGTCCATCTGGCCAATTTCAAAGAGCTGCAGCATACTTTGCAAAGAGACCTAGCATGTATTCCAAGGCCATGTCCTAAGAAACCCTCTAGATAAAATAAGTGGCAACTAGTGGGAACTCCAAAGAGCAGCACCCTAATGATGCTGAAGAAAAGGTGGGGGGAGAGGTTGTGTTTTAACAACTTATCACATTCTCTAGAGCTGGCCTTATAGATGATTAAACCAAACTTTCCAGCTGGCATGAGTCCCATATTCTGATTTAGAAACTTGGATCGGCATCTATGATATGGGGACTTCATGCTTCATATTTTCTCGAGCAATCATCTCATGTTACGTTCATCTTTTTAGTAAGTGGATTTGTTAAGTGTATAAATATCATTTAGTTTGTTTAGCATTTAAAGCCATTCCAAGTAACAAAATTAGAAAACCAAGAAAAAGATCTTTTGTCTTACCTTGGATCACTTTTTTAGCTTAAGAAACTGTAATCATGGTTTCTGCAGAGCTTATTAAAGGAGAATACTGTCATTTGTAGGAAAAATGAGACAGTTGCAGACCAAATCATCCAATGTCTTATCATACAGGGAGCCAATATCCCCCCTCTCTCTCCAAGGCCATTCTTCCCATAAAAGGATGAAATCACACACCTCTGAGGGGTGATTGGAAAGTGGCCGGCCATCTGAAGATGGTTCCCATTGGATGGAACATGTCACTTGGGGAATAAAAGCCCTAGGAAATTAAGGGGGTGTAGGAGTCAATATCATTTTTACACGAATTTCAAACATCATTGATTGTACATCTTATTATCAACATTTTATGTACCAGCCACAAATGAACAATGCCCACAAGTAACTAAAACAGTGCTTTCTTATCACCTAAAATTTTTATTTTATGCTTAGAGAAACAGACTCTTTTAGTCTTAATTAGATTTTTTTTTGTATTCTTTTTCATACATAATAAGAAAAATACATTTGAAAAAAATGGCTATGTTAAAACATCTTCCCTTCAGAGTTCAGCTCTTCTGCCCCACTTGGCAATTCGAAATCATTCAGGCTCATGCTTCTCCACATGAATTCACATTTTGTACCATCAAGAGCATCAGTGATGTAGTGCCTCTTACAGGAATCGATGAAAAAACAAAAAACCATTGATGCTGGGCTCTTAAGAAGACTGTAGTTAGTTAGACATGGTGCTCACCTCCTTGTGAGTTCTGTTTCAGGAACATACTTCATTCTCCACTTCCTTCAAATTTGCCTCAACCATTTGGTTTCTAGGGGTGAAAAGGATGTTCTACAACTTTTGCCTCTGACATTTTATTTCAAGCCCTAATACTTATTCCACCGGTTCTAATGCTCCTGCGTTCGATGATTGCCTTTCAGGATAATCAAAGGAAGTATTTGAGTCATTTGATGAGTTTTATTCTTAATTTTTTTTTAAATAAATTTATTTATTTATTTTTGGCTGTGTTGGGTCTTCGTTTCTGTGCGAGGGCTTTCTCTAGTTGCGGCGAGCAGGGGCCACTCTTCATCGCGGTGCGCGGGCCTCTCACTGTCGCGGCCTCTCTTGTTGCGGAGCACAGGCTCCAGACGCGCAGGCTCAGTAGTTGTGGCTCACGGGCCCAGTCGCTCCGTGGCATGTGGGATCTTCCCGGACCGGGGCACGAACCCGTGTCCCCTGCATCGGCAGGCAGATTCTCAACCACTGCACCACCAGGGAAGCCCCTATTCTTAATTTTTATGACAACCTTTAGGCCTTCTCTGAATTTCTGATGCCTAGATATATCATTACGATGACCTCCAACATTAGCTTATTCTCACTTTGAGACTGATATTCATGAGATCAGATAGGAAACAATTCCTAAAATTAAAAAGATATAAGAACCCTTAAGGCTTAGCCTTCATTCTGACTGACTAAAACTTGCATTTAATAAGCAATGAGATCAAGGCATGAGTAAGAAGTGAATAATGCAATCACTCCTTGAGTTAATAGGATTTTGTGACAATAGCTTGATCGAATAATTACATCCAGGACAGATTAAAATAAATGTCTCAAGGTGATGAAGTGACATCTTCTGATTCTAGAAGTAGATAGATGTTGAGCAAAGAGGCAGATACCCTAATTTTATGACTAAAATTCAGTCATTTTCCACAACTCTGGTGTTTGTAATAACACAGGCTTATTTATACTCACGTTGCAGAAATCGGGGGAGAACACAGTCTCATTGGCTCTTGTTGGTTCTTCATAGCCCCAATCCTTTTGTTGGTCCCGTTATCATTGTAAAGCATAACCTTAGTTATTTATCCCCCATACATTTAGTGAACTCTCCGAAAACAACCTGATTTTCCATAATTTTATTTTCTCCGTTGAAACCTTTTCATTAAATCTACTTAATTTCCATGTCTCAATGATTATGCCAACAAATCATACAAATACAGTCCATTCCTTTACCAGATCGTGTTTTCTCATCTCTAGGGAGGAGAAAATGATCACTGTACCTGTGAGGCGGTTGTACACAACACAAATGAAGCAGAAAGTTAACAAAATTTTGGAGATTTAGTCAAATTCAAGACTTTCACATCATGCCTTAAGGTGCTTGATACATTCTGTAATCACTTACCTCAAAATGGGCCAACAGGCTAAACATTTGGGCCTTCTTCTGCCTCTAGCACTTTTTAGACCTAAAGAATGTATGTGATTTTTGATAGAAATTGTTTTCTTTCATAGGGAGTAGGCTGGCTGTTACTCTTTTATCTTTAGGTTCATTCACCATTACAAAGGGTTGTATGTTCAGCTAATGTCCAGGTGTGAAAAGTGAAGTAATAAACTCTTGAAGAAGATCACGAGTGTGAACAATGGAAAGAAATGGAGTAGAAAACGCCACCATGCTTTCCTGCACTGTCCAATACGCTAGCCACAAGCTGTCTGTGGCTATTAAATCATTGAAATGTGGCTAATCTACATTAAGAGATGTCATAACTGTAAAAGATATCCCAGCTTTCAAAGGTTTAATATGAAAAAAAGAATATAAAATATCTCGTTAGTAAATTGTATGTTGATTATATGTTAAGATAATATTTTGGATATATTGGATATATAAAATATATGATTAAAATTCATTTTGCTTTTTCTTTTTACCTTTCAAAAAATGCATATATGTGGCTTACATTCTATTTCTATTGCACAAATCTGTCTAACCTATTCAGAATGAGGCAACTTATCTAGTCTGCTCTGAAACAAGACACCATTAGCTCTGCCAAAGGGATGGAGTCATTAAAACGGGGCTAATCCGTGGTCTGTCACTGGTTGGGCTTTGCAAATTTAATTAGCTAATGGAGTGCTGGCTAAGACCAAGGTCCATATGGTTGTTTTCCCTTCAGTTAAGGGCAAAAACGTGTAGTCACTTCTGCTGAAAACTGAGGTATGTTGTTGTTATTGTGGTTACCCTTAATTGGGATGGAAAAATAATCTGAAAACCTGTAGTTGATTTTCTTAAGGGATCATGGGGGGAAAATGATCCATTTTAAATGCCCTTATAGGCTTTTAGGAATTTTCAGATCTTGGAATTTTCTATAAATGTCGCACCTGGAATAATTCCACAATTCTTACTAAGTAAGTAAGTGGTCTAAACCAATGGTGAAAGAGAACAATGTATCCCAAGTTTAAGATGTTTTCTGAACAGACCTTCAAGCCTACTGCCTGAATAGAGACAGCAACAAATGGCTTTTAAAAGGATGCAAGCGTGTTTCAAATGTCATCTAAAGAACACACAGATCGTTCTGCATTTTTTGTCCTTCCTCTCTTAAACTTGGTTTGTAAAATTGTTTTGAACCTTCACCTTGTCAGAATGGAGGAACTTAGATGAAAGGAAGCTCCCCCGTTAGCAGCACTGAGTCTGTTCATGTTTTTCCATTTATTATTCTATTGGTTTTCTCCATGTGTTGTCATTATGTATTTTTGGCTAAGACTTCTCTGAGCTATTCTTACAGCTCTCTCGGGCAACTAATGGAAGTTTTAGTAGTAGGCATGCTACGGACGGCATTTTTTTCAGTCCAGTGATTTGGGAATAGCTCATAATGTAGAACATTTTCTGTTTAGGTTTTGCTAGCCATCAAGCCGAGTGAATGGAAGGAGCCAATGGCAGTGCAGTGTTATGGGGAGAACAGAATGCCTCATTTCTAAGTACATTACAACGAAATTCTTTAGCTGTAAACCACCCCAATCTTTTATGCCCTTTAATTTGTTTGTCTCTGGATATACTTTGAGCCTCTTTCCATTTGCTAATGAAAGTTGTGTCTCCAGGTTTATTACCTCCAGCATCAGGAATGCAGAGTTTCTAATAAGTGACATTTGGAAGGAATTGCAAGTAAACATGCTTAAGGGGTCCTGAGCAAAGCGGCACTAACATAAGCCAACTGGTGAGAATGAGAGAAGGTGACCAGAAGTGATCCCTTTGCTTTATGGAATGTGAGCAGTTGGCGCAAACACAGCAACCCTGTGTGATTGTCTGAGTGGGCTCCAAGCAGAGCACGGCTGTAGCGTCACTGAGTTCTTTAATATAGCATGCCAGCTCTCCTGGCTCATCACGGGAGCACTTCTTAAATCACGCCTAAAGTTGCTTACATAGATGCCTTTCTGGTTGGCATCAGCTTCCTCCGGGACCAGCAGGGTACTCTACCTGGGCATGTTATTCATGACAGTTTCTTAGACATGAATAAATGCTTTCAAACCAAAGGGTAATTGCACTTCATGAACAGTGACTTTTTAATGAAGTGACATGTTGATTGTCCAGAGCCACGATTCCTTTGACTCCTTGAGATGAACCTCTCCCTGCTTGCGTGGGTGTCCAGTTTGGCTCCGGTGTACTTCTAAACCTAGTGAATGTTGTCAGTCTCAGTGCTTTCTGCAAATGCTTTTTTAGAGTAGGGGGAATGGTGTTGGCCCAGAAGAAAAAAATATATGTGTGTATATATACATATATGTATTCAATATATATATATGTGTGTGTGTGTGTGTGTATATATATATATATAGCCATCATTATATATTCTTTTTTTTTTTTTTTTTTTTTTTCGGTACACGGGCTCTCACTGTTGTGGCCTCTCCCAGCCGCTCTGCGGCATGTGGGATCTTCCTGGACCGGGGCACGAACCCGCATCCCCTGCATCGGCAGGCGGACTCTCAACCACTGCGCCACCAGGGGAGCCCCATCATTATATATTCTGATTCAATAACTACTTCTTGATTGCTTTCCCTTCTCTTTAGAAATGCAAAGTTGAAGCAGATAGAGATTTTGTTCTCAAAGCATTTATAGCCCAGTACTGGTGATCAGGCAGGAACAGAATCACCATGCAAAGCAGAAAGTGGTACATGCCATGTGAATTTACAAGAAAAGTGGGACAGTAAATTCAGAGAAGAAAGAAGTCATTCTGAATGATAAATCATAGATGGCTTTGTGGAGGAGGTGGCCTTATAGCTGTGTCTTAAAGGATTGAGTGGGCTTTGGGCATGCAAAGATGTGAGGAATGACATTTGAGGTGGGGAAAATTGCATCAAAAAGTGAATACAGTCAGATCTCAATGAGAACTTTAAACACCTGATCGCCTGACTACACTGAGTTGACAATATTGGATTCATGTTCATCCCTTGCTCTTCGCATGGTGCTGATATAATCTCTACAAACTCATCCTCTGAAGGATAATACAGCAGCAAAAGGTCTGGAGCATACACACACACACACACACACACACAGAGACACACACACACATATGCACTTATATGTAAAATGTTCATCACTTCCTATGACCAAACAGCTTTCCATGTTCCAGACCGTATAACCCTTTGCTTTACATGATCCGTATAAGCATAAGCCTCTTCAAACCAGAATATTCTGGAACCTCTAAGTTTACATTTCCAGAGCCAAAGCTCAGTAAAATTCCATGCAGTCATTCAGGGAAAGTGGAAACATGCCTGTCCTTTCAATCTGGATCCGTGGTTCTCCGCTGGAGATGATTTTTCTGAGGTTGATCGTGGATCAAGCTTTATTTCCATTTCTTCCCAAAATAAAATCTTGATACCTGCCTTAAAATCTCTGGTTTGGAGGAATAGATAATCTCAGATTTACCACACAAAATATCTATAAATTCATTTTCGTTTTGGTTATAGAGCCAAAGAGCATTGAATGAGTAGGAAACACTGATTATACCCCGACTTATTAGACCTTGACTAAGTCACAAGAAACCAAGAATCAGACCCATGAGAAACAATGGCAGCGTTTGTCTTACATGTCATAGTGATCTTGAAGGAGAAACGTATTATTTATGGATAATTTTTTGTTTTTTTTTTTTTAAGATGTTGGGCGTAGGAGTTTATTAATTAATTAATTAATTTTTGCTGTGTTGGGTCTTCGTTTCTGTGCGAGGGCTTTCTCGAGTTGTGGCAAGTGGGGGCCACTCTTCATGGCGGTGTGCGGGCCTCTCACTATCGCGGCCTCTCCCGTTGCGGAGCACAGGCTCCAGACGCGCAGGCTCAGTAGTTGTGGCTCACGGGCCTAGTTGCTCTGCGGCATGTGGGATCCTCCCAGACCAGGGCTCGAACCCGTGTCCCCTGCATTAGCAGGCAGACTGTCAACCACTGCGCCACCAGGGAAGCCCAATTTTTTGCTTTTTTTAAGGGAATGTGGTCTCCATTCAAGAACAGAATAATATGTCTGATATTTTGGTTTTAGAAATATACCCTACCTTGAGTCTTTTCTTTTATTTGCTTAAAAGGCAAAAAAGAGAGAATGAAATGAGAGGGAGTGTTGTAAGAAAAGAAATGCTAGCATTCCTTATAATACTAAATATATTAGCTTGCTTTACTAATCCTGTTCATAATCATTGGTTTAATCATAGGTAAATATCTAAGTGGGTTGATTTTTCCAATACGAATGTTTCATTAAAGAATTTTATTATGGACAGTTAGAATCATGAGGTCAATTAAGGGCAAAAATCTCCAAAACTGTCTTTCTTTAGGCTCGTTGCAATAGTTTGGAGAGTTTTAGTGATGCGGTCAACAAGGGATGTCCTCATTTGGCATTTGACCATGAGGTCGATTTACCTGAGGACGACTTTTGTTAGTGCCTTCAGTTCTTGGTCCCAATCCTATCATCAAGGCCACAAAGGTTATAAAGCAAGTGGGAGTGCAGGAGACATAAGGGAGGAAGGAGGAACTAAGCTTCCAGAATTATGGTGTCCATGTGCTAAGTCCATATGAATTCTGCTCCTGGATTTGGAATTGTTATCTTCCAAGTTTCAAAGGTTCAATGGGACAGACAGTGCACATGTTATTCTTAAGCACTTGGACCATAAATGAATTCAAGTTCATCAGGGCCCAGGAAGGAAAGGCAAAGAAAACAGGCAAGAAAAGAGCTCCAGCCGGTGAAATCTTTGGCCTTCTACCTACCACAAGGACAAGTACCTGTACTTTCCTCTAGGAATCAAAGAAATCACTAGAAAGGGTGTTTTATATTGCAATGACTTATGCTGCAGAGAGATGTGGAGATTTGTAGGTTGGGAGCCAGCTATGGAATGTTCTGAGAAAATCTTAACTCCTCCTATAGTGTGTGCTTGGCAAGTCCTCTGGAAAAATCTAGCTCATCCTCTCCATGACAGTATACAGAGGAACATTTGTGTGATCTATTTAAGAGTGATGTAAGCTGACTTTGTTATGAAAACCATGTAATTTTAACACTGGAATGACATCTGGTCTGTGCCACAGCTCTATCAGGATGAATGATAATAGTGGGGGAGAGAGATTTGCCTTTGCCAAATACGGTCACTGATGAGTAATGCTTTATTCCTCTCCTACTTCCCCTGTGAAGACTGGAACTAAGAACAAGAGCCTCATGCTAAGTCCTGTCAACTTCCAGGTGATCCATTACCCTGTAGAATCAGCAATGTGTGTCAACATGCACAAACTCTGGGGCTGAATTTTTATAGCTGTGTTTTTCTAAATGAGGAGAGGAATTTTGAGAATGTAATTTCCTGGCAAGAGATGTATAGGAGAATTTGCTCTGCTTCCTCCTCAGAATCCTAATTCTGAGGGCCTGTGATATACAAAGAAGGATTTGCACCTCGAACAATTTTGCATAATTATTACAGCCTTCCTTTGTTGTCTAATTATTCTAGAGTAGTATCCATCCCTTAGAAAATAAATCCTACTGGCTGCCTGCGTTTTGATCACCTAGGATATAGTATAAGAGACTATACTTACGGAGGTCTAGTCTCTGTAGTCTGACCATGATGGATTAAGAATATCATGTGGGGCTTCCCTGGTGGCACAGTGGTTAAGAATCCGCCTGCCAATGCAGGGGACACAGGTTCAAGCCCTGGCCTGGGAAGATCCCACGTGCCGCTGAGCAACTAAGCCCGTGTGCCACAACTACTGAGCCTGCGTGCCTAGAGCCCGTGCTCCACAACAAGAGAAGCCACCACAATGAGAAGCCTGCGCACCGCAATGAAGAGTAGCCCCCGCTCGCCGCAACTAGAGAAAACCCACGTGCAGCAACGAAGACCCAAGGCAGCCAAAAATAAATAAATAAATAAATAAATAAAAGAATATCATGTGTTAGCCTAGAGGCATGCTGCTTCAGGAGAATACACAGCCCCTGCACTCCAGGCCCTCTCCTAAGCAAGCCAGGGATCCACTGGTAATTCAGTCAAGGTTCCCGAAGTTCCATCACTGCAGTAGTTATGCAAATTATATTATTTAATTCCTCTGTTTTCTAGGATTCCAAGTAAGCCCCATCAAATACCCTAAATCTGATGACTAAAAATAGAGAAATATTTTTAGCTCCACTTTAAAATGGGATCACGTTAATTTGGGGGGTTTTAAAATCGAACAACTTTCCATTATGTTAGCAGCCAATGTCTGTATTTATTAAGTGCACTACCAAAGAATTTTCAAATATAATGCTTTCCATCAGGAAACTTACAATTCAGAATCATGTTATGGGCTCTAGAACAGATCCTAATTCAACTCCTTTTATTTTTTTTCCCTTCAGTTGACTTCCTATAAAACTGCGATTCCTATGGAAGCTCAGAGCTTTGAGCACAGAAAAATTCCTTCAACTTCTCCATAGTAAAAAGGAGTGACAATTGAGTTGATGTGAATTTTGTCACCATAGTAAAGGCCTGGGAACTACAATTCAGAGTCAGTCTTGGGGGTAGTTAGTGCCTTAAAGAGGGAACCTCCACAGTATCCAGCCAGTCCTCATTAACATGCTTCCAAACATGCTTTGGGTACAACTGCAGAGTACATCAAATACCAAGGTCTCTGACTTTGGGTTTTATTCTCCTTATTTTTCATACCACTGTGGATTTTTTCTTTTGTTTTGTTTTCTTTTGTTGTGGTTTTTCTTTTGCGGTACACGGGCCTCTCACTGCTGTGGCCTCTCCCGCTGCAGAGCACAGGCTCCCGACGCGCAGTCTCAGCGGCCATGGCTCACAGGCCCAGCCGCTCCGCGGCATGTGGGATCTTCCCGGACTGGGGCACGAACCCGTGTCCCCTGCATCGGCAGGCGGACTCTCAGCTGCTGCGCCACCAGGGAAACCCTTGTTTTGTTTTTTACTGTGGGTTACATTCTGTATTTACGCTCTGGGTAGGATTTACTAAATACAGTCTTTCTTAAAAATCAATAAATAATTTTCTCATAGCAAATGAAATTAATAATATTTGAATTATTTTATAGAACTTAGATGAGTTAGTGAGATATGATACCAAGTGTTGGGGCATTTCAGACAGCTCATAAATATCTCATGTTGATATTTATGTATCATCTTTCTAGGCTAAGGAAATGCAAATAAGAGCTCTGGTTAGTAGCATTCCCTGAGATCGTCCAGTCAATTAACCCGGCATGCACGGGACTAATGCTCCATTTCAAAACCAGTTTCCCAAGTGAAGAGGATTTTTTGCTACCATTATCTTCCCTACCACTAACTCCTCCTTTATTTCTAACTCCTGTGTTTTACCCATGTTTACATAATTCCTTTGTACTTGTAGCTTTCACTTAAACTACCACAAATTCATTTGAGAAGTTAATATATACCCAACTTTTAAAATTAAGGTAGAATAAATTTTAGTGATATAATTTCATTTTATATTTTCACAGAGAAATAGACTCAGAGATCCCCTATATTTCCTTCTGCGCAAAGACCTGACTAGAGTTGACAAGTCTTTCTAGAAGTCTGGAGCTGACCTAAATCGTGTGGTCCTCAGCTTCTCCCCATCTGGCCAATTCTGATATGCATTCATGGGAGTCCTTATGACCTGTGGTCAGTTCGGCACTAAAGGCACCTGAGAGAACTAAAATGTAGGAGAGGGGCACTGCTTTTCCTCCACAGAAGCCATCCCGAAGGAGCATTCTTGGGCAGTCCTTCTCTCCTGGAACTTTGGTCATAGATCTGGCCTTGAATCTCAGAGATAAAACTACTCTCTCGGCTCCACAGAGTTGCGGGACAAAAGATGTAGCAAGATGAGAAAATTTCCAAACAGGAAATTGTCTTGGAGACAATCAGTTTCACTCTGACTACTCAGTTCTCTGCCATCCTAAGAACACTCAATTCTGCTTGACAGAACTTATCTATAAAAGAGTTTGGAAAACGGAAGTGAACCCAAGAACACATCCATCAGAAAGCACTCCAGAGGAGGGTCTGAAAGAGAGGTCTCTTGGTAAAGATGGAAAGTACCTCATTTTATCATAACTGTCTGCTTAATTAAAAAATGCACTTCCTGGGCTGTTTTATTCATAAAAGTCAGCATATAGGTAAGGGAATAATTGATTGCTCAGAAATTGGCAAGTACTTCCTAAGGAACATTTTTCTTTATGATGTCTTTGGCATTTGTGGTTTACTAGTTCCATTTCCAGCCTTAGACTCTGCATCATAAAATTATAGCTCCATCCTGAGGCACCAGCTGTCACTTCTGCCAATAATCTCCGGGCTCAGAGAAAATAGCACAGTTACCCACATGCATGGAAAGTGGATCCCTCAGTAAATGCTAAATTTATCAGGAAGGATGTCACTATTGAAACACCCTGGCAATTACTTTATTTGACCCCCAAATAGGAACTGGGGCGAATGTCTTTGCCTGGAGTAGTGCCAGATGAACTTGGTCCAATTCCACAGTAATAAATGCCAAGCTCCATTTTCTTTGCAGCCCCTGATGTATGTGATATATACAAGAACATTTCCATGAGATATTCTAACGGACAATTATACAGGCTGCAGAACAAATCAGTCTACCATAAAGAATACCCCCTCTGCAGAATTGTCACAGGCTTAGTCATTCTAAGAGCTAATTTATGAATTTTTACCACAAATCAATGTACTGAGAATAGACTTGATGGAAAATGTACCTGCTACATTACAGTGGGCAGAATCTGCAAGGGCCCCAAAGTACCACCTTTTGCTTCTACCCTGAATAATAGGCCATATGATATATGATCAATCTGGGAAAGTGTTTTGGAAAAAGATGCATTTCATAAACTGTTTCAGTGTGGGAAGTGAGACATGTATGGAAGACAGATTTTTTAAGGCGCTGTTCTTAATGATATTTGCTGTTGACACTAGTAAAATATTTTCCTAAGGCCAATTGATGAATCGTGGTCTTAGAATTATTAAGGGAGCTTTTTCTCACTATAAATTCCCCCACTGAGCCTTCACCTACGATACATCCTAGGTTCTGATTCTATGGTGAGAGCGAGGAACCTGTATGTTTGTTTTTAAAGCTCGGCAGGCAATTTTGGTGATCCGCCGGATCGGAGGAACCGCTAGTCTGATATTATGTTCCTTCCATAAACCTCAGGACTCACAAGTTCAGAATCTGATTTCAAATAATGCCATGAGTCTTGTTTTCACTCAGAACCCATTTCTTAAGTTTTAATCCACGCTGAATTTTTCTCAGGCCACTTCCTAGGAAAGTCACCATGCATCACGACTGCTCCTGCCATATGCCATCTCATTTGCTTTCTCTTTGAGTGCACCAACAACATTGCTACCTCAAACTCTTGCCTTATCTCCCTTCAAATTACTACATAAATTGGCCTTTTGGCCTCATTTCCAAGAGTATCCTTTTGACCCAAACCGTGAACTCTTTTTTTTTTTCCTGTAATTGCAGGTCTTCTGATTTTGCATGTTAAAGCCTCCTTCTTTAAGTTAAAGGATATCCTACCCTAAGCTTCAAGGACCCCGCAATTTCTCAGCCTTCCTGTGGTCACTGGTGCCTTGCTGTCTCTGGCTCTCTCTCTCTCTCTCTCTCTCTCTCTCTCTCTCTTTCTCCCCTCCCGTCTCTCCCTCTCTCCCTCTCTCCCTCTCTCCCTCTCTCCCTCTCTCCCTCTCTCCCTCCCTCCCCCCTCTCATCTCTCTCCCCTTCTTTACACTATTACCAGAGATACTGCATTATTGGGTTCTACATTCCTTGCCTTTTTTTTCTAAAGTCCCTCCTTTGGAGAAAGTCTAGCAGCTCATATGAATGGCCTCAATTTCCATGTCAATATGCATGACAAATATATAGAAACTCCTCATCTAGACACTTAATCTTCACTGAAGACTCATATTCCATACATTCTTTAAGACATTTCACATCACAGCTTAGATTAAATATATCTAGACCAAAGTTTATTGTCTTCTTCCCACAAAATTTCTTAACCTTCCCCATCATGATGTTAACCATCTCCCATGCTTAGACCCTTGGAAACACCATTTACTTAAATATCTAATAGTTATAGATCATCATAAAGAAATATATAACCATACAGAAGATATGTGGGAAGAAACAGGTAGAAAGAGTCCAAGGAAAAGGCCTTATGGTGGCTGCAACTTTTTCTCCAAATACTTTTTCAGCCTTATCTCTTTCCTCCTATTCACAAGCCAAGACTGATCCCGGCCAGCTTTCTCATCCCCACTTCACCCTGATCTTAAGTAGAAGGGATTTCCGAAGCACTAGCCTAGGCTTCTGAGGTCAATAAGCTCATTGATCATCAGATTCCGACCTGTCCTCCAGTTCCAATAGTCCAGGCTGTCATTTCCCAAACACTGTGGAATTGCTGTGCATCCTACGTATTCTTCCAGGGACTCAGGATAAAAGCAGTAAACTGCTAGATTTCTGAAATCGATCTGAAAGTCAGGTTTGATTTCCTATCTGGTTTCTGCCTTCCTGTCTTGATTTCATGACTTCAGTTTATCCTAAATGAAGGCACGTCATTCCTATCATCGGTTCCTTTGTAGGACTGGTGCCTCTCCTAGGTGAGGACGGGGCTCTGATACGTGATGCTGTATGCAGCCGTTTGTCCTTGGAACTCTTGATGTGGCTGTATCCTCAAGTCCACAATACTCAGCTTCATGTTCTCTTGCCCATCTGATTCAGTGGTTTACCTGGCTTCCATCTATCATATATTTCTATACTTTCCAGGTGCTGTTTTTTTGCTGCTTTGGAATGGACCTCCTCCACTTTTGGTGGCTTTGTTCAGCCTCCCTCATTCCCAAACCCCTGCTCTAGTCCGGTGGGCAGATCGTGTTCCAGTCTCATCCTCTTCCCAGTCTGTTTCATCCCACTGTGATGAATCAGGCCTGGCCCTCAGACGTAACACCAAATGTTGCAGCTGAACCCTTGTTATCTCTTTTGCTTTCAACCCCTCACGGTTCCTATCTGCCTAACACAAAGAAGTGCTGGGAACAGATGTCATTTTATTCGTGCCTTCAATCTTTTTACATCTCATTTGCCTCCCATAGTAAATTATTATTTCTCACCATAGATCTCAAGACACTTTGTTCTTTCTATTTTCTCTCTGTCTTTCACTCGACACATACACACACACACACAGTGCCTGCTAAGTAGCCTAAGAATCACTTTTTCTCAGTGACCTCTCACTGTATCAGGAGAATGATATTCTTTTTACCTTTTCCCACACCCCAGCCTGTAAATTTCCAATTCATTACATCATTTTGGTTGTGTTCTCTCACCAATCCTCCTGCCAATACTGTATATGATAATGTAATGTGATAGCAATTTTCCATGTAATTCATTAACCTGAGACTTCAGTTTTTGATACTTTCATTTAAAAACTTAATGTATACATCTAGTTATCGTTTTGTCATAAAGCTTGCCAAAACCACTCACAGTTGATAAAAGTAAAATGAAATATGTGCTCAAACCTGAATTGATGGTAGGTAATTAGATTTTCTGTTCGTGAAAACTAGGTCAGTTTCATAATCTGATGATATTTTCTCCAGCAGAATTTGTAATTTTACAAGCTCCATCTTGTTATAAGAAATTGATCATTGCAGGCAAAAGGAGGAGCTCAGAGTGACCCTTTCATGGAATTTCAGTTTGTTTTCTCTAACCCCCCAGACAAGTTTTCAGGAAGGTGTAGGTGCAGAAGAGAAATTAAAGCAATTTCTCTCTATTTCTTCAGCTTTGACAGAGCTAGACTGGAGGCTGGGAGCCAAACACTTTCTCAAATCATGCTGCTGGCGGCCGGGGGCGGGGGGAGGGGGCGGGGGGAGGGGGCGGGGGGATGGTCCCTGGCTGGATATTCTGGCCGGGACTTTAGGCTTTGCCAGTCCAGGGGAGAGCATTTTCTCCATGGCTGCTTCCCTGGCCTTCTCCTTCGCTTTTTTCTCTTCTTCTACAACACAAGCTTTATTCCCAGAGTTAGATTGATTATCCTAAAGGTCAAAATTGATCATGGCAGCCCAAAATCAAGAAGGCCCGTTGGCCCTTTATTAACAAATGGTGCCCACATGACTTAATATTTCTCCTGAACCCAATCTCTCTTCCTTGGTACACCTTCCATCAACCCTCCTTCAGGTACGTGTACATGGGAAACAGGAACCAGACAGCACCTCACCCTTCTTGATGTGCTTTTTCATTTCTCTGTGATTTGCATCATTTGTTTTTCTCTTTTTGTCTTTGAGGCTTCCTTGCATTTCTGCGTGGCAAAACTCTACTCTTTCTTCAAGACCCAGTCCAATTATTCCTGCCATTTGTGAAGTTGCCCCCCCCTCCCCGAGCTCCCACAGCACAGAGCCCATGCTTATATTTAGCACATAGAGCGGTAGGCAATCTTTGGTTTACATGCCTCTCACTCCTCTAAGCTGTGAATTCATATTCCTCTTTTTATCCCTGTCACCTAACATGGGCCTGACCCATGGTTTGATACCAGATAAAGGTTCGTGGAATGGCTGGACAAAACAACATGCCGTAGGGATCTGACGTGTGCCTGCCTGATAAGTTCACTTGGCCCTTCCTAGGAAAGTGCAAGTCATGTGCTTGAATCACGTACACGAAGCTCATTTTGTTCCCTCTCATGGCCAAATCTATGCTAAGAAGCCTATCTTTTCATCTAAAAAATATGTGGGCTGTTTTTACCGAGAAATCTAAAGACCCTGATGGATTGGCACAAACTCAAGTACAAATATGTACGGTGAGCATATCTGTGTTGATTACAAACGTCTATTAAGCAAACACCATGTCCTGGCACAGTGCTCATCGCCATGGGGAATGCACACAGAGTACCCAGGGTTGTCCTGGCACTTGGCAACGTGGTTGCTGTTGAGTGTAGATGGCTTTGACAAGAGACTTTACGTTACTGGGGCTCTGAAGACCCAGAACTGTGTTTTTATGGATTCCCTTCATTTCCACCATCAGTTTCACTAATCTTTGAATATCTGTATCAGGAAGTCTTACGTCATGAAAGACATTTAGTTAGAACCGTAAAGTGAATTTTGATTATGCCAGAAACTCAGAGATAACTCAGTAGAAAAAGTATTCAGGACTTAACGAATATTACACCAAGACAGTAAGTTAATACAGAGGGAAGAATCCATAAATAACCTTTTAAGGGTTTTCTGGTCTAAATGGTAAAAATAGATAGATAGATAGATAGACAGATAGATAGATAGATAGATAGGTAATTCTCATTTCTACTGAATTAGTAGGATTTATTCGGGATACATAGACCTATCCTTGAGATGCACTCTTATTTCTCTCTATTTCTTCATATTATTAAATGAACCATATATTATGATTAATATAAGTCAAATCTAATTCTCCATGATTAAAATTAATAGACGTGTTAAAATCCAGTAGGACATATCAATAAATATTTAATAAAGTATTATTTCATGTTCTGGCAGTCAACAGTATAGTGGCTATAAATTCTAAGTTTCAGTTATAAAAACATAAAATGTAACTCTGAAAGGAGATCCATGGAAAGGTGTCAGATATTATTGCTGTTCTGTTCACACAATAAACTCCTATTTTCCAAAAATGAATATCGGAATATTATTATTAGTATGCTATACATATTCTATACATATTTCAGCGTGGAACCGAGGAAGCTAAAATAGAAAGATTGTTATAATCAAGTGACCTAAGTTCCCTCAGTTGCAAAATGAGAAGATTAATTTAGCCCCTTGCACTTGAAAATGCTCAAAGTGTACAAACTTTTTTCATATACATTATTCCATTTGTTTTTCACGTCAATTCTCATTTTACATTCGATGAGATTGAAATTTGGAGAGAGAAAGTGACATGACCAAGGTCATGCTGCTAAAACATATATAAATATGTATATGTTATATAAATATAAACATATTTATGTTTCTATACATGTACTTATATCCTTAAATATTTATAACATATTTACAGCCAAAAGCTAGAAATCTGTGTTGCAAATGCCAATCTAGATCTCTTATGTCCCCGCCACCTACAGGATTCTCTGAACAAAAGTACAGACTTTCTAGAGAATTTATGAAACAGCACAAATCCTAAAAACAATAACCTTTCCCTATAAGAAGAGTATGTCTGCATCAAAAGCTGATATAATGGCAAGGATTTGCTTTTTGAGCGCTAACTGTGAACTACATACAACCCGTGACAAAATCAAAAATCAAAAAATATTATCAAGCCGACTTGCAGATTTTCCCCTAAAATCAATGTGCACTTTAAATGCAGCTCATCAGGATCCCTATGGTTAATCCCAGAATTGCTCACCAAGTACTTTCTCACTGTGTTTGGTCTAGTGGTTCAATTTTGTTAAACAATGTCATTATATGCATTCTGTAAACCTGCTCTCATTCTATAAAGTCTAACTGGGGAAAACTTCCATTACAAACAAGAAACATAAAAGGGGAAAAAAAAGGCAAAACACATTTTCAGTTCAAAGCCAATAAACTCCATTCTGTTTTTTGGTTAATTTTGATTTTCAGCTTTAAATTGCTTGTATCCATAAGAAGTTTAATTGTCTTCTTGCTGATTTTCTCTGTGATGATTACCTATAAAATGCCTTGGGTCCTTTCTGCTAAGAATAGGAGCTCCAAATATAACTGTCTGTGCGGTTTTAAACTAAATAGAATACCTGGAAAACATTTAAACGTCCAAATAAGTGCCGCCCCTGAAAAGTTCAGTGTGAGTCCACAGTCAAGGAATCATTGTGTCCTGCAGACAGTGAAAAGCATAAGCAGAAAGCAGGGGGCCTATTGAGGCCCTTGATATTTTGCTCGTAATAACTTTTGATTCATAGTTCATATCAGTTTTAATTTTTACCTGTTTGTGATTAGACACTCAGGAAATATTTCACCACATAGACGCACACTAGTCAGAGCACTTATAGCCTTGCCACATGGCTGCAAAGCTATTTCCTTCCATAATTACTCCCTTTGAATTAAGCAAACGGGGTCTCTTTAAAATTAGAAGTACATTGTAAATGAAAAACATACACACAATTATCCACCATTCTCATCTCAGAACAGATAGATTGTCAGGTTCCTTATCTAGTGGTTGATAGGGACACACCATGGCTCTGGTTGAAGAAGGAAGGAAAGAGAGAAAAATGCAAAGATGGGTAACTGCTAAACATGGTGCCCAGAAGACTTGGGATACAAATAAGACTATGGGTTAGTTTTTATTTATTATTTATTTAGTGTTTCTGTGGATGTTGTAGATTGTTTTCATGTCAGAGACTCACCAGGTCATGACTCTGTTTGGCCATCCTCACTAAAGAAAGTCTGTGTTTCCATCGTATGGGCTGTTTAATTTATAAAGCATCTGTCAGCAAGATGGGCAACGATGAAAAGGCAATGAGTTAACAAAGAAAGTCATGCATCTCCTTCTGTTATCAGCATCAGTTTTTACTTCATTAAAAAGAGATGGGAGGGCTTCCCTGGTGGCGCAGTGGTTGAGAGTCCGCCTGCCGATGCACAGGGGACGCGTGTTCGTGCCCCGGTCCGGGAAGATCCCACATGCCGCGGAGCGGCTGGGCCCGTGAGCCATGGCCACTGAGCCTGCACGTCCAGAGCCTGTGCTCCGCAACGGGAGAGGCCACAACAGTGAGAGGTCCGCGTACCGCAAAAAAAAAAAACAAAAACAAAAACTCAAAAAAAAAGAGACGGGAAAGGAAAGGTTTTCTATGAAGAGTGGTGAAATGGATTTCAGCAACACCCAAGAAGAAAAACACTAGGGTAATTGCAGAGGAAACAAATACCAGACGTGGATTTAGAGTCTGAAGAGGAGTTTTAATCCTGATTCCGGCATCCACCAGCTTAGAGGTGTGGGCTAATTTCAGTGAGTTTCAGTTCGCTCATCTGTATAATGAGAGATGAACCAGCAGATTTCTATGACCAGGGATTGAGAGACTCTTCTAGACTGGATTGTGGAGCGTTTGGGAGGGCCCAGGCTGAATTTGAATGGAAAATGACTGATGCTATTTTGATGACAGACCTGGGAATGGGTGATTAGTAGAAGGACACTAATCATTGGTTTTTGTGAGTGATTTAGCATGAGGAACTATGTGTTACATAATCAGTGGAAGCTTAGCAAGGTAGCCAGAATGGCCTTCTAGGGAAACAACATTGGCAGGTGATACTTGAAAATTGTTTCAACAAAACTGGCTAAAAGGTTAGGAATGACCAAGGAGAGAAGTTCTCCTTTTAAAAATGGATGTATACATTTTCCATAGGGCAGAATTCAGACAAGAACTTCTATAAAGACCAATAGAAGAACTAGAAGAAGGCAGTTACCGTCTAGGTTAGGAGTCCAGGATAGGGCCTAAGCATGTAAGGAGGACTGTAGGGAAAATAAACCTTCAGCTCTAAGAGACCTAATCCCAGTAGCTCATGCATAAGAAAGCACCAAAAGTTCATAATATTTTTGGTGTGTTTTAGTTATTCCCCACCCCCTGACTAAAATATAGATCAGTCTGTTTAGATAGGGACAGTAGAGAGAAAAAAATGAATGGCCCACAGTCCATTACTATTATGATTCATTATCACATATAACTGTAAAAAATATAGTTAATTACATTATTGTGAAGACATTTCATAGAACATCTTGTGCCATTTTAAAGGAGAGTTTTTATACTTTTTTATGTCACGGGAAGTGTCCAAAATATAACATGAAGTGAAAAATCATGACACCAAATTTTATTTATACACACCCACACATACATACACACCCACACATACATACACACCCACACATACATACACACACAATGTGGTCCAAATTATGCACTTGTGTATTTTAAAAGCTAAAAGCGAACATTTTGAAATGTTAAATGGTAATCACTAGTGGCAGGCTTATGGGTGATTATTATTTCTTTTGCTTCATTTCTGCATTTGTCAGATTCTCAACGGTGAATAAGTGTGATGTTAACAAGCAGGAAAAACGCTTTTAGAAAAATAACACAAAAATGATCTGAAAGCAATTTATATTACTTGCATTGTATTTAGTGAAGAAGAGCCCATGAAGTACAGACTGGCTAATACTAACTTGTTCATTCTGCCAATTTATGATGTTTCACATGAATAGGGTCAGAATCAAGTTTTGCCTGGGTTATCAGGGAAAGCAAATGCCAAAGATATACACTGAAAATTTGATGTTAAAAAAATCTGTGGTATTGATTTCTACTAACCTACCCCTTGATAGTAGCTTTACTGAAATGCTTTAGTCCCTAGTCCCTTTCTTCCTTGCATTCTGTAACAGTAATTATGATAACCACTACTGATTGAGTGCTTCCCGTGTGCCATGTCCTGTTCTGTTTTCCCATGTAATCCCCTGAACAACCTCATGATATAGATGTGATTATTTTATTTTTACTGATGAGGAAACTAAGGCATAGATTAATTCATTTGCACGACTTACAGGCAGTACAATCCCAAGAGTCTCAGCTCTTAACACAATATTGCTCGTGGTCTTAGTAGACCTAGTTGATATTCATTTAGCACTTAATATATGCCAGGCTCTGTGTTAAGCACCTTATATATGTTATCACGATTTATTTGCAGCAGTCAGAGATAAATACCATTTTTATAACCCGTTTACAGTGCAGGAGCCTTAGGAAGAGGAAGTAACTCATACAGGTTCATATAGTAAATGACAGAATAAGAATTTTGCAACCTGAGTCCCTTTCCTAAGACAGCATTTTAGGAGGTCATTTTTCCCCACCAGTATTGTGGAACCACTCAGAGCCATGGTCATGGTTACAGGGACCTGATTAGTCTTAATAATTCTGTTATTTATGGAAGTAAATTAACATTGGAATAGCTTAATAGACTTCCTGGAGAGCTTTCTTCATAACACCTTCAGGATAAAGAAACCTGAACCCAATCTGTCTTTCCAACCTTATACCCACTGGGTAAGTAAATTTTTTTTTTTTTCTGTAAACCATAGGCCTCCACTGTGAAATACAAAATTAAAATCCAAACATATTTATAGAATAGATAGTGTCAGGGAGAATAAAAATTTTCCTCTACCCTTCTAGGTTCTTCTGGCTCGTCTAAGAATTAAATTGACATGAGACAGATTAACAGGAGAAAATTAAATTTAATTTCATACATACAGGAACCCAACATGCATGAGAGGGTCAGAGATCCCGTATACATGAGAGGTTCAGAAGCAGAAAGGTTAAATGAGATAAATGCCGTCCTGAATTAAGGAATAGGAGCTGGACCCGGGGCTTCCAAGGTCAGGAGGGTCACTCATAGGACTGTAAGGAGAAGAACAGATGTTTGGTTATTAGATGTTTGCCCTGCCACACACATAACGCCACTTAGATAAAATTTATCTCTGGTCATACTCTTTTTCTGGGAAAAATCGCCAATTTAATTTCTTCTAGGTAGTTAATGGAGGGACAGTAGTTTCTCTTGAATCCACAGGGTCTTGATTGCCTTTAGCTGAAAGTAATCCTCATGCAACAGTGGGGAGGCTCATTCTGAACCCCTACGATAGTATGAAGACATAAGAACTGATTGCTTAATCTAATGTAGAATACCAATAAAATATTAGACATGGACTAGAAATGTGAGATATAAAAATCAGCATCAATTCATTAATTATTGATTTATTTAGTTATGTTCAAGAAAATTCCTGGCATCCTGTCTTTCAGAATATTTTATACAAATGCATGCAGAGAGAGATTGATTTGCCATTGAATATTTTGTGGCTTTGGAGAAAGGGAGGGAAGGAAGGAAAAGAGAAAGAGGATATGAATTAAAAACCTTAAGAAAACCCAGCTTTATTTCTTGGTGTTCTATTTTTAAAGCTGGCCTCTTTTGGATAGAGATGCTTTCAGCATATTCTAGCTGCTGTCCTATAATGTTCTAAGAGTGAAATCTTTCCATTGCTTTCCAGGGAAACTCTTTACTTTGAACAAAGAATCTTGACAAAGGAGGAAGGACCAAAGGTATAAGTAATCTCTGGAGAGAGTCTAATGACAACCCAGGAATGTTGAAAATGTTCAAGATGAAGAGAGCTTTTGAAAAGCATGGAAAACCAACTGTTTCTTTGAAATTCAACAGCAACAATTTCATCTAATTTCAAATTCTTATAAAGGGCAGTGGCAAATTGAGGATTTAACAGAAGTTTCTAAAACTGAACTAAAATGTTTTATGTGTTCAGTTTGTAGAAAAGATACTCGGTGCCCCAAGGTACTCCTAACGTTATCCTCAACCTTGAGAAATTTGTTAACACAACTTTTTCTAGAGAATTTGACCTTTTTTGTTCCCTTTAAGGAATACAGTGAAGATCTCAGATTACAAACAATCCTAACAAATTAAGGAATCAGTTTAAAAGTTGGTGAGAATCCTCCATCATTTTGTTAAAAGTGCCTCTCTCATGGAACTTGCACGATGTCAGTATTATTAAACAATAAGACTAAGATCCATTTTGATGTATTTCAACATGGTGCCCAATGCTTGATCCACTTTGTTTTTCACTAAATTCACAAATCGTCTCAGCGTGCAGATGTAGGTAACAAACCCGGGATCCTTATTAATTTAGCCTTCTTAAGACTGAAGTATATATTAGCTGCAGGGAAATAAAGCAATGGTAAGGTATACATTTTATACATCACAAAATTATGGACATTTTAAAATACATTCATATCATTTTCTCTTAGCAAACTTTACTCTTGTGATTTCTATATTAGCATACCATCATAGGATAGAACCTTTTGGGGAGGGTGTTGGCTGCCAGAGTTCCCAGCATATTACTTATTGGAACAATAACTCTAGGATCTCTGCAGTGTCTCTTTCAAGTGGTCAACCAGCGTGTCTTCTAAGGATGGGAAGGTAGCTCTAAAGCTGACAATTGATTGCTAAAAAGAGAGAGATCGAAAAAGAATTACACTTGTCCCTATTTTGCATTTGAACAAATGAATTGGTTGCCATTCAGATTCAAAAGCAAGCAGAGGGAAATAAAATAGAGCAAGGTTCTGCTGGACAATCCCTACTCCAGTGCTCTGTGACACTGCCGTCTGGTATGCCCCAGAGAACAGCAGGACTTTAGCTGTCCCTGCTCCTTGCTCTGCTTGAAGCAATGATTTCAGTTACCACTTGATAATGCAAAGAGATCAGTGCACGGATGACAAGTCCTCCTGGAGAATTACTTTGATTCAGCTACTTTAGCAACTCTCATCTTCGGAGTCTATTTAAATTAAAGAATAGTACCATCCGGATTTGTCAGGCTCTGCTTCATACCAAGAGCTCCAGGAAAAGTACAACTTCTGTCCCCTTTGTGTATCCAGCTAATGTGGTGAGTGGACACCTGTCAGGGCTGGGACTGGGAAGCTAACCAGTATTTCTCTTTATTTAATTGTAGCCGATTTGGAAAGTTGTGTTCGTTTCTGGTATACAGCAAAGTGATTCAGTTATATATATATATATATATATATGTATTCTTTTCCAGATTCTTTTCCATTATAGTGTATTACAAGATATTGAATATAGTTCCCTGTGCTACACAGTAGAACCTTGTTGTTTATTTTATATATAGTAGTTTGAATCTTCTAATCCCAAACTCCTAATTTATACCTCCCCTCTTTTCCCCTTTGGTAACCATAAATTTGTTTCCTATATCTGTGAGTCTGTTTCTGTTTTATAAATAAGTTCATTTGTATCATACCTTACATTCCACATATAAGTGATATCACATGATATTTGTCTCTGTCTGACTTACTTCACTTAGTATGATATTCTCCAGGTCCACCCATGTTGTTGCAAATGGCAATATTTCATTCTTTTCTATGACTGAGTAATAGTCCATTGTATATACATCTTCCTTATCCATTCATCTGTCAATGGACATTTAGGTTGCTACCATGTCTTGGCTATTGTAAATAGTGCTGCTATAAATATTGGGGTGCATGTATCTTTTCGAGATAGAATTTTCTCCGGATATATGCCAGTACTTCTTATGCGTTTTGCATCTTTAAGTTTAGAGTTCTGCACCTGGAAAGTCCATTATGTGAGATGTGGTCCCAAGCTACATCTGAGAGTGAATTTGAGGGTATTGCCCATTACTCCATTGAGTATTTTCTGACCTCCACCTCTCACCTGCCAGCTGCCCCTTTGGGTGACTGGGTGAAGGAGCAAGTAAAAACTATAAAGTAAACCACTTCTTTTCAACTAACGACAACTCTTCCTAACATCTTATAGTCCTTTGCAGAATGATTTTGCATGCATTATATTATTTGACCTTTGCAATCACGTGTGAAGTTTTATTATCCACAGTTGTTGAATGATGACACCCATTATCTGATCATCACGACACTGTGAAGATTATAGTCACTGCGAAGTGAGTTTCCTTATCCACATTTGATAGATGATAACACTAAGGTCTAGAAAGATGCCAGAACTGGCCCACATATCTCAGCCAGAAAGTGACAGAGTCAAGATACAAATCCAGGGTAATTTGAGTCCTAGTTTGGTGCCCTGGACAGTTCAATGAAGGAAACAGTAGATTTAAGTCATGATCTAGTCCCTCTTCTATGACCATCTTAGAATGGAACCTTAAACAAACTCCCAAGTGAAGTCATGCCAAGAGTTCCTCACCAATAATCTGAAAAGGATGTAAAAGTATTATTAGAAATAATATGAAAAGCAGTCTGTTCTTATCCTATTTAAAATGTTATTTGGGGGGGAATTGTTTGGGGTCACTTATGGAAAATGTTGAGAATATATGTGTCGGTCTTCTCTGACTGCCCCTTTCTTTCCCTAATCACCAAGCAACTCACAAAGTCAATTTTTTTTTTGTTTTGTTTTTTGTTTTTTGCGGTACGCGGGCCTCTCACTGTTGTGGCCTCTCCCGTTGCGGAGCACAGGCTCCGGACGCGCAGGCTCAGCGGCCATGGCTCACGGGCCCAGCCGCTCCGCGGCATGTGGGATCTTCCCAGACCGGGGCACGAACCTGTGTCCCCTGCATCAGCAGACGGACTCTCAACCACTGCGCACCAGGGAAGCCCACAAAGTCAATTTTTGAAGGGAAAAAAAAAGCTTAAAATGGGCCAGGAATTTAAGCCAAGCGATACAAAGGCAACGCATAGCAAGCATGTCTTTCCTTGTTGGTAGAGAGAAATCAATGCCGAAAAGAGCACTGGATAATGCCCTAGGTGGTGTGAAGAGAACTGTTTGCTTTGCAAGGGCAGCAGGCATAACCCACGATTAGAGTCCTTTCCTTTCCTTTTAAATGAATGCCATGAAGGAAGTGCTGCTTCTGATTTTTTCATAAGACTTTGTACTCTGGGAAAAAGAAACCTGCCAAGGAAGCCAGGCCTGAGGTAACATCCACCAGAAATGCTTAGCCTGTCAAAGCACGACATCAACAGCCCTTGATCCTGAAGGAGGCAGTGAGTGTTCTGCCTGGGGAGAGGGAGGGATTGAGGGGTGGCGGAGCTAGCCGTCACAGCAAGGGCACTTAGCTTTGATGCAAATGGTTTTCACTGTCTCAGGGCCATGCAGCACCCCAGTTTTCTGTTTGACAGTACTAACAAAATTTGAAACTTCTAACTGAAAATTCACCCCAAACATTCTCACAACCTTTTCTTACCCAAGGAAACGGCTTTTTCTAGACTACGATTTTATCCTGAAGTTTGTTTGTCGTTGCTGTTGTGTTTTGTAATAACAGCTTTATTGAGATATAATTCACATACCAGAGAATTCACCCATTTAAAATATGCAATTCAGTGGGCTTTATTATAGTCTCAGAATTGTGCAACCATTGCTATAATCGATTTTAGAATATTTCCATCACCCCCAAACGAAATCCCATGCCCATGAGCAGTCACCCCCATTTATCCCCCAATCCCCAGCCCTAGGCAACCACTAATTTACTTCCTGTCTCTACGGGTTTGTCTATTCTGGACGTTTCATATAAATAGAATCATACAATGTCTGAACAGTTGTGTCTGGCTTCTTTCACTTTAGCATAATGTTTTCAAGGTTCATCCATGTCAAAGTGCAGGGGAGGAAGAATAATTTTCCCTCTACTCTTCAGAGTTCTTGGCTGAGATCATGTAATAAAAGACAGATTAACAAGAGAAAAACAAACAAGTTTGTTAACATGTGTACATGGGAGATACCCAGGGAAAAATGAGTCATTCTCTGAGGTGGCTTAAATGTAAGCTTGAATACTGTCCTAATAGGGCTCGGGGAGAGAGGATATTGGCTTCTTAGGGGAGAGTACATGATTTTTAGGAAAGATGAATGGACCCTTAGAAGAAAAGATGGGAGATATGACAGTTTGTGACAACGTTTGCCTGGTGTCTACTTCTAGTCTCCTCTCCTGTGATAAGAGTCACTTTCCCTGGTTGATGAAATTCTCAGGGAGGGAATTTATGACATTTGAGTTCCTTTTGGAACATCTGTCTTTAGGCAGATGGGAGAAGTTCAGAGACAGCGTCTCCCTGCATTTGCTATTTTTACATACCCCCAGCTCAAAATAATCAATATACCAAAGCAGTATGTTTGGGGGTGACATAGTAACGCTACTTTTTAGTAGCCTGTATCAGAATTTCATTCCTTTTTATTGCTGAATAATATTCCATTATGTGGAGGTATCACATTTTGATTATCCATTCATCAGCCGACAGACATTTAGGTTGTTTCCAGCTTTGGGCTATTATCAGTAATGCCGCTGTAATCATTCATGTATAAGTTTTTGTGTAGACATATGTTTTTAAATCTCTTGAGTTCCACCTAGAAGTGGAATTGCTGGGTCATATGGTAACCTGATTTTTAAACTTCTGAGGAACTGCCAGACTTTTCCAAAGCCTCTATACCATTTAACATTTCCACCAGCAATGTAAGAGAGTTCCAGTTCCTCTACATTCTCCATATAGCACATACTATTATCTGTTTTTCTGATTATAGCTATCTTGGTGGGGGTGAAGTGGCGTCTCATTGTGGTTTTGATTTGCATTTCCCTGATAACAAATGATGCTGAGCGTCTCATGTACTTATTGGCCGTTGGTTTACTTTCTATGGAGAAAAGTCTGTTCAGATCCTTTGCGCATTTTAAGTTGGTTTATTTGTCTTTTTTGAGTAAGAGGAGTTTATCCTGAAGCTTTTAACATCAGGTGTACTGGGGATTCCATTTCAAACTTGCCTTACCTGATGACATCACTCTATGATCAGAGAAATTGCCAGATATTTTCCCTTCAGATGAGGTCGGTCCTGGGTCACTTCTTTCTTGAGTCTGAATGTGGTGGCTTCCAGGTGGAAAGTTTCCAGTTCCACAGACATGGCCTTTGACTGACATGGCTCAGAGGCTCTCTGAGAGAAAGAATATAAGACATTAATTACTGTCTTCTGTGGCAAATGAAACCCTTAGTTCTTCTGTTCTCCAAATAGAACCTCTGTTGTCTAAAAACCTAGCACCAGAATTCTTATCTCTCTGAGAAGGAAATCACTCTGCTGCCCAGAGGCTAAAGGTGTTTTCTCATCTGTAACTATTAAGTTTGCTTGTGGAGACCAGCATTTCCTGAGAGGAGAAAACGACAACTTTATGTGCTCTCTATAATCCAGAAAAGAATACCAGTGAAGGACAAAGTTAAATGTCTCTCCCATGCTTCAGCCTAGATAACTAATTAGATCGAAAATTTAGCTTTGACCCTTACTTCCTCACAATGCTACCTATTCCTTATTTAATACATTCTTCTAAACGTCTGGCCAGACATGCTGATTCTCCATTAGCCAGCTCCCAGCCACATTATTAGAATCCCTTGAAAAACTTTGTAGAACTGTATTCGTGCCGAGGCCCCAAAACCAGAGACATTCATCTCACCGATCCGGAGTGTGCCGAGCCCAGGCATTTAGAGTTTTCAAAGCTGCACACATGATTCAAATATGCAGACAGTTCCAAAACATGAGCCCAATTACCACCAGCCTCTTCATTTATTATCTGTAATGAAAGAACCCTTTATCCTGTCGAGATCAGCGCTTCTCAAACTTTTGCTTGCATCAGCGTCATCTGGGGATCTTGATAAAATGCAGATGCAATTTGGTGGGTCTGGGGTGGGCCCTGAGATCCCGCGTTTCTGACAGGCCTCCAGGTGAAGCCAAGGCTGCTGGTCGGTTGCTCGTATTCCTCAGAGTTGGGGAGCCCTCGTGTGTTCATGGTGCTTTTCAGTTAATCCTAACAGGACCTTTATCGCCTCAAGGATTTGCCTTTTCATGACAGCTGCCATCGAATGTAATATGTGCTGCACTCCTTTTAAAAATAGAATTGAAAATCTATCGTTGCTCATCCAGGTAGTCTTTGTTAACATAAAGATTAAACAATAAACCTGTATATTACTTCAAAATAATGATTCAGATCTTTTAAAGTGGTCATAAAACTACTGCACAGATGAATGAATAAGGACTGCGTGGGTCACATAATTGAAAGATGTTGGTCTTTGGAGCCAGTTACAGGAGTCTCGCTCTGTGACCTTGGAAGTTACTTAACTTCTCTGAGTCATTGTTTCCTCTGAATTGTACAAGTTGTAGAAGTCGCTTCCAGGGCTGCTCTGAAGATTGATCGGTGAACTAAAAAATGCAAAATGCCCATCAGTCCATTGACCCCTGAGTACGCCTAAAAAGAGGCTAAATCTTAAAAATCAAATAAATTTTAAAAGAGACATTGTAGCATCTACAGGTGTGAAATCCTCACTAAAATCTTTTTTATTTTATGAGGATTTAGAAAGAGTCTTCTTTTTCATCCTCCACCTCTTTTCCTCACGTCTCCCAATATCAAGAGCGGTCTTAGGGAAAAGAAACCACAGAAGGACTAATTGAGGCTGAAATTTGAAGAGACTGATAGGACTTTGGCTTAATAATGAGAGATTAGAATGTATTTTGAAGAGATTTTCTTTTTTAGCTCCCACTGGTAACACCATGTCTTTCTCTTCTTTCTCACAGTTTACCTGAGTCACCACCTGATATAAGAACTCCTTACTAGAATGTTTGAAGATGTTTGGTCCTTTGAGACCCATCAGATAAGAGAGAGACTTGGAAATAAAGTATAGATGTGGGCTTAGTATCATCAAAGGAAAGGCACTGCAAAAATCAAAAGGAACAACCTGTATTTTTCCACTAAATAAATTGATCTTTCTTAACCAAATGCTTTTTTTTTTTTCTAGAAGTGGATCCAAAATGTATATGCATAAAAATTTTGGCCATCCTGACAAATTATTTAATGTTTTAATGTTATCATGAGATTTGTAACTCGTTGCTAGTTTCTAGGAAACATAATTGTTATAGTATACTCTTCAACTTTAAAGTGATGTAAAAAAGATCAAGTGAGAAATTCTCCTTACCTTCTTCATCATAATTACGGTAGCTGAAAATTGCATGACACAGTTTTCTATCTGTTCCTTATCAGTATAATAATAGTGCAGGGGTTGTTGTTAGGTGAAGGGCTGGGCCTGCCTGACTATTCCAATCTTGTCTTGGTTAACCTGTTAATTTAAAGAAGTAACAACACTACTGTATTGCACAGGGAACTATACTCAATATCTTGTAATAACCTATAATGGAAAAGAATCTGAAAAAGAACATGTTTATATATATATGTATATACACACACACATATATATAAGGATCTGAAAAAGAATATATATATGTATATATGTATAACTGAATCACTTTGCTGTATGCTTGAAACTAACACAACATCGTAAATTAACTATACTTCAGTTAAAAAAAAAGAAAGAACAACAGCTATCTGACTGCTTCCCATTGGTAAATGGAAGCAAAGTACAACACAACATGAATCTGTGTTCTCAGAGAGAGGGAGTCTTTAGGACAGTGCAAAAGCCCTGTGAATGTGGGAATCGGTGTGGCAATGGGGGGCAAACTGGAGGACCTTTAAGATCCCTTCAGTCCTTGAGATATAATTTCCACTGCAGAACTGTGAGGAACAGAGAGGTATACTTCTGCTGATTATCAAGCTAGTGGAACTGCGTTCTTCACCAGATAAACGCCATCTCCTGTAACATCCCCAGTGATGGAAGAAGCAATGACAGTCCCTTTCCTGTATTAGTTAGGCTCTGGAAAGTGAGCAAAAGACATCGCAAGGATATGATCCTTTAAAATTTATATAGGTTAATTTCACCTTCTCCACCTTTGCTAAGGGGAGGAATAGTTCTGTTCTGAAGCAAAAAGTGAACATTACCAGTCCCTTCTGATTTTTGCCTCTTGATTCAGAGGGCTAATTCATAATGATTGACTTTATCTTGCCTCGTTAAATTGACTGAATTGTCCTTTAATCATCAAGTTTCCTATTAATAGCTTTACTGTGCAAGAGAAGCAAACTCAATATACAATTTAATGGCTCCTCCTGTCAAGGGCACTACTGATTGTATTACTAATGATTTTGAAATAATATGCCATTATGCAAATCCCATTCATCTTTGCCAAGTACCTACGGAGGTACTGTTTTCTTTCCCTTCGTAAGTTGAATTTCCAGTGTCATAGTTATCCGGTACTGAAACGTTTTCTAAGGATTATGATCCCAGTGAATAGCGATAGTCTGCTGATAAATTTTATGTGCTTATTTTATTATACAAACAAATTGGGTGGGACCCTATATTTCTCACATTAATCAGCTACTCAGAATGTAGAAAATAAACCTATAGCAGATTAACCACCAAGGATAAGAAACACTATGTTATTGGGTTTTTCTATTTATTTGTGAATAAGTGGTCATGTTGCCCTTTTGGAATGAAACTGGGAGCCTTTCCTAAACAAATGCTCGCCCTATTAGCAAGACTACTACAACCATCTCCACTGTGCTTTCTTCATTTCTACAATCTAATAAAATATGAGATGTGAGATAGATTGGAAGTACAAGATGGAAAAAGATAAGTCAAATGTTTTAAAGTAATATATGCAAGAGCATTGCAACATGGACCCTACCATGAAGTGCCTTGATTATGAATTTGGGGCCACTGGGGCCAGAAGACGATAGCAGGGCCCTTCTAATGCCCACCAATGTTTTCCCACCCATGGTCATATTATGCTGGTGACTTTAGCAGAGAGGTACAAGTATAATTTATGATTACAAGGCAGTAAGATGGAAATTAATACCTAAACACATAAGTTGCATGACAGAGGGTAGACATTTGGCAGGTTTCTGAAGAGTAAATTTGATCTCACTTATAACATCAAGTTCAGTTCTGAAATTAAAAACACACATATCATTTCTTACATCTTCTTGCGCTTTCTCTAACATTTTGTGTTTTTTGGATATTGAGGAATGATCAGATATCCTGGTGTAGTCAGGGCAGGCTGTACATATATATACAGCCTGCCCTGACTACACCAGGGTACTTATATATATATATGTATATATAAAGTAAATGGGTGAATTCCAGAAAAATAGTTCTAGAAGTTAGACAGGAACTGTTCACTATACACATGTGGTTGGACTTTTGTCGTACTGTTGGTAGTTTTGTAAGTATCTAATTGCTCTTAAAAAATGATTATTGCTTTAGTCATTGACAGCTGCTCATCTGGCCTTTGAGGACAGAGCTGAGATAGAAAGGCACCGTCATGCGCTCCAACCCCTCAGTAGTGAGAAATGGGGATGTGAGCGCTTTGGGGGATGTTCTTTAGCTGAGGAGCAGCGAGGAGGTTATGAGGCTCCCCAGAATCAGAAGCAATCATTTGATCTCACTTAGCATTAGGGGCTGGGAAATTCAGAGAATTAAAAGCAACTTCTACCTTTATTCTCCTTCATACAAGAAAAGAAGACTGGTGCTCTTTGGCTTGCATAGGTCTAAATGAAACTTGAGGGCTTTGATCAATATTGAAAAAAAAAAGGTTATAGACTAATTTCCTTCCAGAAGACCTAGAAAATTCCACCAAAACTAAATAATGTCCATGACATTAAAACTGTGTGTCTTTATGAAGTCATTGTTTTAAAACCTTTAGTCAGGGCTTCCCTGGTGGCGCAGTGGTTGAGAGTCCGCCTGCTGATGCAGGGGACATGGGTTCGTGTCCCGGTCCGGGAAGATCCCACGTGCCGCGGAGCGGCTGGGCCCGTGAGCCATGGCCGCTGAGCCTGCGCGTCCGGAGCCTGTGCTCCTCAACGGGAGAGGCCACAACAGTGAGAGGCCCACGTACCGCAAAAAAAAAAAAAAAAAAAAACCTTTAGTCAGAAATGTTCTTGGCCAATGGTACTGAACAAAAAGAATATTTTCAAGGACAAACAAGTGTTTGGGGGCTCTGAATAAGTTGTAATACATGAAGTGATTAAGCCCTCATTAATTAGAAGGTAACATTAAATTTCTTTTCAGAGTCATCAGGTCTTGTGGGGAGTTGAGATTTGCATAATATTTGCATTTGTCCTACCTACCTGTCAATCACAACCACAGGATAAGGCAAGAAGCTCTAAAGGATGGATTACGGGAAGAATTCTTAATGAAATGCCTTGGTGTATCGGTGGAGTTCGAAAGTAGGGTAGAGTGTATTTTGTCAAAGTTGAAGGTCAGCTTTGGGAGGGAAGAAAATAACTAGAACATCATGACTCCCCACCCCCACCTTAGGAGGCTTCCATCTTTAGAAAGACAAACAAAACATGAACAACTTCCCCTTGTGATCTAGGTGGAAAATCTGACTCACCTGAAAAAGAGTTTGAGTCTAGGACATTGGGTGGGGTAAGATAAAAGACTTTCATTTTATTTTGTGATGCTCTTATGCATTTATTATTTTAATAAAATTTTATGGTAAAAATGTTATGTTTGGAAATACAGTAAAGCAGAATGAAGGCCCCCAGAAATGACCCTTATGCCTGTTACTCAGATATAACCTCTGTTCATATTTTGATGTGGTTTACTGATTTGTTTCAAAGGGTTGAATTCCAGAGCACAGCTCAGACAATCCTGTGGTTAAGGCATTTACTAAATAAATCTATTTTTCTTTTCTTATTATTGTGATCTATGTTTTTCTGCTTCCCATGATGATGATAAACCTAGTAGTATGAATGCTGTATTTTGGCTGAAACAATTCTGTGGTCCTGGGCAGGGCAGCTGTGCATTGGGTGACCTTTCCACTCTCTCAGACCCATCCCACACCCATTCTGGAAGGACAGTCTCACGGTCCAGAAGTTTCTCAGTTGCCGTTTGTCTGGAAGTGCCACTCGTTAACCTTGCTTTCCTCTTCTCTATGTTCCTACTCTCCTATTTCCTATTCCCCTTGTTCGTCAATTTCTATTCTTCTCTGTTTCAGCAAAACAATATCAGTCAAGGTAATTGATGATGAGGAGTATGAGAAAAACAAGACCTTCCTCCTTGAGATTGGCGAGCCCCGCTTGGTGGAGATGAGTGAGAAGAAAGGTGGGGGAACTTCTCCAGGGCTGAGCCCAACAGCTTCTGCTGGCCTGTGCCACCCCTGGATGCCTGCACTCTCCAGAACGTGACTTACAATGCACACATCCCTCCACCTATGTAACGGGGCATAGATCTCCTCTGGGGCCACAGGGAGCCCAGCCTGGAGCTCCAGCAGCCAGTTTGGGCCACTCTGCACATGGCAGTCTGAGCTACTCATTGTCAGTGCAGTCGAGCCTGGGAAAGTTGGTGCTGATGCTTCCTGCACCCACATGAAGCCGACTTTCTGATTTCTCTTCCTCATTTGGGATACCTCCTGACTGCTCATTGAAGCAGGAAGAATTTGTAAAAATGATGGATTAGAGGAAACTTAACGGGGCCAGCTGAGAGTACCTGGATGCCCTTTTACATACTCCTGGAGGTCCATGTGTGGCCAGTTCTCCTTCCATAACATCACAGTAACATGCTGCTTGGTGAACACCTAGCATGAGCGTGTGACTCCAACCATTTGTTTTGCCTTTGTCTTGTGTTCCCACAGGAAGATCATTACCATTAGAATATTTGACCGTGAGGAATATGAGAAAGAGTGCAGTTTCTCCCTTGTGCTTGAGGAACCAAAATGGATAAGAAGAGGAATGAAAGGTGTGAGAGTACACAAAGACATACCAGCGAGAAATTGTACTCTTCTCTCTGTGTCTCCTACTCTCACATTTAACTCTCTCCTCTTCCTCGGCTTCCAAGTACTATACTTCCTCTCCTTTGAAGCTTTAGCCATTTCATTTTCCTGCCCATATTCACAAATGCACCAAACAATGTCCCTTTTCTTCAGAAAATGCCAGCTCACCTTGATTGATACCAGATTCCAGAAATACTGGAAGAGATTTCTGTAATTCAGAAGGGATGACATAAAAGAATGATTTCTGGGTTTAGTTTTTCACTATTCGGGAATCATTCTAAAATTTGATTCTAGCTATTAAATATCCCCTAAAATGTTAGTGATGGAGACTACTTAATGCCTATTAGTCATGGTAGATGGGTCTAATGGCAACTAATAGGAAACTTCAGAAGAATTCAATAATTAGTCTAATTTAGAGAAGCCAGTTTTCAAAAAAAAAAAAACAAACTTAGAACAAAGATCCTTAAAGAGTAGTGGCATTAATATCCTAGTGTTCATTTTGGTAAAATATTTTTCATATCATCAGATATGATATTTAAAAGAGACCATATGTATGAAACCATGGTCATATCGATTTTCTTTAGTAGGAAGGATATGGTAGTTCAGTAAGAACTTAGCCCTTACTTAAAGCCGTTCCTGTCTTATGCTTCAAAATCTTTTGATTCTTGTAGAATTGACACATTTCTAACATATAGAATTTTTTTCTAAAAATAAAAAATAAACAGCAGTATCCTTATAATTAGATTTTTGTGTTGATTTGTGTTTATATTTTTAGAAACTATTTGAAGAAAGAAGCCATATTTTTTGCTGTCTTTGATTTTATATCTATTTTATATGGCCTATAGTTGAGAAGGAAGGACAGGAATTTTATATCAGCTTTAAAAATAGTTTTTTTATTCTGAATTATTCCGAGGGCGTCCCATAATTACCCTCTAATAGTGGTTGTTTTATTTTGTTTGTTTGTTTTTGTTTTTTGCGGTACGCTGGCCTCTCACTGCTGTGGCCTCTCCCGTTGCGGAGCACAGGCTCCGGACGCGCAGGATCAGCGGCCATGGCTCACGGGCCCAGCTGCTCCGCGGCATGTGGGATCCTCTCGGACCGGGGCACGAACCCGTGTCCCCTGCACTGGCAGGCGGACTCCCAACCACTGCGCCACCAGGGAAGCCCTAGTGGTCATTTTAAAAGCAATGGTATACACTTAATTATATATATATAAAATGAGCATAGTACCTATTAATAGCTCTTATTAATTGCATTTAAACCATTGATGAAGGCAGTATAGATGTTTAGGTGACCACTTTGCAAGAAATGTAAACTTTTACATGTAAAGAAAAAAAATCAAATACAAAGGACTAATTCCTATACAGACCCAACATTTGGGGGAATTTAACTAATCCCACTTTTGTAAGAACTCACTGGCCTCAGAGTCCATCAGAAAACAAACAAAAACGAAGTTGTCCTGACTTAATCATGTTCAAAAAGGTAACAGGAGCCTTTAGAATGATGGAGAAAGGAGCACTGGGGACCCATTTTAATGCAGCCTATTTAATATGCTCCACAGACAGCAGGCAGAAGAAAAAGACACTAGAAAACTGTGCCGATTTCTTACAAAGATGGGATCAAAAATGCCTCATTAACATACAGGAAAAAGCACTTACTTCTGAATGCAGTCCTCCAAAGGACTGCCTTTCATCTCAAGGAAGAGCATCTTGAATACAGCTCTTTCAATTGTCATTTTGGTAAAATATGCCTTCATATAAAAGCAAATTAAAATTCCTTGATAGCACTATTTGCTTTTGACACCCAACAAGTGGATCTCTGTCACCATAAATAAAATTACTAACTTGTTTTATAAAGTATCCTCTAATGCCACTACCAGTAGAGAGAAAACTGGTCCTGAAAAGGTAATTGTAACTTTCCCATCTACAACTCTAGAAGTAATTTATTTGATACATTTAGTCAGGTAGCTTTCACCAGAATAAAGTGCTACAGCTATAGTCTGGGTTTAAAGCACAAAACCTGAAAGACAAATTATGTATGTGGGGCCCCACACCCCACCTCCGCTGCCCCAGGCCTTCCCTCCCTGTCTTGTCAGTTTCTGTGGAATTATGTGTCCACAAGAAGCTATCTGGTTGTCGGATTATACCGTGCAGGTCATAGACAAGGACACACAAATAAGCACTGATTCCTGGGACGCAGATTTTGAGGATTTAAAAAACATAAGCATTCCCTGCTGACCAAAATACCATGCAAATAGAACCTCCAGCAGAGAACTGCATCTTGGGCCAAAGTCTCCTTATGGGCGGGGCGGCCAAAATGGAATTTCCTAAGATGTTTTCTGTTTCCATTGAAAGGTACAATCCCTGAGATCCTGGATGCTTTAAGACTTCCATATGTTGAATTCGCTAACTGCCAGGCACTTATTTCAAGAGGAAGGCTCACTCAAATAAGGTTTAGGATTAACTTCATAAAATATTTCTACTATATTTGGCAAACTAGATGTATAGACTGTGTGTAAACATACGGTAGAAATGTTTTCTTAAATGTCAAGAAATAATATATAAAGTGAATTGTTTATATATATAGAATCAGTCACACACGTTTGCAGAAATCAGTTCTGGGATCATCTGGAAATACTCCCAATGCCACATTAACTTGGCGTGCACCAATTTTTTAGTAGCAGCTCCCTACCACTGTAATCAGATCTGCCTGGATTTCTTTCTGCTGATATTCCTCTTACTTTCATTATTCATCTGGTCTCTTATTCTGTGTTTGTCTTTGTCTGTTTCCTTCACAGCCCTGTTATTGAATGAGCTTGGTAAGCATTTCATTTTTTGCATTTCCTTTCCATTTTTCTAGGTTATTTTCCATTTCTGTCAGGTGCTACAGTAGCTTTCTGACTTATTTTTTATTTCTGCTGATTTATTAGCAAGATTGTTGTTTAGAGCCATGGGCCTCATAATTTTGTGAAGGTTGGGTAGTTTACATTCTGCTTTGGGTTCAGTATGACCTTTTACAAAATCAGTGCTTTCTTAGGTATGCACAAGAATTAAATTTGTACACTAAAGCTCATAGTCTTAAAAGATTGATTAGCGATTAAGTCATGAATGGATGTTTTCATATTTTTCTTAATTGTATATACAATTTGGCAAGTTTTTGTACTTTGGACAGGCTGTCAGGCGGTCTGATGTCACTGGTATTTGTTATTTAGAGTGTAAATGAAATGAATTGTAACATTTCTTTCTTTTTTTCTTTTTTAGGTGGCTTCACAATAACAGGTATGAATTTTTTAAGTCTAATGAACCAAATTTTATTTTGTACCGTGTGTTGTTTACATTTTTAAAAATTGTTTCTCATTTTTATTTCCTTTTAATGAAGGAAAATACCTGTATGGTAAGACCATTTTTTAATGTTCTTCATTTTCCCCCAAATACCCTTAATTATCAAACAAAAACCACATCTTACGTGCCCTGCATTAACGTTTAGCTGTGACACATGGTGTGCTTTTGCTGACTTTACACAGTTAACATCTTACACATTAACAAGGTGTATGCTGTGTTTACTGATAAGCAGATTTGTGTGGAGAACCTGTAATTGGTCATATTTTGACACTGATCAATTTACAGATGTTCTCATAGCACTGATGATGTGAGTGTACCTTGCTAGATGCTCCAGAGAGTACCAGAATAAATAAAACGGTTGCTCGTCTCAAGGAAACAGAGGACTTGACATACAAGCCCACTCCACGGCCCAAGCTCAGGGTCCTAATCATAGATAATGCCCTCCTGGGAGAAGATAAAGCATGCCTTCCCCTCATCCCACCACACCAATCTGCGAAGTTTTAGCATTCTTAACATGGTAATGAGTACTATGTCTGCCACTTGCAGTGGATTACAAAGTGCTCTGTAAAAACTCAAAATGTCAGTCAAAAAGTTTAAAACCCTTAATTTCATAATGGTACCCAGCCGCTGTTGATTGCATTTTTTAGCCAGCACGACTCTAAAGCTATTTCCTTACATAGAGAAGAAAGATATTTCCTTACAGCATCCTCTCTTTTGACCCTAAATATTTTCTCACCCTCTCAGAATCATCTATGTAGATTTAGAGAGGGAGATACATATCAAATGGTAGGCCTGATTTGTCTGAAGCTGCAGGTTGAAGATGTCCTTAAAGGCCATCCTAATGGCCGTGGCATTTTCCAATATAATTATGCAGATATCTATATTCTAGTTATTTTTTTCTGAAACCAGATAGCTAAACAAAATATTTAGAAAGGAAATATTTTCAAACATTCTAAGTTTGAAAATGTTATGGTGTGGGGTGGCGTTAACTTAAACCACCATCAGTGTAAACTCATGATCAAGAAGTTTCAACATGATTCCGTCCAAAGCGGAACTTTCTGAACGCGTCCAATTTCACATGGGCTATTGCCCTCCACTTCTTCTCTCCAGACACGGCATTTAATGACAAAATGATTCATAGACTCTCGGAGACATAGAAATTGAAAAGGATAAAAATATTAAATAGAACAAGTGCTCATAGAGGATTTCTTAAACCTGATTCACCTGACACTCTCCTAGGTCAAGTCTTCCAAATTCTGCGCTGCCAAATATGCTATTTTTGAATCCGAGTGAAGGAATTTACATTTACTTTTAAAACTTTAATCTTCCTTTTTTCATCCCATCATTTTAACTTATTGAAATCTTTTTGGAAATATTCTGATTCTATCACCCAGTAAGTTAATGATCCTTGTGAGCTTTGAGGAAGGTAGAAATTCGGCAAGCCAGTCTTCATGGCTTCCTAATTTAAAAAAAAAAGTCACCCATTTGAGGAATAGTATAGTATCTACAGCTCCTAATTTAAAAAAAAAAAGTCACCCATTTGAGGAATAGTATAGTATCTACAGCTCCCTCAGCCCTATGCAGCCTGATAATGAGACCTTAACTAAAAACCTTTAGTGGTAGAATGCCTTGTTAAAACGCATTTATGTGTTGGGATAGCTTCCTGTTTTATCATTGAATATGTCAGGAGTTTGCTTTTAGGGCCTTCCTACCATTGAAACATCTTCCTTTTTAGTAACTAGGTATTGGGAGCCTAATTTTCTTTTCTCAGAAATTGTTCGTATCAAGTTCTAGAATACCCCACCAGTAACATCCAACATTTTCTGTCTCGGACACATCACGCATCCAAGAGGACAGAATCACTTCTTTCAAAGGTTTTCTATTACTTCATGTACTTCATTAAGCTCTTTCTTATAGTTTGAACCTTAATCTTCAATAGCAATTTTCCTGTTTTACCTCCTCTTCCCAAAACCTGAAATTGATGCAGTTAAAATGAGAGAAAGTTGCAGAACCCTCTGGGAATTTCCACATTGGCCTGTTCCTCCAACTTTACATGATCCTTCTTCTCCGGAACCAGGCCAGAATGCCTGGGATCCACTCTCTATAGATGCCTCTGGGGAAAGTTCTAAAATTTAGTGAAAACCAGCTGTAAGGCCTGGAGAGCTTTTCTTTGAAGTCAGTTTGAGGCTTTGAAGTCAACGCTTTGAGACGCAGGGGCAGTAAAGGAAAATTAATCTAACTCTTGGACTTTGCCTGCAGCTTTTATGCAGTCTTGTGCAGCTAAGTGTGAAAATCTAAAGTTGAAGCAGGATATATGGAAATTGAAAAAGTCATTTGGTCCACAACCCAGTACCTCTATTTCAGAGGTGTCATTAGTGATGGACATTAAATGCTGGAGGTGCTTTTGGAATTTGCAAATCTTCACCTGTTGCTCTCAGACTTTGCCTCATTGAAAGGCCCTTGTTGGGACCTGTGATATAATTCCCCCTTGACCCTCCAGGCACATAACATGATAACCCCCTATACATTATAGCTCATTCGAATTTGGAAAGTATTTCTTATTCATTATATCATTTAATCCTCAACCTTATGGAATAAGATCTTTTGTTCTCATTTATAGGAGAAGAAATGAAGGTTCAAAGGTGATCAATCTACTCCAGTCATCCAGCCAGGGCTCAGAGCCCGGCCCCCTAACTTTAAGTCCAAGGCCATGTGATGACTACCTTAACCCAGCACTTTTAGTTCCTTTCTCCCAACTTGTATATTCCTACCTGCATCTCAATCCCTTTTCGATCCAAAGCCTCACTATGTCTCTGAAATGCCATCAGTATGAATTCCAGTCAAATGAAAAATGAGGAGGACCCCAGAAGGGGGAAACTAGAGTACATTAATTTGGATATTTTTAACAAAATTAAGTATTCTGGCTCAATTTGGAAAAATAGAGGCATGTTTCTGTCCCCAAACAGGCAGCAAAAAAGTTCCCTAATTAATTAAAAGTATGTAACAGTCAGTATACCTTTTTAAAAGTTACTCTTCCCGGGGCTTCCCTGGTGGCGCAGTGGTTGAGAGTCCGCCTACCGATGCAGGGGACATGGGTTCGTGCCCTGGTCTGGGAAGATCCCACATGCCGCGGAGCATCTGGGCCCGTGAGCCATGGCCGCTGAGCCTGCGCGTCCGGAGCCTGTGCTCCGCAGCGGGAGAGGCCACAGCAGTGAGAGGCCCGCGTACCGCAAAAAAATAATAATAATAATAAATAAATAAATAAAAGTTACTCTTCCAATCATATTACGCTCATCACGTGAGTCTTCATAACGCACATGGCTTTTTAAGGAAGCCAAGCTATGAAAATTCCGACAGTTAAACACACTTTAGTCACTCCAGTATATAGGTTAGAGAAACAAATCCCCTTCAAGTTTGCCTTCATTGTACAATTGAGAAAACTGAATCCCAGAGAAAAGAAACACCTTTTGCCCAAGTTTAGATGGAAAGCATATGGCAGAATTTGCAGTCCCAGTCTCATGATTCCAGGTCAGTTCTGGGATCTCTTGGTAGAAGCGAAAAGCAGGTAGTCAGTTGAACCAGGAGTTTCATGAAAACCCTAAACTAGGTAATCCAGCCAGTCACTGTGACAATGGTGAACCCTTGTAAAACCTTCCAGTGTGTACAACCTTCTCCCATTCAGACTGCCAAGGAAACAAATAAGCATGTTCCCTGATGTTATGTTGCTTGACCCTCACACAGACCTGTGATATGGACAGAGCAGGCACTATTATCTCCATTTCACACATGGGGTAACTGGAGAAATGGCCTACTTAAGGCCATGTTGTTGGCACCACGAGGCTACCTGTCATCACACCGAGTGCTTTTCATTGTTCCGTGATGCCTCTGGAAGCAGGAACTTGACGGGCATGGATACTCCATCTCAGACACCTGCAGGAATCTGGCTGCAACCCTACTGTGGGGTGTGTGCTTTATTCACACAATCTGATTGGACTCCTAGAGCACCTGCCCCGTTTATTTACTTGCTCACTTCTTCAACCTACATAACAGTGACCGCTGACCGCTCGGTCCCCAAACTAACATTGCTTGCACTGGGTGCATCTGGGGGTGACATTCAGCTTACTAATTCCACAAAGCTCTTCTGGCAAACCAGTGCAATCCAGTCTGCTGACTTTCTGCCTGTCCTTTTGCCAGGCCAACCTGTCTTCAGGAAAGTTCATGCTAGAGAACATCCGATCCCCTCTACTATAATCACCATCGCAGGTACTCATTTCATCACGGTCCTTGAAAACCACAGTTTAATTGCCTTCAAGGGTTCTTTCGGTCTTTCGACATTAAAGTGACACAGTTCACCCCCATTACCTCTAAAGCATTGCTACACAATGCCGTGGCTTCTCTGCAGTTGGGGGTATGATGAGTCAGCAACAAGGCACCACATCAGCCCAGGACGGGACGCATGGTGGAGGGGGAAGCATGGACCTACAGAGAAGATTGAGTCCAATAGCCTCTCAAGTTTCAGTATACTCCAGATTTCTTGCAAATCTCGCTTCTTCAACATGGGCCTTTCATTGCAAATGTCATGAAATGTCTTTAAAAGCAAGCTGTCTCTCTTCCCAGAGTCTGCCTTTCCTTCCGTCAGGCAACATGATGTCAGCCAAATATGCACAGATGACAGTACATCTGTGGGGTTTCTCCAGAGGGGAACATTGACAGGGTGACTAAAGGATGACAGAGCTATCCCAGATCGACTGTACGATTAGAGCCCGGGTGTGAGCCCCTTGCCTTAATTTACCAAGCTCTGGATAAGGACACGGATACTCACTCTTCAGTTGTCACCATCGCCCATCACTGGTCATGGCTGCAGAAACACTTCTGCCTGCTGCAGTAAGACTTTGCTCGTTCTCGCATCCCACACTCCCATTTAGTAATCATGCAGCCCTGACTGCAGAGTTGTTCCAGAATATTCCTCATGGAAATAAAGTACCAGTCTCTTTAGGTTCTAATCAAACAGACCAGCCAGGTGCTGAAAAAGAGATCTCCGCTCTCAGACTTGTCAACACAGATCTGAGTGAAGGATTAAAATAACCACAAGCAAATTGTCCCACCACTGGCCTTGTACCCATTTCCAAATTTTACATTGTGTGTTGAGACAAAAAATTGCAAATGCATTCACGAATATCCACAGTAGCTCCTTGGGTGCAGATCTCCACGTGGGTTGTATTGTTTTCTAATAGAGATTCGTGTTCTCAGCCCTTCACCTCTTACAGTGATGCGGCTTCCAAATGCAGCCTGATCAAGAAAGCATTAACAGCAGCTTTTTCATGATTCTGCTTTTCCCAGATCCCTGGTACCCATTAGCTATTGTGATGTGTCATTTGCAAAATCAGTTACTCAGGGGAAGGGAGGACCCCTACCAATGATTTCATCACAGGATTGTTTTCTGTCCTGTCAATACTGATTTTAACCATGGCCGTTAATTATGCATTTGATCTTTAAGTTGGGTTGGTTGGTTAAGACCATGATGTTATATAATTTATTATCAACTTCTCAATAAAATATGATGAGTTTAAAAATATGTACATATATATGTACATATACAGATAAACAGGATTACACAGAGAATTTCCTCTACCTGAGAAGCAGAACTAAAAGCACAGCATATGCATAAATAAGGAAATGAAACTGACTTGGCCACAGTAAAATGAACTGCATTTGATCCAGCACTCAAAGTGAAAAAAAATAGGTGATCAAAAAATGTGCCGTTAAACGATTTCCCTATTCAATAAAAGATACCTAAAGAGAAGACACTTTAAAAAAATAAGCTTAGCTCTCTTCTTTGCCAGTTTCAAAAATCTGGATCACAAATACTAATTTATCTGTATCATTATAGAGCAATAAAAGGATTTATCCAGCTGTCTTCTCTCAGTTACATATAAGTATAATTATCTCTTAAATGTTCATGATGTTTATTAAGTGAAAACATCCCTGACCCTACCATGACACTAGGCCTTTGTGCTTTGACTTCTTTCTGCCTGGAATGCCCCTCCTTCCTCTATTACCTCCTAGCCAGCCTTCCCACCACCTTCACCTGGCAAGCTCCTATACATGCTTCAAGGCCAATTTCAAATATCTCCTCTTTCCTGAAGCCTTCCCTGACTCCTTTGGTCAGAGGGAGCTACTTCCTGACCCTGGACCTTCAAACCCTACCTTGCTGTACTAGAAGTTGTTCCATCTATATGCCTCACTTCCCACTAGACCATGAGTTCCTGGAAGAAGAGGCGGGGTGGGAGGGGCCTCAGTATGCTGACATAGTGTAGGAGTGCAATGACGTGTGAAATGAACAAATGGTCTTTACTATATGCATAGAGCAAAGAAGAGGCTTGTCTAACAGTGAGTTGGACAGTCACATGACAAATACTTATTGGGCACCTACTACTTTCCATACATAGTAATAGGCTCTGAGGGATATGAGGAAAATCCAAAGAGCAATGAGACATATTGTTCTATCTTGGTAAGTTTACGCGTCGGATATCTGTATGTAAAGGTAGTTTAAATATTAAAAAGTAGTATATTAGAAGTGTCCTCGTTTAATATGTACACACAACAAATATGCAGAATTAATTTAAAGTTAGAGTGGTCATTCCTAAATAGGTCAATTGAGGGATATTTCATGCGAGAAGAGGTAGGGTTTTGAAAGGTAAGTAGGATTTAGCTAGATGAAAATGGGGAAGGTTTTCCAGATGGGTAGACAGTGGAATAAAGTGTGGCATTAAATTCAAGTCTAGCTTGGAGCAAGAATGCAGAAAGTGATAGAAACAAGGTTCCTGCTTTTCTTTAGGTTAGTATAAAATCTGTTTAAATATTAATTCCTAAAATTTTGTTCTTTCGCATACCTCTTTTACAATATTTCCTTAGGCCGCATACCAACTATGCTATTATTTACTTCATGCAATTTTTTGCCTCATGTTTTTACTTCACTAGATTTGTTTAAAAAAAAAAAAACTTTAAGTTACTAACACTAATAGAAAGCTAGTATTTATCACATAGAGAAAGTAAGGTTAAAATTTTTAGAATGAAAAAAGTTATTACTTCTAGCTCAATGCAGTCAAATGCTCTATGCCTGAGAGCTATTTTCTCTTTCGTAAATGGTAGAAACCCTAATGTCAAGAACTAGTTACAGACCTGACAGCACCAAACTTCTTCATCATAAGGACTGAAGGAGGATTAAAAAGGGAATAACCTTTTCACTCACTATGTGGTTTGATTTCATTTACTACCACGTCCGTTCATTTAATACCATGTTCCAAATCATTTCATTTTGCGAAATGCGGCTTTCAACAATGCCACCGCATCACCTTTCTTTCATAATTTCTCTATTTTTTTTTACCTAAATTGACTTGAATCCCATTAAAAGCAACTTCCCATTTATAAGTAAACTATTAAAAGGGGGACATAATAAATATTCTCCCCCAAATGGCTTTGTAATTCAAATTAAAATCTAAGTTGTAATAGTTTTTCTTCTGGAAAAATAATTCTTATTTGACTAAGTCTCCATGTCTCTCAGCCAGGGTTATGAACAAAGACACTAATAGAACCTGCTCCTACGAAAACTCTAATAACATTTTCCTGGGCTTAAGATCAGAAAGCAGTGGGAATCAAAATATGATTGGTTTGAGCATTGGATAAATGGGACTTCACATACCTCAGCTCACCCCCTTGACTCTGCACACGTAATTTCAAGGGCAAGTCATGGGGACACCAATCAAAAACCTTTGCCTTCCCTTGGGTCATAACCTCCCAAGCCTACTCTGAGAAATATTATAACTTTTACCATTAAAAGGAATCTACTTGCACCTCTCTTGTGCATCTGCTAACACTTAGCAGACTTTGGCTAGTCCAAGATCGCTTATTTTTAGTCTTCTTCGAATTTCTTTGGGGCCCTGTAATTACTGAGGGTAGGAAAGCAGATTCTGAAATATATTTTTAGGAAGACACTATTGAATACATAGTAAAGAATCCTTTGATATGCTACCTTCTGCTTTTGCCTTTTGCTTGGTTTTGACACTTCGTATGTAAAATGCTAGCAGTGCCTCTAGCCCAACTGCTCCATGGCTCAGTAATCAACGACTGGCCTAGGAACTAGTCTTCTGCATCATTTGCTAGAGCATGAAATGAAGCCACCAAGGCAGGGTCCCTCAGCAGAGGGAAGCCATGTATGGGTGGGATGGGATGGGAGATGTGGACTCCTGCAATAGCTGATGCCTAAATGCAAAAGGCAAGGAGTCTGGGCTAGAAGTCCCTCCCTTCCTCATCTCTCCTCAGTCAACAGACTCCCGTTGCAGGCAGTTTGCCTGGAAGGTTCTAGAAGCAAGGGCGTCAGGGCTGTGGTCTTTCTGTACCACCAAGACTACTTCCTTGGAGATGAGGTCCATTCAGCTTGACTGTGAGGGGAAGTGGCCTGTCTTGTTCCAGCATCGTGAGCCTGAGGACAGGAGGCTGAGTGGTTACAGGAGTACTGTTTGTCCTTCACACGTGCGTGGCCTTTTCAGTCTGGGATTTATCCTAATGACCTTCACACAGAGAGGACCCAACTGTGAGCTCCCCCTCATTAATGGACTCTCAAGTCCATTAGCATTTTCTGAGCACCCACTAGCGTCTCCTGGATTGTAAGCTACATGGTGGTTCCGGAAATAATCATGCCCCCATGGTGAGTAAGTATGAACTTCCCAAAGGCCTCACCCTCGCTCTCCCTGTTTTCTTTAACGTTAACATGGTCAGGGTCCTCCCAACCCATCTCAGCTTTGCACCAGAGGGAGGCAGCTCTGGAGCGCAGGCGTCTTACTGACCCGTGGAATTCGTGGATGTTTTGCTTCTTAACTTGCAGCAGGGGCTCTTGGCAAGTGAGAGGCTAAGATCGGAATTTCCCATCTATCGTCTCTTTGGCCCTGGGCCATTTTCTTTGCCTCTAGAAAGTGGAGAAGAGGAGGCCAGAGTCTTACATTCCTTGAGTCGCTCTGGAACTTTAATTGTGTTTCCTCTTGGTCATGTGCTAAAAGGATGTGTACAGCCAGCCAGGTGAGCCAGTGTCCCAGGGGACAGCTGGGTGATTCCCTCAACGCAGACAACATGTGGACAGAGTCTTTACCAGTGATATGGCCCTATAAGTTGCTTTTCTTGATGTGCCCTTTGGCAGGTGCTTAGGTTGTGGGATATTACCATCACTTGCCATCAGAGTGATCACTGCCCCACACAACAAGCGTCTGTCCAATTCTCCCCTCCAGCCTTACAGCACCACCCCAGGGGCTTTCAGTAGGTCATCAGGGCTTCCTTCCTTCTTGGTTTTCTTGTAGCAGGATCCGGGGATTTCCAAATAAATTAGAATGCGTTCTCACTCTCTTGCCCTTCCCTTTCACAGACGAATATGACGACAAGCAGCCGCTGACCAGCAAAGAAGAGGAGGAGAGGCGCATTGCAGAAATGGGGCGTCCCATTCTGGGAGAGCACACCAGGCTGGAAGTGATCATCGAAGAATCCTATGAGTTCAAGGTACGCGCACCAGCATCGCCCACCAGGGAGGCCAGGCCCATCTCTGCACCGAGACGGTTCACAGTGTCAGTCTATGCCGTACGAGAGGCAGATGTAACTTCAGGAACTGGCTCGTTGGTGGAGAGGCCTTTAGAGCAGAAATGGGATTCGCGAGTTGCTAGGGAAACAGGAGATCCTATAAACTAAACGGTGTCAGAACCAGGGTCTGGTGGGTGGCACACATCACTGTGTGAGGTCAGAGGCACCCTAAAGGGAGGGCTTTGGATAGCAAGGAAGAGGCAAAGATGGATTCCAAGAGACTGTTATGTGTGGAAGAAACGGTGCTTTGTTTGAAAAAGCTAATCAATCTTGTAGAAGCAAAGCCTTGACACTGCGGAAAATGAGGCTTTTGTTTCGGAGGAAGGATGGTAAGCTTTCCCTGTAGTCACCTTCTTAAGATCCTAGGACACTTGAGCACAATCAACAAACTGAAGGCAGAGTGCCTGTAACTGGAGGGTTTATAACTGCCCTGATGAAATTGGATTTCCAGTTCTCTAGATGAGGAAAGTCATTTTTCAGAAGGTAAGCAGATGGGCCTTAGAATGAGCTTAGGACTTTGAAATGAACCTTTTGGACCACTCTTAGCTGCTCCCTCGGCCCCTGCCCCAGCTCCCATCCCTTTTCACTCACGTGGTCCTCACACCTAGAAGCCCCCGGGGGAGCCGCACCTGCGTTCTGTAGTGGGACATGAAAAAGAGCAGCCTCTCTCTGGTTTTCCAGAACGACAAGCCAGAGCACAGCAGCATTTTCCCCACTTATTTTTTTTAAAGCAGATTCTGCTCCTGTTTGGAAAACCAGAATGAAAATTCCCAAAGGGAGAATCAGGTGACCAACCTAAAAGCCTCAGGATCATATCTGGAGTTCTCACAGTAGTGGCTTCTTTGCCTTTTGCTGGGCCCGTTCAGTATTTTTCTAATTTAGTTCACAAATGAAGGTGCCTGAGAGGCGACAGGTGGAAAGAAAAATGTCTTTGCAAATTAAAGTGGCATTTAAAAGATAAACAACACAATTAAACTTTCCCCTTCAGGCCACTGTGGATGTATGTGTTAACTCCTCTCATTCGTTCCCACAGAAAGAAAGAGCAGGGCAGACCCTGGGACTAGTGCTTTCTAGGCAGACCCCCACCATCAGAGCCCACCTGGCGTTTCATCCAGAACCTGGCTCGCTGCACACACTTGACTGGTATATGCACAAGTTCCCTGAGATTCCTGAGGCACGGATATCTGAGACTGTCCATTTCTGTGGACCAGTCTGTTCCCGTCTCCATCTTCACTCTTCGTCACGCGCCCTCTTTTCACCTGGAACCAGAGGGCATGGTGCCACTTGCGACCACAGAGATTCTACAGCTTGGCATTTTCTGTGAACGCTTGTCCCCCACCCCTCCCAGGACTCTCATGGAGAATGATTGTATGCCCTCTTCCTCACGGGACCACCCCGAGCACTCCCCTTCCATGCACCCATGACCAGGGAGAGAAATCACGGTCACTTCCTGTAGGAAGGGTACGGCAGCGCACAGTCTTCTAGGCATAAAAGTTTTCTTGTGTCCGAAGCTCTCTCTGGTAACCACTCCAATGATCCGAGCATTTGAAAGTCAACCAAGTCTCTTTCCATAATTCCCGTTGTTTGGGGTACTTATCTTCCTAGAATATCTTCCCTAGACTGTTTCCTCCCATCTGCTCAAAGTTCATCAGGACAGTTACTGGTAACACTGAAGGGTACCTTGGGGCATGTTTCTGAAGTGCCCTGTAGCATCAATGTTGATATCATATTATTTGTTTAGGAAATTTTTTCTAGACCATAGCCGTTTTAAAGAAATTGTTCAAAGCCCTCAGAACTGCATTAAAGACCCAAATCTGGCTGATACCTCACAATGTCCGAGTCTGCTTTGCCCACTGGGTTCTTGTTTACTATGTTGTGACCAAGGGCTGGACTTTTCTAACACCCATGGCTGAGGTTAAAACTATTGCTACAGACTAGCACCGTGAAGAGCTAATGACTGACATATAGGAAACCTCCAGGTCAGTGTCCGTGGCAAAGTTCAAGGATCAAATTTCAAATTCCTCCTCTCCTCCTATAGGTCCTCTCCTGTTCACTCCTCTCCTCCTATAGGTCAAGAGAGGACACATATGTAAATTAAGTCCAGGGAAGAGCCCAGGCTGTCTCATAGTCCGCCAGGGTTAACATGAACTAAAGTTTACAATCTACCCGAGGTTTTATATATATACATTATATATACATATATATACATTTTATAATATACATTTTAAGTTTAGTTTATCTTAAAACTTTGTTCTTCAGAGAGATTTTCTGAGGCGAGTCTGTGTTTAACTGTTAGAGCAGTTTCACTCTTCAATTATTTATCCCCCAGAAAGTGGGATTCTCTGCCTTGGCTTTAGAGTAAAGAGGGCTTCCTTGGAGAGACCTGCCCCAAGTTTCCATCACATTTAGGAAAAGTCAAGGTTATTTCTTGTTACATTCTACACAGGGGCTTCCCTGGTGGCACAGTGGTTGAGAGTCCGCCTGCCTATGCAGGGGACACAGGTTCGTGCCCCGGCCCGGGAAGATCCCACATGCCGCGGAGCGGCTGGGCCCGTGAGCCATGGCTGCTGAGCCTGCGCGTCCGGAGCCTGTGCTCCACAACGGGAGAGGCCACAACAGTGAGAGGCCCGCGTACCGCAAAAAAAAAACAAAAAAAAAACAAGAACTTTGATTTGGCATCAACCGAGACACTCAGAGTGCTTGATGAGATTGGCCAAGTCCAGAGAAAAGTCAGATGCTTGTCATGTGCCTCTGGCTATGGCGGCCAAGAGCCCTGATGGTTACAGCTATTATCAGTGGCACTGGCAGTTCTAGACACAAAGCTAGAGGCCAAAAGGTCACCACCATAAGGACAAACAATCTAGCAAAGGATGATGTTGAAAATACAGAGTGGGCCAGTTGGAGATGGGCCCTTTCATGTTTATTATCATCTCAGTGTTTCAAGTCAGTTGCAATGACGGTTGAACGAACACACTTGACATTCTGATGTAGCTTTGGCCTTCTGCACGGGCCCCTGGGATTGCATTTTCCTTCCTTCCGGTTAGCTAATAACACGCTCTCTCAAACCTTAGTCAATTCAGGGACACTGCACTAAACATGTACAGATTTTGACCTAAGACAAATAATACGTGTTTTCTGACTCTTTGCAATAAGTGGGAATTCGAGGATGCTCTGACAGTAAGGGTGGGGCACGTCGTGGACAAGTCGGTGTGGTCGTCTCTCTGGGAAGAACAGCTTCACGTTCCGGAAGTGACCCTTCTCCCTGTAATTGCTGTGATTTGTGGTAGCGCTTTGGGTGCATCTTCTTACTTAGTTTTCTTGTGAACGCTTGACTGCTTCTGCGGTTCCGTGAACTGACATTCATTTGGAAAGCTAAGAGTGCTAATTGTACAGAAGCAAGTGCCTAAACAAGGTCTTAAAGAAAAAGAAAAATAAGAGGCTCAGAGCTAGTAAAGCAGGGGGAGATTCAGTGCAAGGTCATTGCAGTTTGCCCTGAACCATACAAATTGACTGTTTTTGTCTTTTCTTGTTTGCCGCAGGAGTCAGGTGAGATGAATTCTCTACCAGCCACCAGGCTGACAAAACCAGTAGCCACAGGAAAATCCATTTATTAATGATCATACAGCAGCAGCCTTGACGCTTTGCTGTCTGGCTGCATTTCATTGATCAACAAAAGTATAGTAAGAACAGGTTTTGTTTCGTCATCTCTCTGCCGCTTCCAGTTATCCACCGATAGGTAGTGCTGAGCAGGGCATAGGTTAATTCAGTTGCAGACACACACTCTAGATGAAACCAGGAGAGAAGCAAGTTCATGAAGCGTCCGAGGGAAAGGGATGGGCTTTTGCAACATCCTCAGTTGTAACCGGTGAGGCTATTCTTCCTTGGCTCTTAGGCAGTGAAGGAGGCTTGTATTTGCTATGAAGAAGTTTCCATTTCAGGATGTTTCCAAGAAAGGACGATGCTTGTTTGCATAATCGTAACAGTGTTTGATGTCAATACTGTTGCTCTGAGCCTAACATCTGCTACCCTTTAGATAACTCGGGGGTTTTAAAATCATCAAGGTCTGAGATTTCCCGAGGCATTAACCAACCCGACAATTATTTTCTGATTCTTTTCAACCTCTCTAGAGTACCGTGGACAAACTTATTAAGAAGACAAACCTAGCCCTCGTGGTTGGGACGAACAGCTGGAGAGAGCAGTTTATCGAAGCGATCACTGTCAGTGCTGGTGAGTGCTTTTCTCTGCATATTATTAATGATAATGTCCCGAGCTTACTTTTCCTGCCGTCACCACTTGGTCTAGGCCAAAGCACCAAAGACTCTCCATGATAAAATTAAAAGAGAAATAAATGTATTTGTAATGTACATGCACATTTTGGGGACGAATTCAGACTTTCTAAGATGAAGCAAATGTCTTCAAACAGGACATCCTTCTCTGTCTACATTGCGTCTTTCTCTCTGGAAATAGACAAGATAAATTTAAAGCCTACTGTGTCTCTTACTCATGGATAGCCAATCACAGGGTTTATCTGGAAAATTCCCTGAGAGCAGGAGAAGTGACTAAGTGCAGGTCAGAAAGGAACCATCAAAATCATAGGTGGGACAGGGTGACGTTAAGACACTTCACCACCATCATCTGCATCATTTTTCACTCTCTTCAACAACATCTAACAAATAAGTGTTTGCACTGGCTCTGGAAGTGAAAATAGAATCACATTCTGTTTCTTCCTATACAAGCAAAGTGTGGAGTTTTATTTAGGAAGATCCTATAAAATGAAGAGGGTTGCAAACTCAAGGAGCCAGACACCTGAGGAAATTAAATTCAGAAAGAAGTATCCCTTTTCTGTGTCACCAAACCTTGTCCACTCTCTGTGTGGTTGTAAAAAGGCGGAGGAAAGCCCCTTTCAACGATTCAGGAAAGCAACACTCTCATGGGATTTTCTGGTTTTCAGTTCTTCTGTTTCATTTCCACTGGTTCTTTCTCTTTAAAGATCACCGCAGGCTCATTTTCTACTCTTGCAGCTAATGAATAAAACTAGAATTTTCTAACTAGTGTTTCCCAGACTGGAAAATATGGAAACAGCGTCACTAGCGGTTGGGTCATGACTTCTAACACAACTCCGTCTTTCCAATCTGCCACAGAATAATTTGACAGATCTCCCAAGTACTGTGGGAACAGAGGGTGATAAAAAACGTTTGTGCCTGTTTATTATTAGTGCTGTTAATAATCACACTTTGGTTTCTTGCAGTAGAGTATACAGTGGAAATTTATGAACAGTAAATGATGAGTAATTGCTTAGGGGAGTAGATCTGAAATGTATGCATAAGTTCTAATGGAGGTGGGGACTCCGTGTCTCAGTCCTTTTGGACTGCTATGACAAAATACCACAGACTGGGTGACTTGTAAACTACAGAAACTTATTTCTGGCAGTTCTAAAGGCTGGAAGTCCAAGATGAAGGCCCTGGTAGATTTGGCGCCTGGTGAGAGCCTGCTTCCTGTCTCATAAGCTTCTCACTCTGTCCCCACATAGGGGAAGGGATGAGGGAGCTCTCCAAGGTCTCTTTTATAAGGGCATTAATCCCATTGATGAGGAGCTAATCATCTTCCAAAGGCCCCACCTCTATATAACCATCATATTGAGAATTAGGTTTCAACATATGAATTTGGGAGGGATGCAAATATTCAGTCTATAGTACTCCCTCATTATGGCTTGTATTTTTTCTATAAATCTAAGATTAATACCTGAGGCGTGAGCTATATTCCTTCTTCGTAGAGAGAACAAAAACTAAAGGGACAAAGATAACTTGAATAAGAAACTGTTGACAAGGGCAGTGGTAGAAAATATTGAAAAATAACCAGGGCTTCCCTGGTGGCGCGGTGGTTGGGAGTCCGCCTGCCGATGCTGGGGATGCGGGTTCGTGCCCCGATCCGGGAGAATCCCACATGCCGCAGAGCAGCTGGGCCCGTGAGCCATGGCCGCTGAGCCTGCGCGTCCGGAGCCTGTGCTCCACAATGGGAGAGGCCACAGCAGTGAGACGCCCGCGTACTGCAAAAAAAAAAAACAAACAAATTATTTTATGGGCTTTGACATACTAGAATTGAAACACTAAAAGCAGCATAAGCCTTAACAGACCATTTCTAATAGTTTCCAGGTTTCCTTTGACTGCAGATATATGAGTATTTGTACGATGGTCACGAGCTGGACCTCATTCATTCATTTTTCTATATGTCAATCATTCATTGTTCTTGCTGAGAAGGCTATGGCAGTGAATGAAAAAGACAAATAACCCTGCATGAAGCTTACCATCTACTGGCAGGAGACAGCAAATAAGTAAAATAAGCAAGAAGTCAAATAAGGTGTCTGTACGATGGTGAGCTAGTCATGGAGAACAACAAAGCCATGGAGGGAGACAGGAAGTGTGCATAGAGGCTGCATTGGATGGTAGCCAAAAAGACGCCATCCATAGACACGTCGTTGCTGAATTTGCTTTTCTAGCCATGGAGTGGTTTGTGTTGGTTCATTCACACATTTTTGTAACTTTCAGGGACCAAGGTAAACATTTTATGTCCAGTCTATGGCAATGGAAAAGGGTGGTTTTAAACAGCAAGAGTGATTATGCTGCAAACAAAGTTGTGTATTTATTTGCTCCTGGTTAGAATAGGTATACAGAGAAACAACTCTAAAGATGCTAAGACATTCTTACTTTAAAGGGGAAGATTTTGGTTGGCCAGTACTTTCTTATGTTGAATCAAATGCTCTCGGAATCTCATGAGGTCAGTATTATGATCATCCTGACCTTCTGGAGGAAGAATCTGGGCCTCAGCAAGGCAACTTGCCTTTGGAAGGTATAGCCCAGAGCCCTGATCTACCAAACACTAGTCCAATGTGCTGTCCACTGCCCTGAAGAGCGAGACATTTCCAAGTGAGGAAAATTGCTCCTCCCATCTGGCTCATGGAGTGACGCTGGCCTCGTCACCTCTCCTGGTGCCATGGTTTCAGCACTTACATGATGAGAATAACTCCCACTCAGATCCTTTGAAGAACGGTTCATGAATGAAATGCCCAACCTCTCAAAGGTTCTTATTGATCATGCAATATATTCTGTTTTATGTTTCTAAGTGACTGCTTGGGAACAAGACAAAATGGCTCAGAAATTTGCAGGCTGCTGGGTAAAATGGATCTTCTTTACAATTTTGAGACAAAATATCAGAGAAGCAAACCCATAGCTTATAGCCATTAAATTACATGAAGGGCAGTTAGGAAGCTTAGTTGTTGTCATTAGGATTAAATTTAAGTCTCTAAAGAATGTTACTATTCTTGGGTTGTTAAGTAGACAATACAATTTGTAAAGCAGTATTTCTTGAAAACAGACTTTCATTGGATTTTAAGATTTCATGGCTAAATAGTTGAGAATCAGAAACAGTTGCCTTATTAAAAATGTTAAATTGCTTTTAAATGTCTCTACTGGGAGGCTTTTTCCTGTGCAATTTTCTGTGCAAAATTGAGACGATCTATCTTACTAAACAAAAGTAATAATTTTATAACTAGGATTTTGCTTCTGTTTCCCACTGATTATATTTAAGCTAATTTCAAGGTAACCCCCTGGCTGTCTTTTGGTCCTCCTGTCTTCTCTGAATTTCATAGCTCAGTCCCTGGGCCTCCTATGACCATAATGTTTCTGTAAACCAAGTTCTTATAGTTCAATATTTGAAGAGTTAAAGGACTTATGAGACTCAAGGGATTAGGAAGGGATTATATAGTCATGTCCTGGCAGTTCTCCTTCTGTCTTTCCCTGCATAGAATACCAGGAGCGGTAGCGGTAGTGAAATGCCTGTCAGAAATTTACAAGGCAAGTCTAGTACCATCAGGTGCTTTTTTTTTTTTTTTTTGGCTGTACGCGGACCTCTCACTGTTGTGGCCTCTCCCGTTGCGGGGCACAGGCTCCGGACGCGCAGGCTCAGCGGCCATGGCTCACGGGCCCAGCCGCTCTGCGGCATGTGGGATCTTCCCGGACCGGGGCACGAACCCGCGTCCCCTGCCTCGGCAGGCGGACCCTCATCCACTACGCCACCAGGGAAGCCCAATCAGGTGCTTTAAGATGTGGCAGCCGATGTATTTCCAAGGGAAGCCAGCACTCACTGTGTGTCTGGTTTGAATTTCCCCCAGTGCCGCCATCTTTCAGGTGTCTCGGCTAGGGCAGAACGGAGGGTTGGCTTTAAGAGACTGTGGACCAGCTGGGCTACGAGGGAGAAACAGATGTTTCAGGGAAGAGGGCAAAGGTTAGCTGGGTAAAGAGAACCAGGATGCCAGTGCCAGTTCCACAGCCGGAACATTGTTGTTCTTTCCAGCAGCCTTGGGTGGTGGTGAGGTGAAGGACAGAGTGATGGCAAGCCTGGCTTTGGAGTAAGATGTGGATTTGTGTCCCAGACCTCCAAAAACTCCCTGGGTGACTCTAGGCAGATTCCTTCCCCTCTAAATCTCAGTCCCCTCATGTGTAAAGTGGAGAAAACTGTTCCTCACTCATGGAGTTGCCATAAGGATTGATCAAGGCAACGCGTATTTTCACAAGGACTGTCTGTGCATTGGGATAGCACAGTTGGTTATTTGAGAGGCAAACTTCTTGAATATTCTACGATAAAATAGAACCAAATTTTGTGGAAAGGCAGTCAATTCAGTTTAATTACTAAAAAGGCTAGGGGACTAAAAACACTGGTTGACCTTTTTGCCTTGTAGTATTACACATGCCGTTTGATAGATAAGGCGAGTGAGATTCAGGAAAACAATGTGACGACTTGCCCAAGATGCCAAAGCTGGTGAATGTCAGCGCTGGGGTACATGTCGGCCTGGGATTCTCTTCTGGGTGAGAAGTGCACTCACTCGCTGTGCCTGAGTCCTGAGCACACACACACATGCACACACACACACATAGAACACCTGTAGACATACATACGCAGATGCATGCAGACATGTATGTGTGCATACATGCAGATACACAAAACACAGGCACAGAGACAGGCACCTTATATGGCCTGTATCTTTATTCATTTGCATAACTGAGCTGCAGATTGAAATATGAAGGGTTTTTCTTCCCCTTAATATTTGTTAAATCTCCTTAAGCCCAGCTCATGTTTCCTTCAGGGAAGGCACCAGTCAATTCTCTAAAGAGGGAAGTGTTTGTTTCCCTAGGTGCATCTATAGTCTTCTCCTGCCTAGTAATTGGTGACATTCTTTCAAGAACATCATCACACTGCCCTCTCTTTTACCTGGTCATTCTAAGTATCCCGCATTAAGGCTTTTTCTCAAATCCTTTTACTTTTGACATCGATTTTGCATATCTGATATAATATCTGTTGGACTTCTCATAATGAAGGAACACTCAAAAGTGGCCAAAAAAAGAAGCCTTTTTGTAGTCTTGATTCTGTCTCTTGTCAACTGTATAACTTGACAAAGTATTTAATCTTTCCGAATTTGAGTGTCACCATCAGTAAAATGAGAGGGTTGGACCAGGCGAGTTCTAAGAAACCAGCCAGTATAGAACTTTGGGAGCTCTGTGGATGTCAGCTGTAGTTGTACAGCAGCCCCGATGGCATCATGTTTCACGGACCACCTGATTCTGAGCAATGGAAAAAAAAAATACACTCTGCCCACCTTCCTGGCTTGCTTATATTAAATATTCAGCATAATAGCAGCATGCAATTCACATCGATTCTCCTAGAAGGAAAGGGATGAGAAGATAGTCTTCCATTGTAAAAAAAGAAACGAAGTGAGAGGACGATTCGAATATTTCTAATTTTCTTCCTGCTTGGTAATTGGAGCCCAGAAATCCCTGTGGAATCCTTGACAGAAGAAGGGTAGACATTCAACAGGAGGCCGGGATCTTAGACGTGACTGGCCTGTCCACCCTCACTACACTTCACAATAGATTAAAATCAGAGACAGCGACACCAGCTAAATAAACAGGTGGAGTGGGTGTGGTCTGCTGAGTCTACCATTCCAGTCTGGAGACTAGCTCAGTTTGGGGGATGCTTCTGTCATCGGTCTTTCATCCATGCATGTTATGTAGAGTAATAAGTGCTCTCAGATAAGCTGAATTATTTAATAGCAAAAACTGTCACCTCAATGGTGCCCGTGAACAATAATTCACTTTGACAATCCTGTCAACCTGAAGACTGATCCACTGCCCAAGTCCTAAATAATAAATAATAAAAATGGTACTTCCAGTGAGTTTCAAGGGATTGCCGTGCCATCTGGTCTAAGCAGGAATCTTTCTAGGATCTATTATCAAACATCATTACTATGGAGACACTCTCATTACTTAATGTGTAACCCCCTGGGTCATATGGAAATCCCATTTAAGCAGCTGAAAAAAAATAATCCTGCTAGGTCAGGTTTGACACAGACTTCATGTGACTTTGAGAAAATCAGAAAAACAAAGAGGGTGTTAGGGATTTGGGAGTTTTCATTTTTGTCCTGTTTCTTGTGTGACGATAAAGATTCTTAATTATCCTTTATGTAAAAATAGAAATTGACTGAGGTTCATGAAAAAAGCTGAGGTTTCCTGAGAAATGGTAGGTACAGTTACCTCTAAGGAAGTTGGTCCAAAACCTGTGTATAAAATTTCAGCCCACTTTCTGCTTAAATAATGTTACCATTTATTGCTTGTCTACCATGTCAATGAAAATAATCAATAAACAGTCTATAATAAAAATAGAAAAGAGTTTTATTTGAGCCAAACTGAAGACTATAGCCTGCAAGACAGCTTCCCAGATTACTCTGAGAAACTGCTCCTGAGAAGCGTGTTTTTCAGCACAGTCTTATATCTCGTCAGAACAAAGAACATTATACAAGTCAGGGATACGTTTCTTCAAGGTTTCAAGAAAAAAAAGACAACAGACCAGCATGTGCACAGCAAGTCAATATGGCCTTGGCACCTGGGAAGAGGGTCTTATCACCCAAGGAGGACCAGCATTGGAGTTCCAGGAAGGGAGGCGTTTAGGTTTTATTTTTAACATGGACATTCTTTACTTCTGGTCAATGTGCCCTGTTCTTTAATAATTAAATCAGATATACAATGTGTGTTTGATGGGCCACAAACAGGTTAGGGCATTGGAATGGATGACGTCTGTTTTTGGAACATGGAAGTACTAAAGGGTCCTCTGAAGGACCTTTCACTTTCAGCAGTAAATGTCGACTTACTCTCAATGTCACTGCTATTTGAAATTTAGAGCTCTGGCTTTAGTCCAATGAAACATCTGCCTTAGAGTACATATTAGATAAACTGGGTAATTACACCAACTGGGCCAAAGCTCATTTAAGAGATCTAATGCTTAAGACACACTGTCTAATGGTCACGTTAAATTCAGTAGCTGCTCTTCCTTGCTTTGAATTAGATATCAGGAAAGTAAAGCTTCTTTAACTTTTTATCAGAGCCCCTATCAAAACTGCTCTCACTGGATTATAAATTAATCATAATTTTAATTTTTACCTTTAAAGTATAATATTTGAAAAGTATTTGTATCTTTCCTTAGAGTTAGAGTTATTATTCAAGATGTCCCTTACTATAGTTAAAGAAAACATGATAGGGCTTCCCTGGTGGTGCAGTGGTTGAGAGTCCGCCTGCCGATGCAGGGGACACGGGTTCGTGCCCCGGTCCGGGAAGATCCCACATGCCGCGGAGCGACTGGGCCCGTGAGCCATGGCCGCTGAACCTGCGCGTCCGGAGCCTGTGCTCCGCAACAGGAGAGGCCACAACAGTGAGAGGCCTGTGTACCGCAAAAAAAAAGAAAGAAAACATGATAAATTCCTACTTTAGTTTAAAGAAAAGGAGTTTTGTTTTTTTCAGCAAATTAATTTTTTTCAGTGTTTTCTTATTTGCTTTGACCATCAGAAAGCTTAGTCAATTTTTTTTGTCCAAGTATTCAATATTCACTCAACTTACGTGTCTGAAAGTGTCCTTTATTTCTGCTTTCTTCAGATATTTTTTGGTCCTATTTTATCTTAAAGTAGTTTAACTTTATTAATAGGTACAGATCTGCTCAAGTCCTCTTGGAAGTAGAAAGAGTCTAAATTAAAATACTTTTTTTAACAACAGCAAATCTGTCCTATTTACCACTATTTCTCTAGTACCCAGGCCAGTGTTTGACAGTGATAAGAATTTGTTGAATAAAGAGTGAATGAATTTAGGTGGGAATCAATGTTTTCCAATCTACATGTAACTGGATTAAAAGCCTGTTTTCCCTATATCATACTGCCATGTCTGATCTAGAAAAAATCTATATAAACACATACATACCCTCATCCGTACATATGCCATATTTCAAAGAGTTTCAGACACATTTCATTCATATATAATATACACAGAACATACAGATATACAAATGCATGTAATTGTACCCATATAATACATTTATTTTTGTGTATGCAAATTGGATATGCAAATCCATATTTTAAATTGCATTTTCTGTCAGTTTCCTTAGTGGAATTTTAGTGTTTTTTGGCTGGTTATTATGATCCAAAATGAGAAAGAGGAAAAGCAGAGGGCATGAGTAACAAAGAGGATGACGGTAAGTTCCATAAAGAAACTATTTATGGCAGATATTCTAGGGCCATATTGGTAGGTAGATAAAGCAAATCTAGGATATCTATCAACTTTAAAATGTCAGTGGTAGCAGAATAAAACGTTGAATCAGGTAGCTTCAACTCTTAGTTTCAGAAAGAGGCAGGCCAGCCACACAGCGGTGAGAGAACAAGAAGGCGGGAGAAGCAAGCAATTATTTTCTGGCCCCTGGCTTTAGCTAATATTTCTGAAAAGAATACTGGCTTGTTGGGCTGTTTTTCTCTTAAATTGCTTATTACAGAATCTTGAGGAAAACACTGTACCAAAGGCCTGGGAATGATTCAGCGTTTTTATTTGTAAGCCTGGAGTCACATCTCTAATGTGGTTTGGAGGAGAGGCAGCAGCTCAGCTCTGCAGACAATGCACCATCACTGGATCCAGTAGCTCTTTTGTTGGCTCCGGCTGCTGCGATGTGAATACAGTTTTAGTTGTTGCTTCCACATCAATGCACGAGGTATTGAGGGGGGTTTCATCCCAAGGCGGGAGCCTTTGTACACTGTTTCCAGTGGGGGAAACATTTCAGCATAATCCAGCGAGGTGGAAGGAGGAGAAAACATAACCAATCCCCCCCCTAAAACACACACACACACACACACACACACACACACACACACACACACAGGTGGAGGAGCCTTGTGAAAGGGACTTGCAGCATTAATTCTTGCTGTTAACAGCCTTCTGCCTTGATAAAAACCTTGTCATTCTGACTCCTGCAATGAAAAGCCACTTGCCTGGACCAACAGGCTTTGACAAAACCCAACAGCCCGTGCCTCTCTCCTGCCTTGCCTGTGCCTGTTCACATCTGGCTGGGTGTTGTCTCTTCTGTCCTGAGAAAGCATCTTAGACCAGAATCCTGGTGCAGACCTGAAAAGGAGCTTACTGATCAGCTAGTCCAACCTTGCTTTTTTTAATAAATAAGAAGCTGAGACCAGAGAGGGAAAGAATTTCCTCCGAGGTCACACAGAGCCTGTTTCAGAGCCCAGGGTACTTGCTACACCACATAGCACCGCTCTCATTATTCTTTCCAAGTTGGCATTTGTGGAACCAGCACCTTTGCCCTTATTCCATGCCTGTCCCCTGATGTCACCTAAGGACCTCTGGGTTTCTTGATGACATGAGGCTTCAGGATTAAGTGAAGCAAAGACCACAGCTTTCTTGGGCCAACAGTTTAGCAGCATTCAAAGAAGTGAATGGCCCTGCTCTTGATGAATAGTTGTTTTGTGTTCACACCAGCCTCACACGGCAACCCTGTGCAGTAGGTATTGAGGAACCTGTTTACGAGACGGGGAAACAGAAGTTGGGATTCACACTTGGACCCATAGGTTCTGGTGCCAAGGTTGGTACTCTTTCCATCTTGTCACACTTGTGCATCCCAGAATCTAATGCCCGTAGGCCACAAGCTTATTACTTTTATTCCTCTTACTTTGCTCTTGCCTCAGGGCTTGTGCATAAGTGTTTTTCCCCTGCATGGAAGGCTTTCCCTCCATGTCCGGATGTTCTCAGCATTAAGGTCTCAGCTCACGGGTCACCACCTCAGAGGACTTTCTGTACAACCCAGTCACTCTTTATTATACTATCTGACTTCAGAGTCTTCAGAGCCCAGATCACCATCTGAAATGATGTTTGTTCATTCGTTTTACTTGGTTACTATCAATCTCTCCTTACCAGAATGGACATTTTATGGGGTCTTATTTGTCTGCAGTTTCAATGCCTAGAACTGTACCTGACCTGTAAATGATGAATAAATATTCACTGCCGATACGAATGGTACAAATGAAGTGACTCTTTTAACCACTGCATTCCCTTTGAAGAAGAGGTTTACTGGTTATTTTACTAGGGATATTGGTTCAGGTTAGAGGTTCAGCCTAGGCTTATGGGACAAAACAGTGACCTGAAATACTTTTAGAGATCAGACCTATAGATGTAACAGCGTTTTCTCCATGCCTTAACCAAATAAGGAAAATAGGCCACAGACATTGATAATGAGAGGGGAAGGGATATTTTAAAGATGCTTTATATTAAAGAAAAGCATCAAACAGCTCCATTACAGGATTTTTTTTTTTTATGAGAGATGAAAAATCCACTGACGAACAGACAAATCTGATTGTCAACACCCGCCTTAGGCAGCCTACCCTTTAAAGGAAGTGTTCACGTGCAGTCAGGGAACAGGATGTTCCACCTGAATTCCACTAAGGAGCTAATCCTCTTGTCCAAAACCGATTTCACTACATATAAGATTCTCACTTCTCTTTAAAAAAGTCTCGGGCTTCCCTGGTGGCGCAGTGGTTGAGATCCGCCTGCCGATGCAGGGGACACGGGTTCGTGCCCCAGTCTGGGAAGATCACACATGCCGCGGAGCGGCTGGGCCCGTGAGCCATGGCCGCTGAGCCTGCACGTCTGGAGCCTGTGCTCCGCAACGGGAGAGGCCACAACAGTGAGAGGCCCGCGTACCGCAAAAAAAAAAAAAAAGCTCTCATTTATCTTTTCAACAGCACCAAAGAGAAGGGTAGTTGAGGTTAGCCTTTGTTTCCAGGAGATGAATCTGTGAGGTGCCCAAGAACATGGAAATCATCAAAGCCTCTTTGCTGTCAGTGCAGAGCCCTGTTTACTGGCATCTCAATGAAAATCACAACAGAGAGAAGGGACCAGGGACGAGCAGATGAGGTGCACCCTGAATGATTGCAGTCACTTTGTATTGGGCAAACCGAGGCCATGATGAGATTTCTAGACACCCCACTTTCATCACCAGTTTGCTGGCAGATCAACTCACAAAGCCCATGATCAGAAGAAAGTCCCTTCAAGTGGTCCTGAGACCAGGAAAGCAGTCACAAAGCAGGGGAGTTGTCTTTGCCCAAGAGCTATCTAGAGTCCATTCCATTCTCTATGCAGAGAGATTGATGTTTGCCACAGTCTGAAGAAAATCCCACTTCCCCCCAGGGCTGACATAAACCACCAGTAGAGGATTTTCCCAAAGAGTAAAAGAAAACCAGACTCTTTAGGAAGAAGAAAGGAAGTAGGGTCATCCATTCATTCCCTGAAAGAGCATTCAATATTTTATACACGGTAGCATATGCAGGGGTTTATTTTAAGGAGGTAGGTTATTTCCCAATTACACTTTTCGTAAAGTAATGTCAGATGAGCTTAGATTTTTATCAGATTGGATTGTTGCTGGACAAACCACAGAGATTTTTTCCTCTGGGAAAAATGGGTCAAGTAATTGCAATAAAGTGAAAGAGTTTAAATCTCATAAGCAAGTCACTTAAACTGTGAGCCTTCGTTTCTTCATCTTTAAAATGGAGAAAATAATACCTACTTTACCAGATTGCTGGGAGATTAAGTGGAATGTGTGTATTGACCCATATGCATGAAGGTAGTTAGGCACTTAGTAAGTGAATCTGAATTTATAGTTTAATCCCAGGAGCATCTTAAGAGAATCTAGATCATCTTTGTGCTCCTCTGCATGTGGGGCAACCTTTGATACACATCTACTGTTTATATAAATTTCAACATTTTCCTAGGACATAATGTTGATTTTTGTTGTTGTTGACAATTACAGGGTTATTGCTGCCCAGTTCCCCCAAGGCTCAGCTTCCCACATTCCAGGAGGCTAATTCAGACACAGCTGCTGGTATTTACAAAGAGTTATCAGAGCCCTGGGTCCAGTCTTGGAATCTAGTGTGCCCACATGCTACCCGCTTTAACTAAACCATCTAAACTGGCAGGAGGCATCTACACTTGCTGAGTATCACTGCTGCTTTTTGGAGGTTTATTTCTTAGGTGCTCCAGTCTGCAGGCAAGATGCTCCTTTATTGCAAGAACCTGAAATTCTGTCAATCCTACAATCAGTAAAGGGTAAGAGGACCCTCTGAATTTCAAGACTCAGCCTGACTTGGAGTGATTTTGCAAAAATTAAGCTTGGGGCAAAAACCACATGTGACTAATTCTGTCAGCCCACAGTCATTTAGGAGCCCTCAGCTCACATAGAGGAATTCTTTACAATGAAAGAGGCTAAGCAGTCGAGTTTCAGCTTTAAACTGATTCATTTGGCTAATAATCAAACTTGCATGGAGCTAGAACTCCTTAGTGGATCCGTTTTTCATTTTGACAGTGGCTACATTTGCTGAGAAATATTTCTGTCACGTTAGATATTTCTTGTGCTGTGTTAACCATCCTAACAAGGTCCATAATGACCTAAACTATTAAGCATTCTGTTCTTTGTGGAAAATTTCACCCAGGGGTTCATTTGTTTCCAACAGGGTTGAAAGTTATGCGCAGAGAGTGAGCTGCCTTCAAGTGTCCCTTTCAGGATTGTCCCATATCACCTTTCCTTAACCGCCCAAGTATGGAGTGAAAGTCGCACTGGTCCTGTGGGGCAGAATGGCCCATAGCTATTTCTGGTTTGGAAGTAGATGGTGGGGATGATTAACAGGGCCTATATAGGTGTCCTCTCCCTCTAAGAACAGGCCAGAAGTTCAAGTCACAAAGCTACAGCAGTCTCGAGCTCATATTTCTTACAACATGATGTTGATATCCAATGCATCTCTCCAAGGAAATAGAATGAAAACTAGAGATCAGTCAATTCGTCTCTAGAATAAAGGACATACTCCTAGCTGTGGGTGTCTAGGCACAGTGGACTTTAGGCGTGGGGTCTCCACACTAATTCTGATCCCCACGACTTAGTAAAGACGAGCCTCTTGATATATGACCAGGCTTGCTCTCAGGCCTTTGGCTGCAGGGGACGAGGGCAGTGAGACTAGAGACCATCAGAAGCGCCCACAGCCCACCACCCACAAGAATAACTAGCCACACCCAGAGACTTTGTCATAATCCAAATACATTTTAAAGAAGGCTTCAAGAGTGACACTTCTTAGAAAGAGCTGGTATGCTATCAAGGTTCGAGTTTTCTCATGACAAAGTTTTACATGGACTGAAAAGACAGTAAGTAATCACTTCTTTTAATCACTTCCTATTAAGGATAGGTGAAAGGTTGTACAATTGTGTCCCCCAAAATCAATTATGCTAGTGTGGAAAATGGAAGACATGACCTAGAAATGTCTTCGGAAGAGTGGATTGTTGATGTTGGTTTACTCGTATGACAATGTGTGATGTCAGCCCAATGTGTTCATTAACAAAAGTGCCCAGAACGAGGATGGCGAAAGACCTTCCTCGGCGCAGGCAAATAAGCGCCTCTTGGAGTTGCATTCAGCTCCACGCACTGCATTCTAAAAAGGAAGGCTGTGTACATGTCAGTCCCAAACTCCCAATCTATCCCTTCCCCCTACCCTTCCACGTACACGCTGCTCTATTTAAAATAGGTAACCAGCAAGGACCTACTGTATAACACAGGAACACTGCTCAGTATTCTGTAATAAGCTAAATGGGAAAAGAATTTGAAAAAGAATAGATACATGTATGTGTATAACTGAATCACTTTGCTGTACACCTGAAACTAACACAACATTGTTAATCAACTAGACTCCAATAGAAAATAAAAATTAAAAAAAGAAGAAGCAGCAGACTGCTCAGAGGAGCATGGCCAGACTGAACTTGGAGCGAGGACTGACGGTGAAATGAGAGGAGTCAGCATCAAGTACCTGAAGGAATGTCACGTGGAACACGATTAAACTTACTCCACATGGCTTAAGGAATGGGACCCGGACAAATGAATGGACCTACCAGCCCAAGCTGACAGCCAGAGCTGTTAAACTGCATTGTGAGACTATGAACTCCCTAATAGCTGAGACTCTCAAGTGTGGCATGGGTGACTATTTGGCAAAGAGATTTTAAAGAAATTCACATTAAACAGGGAGCTGACATGGGCAGGTTCCGAAACCCTTCCAGTGCTTTAAGTTCAGGTATTTTTCTAATCCCCACACGTTTCATTTGATAGAAGCAAATGTCTGTATTCTTTCCCTGTGCTTTGGCAACTCATAGATCTAGAAATTTGAGTGAATTGTGTTTTGAGATCTCTGTTGATAAGGAATTATCTTGCAATATACTTGGAAGAAAAGTTGCTGACATCTTCTACTTTGCATCAGGGAATAAGTATTTGGCCAAAAAGTTCGCTCGGGTTTTTCTGTAAGGTGAACAAAAATTCATCAGTTGAATCAGTTCTCAGTTTGTTCTCTTAAAATTAGAAGGGGTAAATTAGCTGATTGCTAAAGTTTCTTTCATTTAAAATATTTAGTAATTTTGTAAGAACCTTTGAATAAGAGAAATGGAAATATACAACAGAAGAGTAGAACTTGATTTATAATTATTGTATATCGGGTTGCAAAAAAAAAAAAAGTGATAGCTATGGAAGAGAAAGCCCATTCAGTAACAAATTAGCTTGTTAATCTGTTTGAAGAGAACAAATCTTTGTGCTCAGAAACTAAAGAGAAACAAAATCAAATCAACCACACGGGAAAAAAGGAATACAATTTCAGAAAGAAATTATGCCCAAAACAATGTCCACAAAATGAAGAAAACCACTGTAGTGATCCACCTTCATGGTTATTGATTTGTATATTACAGGAGGCTGCTGAGTAACACTTATTGGGCTTAGAAGATCTCATGAAGGCAGTGTGGTTGCCCACAAATACCATCCTAAACCCATCGTGTCATGCTCCCGGAAAGCATTCTGATCGTTCTCATTATTCTCATAGTTGGAGGATAGTCTTGCAAAATAAAAATGGACTAATTATAAATAAATGAATATCTAGAAGGAATTGAAAGTCAGTTTCTCAGATTAACAAGATTCTCTAAACTGCTTTCCATTCCAGAGTTGTGATAATTTAGGCCAGTTTTCCCAATTCTAGAGTGAAGAGCTAGATGCAAACCAGGATGTTTGATTCAAATGGTTGGCCTTGGACGACTGGAAATGAAAATAACTTGCCACACTCTAGAGATTCAACATCGGCCGTAACCATGATGCGCTCCCTTACTGTATTGTCTTGTCTCTTGGGTTTAGTTGGTCCCCAGGAACTCGAGAAAGAGCATATGGATGACTGCCAAAAACATATCATAGCTAGAACGTAAATTAGAAGACAAACATTACTGATGCTGCAACATCATTTTTACAGTCCTACAGAAAGGCAACATTGCATTTCTATAGCACGGGGCATCAGAAGAATTCTCAGGTTCAAACTTTGAATCAGTGTGTGACGATCGATGCTGTAGTCTTCAACTTGCTTCAACAAGACATCATGGGAAGTAAAATGATCCCTGGGCTGTTAGATCAAATCCCAACTTAGCCACTTACTGATTGTGTCATTATTTTAGAAAGTCACTTAACATCTCTGAACTTCATCGTACGATGGGATTCATGATGCGGTTATTGTAGGGATTAAATAAGATCAGGTATGTGAAAAAAGTTAGCTCAGTGTCTGACATTTAGTAGACACCCCATCATGTTCTCTCCCTCTGTTCCCTTCTTCCTTTTTTCTTCTTAAAACCAAGCAGCTCGGGGAAGCTGTAGTGGTAACAGCTCATTCAAACAGAATATAGATTCTGTGCAATCAAGATACTCAGATCATATTGATTTACTGCCTTTCTTCTGACAAATAACAATGATGGAATATGGCACCTCTGTCTGTAAAGGGGTTTGCAGTTTTACAAAGGACTTGGACATTTCCTCCCCTGGTCCTTACAATAGCTCTCTGATGTGGGATTTAGGAAACTCTTCCGATGAAGAATTGAGGCCCAGGAAGGTCAAGTGTCTTGCCCCCAAACAAGCTATTAGAACCAGAAATTGACTTACGTCTTCAGACCCAAATGTCCATTACACCCCAGCAGCCTCTATTTCTAGTTCTTAAAGTTCTCCCTGAGGCCAAACCCTGAGCATCTCTACAAATTAACACCTGGTTTACTTTAGCTGCTGTGTACTCTGCAGGTGCCAAGCCCAGGGATTGCCTTTCTTGATCAATTAATTGTGCTGACAGTACCCTTGTTCTCATGCTCCAGAGCAGGGCCCCGGCAAGTACCATTATATCAGTAGTTGAAGGGATGCTCTGTCCACTCTCTGTGATGTTAATGATTGACTACTTTTGTAGTTATATTTAGGAAGTCCAGTATGAATCAAGGAAACCATTTAAAAAGCCATGGGAGGGATTAATCAAATACAGCTTGTTTGTTATCTTCCCATTACTGAAATCCATAAAGCTGAAATGAAGGATTCTGGGATAAGAGGATCCTTTGTTTGGGATCCTATAAAAGGAAACCTACCAACCTGCCTGTTTCTTTGCTAATACAGAAGAGAGGCTCGAAAGAATTACACAGCATCCAGTAACCCTGAGCTGGCAAACATACCAGCAAATTACTGTCATCTCTACCATCACATAAAAGATGCTCCACGTGTGTGTGTGTGTGCGTGTGCGTGTGCGTGTGTGTGTGTGTGTGTTTAATGCTCCACTGCTCTTTGCAAGGAGCACGCTTTTAAGTACAGTCCAGGTGGTGATGAATGAATATAATATCTCTTTGTCCTTCTCCAAGACAAAGTAATTGTGTCTCATACATGGCAGTCAGGGGTCATTTTTAATATTTAAATAACATCTGAGTGGGAGATTAAAATTTATAAAGAGCAGTGAGATTCCAGGAAAAAGATGGGAAGCCACTTCTACTTTCAAATGCAATAAAACAGATGGGCTCCCAGTCCAGACTTAAACATTAAGATGTTTAATATTCCTTATAATGTTGGAAGCCTACAGAAGGAAATTCTCCCTCTCTCTCTCTCTCTTGCATGCATACACACACACACACACACACACACACACACACATACACACACACACACACACATTTTGCATTGTACACGTACAAGTCATAAAGTTAATTCCAGAGGGCAATATTAGATTTTGTTTTAAAAAACCGAGAATGTCACCTTAGGACCCAGCATCTTGACCAAGTAATTAAATAATGATGGGGAAACACAGTAACAATCCTAAGTGGAGGAAAATAATGATAACTACCATGATAATCATTACCTTGAAATATCCTCAAACACTTTGCAGAAATGATCTAATTATTCCCTTGCGCATCCCTCATGGGAAAGGGGTTATTATTTCCATCTTGAAGACAAATACAACATCTACTCTCAATTTATAAGTGTCATTTCTTCTCCGAAGCTTCATTATTTGTTTTCTTGTTCGTCTCCACAGTATGAGACTTAGACACCCCAAATTAAGTAATTTTGTAGAGTTAGAGGCAGAATAATCTGTGTTTCTATGAATGATTGATTAAAATCTAGTGTTTTCCAAACTGTTTTAATCATACCCCCTATAAAATGATAAAATATTTTCAAATATAGATATTTTGAAGGATCAGATACAAAATAAATATAACTAGAAAGTCTAGTGCTTTTTCTGAGCTTTCCTGGGGTACATGCAGTCCCCCCTTTGGATTGGGAAGCAGGGAGAAAAGGAGGTAGAGAAATCATTAGCATGGTCCTCTTCTTCCTACTCCCCTCAAACAAGGGCTGACAATTGCAGCTCTCACAGTGAATTTCACCTGGAGCTCAAGTGGAGGGTAAAAGGGAAATGGGAAGAAAGGTGAAAGAAGTGAAACTGAGAGTCAAATCCATTTCACCTGCCCTCACTAATCAAGGCCATTTTGAGACTTGCAGGTCCTCCAAGTAGTTGAAACAATAAGATGTTGGCCCAAGTTGTTTTAGGGACTTGGAGTCAGCTGTGTCTAGTTGGAACTGAGCTGGTTAAGACTGGGTGGGACCGCTGACGCTCCAACTGGGCATGCGTGGATGCTAGCTCAGTGACATTTTGAACGTGCTTAGGTACGCCTGAGCAGAACCAAGGTTACCGCACGTTTTTCCAATCGCCTTTCCCCATGCTCCCCACACCCCAGACCACTCTGCTTCTTTATTGGTCATCCCATAAATACCCGGAACCCTCTGCTTTCATAGAGGGAGCTTTGAGGCTTGTTCTCCCGTCTCTTCACTTGGCTGCCTTGGGGAAAAACTCTCAGCGTTTTGGCTTGCTGTGCTTGGGGCAAAACGAACCTGGTTCAGTAACAGAAGGAAAAAAGAAGAAATGGAAGGAAACAAGAAAGGAGTAAGTAATAGAAACACTGAGTGGCTGTTCCTATATGTCAGTGCTATGCCGTAGGATGCTTCCAAAGGGGCTGTACTAATTTGCTAGGGTTGCCATAGCAAAATACCCCAGACTCGCTAACTTAAACAATAGAAATGCGTTTTCTCAGTTCTGGAGGATAAAAGTCCAAGATCATGGTTTTGGCAGGTTCGGCTTCTCCCAAGGCCTCTTTCCTTGACTTGGGGGAAGGAAGGGCCACCTTCTTGCTGTGTCTCTTTCCTCCATGTGCATGTGTCCCTGCTATCTCTCTGTGTCCCAATTCCCCCTTATAAGGACACCAGTCAGATTGGATAAAGGACCACCCTAACAGCCCCGTTTTCATTGAAGCATCTTTTTGAAGGGCCCTATCTCCAAATACAGTCACACTCTTTGACTGGGGGTCAGGCTTCAACATGTGAATTTGGAGGAGATACAATTCAGTCCACAACATGGCTTTTCCTTAAAAGCATCTTCTACTTTCAGGCACGGATGATATTAGAAATATGTAATAACCCTACAGCGTGAGCACTGTAGGAAATGGTTGATTATAAACTGAGGCACACTGAAAGTTTTTAAGAGTTTATTTGAGCAAACATGGATTCACCTCAGGCAGAATCAAACCAGAAGTGGTTGGGGCACTCTGCCGTTAGGAGCTGGGAACAGCCTCTTACAGAGCAGACTCAGAAGTGAAGCAAGGAAGCTGAGTGGCTCTAGCTTAAGCGGTTGCCTTACCTAGGAGAGCCTAGGTGGGCTGTTTGTGCATGTTGGTTCCTCGGTTTCATTTTCTCAGATACAAATGTGTTTATAGGAATTGACTCTGGCTGAGGTTTCGGCTTGCTCACATCCCGTTCCTAAGGCGTCAGAGCCACTCCCGTCTAATGGCCTCCTTGATCAATTACTTTAACATGGTCAACTAGGCTCTTTCACTCTAGTGTGTCACTCACTTTTCCATCAGCTGACCTGAGTCAAGTCCTCTACCTTGTTCGTTTCCAAAGGTGATTCCATCCGTCTGCTGAGGGCTTCTTGCCAGGAGCTTATTGGAGACCTTCCAGAGCCTCAAAGATGAGGCTACTTTCTCTGCAGATCCCCAAAGTTTATGTGCATAATAATTCTGACTGTGCACTCACTGAAGAGCGAACCATTGCCTCTTCTTTCGTCCTGTAAGATGACAAGTTACAAATCCAGACACTCCTCGTATTTTGTGAGAGGCGCTTTTCCCTCAAAGCTCCTCGGCTTTAAGAGGGTTTCCCAGTTATGTGCTGCTCCAGAGGGCCTCACCAAGGAGTGTCTCATGAAGAGTACGCACGTTTGCCCCGTGCTGGCAATCTAAGATTGGGCAGACAGCTGGGAAGTGTGACAGCCTCACCAGCTGCCGGCTGCATTGGTTGGAGGAAGTGGATCCCTGGTGACAAGGTTCGGGGAGGTGGTGTGGTGAAACAAAGTCTCAAGGAGAAGTTCTTTCCAAAATGGCTACAAAACACGTAAATATATACTAGCCACCACTTCAAGAAGAGGTGACATTCAGTAGCTCAATTTTAAAATATGTGAATGGGGATTGTATCACATTGTAAATGAAGTTTCCGTTTTAGAATACTATTAATTTCCTGGCTCCTTTAAGTAGTAAGCTTTGTGAATTTACTTGGCAACATTGTTATAGGTGTGTGTGTTATGTAATTAAGTAGTTACCTATGTGTATTATGTAATTAAGTAGTTACATAAAGTCAGTGGAAATTCATACATGCATGCACGTGCTGGAGATTAGACCAAACACTAAGGACACAAAAATGAACAAACTCCTGCCCTTGACAGGCTCATAGTCAAATGGAAAAGGAAAGTGAACAGGCACAATCTAGAGACTGGTCTCAAATTAAGCATGCATGAGAATCACCTGGAAGCCTTGTTCAAACACCTCCCATCTTACCCCCACTCCCCTAGTTTCTGATGCAGCGGGGCCAGAAATTTGCATTTCTAAAAAATTCCCTTGTGCTCCTGCCGCTGTTCAGGGACCACAGTGATCCAGTGTTAGCAGTGTTGGGGGGGGGGGCTATGGAAGCCCCAAGAAGTTCCCAGAAGGCTGGAGGGCAAGGGGCGGGAGGATGGTGGTCAGGGGAAGTTTCACAAGGGCAGTGATTTTTTTTTTTTTTTTTAAAGGATAAAGAGGGAGGGATTAGGATATGCCAAGCACGTTTAGTTCTAAAGGACAAAAGTAGGAGAAAGTACATTACATACAGTTTTTTAGAAAATGCAAATAATTCCATTTAGCTGGGATGAAGTTTGAGTTTGAAGTAGTTGCAGGAGATGAAGCTGGAGGGCCCTGTTAGAACATGGTCCTATACAGGATCATATGGCCATGAATCCCCAGAGCTAGACTCCAAGCTGGAAGGAAAGAATCCTGGTAGAAGAACTGTCAGTCATCTTTCATTAAAGGAGGCTTTTTCCAAGCCTGGCACACGACTTTCCTGCCTTTGGGGAGAAATCCTTTTCATTTCCATGAAATGACAATACTCACGGGAGGTGACGTGGGAGTAGAAAGTATGTGTTGATTGCATATAACCGGAACTGGTTGGGGCTTAAGGTTTTGCTATTGATCTGTGAACCACAGCAAGGGGGCATGTCAGTACCTTAATAATGATTTGGTTGATTATGATTGACTCTTGGAAAACCCAAAGCTTCACCCACCTCTCAAGGGAGGGCCAACAGGCCTAGGAAGGAGAAAGTGGGAGAGAGGAAAACCCTGATAGCACAGATTTTGATGAAACATTCTTCATTCCTTTCTCTCTAGGGGAAGATGATGACGACGATGAATGTGGGGAGGAGAAGCTGCCCTCCTGCTTCGATTACGTGATGCACTTTCTGACTGTGTTCTGGAAGGTTCTCTTCGCCTTCGTCCCCCCTACAGAATACTGGAACGGCTGGGCGTGTTTCATCGTCTCCATCCTCATGATTGGCATACTGACGGCTTTCATCGGAGACCTGGCTTCCCACTTCGGCTGCACCATCGGCCTGAAGGATTCGGTGACCGCGGTAGTGTTCGTCGCACTTGGAACGTCAGTGCCAGGTAATGAATACATCCCTGTGTGATTCCCCCAGGAGCGGAAGCCCATTTGCTTTCTTGACCCTTCTGTTCCTACAATTTCAAGTGCCGTGCTAACAAACCAGGCCTAGGAAAGACAAAAGCCCAGAGCTGTGCATAAGGTCACCGCCAGAACATCGTCATGGCATTTCTCAAGGTTAGAAAGCTGGTCAGTATCATCATGACAGGATAGCATTCCCAGAGGGCCTGCCTGCACGGAGAGAGCAGATTGATTTGGTGGATAGATTGATAGGTCAGCTTCCCATTACAATTAGAACTTTCAAAAACACAACTACAGAATTATCTTCAAGAACAAAATTTCTGTCTTCTATGTATTTAGTCAAGTTTGGATGAAGCGTGGTATTTGTTGGGTAACTAAGATAAATATTTAAGACCTGATGATTCTCTTGACCCAAACATTAATGAGAGTAAATAGAAAACAGACATGGATCAGAACAGGAAAAAGTTATCCTGAGCAAAATAAGCAGGCCAGGTGGACATCCCTTCATGCATTCCCGCTAAGCTGAATTTTTCTTCCAGCCTGCAACTGTAGCTCGCTATGTGTACTCCCTCTTCTGAGTAAGATCTCGTCCTCCTGAACATAACATTGAGAGCAGTAATTTTCAAACTTTGATGGGCATCAGAATTACCTGGGAGTTTGTTTTTAAAAATGCAAATGCCTGAGACCCACAGCCAACCTATGGAGTCAGAAGGTCTAAAGAAGGGCCCAGAAATGTGTGTTCAGCTCACAGGTGATTCTGATACACATCAGAGCTTATTGTAACTGAAGTTCTGGACCTACTTCCCGTCACTAGCTGACATCTTGACAGATGTGTAGTCTCAACTTAGAGCAACAAGACTTGCATCTCTACCAACAGAAGGTCAATGACAAGGGTTGCAGTGGGCTTGGGAAAAGGCAGGAATTGAGGGGAAATACAGCCCTGCGGATGGTGCCGTTCCTCTCCCACTTTCCCACTTTGCCACAGTCTTAATGAAAATGCTGTGACTTCTACTAACGCTTGCCATAGTTGGCGACCTGGCTTTTGAGTCTGAAAGCAAGCACAGTTTAAACCATGTGTCTCTGGACTGAAATCACTGGCTGTTCTTCTCAGATATTCAATCTCAGTGGCTATGGATAGATTACTTCTCTGAGCCTCGGTTTCTTCATTTATGAAATAGGGAAAACAATATTAACTTGCAGGATCAGGGTAAGGATTGGAGAAAACGCCTATAAAATTATATAGCTAGGAAAGCATCTGGGACATGGAATGCAATAAAAGAGCAGCACTTGTGATTATGGTGTTGAATGGCTAAGGACGATCTGATGAGTATGAATTTGGACGCCTCACCCCTTGAGAAACGAAGGATGGATGAAAGGTCCAGATATATCCTGGTGAGCCGTGGCACATGGTGTATTACAACTGATCGACTGTTTAGGAGTCCTGATCATGCTGAGCCCAGCACGGTTCTGGGGGTCCAGCTGAGTTAATGGAGGAGCTGAGGGATTTCGAGAGTGTTCTCCCTCCCCGCCTTAGTGAGCAGGGCTGTGCAGAGTCTTCTGGTTGACTGCTGATCAACTGGGGTTGATTGATCCCCCCTCAACCCCAGCGGTGTTCCAACAGGTCTATATTTGGTCTTTATTTTTAACTTTTTCCAAAAATGACCAGAAATGTAGCAAGCAAGAGGAAAAACTTACAGTATTCATATTAAGTTGCTTTGTTTAGAGAACAAGTATACAACCACAGGAACTAAGCATCATCGTTAGCCATGGCTCTATCAGAGGTTACTGTAGGAAAATGTCTGGGGGAGCCTTCTTGCCTTAAGGCTTAAATCACTATCAAGCGGTGCCCAAGTTAGTACACACTCTCGACCATGGGTTTAACGCTTGAGGAGAATGTGTGCAAATTATGGTAATGAAGGCAAACTTAGGTCTCACGACACTTATCCAAAATTAGCCTGCCTTTCTGAAAAGTCAGCAGTTGATCCTACTGAATGCATCTCTTGCTTTAAAAGGGATTTTAAAAATGTTTTCCCTACATGAAATCCTTGGGCCTGAAAATGTCTTGGGGTGTTTTTCTCTTTTTCTCAACTTGTCATACCAGTATCTCAAAGCGGGTTCCTTTTTCTATATACCAGTCTGCCAAAATGGCTCTGTATCTCTTGTATTAGTGAACTCTTTTGAACAGTATGGAAGCCGTATGATTAAATTCTTTTCTGTAACATGAAATGTGGATTACAGTGAACCTAGTGCTCGGAGTCATTTGTTCTGCCATTTAAAAACAGCTCAGAACCCAGGTAGGGGTATCAAGAGGTAAGAAAGCCTGTGGGATAATACAGCGAGTCATTAGTTGTCAAAATGGTTTCCCTACACTGCCGTAAATTCTTCCCATCGGGAAACAGATTTCTTTGCTCTGTTAGTGGGAGAATTCCTATAATTTGCTGCAGTATTAACTGTGTAGCATACTCCCCAAACAATATATTCACAGATAATCTCAGATGATCATATCTATATAAACCTCCCCCCGCCAAAAACGGCCAGTTGTTCATTCAGCATCTTGTTCAATATTTCTGACTTTATTCTTCAACCCTGATGCTTCAGAGCATTGCTTTATTTTTTTATTTTTTTACATCTTTATTGCTTTACAATGGTGTGTTAGTTTCTGCTTTATAACAAAGTGAATCAGTTACACATATACATATGTTCCCATATCTCTTCCCTCTTGCGTCTCCCTCCCTCCCACCCTCCCTATCCCACCCCTCTAGGTGGTCACAAAGCACCGAGCTGATCTCCCTGTGCTATGCGGCTGCTTCCCACTAGCTATCTATTTTACGTTTGGTAGTGTATATATGTCCATGCCACTCTCTCACTTTGCCTCTTCAATAAGTGGTGCTGGGAAAACTGGACAGGTACATGTAAAAGTATGAGATTAGAACACTCCCTAACACCTAACACCTAACACAAAAGTAAGCTCAGAATGGATTAAAGACCTAAATGTAAGGCCAGAAACTATCAAACTCTTAGAGGAAAACATAGGTAGAACACTCTATGACATAAATCACAGCAAGATCCTTTTTGACCCACCTCCTAGAGAAATGGCAATAAAAACAAAAATAAACAAATGGGACCTAATGAAACTTCAAAGCTTTTGCACAGCAAAGGAAACCATAAACAAGAGCATTGCTTTATTATATCTCCTGACTTATCGGGGGAAAAAAAGATGCTATTCTCAAGTGACGAAGCCCAGTTGCTATAGGCAGAAGAAAAAAGAGAACTGATTCTCTTCACTTACCCCTACCGTTCATCTGTATTGGTCCTGGGGCCCAGCTCTTTGTCTAGGCTGAAGTCTTGACAGTTTTCCTAAGGCAGAAGGGTTCTGGGCTAGTGTTCGGTAAACTGCTGCCTCCTGGAGGTGAGACTTAGATGCTTAGATTGTGATGGCCTTATGGGCATTGAAAACCTTCCCTATTAGTTCTCCTGCCTCAGGGCGGGATTCAATATCTGTGTATCTCATTAATAGTATTTTTTTTTTTTTTACCATATTCAAAATCTTGGAAAAAAGAGCTTATGACTTTGCAGGTGAGACAGAGCTTCTTCATACCAACTGGTAGTGAAATGTTCATTATAACCTACTGGCAGAAAAGGACTCCTGACCACCCTCAGGTGTGCCTTATAAGACCTTAAAGACCCACAACTGTTAATAGAGGAACAGCCTCTTTGCCTGAATGGCCCTTCTACAGAGCCGCCTGTCTGGAGAAGAGAGGAACAGTCTCTTCCCACCTCTCAATGTTGGAGAGAGCCAGAGCCTGGTCCCCAGGCCTCTTCTTGGTCCATGCTCACCCCCTGGGCCATCATCCCAGTATCCAAGGCTTAAACGCCATCGATATGCCAGTGAGTACCCAACGTAGATCCCCAGCCTCAACTTTTCCCTGCGTTCTAGATTCATATACCAACCGCCTTCCTACATCAATGCTGGATGTGTCATTCACAGCTCAGAATTACCATATCCAAATAGAACTGTTGGCTTCTACTGCCCAGCTGCCTTATCCTTCAACCAAACCTATTCTTCCCATATCTCACCTTTCTCAGGAAAACAGTATTATCTACCCAGGTGTTCCTGATTCCTTTTTCCTCCTCCCCAGTGAATCCATTCATAACTCCTGCAGATCTCTCCTCTACAGTATATCTTGATCAGACCCACTTAGCTGTCTCTACCACAGCCACGCTAGTCTAGGCAGCCGTCCTCTCTCATCTGATCCCTGCAGTGGCCCCCTATCTGTCTCCATGCTTCTGCTAGAGATTGTTTTAAGATGTAACTCAGACCACATTTCTCCTTACAGTTTTCCAAGGCTTCCTCTTTCACTTAGGATAAACTTCAAAAGCATAAATCTGGCTTACAAAGACCGACTGATTTGGCCCCTTCCTGTGTTTCTGTTCTGTTTACCTCCTTGCCCACTGCTCTTCAGCCCCACTGGCCTTTTTCTTGTCCTTCATGCACCAAGTCCATTCCTTCCTCAGGGTTGTGCTAGCTGTCCAAAGTGCTCTTCCCCTTCATGTGCACAAGACTGGCTCTTTGTCTTCAATTGTATCTCATCTTAAATGTCACCTATTCAGAGAGACCTTCCCTAACCACACAATGCAAAGCGGTCACCCAGTTTTCCTGTATTATATCACCCTATTTATAACTTTGTGGATTTGTTGGTTTATTTCTTTTGGAGCGTTATTATTGGCCGGCCCTCCTCACTGAAATGTAAGCTTCATGGGAGCAGAAACCTTGCCCTTTTCCACTGTTATATCCCTGGCCCCCAGAATGATGCCTAGCTAACACATGAGTAATGCAATTATGTTTGTGCATGTGTTTGTGTATGTGTATATTATAAATTAATGGACAATCATTTACACATGAGTATGAATTGGTTTGTCAGATTGCTTTCTTCCTAACACCTTGTAGATTCAGCTAAGAATTAAAGTTAGAATCAAGGGAGATGAACAGCTATTTCTATAGTGTAGCTTATTTTTGACGAGTAGAATATACCCGAGTAGGTTACTGTAGTAAGAAGGGTCAAAACTAAACTTCAGAGCACTTAGAGTCTCAGAGCAGAAACATTTTTTTCTTATTCATAGTTGTGTCTATGGTGGGAACTGAGGAGGAAGATGTGTTTTCTCTCTTCATTCTTTTCTCTCCTATAATCTCTGCTTCCAAGACCCAGAACTCAGTCCAGTACCGTTAAAACTTTAGGTATTCTTGGGGGCTTCCTTGGTGGCGCAGTGGTTGAGAGTCCGCCTGCCGATACAGGGGCCGCGGGTTTGTGCCCCGGTCTGGGAGAATTCCACATGCCGTGGAGCGGCTGGGCCCGTGAGCCATGGCCACTGGGCCTGCGCGTCCAGAGCCCAAAAAACTTGAGGTATTCTCTATGAAGTGCTAAATAGGCATTTTGCAGTAGCCAGTCATAGGTTCATAACCATGTTATTATCACATTGCTTTTCTGGAAAAAAAGGCTCAAAATTCAAGAGAAAAAAAAGTGTAAGAAGGAACACTTGTAGCCCAGCCTTTTCTGTAGCAGGGACCACCTGTAATTGACATTCTTTTAGCCCATAGTCATTTACTTGAGTAAAACTTGTGTGTATTAAGACAAGCTTCTACGTCATATTCCAAATATGGATTTTTTTTCTTTCATCTCTTGCTCCTTTTCAATCAAATCAAATAGAAGTAAGTATTCCTCCTGAATGACAGAGGAAACTCCGAGATGTTGATGAGTTGGGAATAGTTGGACCTAAGTCCTGCCTTGGTCCTTCTCCATACATCTTGGTTGGGCTTGTGCCTGAAGCTCGCCTACCGCCCACTTTATCTTCCCTTTACTGGTTGTTTACTCTTGGGACCAGAACAGTTTAAAGCTTGGGTATCCTAGGCCGTCCCTTAACCATTGGCATTGTCAGACTTCCGTTTGCTTGCAGTGTTTCGAATATGCTTTGAGTTCTGTCAAGTAGGAATTATTTCGCCCTAGATTTTAAGGCATGGAGGAGTAGGAAATAGACGATTTTAGGGGGGTTTCCCTATTTTGTATATGGAATCTCTTTAAAAAATCTTTCTTTAGAGAAATTGTATGTCGTTTTTAAGTTACCACTTCCAGACTCCTATATACAACAGGAAATACATGCTATAAACGGCCATACTAGCTGTTCACTTTGTTCTCTGATTGCAGTGTTGGTGAACTGCACCAAGAGGGTGTAGAAACGAACTTTAGAACTGAATTCAGGAAAGAGAGCTTCTAACCATTATTCGCTGTGTTGCTGGAATTAATTTCTTGACCCAGCCTTGCTTTTCTTGCCTACAAAATAGCCATAATAACCCATGGCAATTTAAAGAGTTGGTGAGATTTAAGTAATACAGATTTCAGAGCACTTTGTAAACTGTAAGTTGGTATAAAATGCAAGAAATAATGATCATTATTTACATGAGATCAACTCTCAAAATGCCAAAAGAGGAATAGAAACCGTCAGAAAATGAGAATGAAAAGTTTTATGACCAGAGAAGGAAATTCTTTTAATTTATTACGTAGCTCCAACTGTGTGCTAGGCATAAATACCATTTGTACATTATACATGATTTATTATCTTGTTTAGGTTATATCATTAAGTTATTTGAAGTGACTTTCCCTCCTCCCAAGGGTTTTTGGTCCCTAGACCCATCTCCTGAAAATGAGATTTTTCTATCTGTTTGGCACTGTGCTAGAAAATATATTTGTTTTTGTAACAACATATTAGCAATTGATTCCTTTTTTTCAGTTTTCAATTTCCTGACTTCTAACACCTCTGAAAACGAAGATAGTCTAGAGTATGCTTAAGTAACATTTACTTACAACTTATGTCCTGCTGCTTCATCTCTAAGTGGATCCTGAAGTGATTTACATGGTTGCCCAGGTTGTATGCTACAATCTCAAGAGCTCAGCATCATCTAAATGATGCCCTGGAGCTGTACGGGGTACCACATCCATGGATGTATATAGTGGTGGCCCTGTGTAAAGGCTACTTAACAGCATATAGGAGAGTGAGCACCAGTACATGAGAAAATTAAGGCTTGTAGAGAAATGATTTGACCATATTTCATCCAAGTTTATATTAGTGGTAAATGGTGGAATCCATATTATCTCTTTCTTATAATCTGTTATTTAACCGCTCTATCATTCTACCTGGGATTTAGTTTCAAAGTAAGCATTTCATATACTCTTTCCCATATAGGTTACAATTTGGGGGAAATCCCTCATTTCCCTTTTTGCCTTAATTTTAGTATTTTCCATTTTTAAAGCATGCAACAATGCAACAATACTCAAGCTCCTTGAGGTCTGACACTATCATTATTCCCTTTGGCATCAAACACCTCATGGAGTCCATGCTTCAAAAAACTTCAGAAATGAATAAAGACCTAATCTTCTACCCATAGATTCTTAGTGTTTCAATTTTTATATGTAGGAAATACTAAGATGACTGGAAACTCTTAAACATGTTCAACTCTGACCTAGCTGGTGAAAAATAGCATGGCAAGATAACCTTCATCAGCACAGCCATGGGCTGCTAAGCGAAACCACACGGGAGGTTAGGTCATTCCAGGTCTAGACCAAAGCTGCCTGTGATATGTGGCTGCCCAGGCACTGGGGTCAGTGGGGCCCAGGAAGGGTGTATTGGGGATGCTCTCTCAGCAGTCATGTTTTGCAAAGACCTAGGGCAGCTTAGGAAATCAAGTTCCAGTGTTCTAGCAGAAGTAGAAGCCCAGGGGGCAGGATCGCTAGAGGTTACCGTCCAAAGCATCTAGCCACATACGCACTCAGCCTGCCCCTGAGATAACCAAAGAGATGGGGTCATAAGGCAACACAGCAGCACCCCACCCAGAACAAAACTCTTCTCAGGGGATATTGTACCCAGTCACTCTGAATTCCCGCAGTCATCTGAGCTACCTTGGAGATGGAATCAGACTGATTGAATCACTTCCTCTCCATACTACTTCAAACAGATGCGGTGTTCTCATTGCTGGACTCACAGGTTAACTGGTTAACAGTCTCAATCTCAGAAAAATTATGCAAAATCTTCTCTACTGCCATGTTAGTGAACATGCACCAACAGAGTATAAAAGAACATGAATTCTAGATTCGGATAGACCTGAGTTCAAACCCACCCTCCCCCACTTACTAGAGGCAAATTGCTTAATTTCTCTCAGCCTTAGTTTCTTAACCTGGATAATGGGCACATGAAAATCCACCTCAGAGTTGAGGACTATATGAGAATGCCTTTATACAGTATCCAGTGCAAGGCCCTACATATAGTGGACCTGGTAAAAAATGTTAGACCTCTTTCCCCTTCTCCTTGAACGTACTGATAGATGGGTTTAGGCTTCCCACGGTATTTTTAGCTCTGCTATATTGCAGCCGTTGAAGAAACAGAAAGTCAAGAACATTCTCAGGCTATTTTTATTATTATCCTATGTTAAGAATTCTGATGAGGTGAACATCCCCAAATGTGTTCCTGTCTCCTGCCGTGCCTCTGACTCTCTGTGAGCTTTAACCCCTGAGCACTGGCATTTCAACTCTGCGCAAGTTGAAGAGGAAGTGTCACTGCTCCCGTGTGTATACATGTTAAACTGGAGGATTAACATTTCACATCATCTTAAATGGGAATGAAAACAGAATTACTTTACTCTGAGCCAAGATTTCCCACTGGCTATGGTGTCAGTTCTCCCAAGAGGACCCTAAAGGGCAGGTATATTTTGTTTTCAAATGCTGTAATACACAGTCAGTTTCTTTGCCACCAGGAAAGGTCAGAACTGCTGCAAACGGGCCCTCTGATCTGTGGCAAAGCCACCCAGGGACACAGCCAGAGGAGCAGCCCTGGGCCACCCCAGTCACTCAAATGTCTTTTCATGGAAACTTATCTTAACCTCACACCAGTGAGGAGCTGTTGGGGGGTGAAACACCCTGTACTTTCTAGCGCACTTTCCCACGAATGGGTGATGTCATTAAAATTGAAGGGATCCTACGTAAGCAAAACTTTACAAGGACAGAGCGAAATGAAGGAAAGCCAGACACCAGATTTCACAACATTTGCTCCATAAATGGCACCAGAAACGCCTATTATCCTCAACTAAAAATAGACTGTATGCAGCAAGCCCAAAAGCATTTAGTAAAAGCCAGCCTGGAAAAGACCCATTTCAAAATTTTATTTGCATCCTTTATTCCTTCTGCAAAACTTAAACTCTACAAAAGAAGAGTTTGTATTCAATCCTGTTAAGTTTTTTTCATTGTCAGTTACAACCCCTCTTTTTCTCAAAGGGCAGCGCTGCATGGGCACCTGGCCTTGAGCACAAGGCTGGGGAGTAGCCAGGGTGATAACAAGGTTGTCATCTAGCAGGAGGTGGTCCGGGGAGCAGGGGTACTCAGCGTGTGTCACGCCTTATCTGAAGCTTTGCAGGTTTAGGATTAGTGTCCCAACCGCATGCCAGCCACCTTCACTGTCTCGTAACAGTCACGGTGTGAAGGAAGGGGAGTTAAAAATATGTCATCCTACTCTTAACTGGGCCTTTTTATAAACTCTAGGTCAGCCAAACCAAGGACACCTGGCAGAAACATCATGCTGTTCAGGGGCGTGCGCGCGCGCGCGTGTGTGTGTGTGTGTGTGTGTGTGTGTGTTTTGTGTTTAGAGACGTGGGATTATGGATGTGCGTCGTAAACAAATGTAAGCTTCCTCTTTTCTCTCTCAAGGTGTATTCCAAAGGGAGCAAGCGTCAAGTGTAGGGAGAGCATGTTAGGTGTTTTCCTTCCTGTGGATTAACAAGTGTGGGTCTTTACTGAGTGACCGATAAACAACGTACAGGTGATGACTTTCCTTTCTCCCTTTGCACATTTGAAAATAAGATAATGAAAATGACAGTTTTCAAGGGCCACTGTTTTTTTCTTTTCTTTTAAATTCAAGCCCCAGCCTGCATTTTTAAGCAACTTTATTGAGACATAATTTATATACCATAAAATTCACCCATTTGAAGTATACAATTCAGTGATTTTTTTTTTTTTTTTTAGTAAATTTACTGTGTTGTGCAACCGTTACAACCTGATCCAGGTTTAGAATGTTTCATAACCCCAGGAAGACCCCTCATGGCCATACATAGGTAATCGCTGTTTCCATCTCCAGCCCCAGATAACCGCTAATATACTTTTTGACTTGACAGATTTGTCTGTTCTCAATATTTAAGAGGACCGATTTTAATGCCAAAATGTCATGGATTCTCTATGTGATAGTAATTATACTTGTTCTACATGATGTTAGGGATTTACCATGGATTCTGTAAGATTTAAACATTTTTATTTCATCACAAAATCCCTACAGACGTTTACGGTCTACGTGTGTGAGACGTTTTTCATCTTCATTGTTTTGTGCATATATGGATTTGCTCACCTTTTAAAACAGTCCCATTACCCTCCCGCCAGCAGTAACCTTGGCTCATATATTAGGGATTGCTGGGAGAAAATATCACGCAGTGGTACTTAGAATGAGCACTGTGAATCTTGGGGTAACACCTCGTTTAATACCAAATAAAAACTTTAAAAGTCCTTTAGTTAGTTTATCATAACACAGTACTAAGGAGGCAAGCTTCAGCTGCTTATTCTCATCCACGGCCCCTGTGTATCACCGTGCTGGCCTTTGGATCAGTACAGATCCATGGAAACCATTAGGAACAGAGACCAAGGCCTATAGAACAGAGGCATGTGCCAGGACCCCGCCCCCCCCAAGAACGATACATTGTTACTAAACTTAAAAAACTGTGGGCTATAAAAAAGCATAATTTAATTTCCCTGTCATGAGTACTGCACGAGCAACAAAACAAATTTAAGGTGCCTTGGTATTTTTAGAAAAGGCAAATGAGATGCTAACTCAATTTACAAGGCGAATCTTACATGCGACTGGAGAAGAATTTTAGTATCTGTTGGGGATGGTGTGTATTCTGGCTCTGAAATCACGGTGCTTGGCATTTATGCACGATGCCAGCTGGAACGCCATTGTTGCCCCTCAGCACACAGACTTTGCATCCTGCCTCTCCGCAGGAAGGAAGCACGAGCTATGCATGACTGTTTATACTCTGCTTTATTCCAGAAAAGGATTTAAATCGATAAAATGCTTTATATGGTTCAGCCACATTTTCTGGCACATGATCCAGAAATGCCAATTCTATTCGTGACCATTTTTGATAACCTCTGTTTAGCTCAGCACCTATAAATCCAGTATTTTGTGTACCAGGAGAAGAGAGCTTATATTGGTTCAGTTATTTACAATCAGGAAATTATGTGGTGTTTTCTCTCCCCTCTCCCCTCCCCTGCCCTCTGGAGCCCAGGGGGATTTTTGACATGGTCCTCCATAAATTTCAAGCTATTATTAGGTTACCTCTGTAAAAAGAAACAAAAAAACAAAAAAAACCCCACATGTGTTGAGATAACAAGCAGGGCTTGCTGTAGTCCCAAACTAAAATGATCCCCACTGGGGTCCACAAATGGGCCCAGGAGAGGACTAATTACACCTTTTCATTCCTGACTTACAGTTGCAAAAGAAAAATAATCATAATTGTGCACAAGGATTGTGAAAATGTCCTGCTCTGAAGGATTCTAGGTATGGACGGTGATGCCTCAGATGGTTGAAATATGGCAAACCAAAGCCCCTAAACTAACCCATTTGTCAAATGAGAGGCCGGCTGTTCAGAGGGCGTCGGCTCTCAGTGTGAGGCTGCATTAGGAGTGGTTCCAGGTACTGCCTGCCCTTTCTTCTGAGCTTCTGGAGTTTCACATTTCGGGAGAAAGGGGGCAAACCACAGACAAGAACCTGACGTCAGTAACTTCTGCTATACCAAGTGTTCTTGTCCTAAGAGTAAGAATTAAACCTGATCTTCTACAACTTCTACACCTGAGCTGAGTCTATGGGGGGATATTAATGACTAGTAATATTCAAAATTAAAAAACTCTTCTGACAGATGATACCGACAGCTAATGAGGAACCCCCAAACTGACTCCCAGAGGCAACGTGGCATCTTTGATCCTCAAATATTTAAGCAGTCTTCCCTCTTCACCAGTCACTAGGCATGGAAATTTTTAAAAATGAAAACAAAGGGAGCAATATGATACAGTGGCAAAGCACAGGCTTCTGAGCCATTCTGCCTTCGTTTTCATTTATTTATTTTACAGATATTTAGTGAGCACACACTAAGTGCTAGGCCCTGTTCTACACGGTGGAGTTAGAGGGAAATAGAAGACAGATACTTAACAAAAATATGATAAAATTCAGATAGCAGTGAGGATGAATATTGTTAAGGAAACAAAACAGGATCGTGGAATCGAGTGTGTGTGGGGATGGTATTTTAATAGGGTGGTATGACTCCTTATAGCACTGATGGTTGGCAAGTCACCTAATCACTGAAGCCTTTGGTGTTCCCTTTGCAGACTTACCCAGACAGTTCTAGTCTTAGGAACTATGAAAAAGTATTGCATTCCTTGGACCCCCCACTTCAAATAATGCCTTTGAGTTGCCTGGTGTTTTCCTTCTCTCTCTGGTAGCTAGTACTCTTGTCACTACCACGCCATCTGTTCTGACCAGATAGGATGTCAGTGCCTTGAGTGTTTCTTCCCAACACGCTTTCTCCTCCCATCTAAATATTCTGGGTGATTGTTACCAACCAGGATTCTTGGCCCCCTTAATCAATAGAAATCGATCAGAGACCAGAAAAGAAATTCAGGCAAGGCTTTATTTGGGCCCCTGCTGCAGCAGCGGGGAGCAAAAGCAAGTAACAGGTTCCCTTGCTTGCCCACTCGCCAAGGGAGGGCAAGTTTGTTCCTTATACGGGGTGAGGCTAGGGGGGTGTCCAGTGGTCGGGCCAGAGGGCTGGCTTAGGTGTTCTGCCCACCCCTTTAGTGGTGTTGTGTGCAGGGGGCAGGCACAGTACCCTGCTTTTGCTCCGGGCTCTTCAGAAGTGGCACTTGAGTTTTCTTGGTCTTTTTGTATCTTTTTGTCCATAATTTGCGTCAACTGCACATGCATGCAGTTATTTTTAATCCCTTCTAGTTTCTTTGTATTTTGTTGCTTGAGGAGACAATTGTCCAGGTGCAAGCACTCCAGTAAAGGGTCCCAGCCTGCCTCATTATAGCTTCAGAATATGCAACAAATGATCCACACCAAGGTATTAATGATTTCATGAGGGCAGGGCCTTTGCACTGAACACAGAACAGTAACTACATTTGCATAGCTTCATTGTTCAAAAAGTACATTTGTGTAATTATCTCTTTGATATCCGCAGCAGCCTTGGGAGTTAGGCAATCTAGATGTGTTAGGTTCAGAGCATGGGGTAATATGTGGTGAGAACAGGATATGATAAAGGATCCTAGAAACGAGACTGCAGCATGAAGACCTGGGCAACAGGCATCACTGAATGTGGGTTCTAGGCTCACCCTCTGCACTCACAGCCCATCCACCCTAGGGAGCTTCAGTTTCCCTACCTGAAAAAATGGGGCTGATTGTACTGTTCCCAGCCACCCCCCACCCCAGAATTGTCAGGAAGAACAAATAGTATAACATCTGTGGAAGTGCTTTAAAAATTGTAAGATGTTGTAAAACTAAGAGCTATTTATCAAAAAACATGTATTAAATACTAAGCTGTGTTGGTACCTGGGAGAGAGACAAGGACAAAACTTGACAGGAGAGCTCAGACTCATCACATATTCACAGCAGCTTAGAGAGAGCCCTACCCCTTATTCTCTGGTCTTTGCATAACAAATGACATCTCTAGTAAGAGCCCAGGTACAAATGATAAAAGACTTGGGCGTGACATCCCTTCCAGACATGCCAAGGGCACAAATCCCTTATCAAGTTTGTAAAAAGTATTTGTCAGGTCCAGTGAATATGCAAAGCAATTTTGTGAGTTGAAGTCAATAAAATCAACTCTTAGTAAATAAAATGTGTTGCTGTAATACAAAATTAAACGAGGACTTTGGCCTCGCTCTACAGTCCTTCATTGCTTGACAGGAGGGGTTGGAAGGAAACCAAGAGAGACATATCTCTTCCCTTCACAGCCGGCCCTGGGAATATTTTATAGTGGGTGAAATTTGTTTTTTAGAGTTTTTGTTCCACTTTATGGCCTGTCCTGGCTACCTTCATGTCTCTGAGCTCTAGGCCAGCACCTAATGGCCAGGAAATATCCTCTTCATCTCTTCCACTCCCCCTCCTCACCCTGTGAAATGTACCTGCTTTGTGTATTGTATGTTGATGCCTTCCTTCCATCTAAGGATTTGACTGCCATATCCATGACTACTGAAAGAACCAGGAAAGGCTAAAAATCAACCCTCCATCCCTTCCCAGACAGACCCCATTATTTAGATGAGACTAAACACATTCTTTGTAAGTATAATAGGAAATATTAATAAGCAAAGAAATACAATCCCAACAATCATTTGCATTCTTTTTTTTTTTGCGGTATGCGGGCCTCTCACTGTTGTGGCCTCTCCCGTTGCGGAGCACAGGCTCCGGACATGCAGGCTCAGCGGCCATGGCTCACGGGCCCAGCCGCTCTGCGGCATGTGGGATCTTCCCAGACCGGGGCACGAACCTGTGTCCCCTGCATCGGCAGGCGGACTCTCAACCACTGCGCCACCAGGGAAGCCCAATCATTTGCATTCTTGTATCTATCTTTCAACTTTTATTTTATGTAGTATATTACCTTTATTTTTCATTTGTCATTTTAGAGTATCCAAACAACCAAAGAATCTGAAATTAGATTTCTGCACACAGGGAAATTATTTTACCTTACATACTGTTCCCCTCTTGAAGGGGCCAGGGGTGTATGTGGTAAGAGTGGGACCAAAGACCATCTTGACTGAGGTTTCTCTATTCCTTTCTCAGTTAAATAACTGTATTGAATGAAGTTGATCTCTCAGTTGTCAGAAGCTTCCTTTCAAGGCCGTGTCCTTTTTTTTCTTTATATCACAAAACGGGGTGCATGTTTGCCAAATTCGGTAAGGACAGTGAGCAAACGGAAGAAAACATAAACCATTCATAACCTTGCCCCCTAGAGATAAACACTGTTAACATTGTAATGAATATTTATACATATGAACTGTATGCACTGAACTTTACATTGTTTTATGTTTTTTCTCATGACAATAGATTGTCATTTAATTTTTTTATTGAATACCTCTTATAAGCATAACTGATATATTTAATTGAAATATTATGTGTTAGGCATGAGAGAAAGTCTCTAAAGCCAGTTTGGACCTTCGTCTCTAGGTCTCCATATGGCCAATGATTAGGACAAACATCTCTTCACAAATATTTGACAGGATGCCATATTGTGTTATGGGTTATAATATCTATTGATTCAATGATTTCACGCTTAAGGCCTTTTTACCCAGTCATTTGTTAAAAATTAACCATGTGCCAGATATTATACCAAGTACTGAACATATGGAGAATAAAAGCAGCCTCTGCTCTAATGAACTTGCACTTCAGTGAGGTAAATGAAGGTGTACCACAAAGTAGGAAATGACATAGCTTAGGATATATGCTGCGGTGGCTCAGAAAAGGTAGCTCTTGTTTCCACTGGGTGTCTGGGAAGGTCTGTGGAGAGCTGGACTTTGACTTAGGCCCTGAAGGATGAGTAGAACTTGGACATGTGAGATTGGGTATGAGAAAGTGAATGAAATGTAAATTATTGAGGCAGAGAGTATGGGATGAAACAGAGCACTAAATGGTTTGGTGTGTTTAGACAGAGAGTTCATGGAAGATTAAGAACACAAATGTGTATAAGTTTGTTTCCATCATTTTTTAGTAATCTTATTTCAGTTTCTTTTAATCTTATCCATTTGTTTTATTCTTCATTGACGTATAACTTATTTACAATATTATATTAATTTCAGGTATACAGCATAGTTACTCAGTATTTTTACAGGTTATATTCTGTTAAAAGTTATTACAAGATAATGGCTGTAATTCCCTGTGCTATATGATATATTTTTTTATTTTATACATAGTAGTTTGTGTCTCTTAATACCATATCCCTAATTTGCCCCTTCCTCTTTTCCTCTCCCCATTGGTAACCACTGGTTTGTTTTCTGTACCTGTGAGTCTGTTTCTATTTTGCATATACATTTATTTGTATTATTTTTTAGAGTCCACACATAGAAATGATGTCATACAGTATTTGTCTTTCTCTAACTTACTTCACTAAGCATAATATCCTCTAGATTCATCCACGTTACTGCACTTGGCAGAATTTCATTCTTTTCTATGGCTAATATCCCATTGTGTGTGTGTGTGTGTATATATATATATATATATACACACACATACATATTATATATATACATATATACATGTGTATATATATATATGTATATATATATACCATTTTCTTAATCCAGTCATCTGTTGATGGGCACTTGGGTTGCTTCTATGTCTTGGCTACTGTAAATAGTGCTGCTATGAACATTGGGGTACATGTATCTTTTTGAATTGATTCTTTTGTTTTCTTCGGATATATACCCAGGAGTAGAATTGATGGATCATGTGGTAGTTCTATTTTTAGTTTTTTAAGGAACCTCCATACTGTTTCCCATAGCAGCTGCATGCATTTACATTCCCACCAACAGTGTATTAGGGTTCCCTTTTCTCCATATCCTCTCCAACTTTTTGTAATTTGTAGACTTTTTAATGGTAGCCATTCTGCTAGGTTTGAGGTGATAGCTCATTGTTGTTTTGATTTGCCTTTCTCTATTAATTAGTGATGTTGAGCATCTTTTCATGTGTCTGTTAGCCTCCTGTGTGTCTTCTTTGGAAAATATGTCTATTCAGTTCTTCTGCCCATTTTTTGATTTTTTTTTTTTTTTTTTTTTTTTTTTTTTTGCGGTACGTGGGCCTCTCACTGCTGTGGCCTTTCCCATTGCGGAGCACAGGCTCCGGACGCGCAGGCCCAGCAGACATGGCTCACGGGCCCAGCCGCTCCACGGCATGTGGGATCTTCCCGGACTGAGGCATGAACCTGTGTCCCCTGCATCGGCAGGCGGACTCTCAACCACTGCGCCACCAGGGAAGCCCTGATTGTTTTTTTTTTATATTGAGTTGTATCAGCAATCTGTATTTTGGATATTGACCCCTTGTCGGTCATATCATTGGCAAATATTTTCTCCAGCTAATTCCATAGGTTGTCTCTTCATGTTGTTGATTGCTTCCTTTGCTGTGCAAAAGGTTTTAAGTTTTGTGTACTTTTGCTTTTATTTCCTTTGCCTTGGGAGACAGATCCAAAAAAAGTTGCTACAATTAATGTCAAAATAGTGTTCTGCCTATGTTTTATTATAGGAGTTTTATGTTTTCAGGTCTTACATTTAGGTCTTTAATCCATTTGAGTTTATTTTTGTACATGGTGTAAGGAAATGTGCTAATCTCATTCTTTTACGTGTAGCTGTCCAGTTAACCCAGCACCACTTGTTGAAGAGACTGTCTTTTTTCCATTGTACATTCTTGCCTCCTTTTTCATAGATTAATTGACCATAGGTGCATGGGTTTATTTCTGGGCTCTCTGTTCCATTGATCTATGTGTATGTTTTGGTGCCAGTACCATGCTGTTTTGATTACTCTAGCTTTGTAATATAGTCTGGGGTCTGGGCACATGATAGCTCCAGCTTTGTTCTTTTTTCTCAAGATTGCTTGGACAGGTCAGGGTCTTTAGTGGATCCATGTGAATTTTAGGATTATTTGTTCTAGTTCTGTGAAAAATGTCATGGGTATTTTGATAGTGATTACATTAAATCTGTAGATTGCTTTGGGTAATTATGGCATTTTAACAATATTAATTCTTCCAATCCAAGAACATGGGAGATCTTTTCATTTCTTTGTATCATCTTCAGTTTCCTTCATCAGTGTTTTATAGTTTTCAGAGCATAGGCCTTTCACCTCTTTGGTGAAGTTTATCCTAGGTATTTTATTCTTTTTGATGCAATTTTAAACAGGATTTTTTTTTTTTTTTACTTTCTCTTTCTGTTAGTTCATTATTAGTATATAGAAAAGCAACAGATTTCTGTATATTAATTTTGAATTCTTCAACTTTGCTGAATTCATTGACTAAATCTAATAGGTTTGGGGTGGAGACTTCAGTGTTTTCTATATAAAGAATCATGTCATCTGCAAATAGTGACAGTTTTACTTCTTTTCTTCCAATTTGGGTGCCTTTTATTCCTTTTTGTCTGATTGCTGTGGCTAGGACTTTTGAATACTGTGTTAAACAGAAGTGATGAGAGTGGGCATCCTTGTCTTGTTCCTTAATTTAGAGGGAAGGCTTTCAGGTTTTCACTGTTGAGTATGATGTTTGGTGTGGGTTTGTCATAAATGGCCCTTATGTTGAGAGATGAGTGTAGACCAACTTTGATGAGAGTTTTTATCATAAATGGATGTTATATTTTGTCAAATGGGCTTTTGGCATCTATTGAGATGATCATGTGATATTTATCCTTCCTTTTGTTAATGTTGCATATCTGCAAATGGTGAACCATCCTTGTTTTACTGGAATAAATCCAACTTGATCATGATGTATGATTCTTTTTATGTATTGTTGGATCCAGCTTGCTAATATTTTGTTGATTTTTTCATCTATATTCATCAAAGATATTGTCCTGTAATTTTCTTTTTTGTAGTGTCTTTGTCTAGTTTTGATATCAGGGTAAGGGTGGGCTCATAGAATGGATTTGAGAGTGTTTTTTCCTCTTCAATTTTTTGGAATAATTTGAGAAGTATTAGTTCTTTTTTATATGTTTGGTAGAATTCCCCAGTGAAGCCATCTGGTCCTGGACTTTTGTTTCCTGGGAGTTTTCTTTATTAAAAATTCAATTTCACTAGTAGTAATCAGTCTGTTCAAATTATGTGTTTCTTCTTGATTCAGTCTTGGCAAGTTGTATATGTCTAGAAATTTGTCCATTTCTTCTAGGTTGTTCAGTTTGTTGGCATATAACTTTTCATAGTATTCTCTTATGATTTTTTGTATCTATGTGGTATCAGTTTTTTAAATTTTTATTGGAGTATAGTTGATTTACAATGTTGTGTTAGTTTCAGGTGTACAGCAAAGTGAATCAGTTATACATATATCCACTCTTTTTTAGATTATTTTCCCATATAGGCCATTACAGAGTATTGAGTAGAATTCCCTGTGCTGTACAATAGGTCTTTATTATCTGTTTTGTATATAGTAATGTATATATGTCAATCCCAATCTCCCAATTTATCTCTCCCCCCCCTTATGTGGTTCAGTTGTTATTTCTCCTCTTTCCTTTCTTGTTTTGTTTACTTGGCTCCTCTTTCTTTTATTCCTGGTGAGCCTTTCTAAAGGTTTATCAATTTTATCATTTCAAAAAACCAGCTCTTGGTTTTATTGATCTTTTCTATTTTTTTATCTCTATTTTATTTTTTCTCTGATATTTATTATTTCCTTCCTCTGCTGACCTTGGGCTTTTATTGTTCTTTTTCTAATTCCTTAAGGTGGTAGCTTAGGTTGAGATTTTTCTTGTTTCTTAAGGAAGGCCTGTATTGCTGTAAACTACCCTCTTGGACCTGCTTTTGCTGCATTCCCATAGATTATGGAATATTGTAATTCCAATTTCCTCTTTGATTTCTTCATTGATCCATTCGTTTTTAGTAGCATGTTGCTTAGTCTCCATGTGTTTGCTAGTTTCCCATTTTTTTTCTTCCTGTTGTTGATTTCTAGTTTCATTCCATTGAGGTAAGGAAAAAAAAAAGCTTGAGATAATTTGTTCTCTTAAACTTCTTGAGATTTGTTTTGTGGCCTAGCACAAATCTTGAGATTTGTTTTGTGGCCTGGAGAAAAATCCATGTGCACTTGAAAAGAATGTGTATTCTACTTTTTGGGATATTGTGTACTGTATATATCTGCTAAGTCCAACTGGTCTGTTGTGTCACTTATGACTGCTTCTGCCTTATTGATTTTTTTTGTCTGCGTGATCTCTCCATTAAGTGGGGTGTTAAAACCCCCAACTATTATTGTATTGTTATCAATGTCTCCCTTTATGTCTGTTAGTATTTGCTTTATATATTTAGGTGTTCCTGTATCTGGTGCATATATGTTAACAAGTATAAGATTCTATTTTTGTATTGATCCTTTTATCATTATATAATGCCTTTCTTTGTTTTGTTATAGCCTTTCTTTTAAAGTCTATTTTGTCTGATAAGAGTATTGCTACCCCCACTTTGTTGTTGTTTCTGTTTGCATGAAATATCTTTTTCCATCCCCTCACTTTCACTCTGTGTGTCTTTAGCGCTAAAGTGAGTCTCTTTTTTATATCTAGTCAGCCACCCTATGTCTTTTGATTGGAGAATTTAGTTCATTGACTTTTAAAGTAATTATTTATAGGTATGTACTTATTACCCTTTTATTACTTGTTTTTTGGTTGCTTTTGTAGTTCTTAGCTGTTCATTTCTTTTTGTTTTCTTGTGGTTGATTTTTTTTATGTTTGTATTCCTTTCTTTTTGGTTTTTGTTATATCTATTGTAGGTTTTTGACTTGTGTTTACCATGTGATTCATATATGTTGACCTGTAATTATATCTACTTGTTTTAAGCTTTTAGTCATTTAAGCCCAAAAACATTCTAAGAGATCTACACTCCCCTCCTCCCATATTTTGTGTTTTTGATGTCATAGTTTACATCTTCATGCTTATCGCTTAACTTTATTTTAGGTATAGTTGCTTTTACAATTTTTTGTCTTTTAATCTAGGTACTGGTTTAGTTAAATGGTTGACCCTCAGCCCTTATTATATATTTGCCTTTCCTAGTGGGATTTTCCCTTTAGAAGAATCTATAGATTCTTCTTTTCTATTTAGAGAAGACCCTTCAGCATTTCTTTTATGGTAGGTTTAGTATTGATGAATTATTCTAATTCTTGCTTGTCTGAGAAGTTCTTTATCTCTCCTTCTATTCTAAATGACAATCTTGCTGGATAGAGTATCCTAGGTTGCAGGTTTTTCCCTTTCAGCACTTTGAATATATCATGCCACTCTCTTCTGGCCTGCAAAGTTTCTGCAGAGAAATCAGCTGATGGCCTTATGGGGAATTCCTTTGTATATGACTCTTTGTTTTTCTCTTGCTGTCTTTAGAATTCTGTCTTTCACTTTTGCCATTTTAATTATGATATGTCTTAGTGTGGAGCTGTTTGGGTTCATCCTGTTTGGGACCCTTTTTGTTTCCTGTATCTGTTTCCTTCTTTAGGTTTGGGAGGTTTTCAGCCATATTTTCCTCAAATACATTTTTGATCACCTTCTCTCTTCTCCCTCAGGAACCCCTATAATGCAAATGTTAGAACACATTATTCCAGATATCTCAAATGGCTTTTATTTTTAAAAATTTGTTTTTCTTTCTGCTGTCCTGATCGTGTGATTTCCATAATTCTATCTTCCAGATCACTTGTGTGTTCTTCTGTATCACTTAGTCTGCTAGGCATACCTTCTGGTGTATTTGTTTCAGCTATTATTCATTTCTGATTGGGTCTCTTTTATGTTTTCTAGTTCCTTGCTAAAATGGTCAATGATTAGATCAATTATTTTCCTTAATTCAGTTAACATTTTTTTCTTTCATCTTTCTCTAGATCTTCTTTTTTCATTTTGAAATAATTGTAGATTCACATTCATTTGAAAGCAATAACACATAGAGATCCCACATACCCTTTACCCAATTTCCCTCAATATAACATCTTGCACAACTATAGTATAATAGCACAACCAGGAAACTGACGGTGATACAATCCATCCACCTTATTCAGATTTCACCATTTTTACATGCACTCACTATGAAATGTTATCATATGTGCAGATTATGTGACCACCACCACAGTCCAGATAGAGACCATTTCCATCACAAGGATGCCCCGAGCTACCCTTTTAGAGCCTTAGCCACTTCCTTCCCTCCCCCATCCCTGACAACTGCCAATCTATTCCCCTTATCCATAATTTTGTATAATTTAAGCTAGGAATCTTTGAGATGGGCTTTTTTTCCACTCTGCATAACTGGTGATTCATCCAGGTTGTTGTGTATACCAATAGTTCCTTCCTTTTTATTACTGAGCAGTATCCCATTGTGTGGATGGGCCACGGTTTGTTTAACCACTCCCGAAGGAAATTTTGGTTGATTCCAGTTTTGGGCTATTATGAATCAAGCTGCTCTGAACAGTTGTGCACAGGTCTCTGCATTAACGTAAGTCTTCATTTCTCTGGAATAAATGGCCAAGAGTGCCACGTGGTATGACTTGGTTAGTTATGTAAAAAACTGACAAACTGTTTCAGGGGGCTACACCATTTTACATTCCCACCAGAAATGTTTGAGTTTCTCCACATTCTCATCATCATTTGGTGTTACCATTATTTTTTTATTTTAGCTGTCCTGGTGGGTATGTAGTGAGCTTTCATTGTGATTTTAATTTCCATTTCTATAATGGCTAATGATGTTGAACATCTTTGCATGCACTGATTTGCCATCTGTACATCCTCTTTGGTGAAATGTCTGTTCATGTCTGTATTTTGCCTGTTTTCTAATTGGATTGTTTATTTTCTTACTGTTGAGTTTTGAAAATTCTTTATATATTCTAGATGTAAGTCCTTTGTCAGATATGTGGTTTGCAAACATATTTTCCCAGTCGACTGCTTGTCTTTTCATCTTCTTACAGGGTCTTTCACAGAGCAAAAGTTTCAATTTTTTTCTTTTTTTATTGAAGTATAGTTGATGTACAATATTATATAAGTTATAGGTGTACAATACAGTGACTCACAATTTTTTTTGTGACTCACAGTTTTTAAAGGTTATATCCATTTGTAGTTATTACAAAATATTGCAAAAGTTTTTAATTTAATGAGGTCCAATTTATCACATTTTCCCTTTATGCATCATGCTTTTTGTGTAAAGTCTAAGAACACTGACCGGACATAGATCTCTAAGAATTTATCCTGTTTTTTCCTAGAAGTTTTAGTTTTCTATCTAAGTCTGTAATCCATTTTGAGTTAATTTTTGTATGAAGTATGAAACTTAGGTTGAGGTTCTATTTTTCCCTATGCCTGTCCACTTGCTCCAGCACCACTTATTGAAAAAGCAATCTCTCCTCCATTGAATTTTTTAACCTTTGTCAAAAATCAGTTGGACATACTCATGTGGGTCTAATTCTGGTTTCTCTAACCTGTTCCATTGATCTATATATCTGTCTCTCCATCGATACCACACTGTTTTCATTACTATAGCTATCTAGTAGGTCTTAACACTGGATAAAATGATTCCTCCTATTTTATCCTTCTTTTTCAAAGGTGTTGTAGCTCAGTTAACATTTTTATTGCCAATGTTTTGAACTCTTTATCTGAAAAATTATTTGTTTTATTATTTTTTCAGAGGTTTTCTCTTGCTCTTTCAATTTTGAGTAGTTCCTCTGCCTTTTCATTTTGCTTAACTTTCTCTGCCTCTAGGAATTCAGGTGAAACAGTTATTCCGGCCTTGAAGTGGCATTCTTATGTGGGAGTGTCCCTATACAGACTAAATGTGCCCAGTGCCTTTGGTGGGAGGGCTGGATCTGATGTAGATGCTCGTCACGTCTTTCCTCAGGGTGTGTTGGCAGCTATCACCTTGGTAGGGGGTAGGGCTGGAGATGGAGGGCTAGAGCTGATGCCAGGTGTGAAGTGGGACTTCCTCTCTGCTTAGTGGCCATCACTGCCTTGTCAGGGTCATGGTCTGATCCCAAGTTGCTGGAGCAGAAACCCTGAGGGCCGGGCTCAAGCTGACTCTGTTCCCTTAAAGAGTCTGTTTTTCCCTCTCCCTGCACCAGGGCCTTTACCCCAGAGGGGTGTGCTGAAGCATGTGGGGCCTGTATGTAGACAGAGGTTCAGTGCACGGCCTGTATAGGCACCTGGTACTCCACTGAGATGCAGCCTTGGGTGTGAATCCCCTTTGTCTCTCAAAGCCAATCACTGAGCCCTGCCTCCGCCACCCCTGCCCTATTGTAGAACCACTCTGCAAGTCCGGCAAGGACCTGCATGGACTCTCAGCAGGCACTGGCAGATTAGTCATGGTAGAGGGGCCTCTCTCAGTGATCTGGGTGGCTCCTGGTGTGCTGCCTGAGTAAGCAACAACACTGGCTACCGCTGCCCACCTGGGCTCCTCCCCAGGATGGGTCACCTCTGTGTCCCATGGTCTAGTCTTTTCCCTGGTCCTGGCTGCCGCAGATCCAGTACTGCACTGTGGTGTGGAGTAAGCAGGGACAGAGCATTTGTTCAGGTCAGGCTGGGAAGTGGACCGAGGCAGTCACTGGCAACCTAGCAGCCACTAGGGTAGACCTCTCTCTGCCCTGCCTTGGGAGCTGGTCAACACATGCATGCTCCTCCTGAGCGGTATCCAGGCTTCTCCAGCCTTTCCATCTGACCCAGTGTTCCTCCAGCCAGGCACGGGGGCCTCTCCTCTGAGTAGGACCCCAGAACTGGGATGCCCGGTCTGTAGCTTGACCTGCTCACTCCACAGGTCCACTCTCGTAATCTCGCTTTTCCTCTGAGTCCCCTTCTAGGGGCCCAGGTCCTGAACTAATCACTTTTCTTCCTTCCTACCTAACTATGTGTGTACCTTTCTTACAGCTTTGGTTGTATAGGAGTTCTTCTACCAGTTTCCAGTTAGTTTTAAGTGAGAATTATTCATGGGGGGATGGGAGTTCCATGTCCTCTTACTCCATCTTGATTTCCCATCTTTCAGATTTTAAATCCTTCAGATTTTAAAATCCTGGGATACGTAAATAAATTGCGCAAAAATGTGTATACAAAGACATGTCAAATATTTACCCACATTTTTTAATGGACTCATACTAGACATAGTTATATAACCTGCTTTTGCTGTTAGCAATGCATCATGAACATTTTTCTTTGCTAGTTAGTGTACCATTATGTCATTATTTTAACAATTACACAGTATTATATGAAGTTGCAATTTATTTTACCACAATTATGGACAATTCAGTTGTTGCTAATTTTTCTCTGACGTAAAAACTGTGCTCTGACCATCCCCATACATACACTTTCACACTTGTAAAATTACTTCTAAATTCCCAGAAGTAGAATTGCTTGACCAGAGATTTTGTGGGTTTTTAAGACTTTTGATGGACATGTCTTTTTGCACCATATAATTCATAGGAATGAATTAATGGGAGAAATGTTACACCAAGTCAAGGAAAGGAGGAACCAGAAATGGGAGAATTGTCAGAACTTTCCAGAACCCCCTCAAGTCTCACCTGCTGCCTCCAGTGCTGGGTTGAAGTTGTATGCACTGGCCTTTTATGTTTATTGAGTTGCCTCCATTTGCCTACTTTTAATAATTTTCATGTTCTCCTGAGCTTATAATACACAAAGCAGCCTCTTCAAAAAGAGAATTTCTGTGGGGAATAAAAAGCTGCGTAGGCACCCACAGGGTGGAAGCACAGGTTGACTGTCTTCAGTGTATTGTCTAGATCCATAGACTTAGAATCACACCGTATAGCCACCAGACAGGGAGTTTCCACTGTGACTCATTAAGGCTACCTGGAGGTGAGAGCAAGGGTTTCTGTTTTCATTTTTCTCCAGATTTTTCTTTCAGATCCTTCTCAGCTGTATTTAGCTCTAGTGAGACTTGGGGGACCTTTCGCTTTACCATGTCTAAAGTAGGACTAGAAAAGAGGAGGGAGAGGATTTGAGAAGATTCAGATGAGAGATGGATGTTCCCCACAATAGAACAAAGCATAGAAGAAAGAACCAGGCTTCAAATGCAAGGAAGGTTAAGAGAGAGAAGGAGGGAGAAGCAAAATGGGGGACAGTTTTTTGTGCAGGGCAGCTCTGGACTGTTTTTGAGGCAAGAAGGGAGTTTCAGTTGTATCTTTCTAATAACAAACCAACATGGCTTAGGAAAGTGACAATTAATGCAGCTCTTTGTTTTGGCCCCAATTCTGCCCTTCCATTTTTCCTTTTGAAAATGTTGCTTGACTACATCTTACTGATTTTTTTTACCCTCGTGGATTTGGTATTATTAAAGCTTCATTATAAGAGTAAGAGAATTATGGCTAAAAATTCAAAATATCAAAAACTTTATTTTTTTAATGTAGATTCATTCAAACCCATTTTTATGGGTTAAAGACAGGGTAAATGTAATTCTGGGAGGAGCCAGGAACATAAGGAGTCAAAACAATTACTTTATCAGTCATGGATCTCTCAAAATGATCAGCTGTTTTAACACCATGTACTTACAATCATAGTTCAATGTGATGAAGTTTCTGTACATTTTCTTTGAACCCTTTATCCATTTTCAAGTTTAAAGTATGGCAGTTATCTAGTCCTTATCCACCCCCCATGGACTTGTGGTTAAGAACGTGCACTCCAGCTAGAGTCACACTCCTTTGGTCTGAATCCTAGCTTCACCTCTTACTGACTGTGTAACTTTGGTCAAATTTCTTATACTCTGGGCTTCACTTGTCTCATCTGTTAAATAGGGATGATAATAGTAGCCACATTAAAGGGCTGTTTGTGGATTAAATGAGAATCTATGTATGTATAGTGCATCACATAGGAAGCCATATAAATGTTAACTATTGTTGTCCTTATCTCCTCTATCATTTCTGGACATCAAAGACAGAACCACATTTTCCCGTAATCCTGCATAAGGCCTATTAACCCTAAATCACCTGGCTGAAGGAAACCATAATAAAAGATTTTAATATCATCATTTCCTTTGTTATCACCAGAACAAAGATTTCTGAAATATAATAAGCGGTAGCATTTGTTGTGCACCTGCTAATTTCCAGACACCACACTAAGCCTTTTTGCATCACTTCTTTTAATTATCTTCACAGCCATACAAATGAGGACTTGTATTTCACCTCTTTTACAGATGAGGTTTCAGAGGCTTAGGGAGGTTTTACTGGGGTCACACGGCCAGTGCATGGCAAATGTGAGCAGAACCAGGTCCTACTTAAGCTTAGGCTCCTTACTACCGTAACTAGATATATTACGCTGGCCAGAGTTATTAGGACTGGCGTTCTTCAGTAACAGTAGTCGTTATCCAGAGTAACACAGACTCAGGTGACCAAACTGGCCACTCACGGTGGCCTCAGCTTACTAAATGTTGGGTTGGCCAAACAGTTCATTCGGTTTTAAGTGAAAATAAAAGACATTTTTCATTTTCACCAAGAATATTATTGAACAGTGTATTCACTAACGGAATGAACTGTTTGGCCAGCCCAATATCTCCATGCTAAGCAGAACCATTACCTCACATGGACCAACTGGGAACTGTAGGACACCATGGTCGTCATCCAGCTGCTGGTTTACCAGAGCAAGGAGACTTCTTTAAAGTCAGTCAGCCTTGTACCCCTTACTTGATCAGGCACACGTTGGAATGTCCACCACTATAATCTGCATCAACATTTTTATTTGGGGAAGTAAACAAGCAGGACTTCAGGGTACCACGCATACATAATCTGATCCACTCCAGAACCGTGTTAATCCAGGTCTCAAGAGACAGCGGGTCAGAACACAGCTTCTTTCCTCTACACCCAGCTAGTTGATTTAAGGTTCTTTTCAGAATCAAGAGTGAGAGGGGCGAACAGATGACTGAGAAATGGAAGAGCCCCATCTCAGATAAACCATCAGAGTTCTTTGGAAAGCTCAAAGTGTTTTTACTAACGTCAAAGAATTAGAATCACGGACTTTAGAAAATTTTAGCAAACACCATGAAGCTAAGAGCTTGAACAAGGAAGGGGAACCTTGGATCCACTCTTGGACATTCATGTACGTTGTTCTGAAAAACAATCCCGTTATGGGACTATATGTTATGGGTATGTTTAAGAGTGGAGTGTTTACTGTTTTTGAGAACATGTATCAAATTAGTTTGGAAGGCAGGTCAAATAGCACTGCTGGTTATCGCTCATTCTCTTCTCTGCCTTGTGTTCCCTGATAAATAAACCCCTATTATTTTTCTATTTTATTTGGAATTAATCTTTCTTTGAACTTGAAATATACCAGGATTTCAGATACATCATAGGAAAATTAAGTCCCAGTGGTAACCCTGCAAAGTGCAAACATTCAAGTTAACATATCAAAATGAAAAATTATTTGATAACAAAATGTTGATTTTTCTTAACTTTTTATTTTATATTGGAGTATAGTTGATTAACAATGTTGTGTTAGTTTCAGGTGTACAGCAAAGTGATTCAGTTATACATATACATGTATCTATTCTTTTTCAAATTATTTTCCCATTTAGGTTATTACACAATATTGAGCAGAGTTCCCTGTGCTATACAGTAGGTCCTTGTTGGTTATCTAGCAGTGTGTATGTGTCAATCCCATACTTCCAATTTATGCCTCCCCCCACCACCTTTCCCCTTTGGTAACCGTAAGTTTGTTTTCTGTCCATCTGTTTCTGTTTTTCAAATAAGTTCGTTTGTATCATTTTTTTAAGATTCTAAATAGAAGCGATATCATATGATATTTGTCTTTCTCCATCTGACTTACTTCACTTAGTGTGATAATCTCTAGGTCCATCCATGTTGCTGCAAATGGCATTATTTCATTATTTTTATGGCTGAGTAATATTCCATTGTGTATATGTACCACATCTTCTTTATCCATTCCTCTGTTGATGGACACTTAGTTTGCTTCCATGTCTTGGCTATTGTAAACCATGATGCAATGAACATTGGGATGCATGTATCCTTTCAAACCATGGTTTTCTCTGGATATATGCCCATGAGTGGGATTGCTGGATCATAGGGTAGTTTTATTTTTAGTTTTTTAAGGAACCTCCCATACTGTTCTCCATAGTAGTTGTACCAATTTACATTCCCACCAACAGTGTAGGAGGGTTCCCTTTTCTCTGCACCCTCTCCAGCATTTATTATTTGTAGACTTTTTGATGATGACCATTCTGACTGGTGTGAGGTGATATCTCATTGTAGTTTTGATTTGCATTTCTCTAATAATTAGTGATGTTGAGCATCTTTACATGTGCCTCTTGGCTATCTGTATGTTTTCCTTGGAGAAATGTCTATTTAGGTCTTCTGCCCATTTTTTGATTGGGTTGTTTGTTTTTTTAATATTGAGCTGCATGAGCTGTTTATATATTTTGGAGATTAATCCCTTATTAATTAGTCGGTTGCATCATTTGCAAATATTTTCTCCCATTCTGTGGGTTGTCTTTTCATTTTGTTTATGATTTCCATTGCTGTGCAAAAGCTTCTGATATAATTAGGTCCCATTTGTTTATTTTTATTTTTATTTCTATTACCCTAGGAGACAGTCGAAAAAGATATTGCTGTGATTTATGTCAGAGTGTTCTGCCTATGTTTTCCTCTAGGAGTTTTATAGTATCAGGTCTTACATTTAGGTCTTTAATCCATTTTGAGTCTATTTTTGTATATGGTGTTAAAGAATGTTCTAATTTCATTCTGTTACATGTAGCTGTCCAGTTTTCCAAGCACCATTTATTGATGAGACTATCTTTCTCCATTGTATAGTCTTACCTCCTTTGACATAGATTAATTGACCATAGGTGTGTGGGTTTCTCTCTGGGCTTTCTATCCTGTTCCATTGATCTATATTTCTGTTTTTGTGCTAGTACTGTACTCTTTTGATGACTGTAGATTCGTAATATAGTCTGAAATCAGGGAGCCTGATTCCTCCAGCTTCGTTTTTCTTTCTCAAGATTGCTTTGCCTATTCGGGATTTTTTGTGTCTCAATACAAATTGTAGGATTTTTTGCTCTAGTCCTGTGAAAAATGCCATTGGTAATTTAATAGGGATTGCATTGAATCTGCAGATTGCCTTGGGTAATACAGTCATTTTCACAATATTGATTCCTCCATCCAAGAACACACTAGATCTTTCCATGTGTTTGTGTCCTCTTTGATTTCTTTCATCAGCATCTTACAGTTTTCAGAGTACTGGTCTTTTGCATCCTTAGGTAGGTTAATTCCTAGGTATTTTATTCTTTTTGATGTGATGGTAAATGGAATTGTTTAACTTCCCCTTCTGATGTTTTGTTGTTAGTGTATAGAAATGCAACAGATCCTGTGTATTAATTTTGTATCCTGCAACTTTACCAATTCATTGATGAGCTCTAGTAGTTTTCTGGTGGCATCTTTAAGATTTTCTATGTATAGTATTGTGTCATCTGCCAACAGTGACAGTTTTACTTCTTTTTTTCCGATTTGGATTCATTTTTCTTCTCTGATTGCCATGGCTAGGACATCCAAAACTAAGTTGAAAAAAGAGGCAAGAGTGGACATCCTTGTCTTGTTCCTGATCTTAGAGGAAATGCTCTCAGCTTTTCACCATTGAGAATGATGTTAGCCGTAGGTTTGTCATATATGGCCTTTATTATGTTGAGGTAGGTTCCCTCTATGCCCACTTTCTGGAGAGTTTTTATAATAAATCGGTGTTGAATTTTGTCAAAAGCTTTTTCTGCATCTATTGAGATGACCATATGGTTTTTATTCTTGTTGATGTGGTATATCACACTGATTAATTTGTGGATATTGAAAAATCCTTGCATCCCCAGGATAAAGCCCACATGATCATGGTATATGATCCTTTTAATGTATTTTTGGATTCAGTTTGCTAGTATTTTGTTTAGGATTTTTGCATCTATGTTCCTCAGTGTTATTGATCCTGTAGTTTTCTTTTTGTGTGACATTTTTGTCTGGTTTTGGTATCAGGGTGATGGTGGTATTATAGAATGAATTTGGGAGTGTTCCTCCCTCTGCTATATTTTGGAAGAGTTTCAGAAGGATATGTGTTAACTCTTCTCTAAATGTTTGATAAAATTTGCCTGTGAAGCCATCTGGTCCTGGACTTTTGTTTGTTGGGAGTTTTTAAATCACAGTTTCAATTTCAGTACATGTGATCTGTTCATATTTTCTGTTTCTTCCAGGTTCAGTCTTGGGAGACTGTACCTTTCTAAGAATTTGTCCGTTTCTTCTAGGTTGTCCATTTTATTGGCATATAGTTTGCTTGTAGTAGTGTCTTATGATCCTTTGTATTTCTGTGGCTTCCATTGTAACTTCTTCATTTTCATATCTAATTTTATTGATTTGAGCCCTCTCCCTCTTTTTTTTGATGGGTCTGGCTAAAGGTTTATCAATTTTGTTAATCTCAAAGAACCAGCTTTTAGTTTCATTTATCTTTTCTATTGTTTCCTTCATCTATATTTCATTTATTTCTGATCTTTATGATTTCTTTCCTTCTACTAACTTTCTTTCCTTCTACAAACAAAACTTTGGGTTTTGTTTCTCTAATTTCTTTAGGTATAAGGTTAGGTTGTTTGAGGTTTTTCTTGTTTCCTGAGGTAAGATTGTATTGCTATAAACTTCCCTCTTAGAACTGCTTTTGCTGCGTCCCTTAGGCTTGAGATTGTTGTGCTTCCCTTTTCATTTGTCTCTAGGTATTTTATTTCCTCTTTGATTTTTTTTTTTTTTTAGTGATCCATTGGTTGTTTAGTAGTGTATTGTTTAGTCTCCATGTGTTTGTGTTTTTTACAGGTTTTTTTTTCTTGTAGTTGATTTCTAACCTCAAAGTGTTGTGGTCAGAAAAGATGCTTGATATCATTTCAATTTTCTTAAATTTACTGAAGCTTGCTTTTTGGCCCAGCATGTGATCAGTCCCGGAGAATGTTCCATGTCCACTTGAGAAGAATGTGTGTTCTGGTGCTTTTGGATGGAATGCTGTATAAATATTAAATTCATCTGGTCTAATGTGTTGTTTAAGTCCTGTGTTTCCTTATTTATTTTCATTTTGGATGATCTGTCTGTTGGTGAAAGTGGGGTGTTAAAGTCCCCTACTATTATTGTGTTACTGTCAATTTCCCCTTTTACGGCTGCTAGCATTTGCCTTATGTACTGAGGTGCTCCTATATTGGGTGCGTGTATATTTACAATTGTTATATCTTCTTCTTGGATTGATCCCTTGATCATTATGGGGTGTCCTTCCTTGTCTCTTGTAACATTCTTTATTTTAAAGTCTATTTTGTCTGATATGAGTATTGCTACTCCAGCTTTCTTTTGGTTTCCATTTGCATGGAATAGCTTTTTCCATTCCCTTGTTTTCAGTCTGTATGTGTCTCTAGATCTGAAGTGGGTCTGTTGTAGACAGCCTGTATACAGGTCTTGTTTTTGTATCCATTCAGCAAGTCTATGTCTTTGGGTTGGAGCATTTAATCCATTTTAGGTAATTATCAATATGTATGCTCTTATTGCCATTTTCTTAATTGTTTTTGGTTCGTTTTGTAGGCCTTTTTTCTTCCCTCCTCTTTTGTTCTCTTGTGATTTGATGACTTAGTGTTGTGTTTGGATTCCTTTTTCTCTTTTGTGTGTATATCTATTGTAGATTTTTGGCTTGGTTACCATGAGGTTTTGATATAGCAATCCGTATATAAACAAGATTGTTTTAATTTCCAGTGCGTTTCCAATATCCTGCAGTTTTGCTCTCCTCTTCTCATGATTGCTGGTTTTGATATCATATTTGTGTATGGGTAATTTCCTACTTTTACTATATGTTTGCCTTTACAGGTGAGCTTTTCCATTCATAATTGTTTCTAGTTGTGACCTTTTCTTTTCCACCTAGAGAAATTCCTTTAGCATTTGTTGTAGAGCTGGTTTGGTGGTGCTGAATTCTCTCAGCTTTTGCTTGTCTGTAAAGCTTTTGATTTCTCCGTTGAATCTGAATGAGAGCGGTGTTGGATAGTCTTCTTGGTTACGGGTCCTTCCCTTTCATCATTTTAAATATATTGTGCCACTCCCTTCTGGCCTACAGAGTTTCTGCTGAGAAATCAGTTGATAACCTTATGGGAGTTCCCTTGTATGTTATTTGTTGCTTTCCCCTTGTTGCCTTTAATATTTTTTCTTTATCTTTAATTTTTGTCAATTTGAGTACTCTGTGTCTCGGTGTGTTCCTCCTTGGGTTTATCCTATATGGGACTCTCTCTCTGTGCTTCCTGGACTTGGGTGATTTGTTCCTTTCCCAGGTTAGGGAAGTTTTCAGCTGTTATCTCTTCAAGTATTTTCTCAGGTTGTTTCTCTCTCTCTTCTCCTTCTGGGACCCCTTTAATGTGAATGTTGGTGTGTGCAATGTTGTCCCCTAGACTGTCCTCATTTCTTTTCATTCTTTATTCTGTTCCATGGCAGTGATTTTCACCATTCTGTCTTCCAGGTCACTTATCTGTTGTTCTGCCTCACTTATTCTGCTCTTGATTCCTTCTAGTGTATTTTTCATTGCAGTTATTGTATTGTTCCTCTCTGTTAGTTCTTCTAGGACTTTGTTAAACATTTCTTGTATCTTCTTGCTCCATCCCTCCATTCTTTTTCCAAGATCTTGGATCACTATCATTACTCTAAATTATTATTATTATTATTTTTTGTGGTACGTGGGCCTCTCACTGTTGTGGCCTCTCCCGTTGCAGAGCACAGGCTCTGGATTCATGGGCTTAGTGGCCATGGCTCACGGGCCCAGCCACTCTGGCATGTGGGATCTTTCCGGACTGGGGCACAAACCCATGTCCCCTGCATCGGCAGGCAGACTCTCAACTGCTGCACCACCTGGGAAGCCCTGAATTCTTTTTTTGGGTAGATTACCTATTGCCCCTTCACGTAGTTGTTCTTCTGGGGTTTTATCTTGTTTCTTCATCTGAGACGTTTCCTCTCCTGTCTCATTTTTTCTCACATTCTGTGATTGCAGTTTCTGTTCCACAGGCTGCAGGATTGTAGTTCTTCTTGTTCCTGCTGTCTGGCCCCTGGTGGATGAGGTTGTCTCAGAGGCTTGTGCAAGTTTCCTGGTGGGAGAGACTGGTTCCTGCCCACTGGTGGGTGGAACTGGGTATGTTCCTCTGGTGGCCAGGGCCGTGTCAAGTGGGCAGCTATATGCTCAGGAAGACTTTAAGCAGCCTGTGTGCTGATGGGTGGGGCTGTGTTTCCTGCCCTGTTGGATGTCTGGACTGAGGAGTCCCAGCACTGGAGCCTAGAGCCTGTTGGGTGGGGCCAGGTCTTGGTGAGAAAATGGTGGCCTCCCCAAGGGCTCACACCAGTGAGTACTCTCCAGAACTACCACTGCCAGTGTCTTTGTCCCTACAGTGAGCCACAGGTACCCCTGCCTTCACAGGAGACCCTCCACCACCAGCAGGTAGGTCTGGCCCAGGCCCTTATGAGGCCACTGCTTTTTTCACTGGGTCCTGGTGTGCACAAGACCTTGTGTGTGTGTGTGTGTGCCCTCCAAGAGTGGAGTTTCTGTTTGCCCCAGTCCTGTGGAATTCCTGTGATGAAACCCCGCTGGCCTTCAAAGCCAGATTCTCTGGGGGCTCCATCTCCTGTTGCCAGACCCCCAGGCTGGGAGCCTGACATGGGGCTCCGAACTTTCACTCTTGTGAGGACTTCTGTGACAATTATTTTCCAGTTTGTGGGTTGCCCACCCAGTGGGAATTGAGCCCCTCCTACTGGCTCATTGTGGCTTCTCTGGCTTTGGATTTAGGATAACTTTTTTGTTAAGTTCCAGTGTCTTTTTTGTTGATGGTTTTTCAGCAGTTAGTTGTGATTTTGGTGTTTTCATAATTAGAGGTGAGCTCACGTCCTTCTACTCTGCTATCTTGTCTCCACCCTGTTGTTCCCAAAATCCTGATTTTGTTGACCTACATGTCAATGCATGGAATAGCTCTATCTCAGCTAATCCAGGGAAGGTGCCATTGTCCTTACACAGAGGGTGAAGCAAGGGCTCTGAGTAGTTGGTTAGTGGACCTCAGTCTGCTTGGGGAGCTTTAAAAGATGCCAGTGCTCAGACCGCATTCCAGACCAAGGAAGCAGAAACTCATTGTGGACCTCACACTTTGGTATTTTTCAAAAGTTACCCTGGTGATAAAAATGAGTAGAAACAGGTGTTCTGACCTGCCAACATGAGTCCTCTTGAGCTTTTCACTTACCTCTTTTCTTCTCTTCTAAAAATAGGTGTCATTGTCTCCATTTCTTTTTCAGGGACAGTTTTTATGGGCAGAAATTTTAAGTGTTTTTCCCTTTTTCAGTTTTTACAACTCCTCTCCTAACTGGTCATTATTCAGTCAAACATCAGTAATTCCCTGATCTCTTAAACTTCACTTGGATGCCAAACAAGGTTTCTTTTTGTTTGAGCCAGTGAAGTGAGTATGTGTATGTAAGTAAGAAAGTGTGGGTTTCATATTTACTGGGGTAAATAAATATCACAACCGAAAGCAAAAACTTGTTTAAGGTTCTTAGTGACAGAGGAATTAGTACATAAATAAAATTTCCATTTGAATTCTCAAAGAGGGAAACAAAAAGTGCATAGAAGAGAGGAAAGAATAGAGAGGAATAGATACGTTGTTTAAGCAAAGAGGTCTGCCTTTCAGTCACTAGTAAAATTAGGGCCATAAACCAGATCTCTAATGTCTTTTTATGACTTAGGTTATATGGAATTTTCAAAATAAAAATCTCTTGGATTTTAAGAATAATTGTATGTTCTACCACATTTTTATTTTATTTTTTTTGCGGTACGCGGGCCTCTCACTGTTGTGGCCTCTCCTGTTGCGGAGCACAGGCTCTGGATGCGCAGGCCCAGCGGCCATGGCTCATGGCACCAGGGAAGCCCTGTTCTACCACATTGTTAAATACCTAGGACTATAAAGTTAATGTCTTTAAAGGGTGTTATAACTCCCCAGAAGTTTAGAATCATTACAGTAACTCACAATTCCAGACCACTTATGGATTCTCTTGGGATCTGGCTCTGTTGTATTATAAAAATAATTACTAGGGCTTCCCTGGTGGTGCAGTGGTTGAGAGTCTGCCTGCCAATGCAGGGGATACAGGTTCGTGCCCTGGTCTGGGAGGATCCCACATGCCGCGGAGCAGCTAGACCCGTGAGCCATGGCCGCTGGGCCTGCGCGTCCAGAGCCTGTGCTCCGCAACGGGAGAGGCCACGACAGTGGGAGGCCCGCGTACCGCAAAAAAAAAAAATTACTAATATTGAGCACTCATAATTGCCAGGCCCTATTCTGAGCACTGTTCATGTTAACTCATTTCCCTCAAAACCATATTAAAGTAGGTAAGCTTCTTACCTGGCAAGTGAAAGAGCCAGAATCCAACTAATTTAAGTAAATTTCACTCTTTCCTTGGCCTTTTATAGTTGCCATGCTGGAATGGGGTTTTTTTTTTCCAAAAAAAATTAAGAGTATAGCACAACTTGAGAGTGGGGGACTTCATGGTCAAGCAGTCCCAGCCCCTCCACCAAGCTGTTTTATGAGCAAATAACCACTCTATCAGAGGGCATCACTGCCTCTAAGAGGAATCAGCTGCTCCTTACTTCGCAATTAGCTGCTTCCCTGAAACTCAAACATCTCTTCCTGCCAGCAAGACCCCCCCAAACTGTGGGCGCTGGGAGTAGTAGCTTCCATTTCCATGCCTGAGAGCTGTGGTTCTTGAACCTTGGTGGAAAATCTAGGCATCTCAGGCACTTATTAAAATGTGTATTCCTGTATCTTTTTCTCAGATTCTGATTAAGTGGGTGAAGGGTGGAGCCCCAAATTTTCATTGTTTTTTTAACTAGGCTGTCCCAGTATTTCCAGTGCCAGTGATATGCACACTTGATTGACATGATACACAGTATCTGAAAGTCCTCACTGCCACCAGTTATTGCATGGCTACACTCATAGAAATGGTCATGTGATTTGAAGTAAGTAACCTTGCCAACATTTCTTACCTATTTTTAAGAGGTCAAATGACCCTGCGCTGTGTGGTTCAACTCCATAAATATTGCCACAGTTTCATCACTGGCAAGATCTTCAGGTCTAGAGATCACTTTGACTATTTCATCTAGGTCATTTATTCTTTAAAATGAGATATCGTCATCGATTAGTCAATTTGAAGCAAGGTGGGTGGTCATGTACAAACGCCTGCAAAAAAGAAAAAATCCCACCAAAATCATATATATGAATTTAGTCTCTTGATGTATTCTGTGTACCACCCAAACAGTAGACTTAGGAAACCAGAACCGCCCCCCCCACCCCAGAGAGTGTCTTGCCCAAGAACACACTGACAGAAGAGCCCAGAGGGTCCCCTTGATGAGACTTCTCCCACGAACGCAGCAGGAAGCTCTGAACCACCTGGTCTGTCCCCTGCATCATCAGTAATTCACAGGTGATGGGAGGCGGCAACCATGCCTCCGTAGCAGGCTGGGCTCCAGTCAAAATCTGCTCCTGAGCGCGAAGCACTTGAGAGTTGCACAGCTGGCCCCCAGCACATGCAGAGTCAAGACGAAGATAAACCACGTGGGATGGTACTCTGGGTAATACGTAAACCCTTCCTGTGACCTGCAGGGCTGTAAGAACTATCCTTTTTACAGAGGAGATGTTTGTTTGAGGCTTAGTCTGTATGTAGCGATAAAGTTTAAGTTCAGTTAGAAAATCATTTCTGGAGGAAAGGGGAGTGTGTTGATATCTAATCAATATTCCTGCATATTGACTAGATGACTTAGCCGCCAAGGTTAGATGCAGAGAACAATTATGTCCTGACTCTGTAACATAGGGCTTAATTCCAGCCACACTGCCTCCCAAACAAATCTTCCCTGTTAGTGGGTACCAAGGGGGCAGGACCAAAAGTCTAAAACTCTACGACTAATTTAAAATGTATCAGAATTCAGGGGGCGTGGGTTTGATCCCTGGCCAGGGAACTAAGGTCCTGCATGCCTTACAATGTGGCTAAAAAAAAAAAGAGTATAATTTTAGCGCTTGCATTTCCGTCAAGAAGTTTACAGGGGCTGAGCAAAGGGCTCAGAATAGTGACCAATCCATGTGTCCACCCCATCGATATTTGCCAAGATTATTCCTATTGTGAATCTTATTACATAATAAAAGACATTGCAAAGAAATTATAATATGGCTGAGCAATGAACAGAACTGAAGTTTGAGAATGAAGATGTTTATAAGGAAGGAAAAATATAAAAATAAAATTCATTAGAATTCAAGGTGGGAGTTAGTTAGAAGCAAAAATTACTATTAGAATACTAACCTGAAGTATATACGTAGGTACAGCTATACACACACATGTAAATGATTATCAACATAACTTAGTTGGTACCAATCACAGTGGCAATCGGATTCGTACATGTTTGTATTTAACGGGCCAAGTTCTGAATATGCTCACGCCATGTCAATAGTCCTTGTTGGGACTTCACTCTGGGGAATGGCATTTGAGTGGCTTTTGCCTTGTTCAGCCATAGCAGGTTGCGGGCTTGGCATTCAGGGTCAGGCCTGGCAGGGCCTCGCCTGCAGTCTGTGGTCTGCTGCTCTGTGCACTAAGCAGCGGTGAGAGAAGGTAGTTTGGGGAGATTCTGTCACACTTCATTTGGAAGTCAGAGTTGTCTCTGTTGCAGTGAAGGCTGATGGTTTGGATTTACTTGTGTTCCTACAATTTTTTTTACCCATCTTTTGAATTGAAAAGCAAAGGTCTAATGTGCAACCCAGGTAAAAAAAAAAAAACCTCCCTGATTCAGACGCCCAAACATGTTTCATTTATGTGAGGAGCTGATCGCTTTGGCAACTAATTTTCAGAGAATCCAAAGAAAGGCATTTGTAAACAGGAACCTATTATTACAAGAATTCTCATGCGCTATTCACATTAATAGGCTATTGAGAAATGGCTTAAGGGAGAAGAAGTCCCTGCAGACCCAGGAGGGCCCAGTACATCTTTGAATTTGTGCCTCACTCCCTTCTGGGGCGGCAGCAGAGATGCCATCCAGAAAGTCCAGGGTTTCCGAGTGGAGATGGGGCACCCAGGAAGTCTAGTGTGCCACGTACTGCGTGCCGGGGGAGGTATGCATGCGTAAGCTGTGGAACATGCCAGGTCCCCGCCCCTGCAGCATGGGGGGGAAGGCACTAGCCTCCGCCAGCAGCCACGCCAGCGCAGAATAACATCTCAGGTGATCCTGAGCAGCAGCTGAGCCGTAAGTGGCTTTCTCCTGCTTTAGACTCTGTTCCTTTACTTTCCTTGCTGAGCTGTCTGTCTGTCCTCGAAAAGTCAAAGCAAAATGACTTCATTGTTTTTGAGGCTGCTGCTATGTCAGGTCCTAACAACTCTTAATAATGAACAGCAAGAGACCGTGACGATGGTCTCACTGGGCTTTCACTCACCGGCCTCTGTTGTGATGGTCCTGACAGGGCTGCGGTGCGTGATCACGCATGCAAAAAGGCAGCACCCGTCCAGCAGGACGGGTTAGCAAGCTGCCTATACCTGCTTCAGTCTTTGCTCTCACGGATACAGGAAGGAGCTGTTTCAAGGTTTCTGAGTGGAAGGAACAGGGCAACCTGAAATGGACAGAGGCAAGGAAACCTTTAGCCTTCCTAGGAGGGGCAGTGAGGTCTAGGGTGAGAATGGGCTCTGAAATCAAACAGATTTGGTCTCAGAATCCTTGCTTTGTTGACGGACACCCTGTCCAGGAGGCAGACTGTCACAACATCGCTGTTTCCCACATTGTAAAAGTGGAAATAGTAACATCTACTCTATAAGGTTGATAAGAGGATTGAATGAAAATATCCGTGTAACGTGTAGCACAGAGTAAGCAGTCCGCCTCTTTATAAAACAGTAACTAAAATCTGCTTTCCGTCACAGACAGGTCAGGATCAGGGAGATGGGCCCTCAAGGTTAACCAGTTCCCTTTCAGAAAGAATGTGACAGCACAGATCCAGTAGCTTCTCAGCACCCATGGTAAAAGCATAAGAATCTACGGGCTGATAGAAACGTACGTGCTTTACGTATCATCCTCATTGGAAGTGGCAACGAATAGCAACAGAGGGGAGAGAGTAATCCAGATAGCACACAACTACACGCATGCTCAGAGCATAGTGCCTTGTGGTAACAGCGTACCTGCCATTGCTGGCTTCGCAAACGTGAGTGCAACTTGACAGTTACTAATATCTACTCTAAACCGACTGTGCAACATATTTTGCAGAGGTAACTGAAAGGACTTTGATACCAGTAACTAGGTGAGCATAGAGAAAGGAAGTTGAATATCTTACAAGTCCTGTTCACATTCTTAATAAAGGGAGCTATTTCAGATCCAGCGTCAACTTGTAATAGATGGATCTAGGCAGCTCCATTCACATTGTCTTCCCAAAGCACCAAAAGGAGCTACTCTTGCTTTGTACAAAGAAACGTTAGCATTTTACATATGATAGCTCAATTTAACAAAAGCACTCTGAAGTGGGCATGACTATCCTCATTTCACAGATTAGGAAATTGAGTCTCAGAAAAATGAAGTCACCTGCCTGGGGTCACACATTCCGCTGTGCAGGCAGAATTCCACACCCTCTGAGTCGGGTTTGCACTAAGCCCCGGTGCTCTACTCACCAAGTGTAAGTCAGTCTTGTCCTACTCCCTGTAGAGAAAGGAAATGTATGATTTTCCCAGCTTCAGAGAAAAGATGCATACAGGATTACTGGCGAACAAAGAGCTTTGAGGATGGCCATTAACGTGCCAGGCCAGGGAAGGGTGAGATGGAACGATGAACAGCATTTGCATGAAGGCAGGAGGCGTGAGCTCAAGCCTTAACATGGCTGCTTCCTTGCTGGGTGGTGCTGCACCTCTCAGAGCCCAGTATCCTCACCTATAAAGTTCCCTCTCCTCATAGAACTGTTGTCACCATCAACACAATAACATAGGTGAATCTGCTTTCCTGTTTGTAAGGCTCTAGGCAAATGTCAGTTGTTATCATGGGTCAGTTAGTTTCACTTCCACCACTGACTTGCTCTCGAATCTTTGGAAATATTTCCTGAGCCCTGAACCTTCTCATCTATAAACTAGAGCTGATGATACAGCAGCCTTCAGTAATACCCTTCAGCAGCCGTTCTCACACTTCATTGACCTAGAATCTTTTGGCATGTTGTAAAAACATGTTCCCGAGTCCCGGCACTTATGATCTAGCATGGCCGGACGGAGCCTGGTAATATTCATTCTTAAGAAGGACCCCATCTGATTCTGATGTAGATAGGCCGTGATAACGCTCTGAAACATGCCTCCCTGCAAACTCAGCGTTACAAAGAACCGTGGTATCTGTGGGTAAAGAACTTGACCAGGGTCACCTATAAGTCAGCAAGTCCTGATACCTGGATCCTGTCGTTCTGACCACACGACTGGGACTCGAGGGAACATCAAAGCTCTGTCCTGGTCACGGGGTCTCCATCGATGGTTTGATTCCAGAGTACGCAGCTGAAGCTGCTGGCACTCCACAGACCTCTTTGAGTGGCTAAGTGTCATGGCCTTTTTCCTCTTCCTCCACAGACACATTTGCAAGCAAAGTGGCCGCCACCCAGGACCAGTACGCAGATGCGTCCATAGGTAACGTCACGGGCAGCAACGCAGTGAATGTCTTCCTGGGAATTGGCGTGGCCTGGTCCATCGCTGCCATCTACCATGCAGCCAACGGGGAACAGTTCAAAGTGTCCCCTGGCACGCTGGCTTTCTCCGTCACTCTCTTCACCATTTTTGCTTTCATCAATGTCGGGGTGCTGCTGTATCGGCGGAGGCCAGAAATCGGAGGTGAGCTGGGTGGGCCCCGGACTGCCAAGCTCCTCACATCCTGCCTCTTTGTGCTCCTGTGGCTCTTGTACATTTTCTTCTCCTCCCTGGAGGCCTACTGCCACATAAAAGGCTTCTAAAGGAACAATCAGATGTAGTAAATTTATATATATATATACATATATATACATAAAAAATTATGTATAACGAACAGAAGAAACTGACATTTGTCATGTCCACTTACCTGCTGATGGAATCCAGCTTCACGAGCAGACTCTGTACTAGGGCCGGAGTGAGAAGGCATCACCTCCTGTTCCCAGGGGCGTCGTCACGTTGAACCAGGCGTGGAGGCAGGGCCATCTTTGCAGCTCAGCCTCTGAGGGCTGTGTTCTCCCCGGGTTCATAAATCGTAAAGTCTTTGATTTGTTTTCTGTTTGTTTTTGCTTGTTTGGGGGGTGGGGTTGGGGAGGTAGTTGATGTTAGGTTTTTGTTTTGGTTTTTGGGGGGAGGATCAGGGTTTTTGCTTCTCTTGTGGGAGGTGATGACCAATCTAAATGCAAATGGGTTTTGGGTAAAAATGGAAATCATTACGATAACTCTCCCTTCCCCCAAGCATTTAAAAAATTATTTTGGATTAAGAGAGGAAATGGGCATGGAAGAAGAAAGAAGCATGTCTTCACCATATAACTAAATTGCATGCGCATCTCTGGGATGGGAGCAGAGGTGAAGCTGCCTCCAGGAAGAAACATGGCAGCTGGAATGGAGCCCAGAAAAGTCATGGTCCTAGATAGAGTCTGATAGTGAAAGATAGGCCTGGCACGCTTGTTCACCAGGTACAGGAACATCGCGCCTAGATTCCCAGGAACATGCAAAATCCTTTCTTATCTCTTTAGCACTGGACTGTGATTAGGAAGGCCCTTATATTCTGGTGTTCCAGCCCTGCTAACCCCCCAGACGCCCCCATCCCAACCCTCCCGCTCACCTCCCCTCATACAAACAGGAGGAATTCCAAAAAGCACATCATCCTTTTCCACTTGCATCCCTTCCAAAAGCACATCATCCTTTTCCACTTGCATCAGTGTGTGTCCCAGTCCCACGTTGCTCTTGCCTGGGATCGCCCGTCAGTTTTGTTTGCAAAAGCATCCATGGCCTGCACACTCCTGTTCCAGTCATGACCGAACATCTGCTCCTCCTTCATGGGCCTGTTTGGGAATGTTGTTGTGATACCTGTTACACAGTGCATGGATGAAAAACAAATACAACAAAACCAAGCGTCTCTGTACATAGTAGAGTATAGCACATACCGTTCTCCCATCGGGCAACGTTGATTGATGGGTCGTTGAAGACATACGTGAGTTTTCTTTTCACCTGAGTTGTAACTTTTGTGTTGTTATTGAGTTTGATTAGGGATAAAAGGAGAAAATGGCTTATTCATGGACCTGCATGTTCATTTCTAAGAAGCAATAACTGTCACATGGGAAGTTAAAGCTATTGAGAGGACAGTAGGCAAAGTATCTTCATGGAAAATTAGCCACTTGGTACACATCAGAGCCTCAAAAACTCACCTGTTGGTTCAGGAAGGCCAAGGAGAAGGGCATGTAGAGAAGGGGATGCGTTAGATGTGCCTGAGCTTTGAAAGCTTCCATTCCCACAACACCCCTGCCCCCAAAGTATTTATTTCACATCTTCTCTGTCTGGCACAGACGGTAGATCGTGCTGGTTTGTTCATTTTAGTTTTGTATGTAAAAGGCAATTTGGAGCCCTGTTTCTTTCACCATCCAGACCCCTCTGATTGTATCTGCAGTTCCTGAGGAGGAAAGAAGCCGTGGTTAGCAACAGGCCTTTAAAAGTGTATCTTCTCTACTTAGGACTAAGGAGGAAGCAATTAAATGGGATGATGAGTGCCTCCCAGGAGCATTGCCCTGGGAGATTTTTAACGCTGGAAAAGGAATGGCTCTTTCTGTTTCACAGTATCAGAGAGGGTGGATAAACCCAACATTCCAAAGCCATGAGTCCACGAATGAGGTATAAATGGAATGACTGAGGTCCCCTCTCAGACACTTCTCTAGCCATAAAGAATCCCAGGCCGGAGACACCCCTAAGCCCTCTGTATTGATTCAAAGATCCTTAACTCTCAACAATTTTAATTTGTATTTTCTTCCACTTAATCATCAGGCTCATTCATCATTTAATAAACATTGGGTGACCGAATGAATAATTAAATGCTGGTTACCCACTCAATATGCCAGGTACTGTGCTACCTCCTGGGGACTAAACCATGGACAAGACAGCCCAGATCCCTGCCCAGAGGGGGTTAACGCAGTCACGTGGAAACAGTCTGATCTTAGGAGAAGAACACAATTCTGAAACCCTCTTGTCTAAACATCTAAGATTGTCTTTAACTGAGACCGTATAAGGCATAGGGTACGAAAAGCAGTCTATGTATCCTTAGCCCGTCTTGCAGATCTGCACATCTTCCCATTTTAAACCAAGCAAGGCAATTGTGCTGGTGATCCAATCACTGAGAAGGCCCAGTTAACCCCAATTTTTATCTTTCTTGGACAGCAGTGCTTTTCTATGCCCCCCACGGCTCTACAATTTCTCCTATCTCTTGGAGCCTCACCCCTACCTGTCATGGCCCAACACACTGGTGGCCTAACTCCTTTGAGGGCAAACTCTAACCCTTTTTTTTTTTTTTTTGAAGATTTATTAACTAGAAAGCTAGCCTAGGAACACCAAGTAAACTGTCAAGGGATATGAGTTGTTGAAACATTAGAAAGACTTTGCCCTCCTTTCTAGCCATATTTGGAATGTTAATAATCCCACAGCAAATTTTCACAAAGGACTTTAAGAAATCCTTGCCGTTGGTCAACTTCAAAGCTTTTTGGTTTGTTTGTTTGCTTTTTAAATTTTCATGTTTTCGAGACAATATGATTCTGGTTGTTCAGGGTTGTATTAGGAATTATAGTCGTGTAAAATTCTTTTGTTTGATTATTCTGTGTGTATTATGCACAGCTTGGGGGGGAAGTGCACTAATTGTGCTGTTCCTTATAAATGGTACACACTATTGACACAGACAAATAAAGTTTCTAATTGTTTCTGATTTAATCACTAGCGATACAGCATATTCTGTATGGAATGTTTTCTCTCTTCTCATTGTCATCTACTTCATCTTTTGCTTTCATGTTTTGAAGAAATAAAGACCGAAAAGGTATTATTGTGCAATTGGTATCCTCATCCAAAAGAAAGAAAATAGATGCCCAGTATTCGACTTGGCAAATGTCAACCCTTTGGTCACGCATTGTTTCCTTTTAATGTCCCAAAGGAGCACAGGGTCAGAATATTGAGATAAATGATACTTCATGCATCTCATTGTCTTTAAATTTTTCTTTAGAATTCCTCATATTATTCTTTAGAATTCCCATATTATATTCATATATGGTCATACACAGAACACTTTCCTATGGGAAGGTAATTTTCTTGGATCAACAATTAGTGTGTCTCCTGGGACCCAATCTTTGGTTTAACACAGAATGAGCAGCCAACGTCTACTTCTTTAACAGCAAAAGGAATAATTCAGTGACCAGAGTAGCCTTGCCTGTTGAGCAACTCTTCAGCAAAATGCCGTGGCCCAATGATTCTAACCTCTTATAAGCTAATTTTATTCTTTCAAAGATTCCGATTCAAGCCTTCCACCAGGGAAGGTTTTATGGAGCTTTGCTTTTGTGGCTCACAGCATAAACACACTCAGTTTTTTCTTCTTATAATTTTTGCTTACAAAGCATGCTGTCTTCAATTCTGCAGCTATTCTGATAGGTGGCTCTCGTCCACAATGAGACTTCCTGATGCAATACCCTCCCCTGCAGTGGTCTCACGATTAATAAAAGATCATTGTACACATGCTCTTGTCCACGAGGGCCTAGATTCATTGTTGATTCCACAGCCCAGGGCCCCTGCTCCTCATCTGTCAAAGTGAGATTCACCAGTTTGGCTGCTTCCATCTGAGAACATTGTGGGAGCAATCAGAAAAATAACACGTTTCCTCTGGTAGATGATGAAGCCCTCACATTCTCTAATGGTGACAAAACTTCACTATCTCAAGAATGTAAATCAACTCCTTTAAGACTTCTTTCAGTGTTTCCTGGCTCAAGATGGGCAGTTTCTCTTTGATTATGGTTTTCTGTCTGTGTCTGATTATGGGCAGTTATATCCAGAGCAAGTCATGAGTATAGTTTCATAACTTCAAGAATACCTGGCCATTTCATGATCAACCATGTACGACACTGGATCTTACAGTGACCTAAAAATGGCACTTGGCTTTTGTTGTAGTAATCACTGCACTTGGCCAAGACATTCCAGCTGTTGGTAAAATTGAGCATTTCAATTGATAAACAAGCACAGGACATAGAAGAGACATACAAAAATCACATTTCTCTTACAAAGAAAGAAAGGTGCTGTGATGAGTGGCTTCATGAACTTTCATTCAGATCTACTTACAGATTTTGGTAATGGATTGCATTTCTGCTCTTCTTTCCAACCATTGTGTTCTTATCACCTCTAGCCACATTCATTGTCTTCCACCCAACACACGTCAAGTGTTGGTCGGTCCTGATGATATTTCACCTGCAAAGATAGCATAGGAAGGGGAAACAATTGTAAGAGACATTTGATTTTTAGAACTTAACCCAGCCATGGTTAATCATCTCCCAAAGCAGAGAATGTCTTACCTATAGGAGGAGCAACCACTAAGTTGGGGGGACTCCCAAGGGAGAGAGTGCTTCAGCATTCCAGCCAATGAGAAATGGGTGAGTATCTAGCTGTGACTTTTTCCCTGCCAAGATATCCAAACAGATGCATTCAGAGGCTCTCCCAATTTCCATTTTGTCAAAGGTCCTCTCATTGACTCTCCTATGGGACTTTTAAATCAGTGGTCATTGTATAAATTATTTTCATTGATTGATTGATTTGTAGAACAGAACATTATAACTTCAAAAAAGCAATATAACTTTGTAGTTAGAATTATGACCCATGTCTTGACAGGAAGAATTGCTTGCCCAGAATTGCCTGGTAATCAATGCAGTATTTTACAGATGCTTAACCTGCTCACATTCTTTAAAATCATGCAGTCTAACCTTTTTTCGAAGATCCAGAGAGGTGTCCCCTTGGGAATATGCAATCTTAACCCTTTTTTTTTTCCCGATTTCCAACCTTTGTAGTTCTTCCATGGCTATTCCCATCATATTCATTACCCTTAGTAGTGTTTAGTATTACCTCTCAACAATGCGGAAAAGGCTCATACTAAAAATACTCTGGTCATGTTTTATTGAAAGTGAACTTGTTATTGGAAAGTCAAATATAATGATGTTCCACCTGGAAAACAGGCGTCAGACAGTGGTATCTCTATAAATGTTTAGGACAGGATTAGACCCTACAGCTACACACTGAAGCAGCACTGTTCATTTTGTTCCTCTCTGGATCACAAGCTTCATGTTTTAGTGCACCTACCTAGCCTTTTATTCTATATATGTATGCAGGTATGGGTCGAGGATAAAGACCCCCACGTACATCTCCAAACGTGAAGTGTATAACCATAGAAACCCATCATATATAGCTTCCATGCCTCCAAGAAACATGAGTGGATCAAATGCTTCTCTGTAGTTATTACATTCATGATATGCAAATGGTAGGGAAATTCACATTAGTAACCAAACACACCAAGAGAGAAATTAGCTAACGTCAATGTTACTGAGTCAATTTTGACAGTTAATGCAGAGCCCAGCCCTCCTAATTTGTTGACTGCAAAGAGATCTACCTACCCAAATCCAGTAGTGTAGAAGGGAATTAATTCACTAGAATGATTATACAGCCCTCTGTACTGGAAATTGTTTATTCGCCTGGAAGGATATGGCCCAGAGATTTTCAAAGACATTTCCCCTACATTCCCAAGTTGAAATAACCCACATTTAATTTACAGCATTTGTTATTAGACTTCTTAAAGCCACATGGTACAGCAATAGATAAATTCTCCAAGGAGATCTTTCCTAAAAACATGATCCTAGGTTTGCAGTGACCCATCCTCCAGTGTGAAGATTCTGTTCTCTCCAAGTGGAAGGAACAGTTTCTCTTAAATGTATACCAAATATATAACCATTTTCAAACAATTTCACCTAAAGACTAAATTATATAAATATTTAAGATAAAGCTGATATGGCCCATGTGTCTAGTTGTGAGAAAAATAATTCTCTACCTTCTTATACTCGACATTAAAATTTGTAATTTCTTCCCAAGGAAGACATCTTAAAAGATTTTCCATTCTCATGATACTCATATAATTAAAGAACATGGCTAAAATAATGATGTGGGTGAGAATTATCTATGTGCCTGACAAGAACATATTTTAAAATGAGAGAATTAGCCAAGAGAAAATTGTTAAGATCTCATCCCAGGCTACCCTTGTCTAAGATATTTGAAAGCCGTTATCCTTACAGAAGATGGAGTCCCAGTTTTTAGAAACAACAGTACAATTAACACTCTCATTCTCAGTGTTTATATGAAAATCAAAGCTGAGCATGCCTAACCTTTGGCTTTGGCAACCAAAAAAAAAAAGGATGCTTCTGGCACACGTTTCTATACTGCTGAGTTACTTTGTGTAACGCACTGGACTTACACAGGTGTCTCATAAAAATGCCTCCAATAATTTCTACCCTCTTTTTTTAAGCCATGAAGATTCTAAATTTCACAACATAATAACTCGATCATTTCATTTATAAAAGGCTGATTCTATTTTGATGTTATTTACATTTCAGAAATAATTTGAATATTTAAAATAATAACACATCAGATGGGACATTGAGCTGGAATCTAGCCCAAATAAACGATAAAGCTCAGACAGACCTATCAGTAGTTAAAAGGCTTGTGAAACACTGACCTTTTCATGAACAGCAAATAGAAATGCTGTTTTCAACCTTCTTTTTACGGAAAGTTGCCATTTCAACCAGTGTAAAAACAAACAAGCAGAAAGATTTGAAATGCTAATTTGAAATGATTTCTGTATCAGATACGGTTTCAGAAGTAAATCTCCTCTATCCCATCTCTTCCTAGAGCATAGAGATACATAAATACAAAAATAGATGATGTATGTCAAAGAACTCGAATGGCATTTTCAGATGTCTAGGATTGCCCTGAAAGCCCATGTCAGGTTGGTGTTCCTTTTTATCAGATCTCTTTTATAAATGGGAGAAGGGGGGCAGGGGGGGAGACGTGGAAGGAAGCATATTCCTGAATTTTTTTTTCCTTTTTAGTTGAAGATGTAAATTCCAAGTTGTTTGAAAACTGCTTAGAATACTGTTAATTATATCTATCCTTCTAAAAACATACATAGATTTTTAAAAGAAAGAAATTCATTTTTTCTTTCCTCGTTTGGCAAGCATTTCTGATAGAAAGTTTCTGGATCAATTAGGGCTCCTTTCTGACTTTTCCAATTACCCTCTGTCTTTTGGGGGGGTTTGAATACCGCTCTTGAAAAAAAGTCCTCATCTAGGTCAAATCCTGGGGGATTAAAAGGATGAGAGTCTATATTTTCCTGGAAACATAGCACTGAGCAGATCAGCCCCCATACATTAGTTGATATTTTCTAGAACTGTGTTTTGGCGTGTTGGGACAAAAGGAATGGGACTCCCACCTAGTTTTGCCACAAATACCTAATCATCTACTGACATGTAGGTTCTCCACTAGCTGTAGTTTAGCTTAGATATTCTCAACTAAACCCACCCTCAACTCTCATATACACTGGTTGTCTTATCCTTAGTGTTTTGCTGCCAAGATCTCACTAACAGGCAAACTAGCCCTTTCAACCAGTTGGTACGTGAGATTTCTCCAAAGGGAAGGATGAGGAATGTGTACAGAGTGGGGTGTGATGTTCATGCCAAGTCACTGGAACCTATTTAGTCAAATGCTTCATTACATACTGGACTCCGTTTGGGACACTTACTATCAGAAATATTGCAAGGACTTTATTTTATTGATATTGCATCAACTAAACTTTTGTGGTATTGGATCTAAGCAAGGGATGGCATCATGCCAAAACATAAAGTTTTTTTTGTTTTGGGGTTTTTTTTTTGCGGTACGCGGGCCTCTCACTGTTGTGGCCTCTCCTGTTGCGGAGCACAGGCTACCGGACGCGCAGGCTCAGCGGCCATGGCTCACGGGCCCAGCAGCTCCGCGGCATGTGGGATCTTCCCGGACCGGGGCACGAACCCGCGTCCCCTGCATGGGCAGGCGGACTCTCAACCACTACACCACCAGGGAAGCCCCTGTAAAGTTATTTTTGTTAGCTACATTGTTATTGTTACAATTTGCAAGAAAATAATGTCTGATATTTCCGTCTAAAACTCTAAGCACAGGTTTTTGCTGCCATCAGTAATCGGATAGGAAATTTGACACTCTGAATCTTCTTTGAGACAGAGGATGCCGTAGTAAATGTATATGGGAGGCTTAAAATATTCTTGATATTCTCAGGTTGTTCTCACAGACTCTGCATAGATTTACTTTTCTAAAACAAATGAGTATCTTTCTCAACAAAATGGATCGGGAATTTTCCCAATTAGCACCCAAAGAACCTGTGAGCATTAGGTTGCATCAGTGGCTCTACTTCAGTGCCCCCTTTTCCTACTTCTGACTCTTAAGCCCTGTGCATCTTTCAGAAACAACTGCGGACAGTGAGAGAAAGCCAAAAAAAAAAAGAGTTGTCCTCCCTTTCCAAAGGAACGAAACCTGCTTCTTCTCTTTAAAACTGTGACTGTTTCAAATGTTTAATATTAAACACAAAACCGAGAGAGATGCTTTTAAACCCCAGATCTGAAGCAAAGATTGCATTTTTGCAAAGCTGTCAGGAGAATTTATGTTGATCATTGAGACATGGGATTTACTAACATCAGTACCCAACCACTGCCCTCCCCCATCCCGTTCATAGAGTATCTAGAGGCAAACAAGCAGTCAGGCAGGGGAGACGGATCACTATTAATATCATAATCACACCACCATTTAGTCACTAGATGGCATCAGGAAGTAGGGAAATAGATGGGTTCAATCCTAGTCCTTGAGCCAGATCACCACTTTGCTCACCCCCGTGCTGGATATATATGGTCTATGAACATTAGAACAATGCAAGAAGGATTGTTTTCACTTGATGGGAATATTACCTGCAGAGATTCCTTTCTGCTCTGAGCCAGCATGTTGTGTTTGACTCAAACCTTTCCAAACAGTCATGCAACTCCATCACATACTTGTTGCCTGCTTGGAGAGTGAATCCCTCTCTCCAAACTGGTTGCCATGGAACGAATTTTTTAAAACACTGAGAAAGCAACAAACACTTAAGTATTGGACCTAGTGGTGAGGAATCTAAACTTGCATTTTTTTCTTTCCAGCCAATGCACTGACACTCCAACTCTAACAATCATTTCATTAGGAAAATGAAAACAATAGTTGCTTTGTCATTGTTCACAATTAATTGATACCTCTTCAGAGCTTGAAGCTTCCACTAACCAAAAATGAGATCCATGGGCAGTATTATTATGACTCTACCCAAAGACTAGGTTTTTTTTTGTGAAGAGACCAGAATTGATTTCGGTCCCTTTAAAGCAACAGACAAGATATTTAATAACATTTGAACACAATGAAGAACATTCAGCACATGCTGCTGGGTTAGAGGAGGGCTGGGCTTCTGACAGCCTCTCTTAATGTACTGCTTTTCCACCTAAGGTTTTAGCTGTCATGGCTCCCAGTGGAATATTTCCCCACATTTATTCAGTGGGAAGGTACTGACACAGCTCCAGAGTCTGCCTTCTATTTCCTAATTCTCTCTGGAGAAACAGCCATTCCAGAGCTTGTGATATAAAAGGAAAAAAGAAAAACAGGTGCCTCATCGGTTGATCGAGAAGTTTTGTACAAAAACACAGACCAGGGCTTCCCGGGTGGCGCAGTGGTTGAGAGTCCGCCTGCCGATGCACGGGACACGGGTTGGTGCCCCGGTCCGGGAAGATCCCACATGCCGCGGAGCGGCTGGGCCCGTGAGCCGTGGCCGCTGAGCCTGCGTGTCCAGAGCCTGTGCTCCGCGGCGGGAGAGGCCGCAGCAGTGAGAGGCCCGCGTACCGCAAAAACAAAAACAAACAAAAAACACAGACCATTCTGATTGTCTCCATACTGACTAACACTGTACTTACTAAGTGGCTTTGTTTTAAGTGACTGCAAACCACACCAAAAAGAAAAGGTTTGAGGAAATATTTCCAACCCTTAATCAAAGGTCCTGTCACTTTGATGACAGGATATCAAATGTCACTTTATCTTCCTGCCTAGTCCTCGCAAATCAATAAGGATTGAAAAATGCAGAAAGTGTTTGGACAGTACTCACAAATTCAAATTCAGATCTGGAAACTGGAGCTTGACAAGTACCAACTGACAAATTGCCCAAGAAAGAGAATCAGAAAGAAACCAAAGAGGGCCAAAATTTACAAGTCTGTCCTCCAAGATCATTGACTTACTGGATACTCAGTTAAAACTTCTAAAAAGTCATCTATAGAGCCAAGGCAGTGGAACAATTTTTAAATCAACTATCAGAGTCTATTTTATTTTTTCAATCATACAATTCCATAAACCTCAAACATTTCTTTTGTGCAGAGTATTATACTAGGCACCCTAAGAAAGTATGAAGAATTCAAGACAAGTTAATTTCAAGAAAATTAGCACTAGCCCTGAATGTAGTCAGGAAGAGTCCAGCTATGGTACACTAATTAAATTAAACTTCCATTTCGGTCTAGAGACGTTTTATCAGTTTAAGATTGCTAAACGGAGCCGTTCTGAAAAATATCCAGGAACATTCCTTTAATAGAAATAGAACTGCTCATTTTCTTAACTTCACATTCTATCTTTCACCAACGAGATAAATGGATACAAACTCAACTAACATCTCCAGAGTCTACAGTGCACCAAAGCCCGTGTGAGACTGACATACAGTCTTTTGTTTCAGCGTTTCAAGTTGGGATAAACTTGTTCCAAAAATAATTTGCCTTCCCATTCCTGAATTTTTTTCTACTGGGTGTGGATATTAGTTCATCACTGAATTTTCTTAACTCTGCCTAATGTTCTTTCGACTTTGAGGCATCTGGCTGTATTTCAGGGAGTTACAACTCCAGCTGTCACATTTTAACAGCCAAAAAGAGAAGACCTCAATCCCCATGTCTGAGTACACAATGTTCTCTTCATTTCAACATCAAATAGTCACCAAAGAGGAGACCTCAAAGGCTTTCTTCTTTTGAAAATTCGAATCTCATTGTTTCAGGATTGTGAATCCTGAGCTCTCCCTGGACTTGAATTTCCTCATCATTAAATGGAGGGGCTTCACCTTTAACTTGGTCTTCCAGAACACGTGAAGCCCCGGCGTGATCCTGGTATCAATCCAGTGGGTATGGGTTGAGGTGCTTTATGTTGGGAACCAGTTGGTCCTCATAACACTCCTCATAATACTTGATTACCAATGTAAGCCTCAAGCCAATAAAACCACATTAAGTCTGACAGGAATTTAAAGATTTATTTTGAAACAATTCTTTATGCATTGCTGAAAAACTTTCCCTTCCCTAACTGGAGTGAAAAGTTTCTCCCTTTGTGGGATGCCCAACAATAGAACATTTAATGAGATAGGAAGGCATTCCACCTCGGTGACTTCCTAAGGTTGAATCTGCTATTCTTCTAAATGTAAATTTTGAATTCACACAGTTTCCTACAATAATTCCACTTTTATTCTTCAATTTTTGTCTTTTTGTTTTGTTTTGTTTTGTTTGCGGTACGCGGGCCTCTCACTGTTGTGGCCTCTCCCGTTGCGGAGCACAGGCTCCGGACATGCAGGCTCAGCGGCCATGGCTCACGGGCCCAGCCGCTCTGCGGCATGTGGGATCTTCCCAGACCGGGGCACGAACCCGTGTCCCCTGCATCGGCAGGCAGACTCTCAACCACTGCGCCACCAGGGAAGCCCTATTCTTCAATTTTTATACTTAGTGACAACCTTTTAGGAGAAAGAGACAGCCAGCAGTGATTTTATACTAAAGTGTGTGAATACAGACAGGATGCACACTGACCGGGAGAAAGATATTAAAAGATATAAGTATTCTAAAGGAAGATGAAAAAAGGATTGCATTTGCTGCAGATTCAACTGTCTTTTCAAACGCCTCCCTTGTTATGGAGAAAATGACTCCTCAGAAAGATTTCACAAAAAGACTTAAATCCCATCCCTAGCCATCATCTGGTTTGCCACAGCCCAAATGTCTCATTAGCAATCTGAAATTGCACATGGTTGGAGAAAATATAGCAAGAGGATGTAGACATTGCCATGGGGAAAAGAAAGAAAAAAAGAAAAAGCAACCATGACAAACTCTGCTTATGTAAACAAGGAATGTTTTAGTGGAATAAATGTAAGCTTTCTCTTGAAGGAATCCCAGTTAGAATGTCATCAGAAATGACAAAACCGTGGCAACATCACAGCAGTAAGATATTCCAGTTTTATTAGCACTGAGGCAAAAAGCCATATTTGTCAGGGGGGGAAAGGTAAACAAAAGTTCCTGGCATTGCAACAGATGAAGTGATCTCGCGAGCCTCGTTGTTGAGAGAGAAAATTAAAAGATAGTATTTTTGTCCTAACTATAGTACTGTCTAACTTCCACCTGGGGAAAAAATTACTTTTCCTTCTCTCATTATATGTCTTTATATAGAGCTGCTATTCAGTTACAGTAGGCATCATATTTTTATATTTCCGTTAAGTCCCTCATGTTGAATTTGACCCTCATTTCACATTTGATTAGGAAATCCTAAATTGGAAAGGTAGATTTTTCTGCCTTTTTTTTAAAACAAATCCGTGCCATAAGCACTTTCTAGAGGTGACTGCCTTAAAGCCATCCTGGTAGCCCTGTCGATCATCAGTAGGTGCTTGGTTTAAGGCAGAGAACCCATAAATAAATGGAGTTCTTCTTCTGCACAGGGAGTGGCCCCTTCTGACAAACTCATGTCTGTTTTTCCTCAACCCCTTGTGCCAGTCCAGCCTCTTGATCGACCCAGGTCCACCTGTCAGTCAAAAGAACCGCCAACTCTAATTACACGTGCTGACAGCTTGTTGAACCGAACTCCTCATCAACGGGATTTCATGGAGAGGCCCTTGCTGTTCTTGTTCACTCTTTACTCTTTTATATAGGTCCTTACATTTGGTAGGCTGTACAAAGGATTGTACTAGAAAAAGTCAACAGACCTTTGTGTTCAGTGAAGAAACTACGAACAAATTTAGCTGTTATCATGTTAATCCTCCTGAGGTCTCAGGGAGAATACCACCTGTGTGGCGAGACAGACTTAATACTATTCCTAAAATACTACTCCCTGAAGAAAGGCCATAGAGTCTTCCGCAAATAGCCTTTTGGGACTCAAATTTAATGATGTATAAAAAGCATATTCTCTTCAGAGGAAGGTCATAGGTTAGAGCACGAGTTTGAGTCGTATTTCACTTTGGGGTTTGCTGTATATGCTAATATGAGACTTAAACTTCTGCACCTCTAGTTTCTCAAGAATTAAACTAGCACCAATTGAATCTGTCCCTTGCCTACATTATAAGAATGCCTCGGAAAAAAATCCAACACTGACCTTCACATTCCAAATGGAAAGGCTTTGTCCTGGGGGTGCAATTAAGGTGATTGAATAACTAGTGTGTTTTAGGATAAGCTACTACAGTGGTTCGTAACATTTGGTCCCCAACAAGGCAGCATCAGCAGCAACTTTGCAATTTGTTGGGTATATAAATTCCCTGTTCCCACCTGAGACCCCAACCCAGACCCATGAATCAGAAATTCTGGGAGTGGGACCAGCAATGTGGGTTTTAATAAGCCCTTGGGATGATTCTGATGTACGTTCAAGTTTGAGAACTACAAACAGTGCTCTGAGTGGTCAAGAAAAGTTCATGTCACCCACTGTTCAACTCTGCTTCCTCACAGGAAAAAGCTTAAAAGCTTAAGTGATAGATTCCATCTAGGCCCAATACCTTCTGATACATGGACAGAAATGCCCACCATTCAGACATAAAATATAATCTGAAGGAAAATTAATCCTTACAAACGTTCTTCACTGGTGTTAACAGCTTCAGGCAGGATCTCCAATCAGAAAGATTTCTCATCAGCTCTTCTAGTTCTTTTAAAAAACCAACAGCAAATCCGCTTTGCCTGACTGCCCAGGGCCTAGAGAATGACCTTGGACATCTTTCCCTTAATTGATCAGCTCTGGCCCATTTACCTTAATGCTAAGCCATCATGTAACAGAACTGAGTTATATTTAATGACATGGTCTATTGGTTTGAAGAATGGGTGTGGACTGAGCTCAAATGACTAGTGGTTCTAAGTGTGTCTGGGTTTTCGAAGATAGTGTCAAAGGCTCACATAGCTCATAAAACCTGGAAACCACAGACAATGTAGACATCAATCCCAAGACCCCTGGGAGCTTTCTTCTAGGCTCATTTGAATTGGTGCAGAACCAGAGTGGAAGGCCAGCAAGTAACTTGGCTTATAAAAATGGCTTAGGAAAGGGAATTTAAGATTGTGGGCTGTGTGTGTGCATGCATGTGTGTGTGCTTCCTTAAATCTAACCTGAAAATAACACATTTACAGCTACCTAAAACATCCATATGTATTTTGACCCCTCTTTTTTTTTTTAAACATCTTTATTGGAGTATAATTGCTTTAGAATGGTGTGTTAGTTTCTGCTTTATAACAGAGTGAATCAGCTATCTGTATACATATCTCCTCCCTCTTGCGTCTCCCTCCCACCCTCCCCATCCCACCCCTCTAGGGGTTGACCCCTCTTTTTGATGCAGAAAAGTAAATTCAGAGTAGCCGAAAGGAGGCCTAAAATGGAACCTCAACAATGATATTCTGAAGGAAAATGCTAAACTATACCCCCAGGCCTTCCTTTGAAGGAAGACACTTGTCAGATATCTTGGAATGACTGCCTGCTCTTTTTCAGGAATTACTGGAAAAGAATAACTGATGTATCATAATGTTCTACCTTCTTCTCTAAAATCTGTGTTGCATTTGGGTGTCCCGTTTTCTGTCTCTGACAGCATTTTCTCATTGGCTCTTTCCCCAGCTGTGACCTGATCACCACACAACTCCAGCTAAAACACCGCCCCCCCCTTCCTCTGTCTCCACCATTGTGTCCATTTCCATCTGCATATTCTGTCTTTTACTCAAAGTTAAAGCCTCACTGAGAAGATACTTCTTAGAATAATCACCAAATGTCAAGGTGCTTGGTGATGGAACATGCACATTTGCAGGGGAGGGGCTGGGTCAGACTGACTGGGACTCACTCAGAGCCAGAGCCTTGACCTCCCTTCCAGACCTCTGTAGTCCACAAGGCAAAATTACAGTGGTGGCTTGGCTTTGTCGACAATCCATGGTTTATGTTATGGACTCAAGTCTTGAAATCTTGAAACAAACCTGGATTAAAAATTTCCCTTGGAAAGTTTAAGAGAAAAAGTTACATGCTCTAAAGCCCATTAACTTATGTGAAACATTAAAAAGGCCTTGACATGACAAGGTAACAGATAGTTGCTTTACTCTCCCAACAGCTTCTGCCTTTCAGTGCCATTCATGGTGATTTTCGTAGGCCAGGGGTGTAATTCGCTATTATTCTAATAAGCCATAAAAATAACTGTTGGCACAAGTGTTATTCCAACAGGGATTTTCCTGGATTTCACCCATTAATTTTTGTAGACAGTAGGAAGCTCACACTGAGGAGACATTTTGAGCATCCTAGAGGAGGACAAGAGAAGGAACTAGCATCTTGTACACACTATTTATCTGCACAAAACACTGCTCGGTCCCACTGGGAGTGTTCCCCCCAGGGCAGGCGAGATGGAAGAATTCAGGTAGGAAACAAATTTAGAATGTCTCTCTCACCTTTGATGGTTAGGATGGCAATGCCTTCCTACCGAAGAAGCTTGGTAGATACTTTTGATAGTAAACTGAACTCATAGGCAATCCATAAAGAAAAGGGAGGCAGATCACTGTGCCAGAAACTCTTCCAAAGAGGCGATCATGAATTCCCCACACAGGACAGAAAAGGAAAGACCAGCCCATGTGCACATGTGCACATCCTGTATGCACAGTTTAAAGGACCCACCAAAAATAGCCTCCAAACACAGGCTGTGGGGGGGAGAGTGGAAAGGAGAGAGGCCAAAGTGGAGAGAAGGAGTTCGTGCCTCGAAAAATGAAGTGAGCAATCCTAATGTCCCTCTAGTTGATCCTGAAGAGAGAGTCACCTGTCTAAAGCTGATTTTTAAATAATTTCACCACTTTGGAATTCCTGAGTAGTGGTAAGTCAGTAATACATTTGGCTACTTAACTGAATTTTTCAGGTTTTATTCTTCCATGCCAATGAATGTAATCTCTAAGACTTGCCATTTTTAAGTACACACACACACACACACACACACACACACACACACAGGTAAATGCATTATACATTACTCATTTTGTGGGAAACACAATGTACTATAATCAAAAATATTCCAGTGGATTCTTTCAGTGTGTTTCAGTGATAATATTTGGTATGAAATAAAGGTATTCAGACCCTCTCTTTACTGACCATATTGTCAAAATTACGATCTTAAGCAGCTCTGTTAGAAATGCCTGTGTGAAATAGCATCTCTAGTATCAATGAGTCAATACACTTATTTAACTTTCAAAAAGAATATGTGCTAAACTTAAATATTTTTATATCTGTGGTGTTTTCCTATTAACCTATAGTTGTAAACAAGTGAGCTTACAACTGATTATCACAAAGGAAAATGGCCTACACAAGACGTTAAAAGTAGAGGAAGTTATTTATAAAGTGTTCTGCCAAAGACCATTTAATCTGTAAAATGTAGATTAACTTCTTTCATCATGAATGTGATTGTAAGAAATGCTCACCCTCTCATCCTCTATCTTTTGAAAATTAATATTTTGTATTTCTAAGGACCAAGGAAAATGTTTTTTAAGCCAATGTAATACACAGACCCCTTGGAAATGAGAGATATTGATACAATGACTCAGATCAACCGTGTAATGTTAGATTAGAAGTCTGACATCCGATGGTAAATTTATCAGTCTTTCCTATAATTCTTATACTGCACCAAATTACATTTGGGAAATTCAACTAATCTCTTCAAATTAAAGGCACCAATATTAACGGTAGATCTCAACATGGAAAGCATTAAAGTACTCCCTTTCAAGCACCTTGAGTGGATGGAAATCACCCCCTAATTTTCCCACCTACCATCTCACGTACGTTAACTCAGAGGTCTAACAATGTCGCGTAGAAGGTTAACAGACTATGTACGCCGAGGATATTCAATTTGTGCAGTTAGTAAGAACTAGCCATTTAAAAATATATTCAAATGTTTTGTAAATAAAATTTTTGATGCCTATAGTTTTGTTCAAACTACTATCTTTTAAAATAATTAGATATTATTTGAATTTTAAAAGTAATCTATTATAAGTTAGATGTTGCTTTATTGACTCTGTGATTCAGTGTCCACTCAGCCATATTCCTGTGGGGAAACAGCAATCTTACTCTCTTGGCATAAGCCAAATCTTCATAGATTATTTAAGGACTCTAAATATGAGATGAAAAACAAACAAACAAACAAAACACCAAAATTAAATGCTAGTGAAGAAATTAGAAACCTATTGTATAAAATGTATTTTTAAAATCTTAAGATATATGTGATTTACACTGCCTGTTAATCTAGTCTCTGTGAAATAACCACAGCATAATATTTGTTTAGACTCTGAAACACCAAATATTTGTGATGTTTGCATAGCACCATTGTTACAATATGTGATTTCAAATGGTAAGCATCTTTGTTGTAATCATGTGAATCCACAGAAGAATAAATTCCTGCTGTTAATGTACAACCAGCTCTCAGAATTCAGATTTCCTGCAGCTGCTGTATCACCAATAAATGAGAATTAATTGTGAAAACAATTTTTAAAGAATTGAGTTTATGATCACTGTGCATTTTCCTGATGAATGAATTCAGAGAGTTTTATTTTTACCAGAAATGCTCTCTCTGTCAGTCAGTAAATACAACTGCTGATTCCAACCATACCATCATTTCAATGGTTTCTGTATGGTTGATCTAACTACCCAAAACTGGAAGCTTGTTGCAAGATGTGTCCTAACAAATGTACAATAAATGACTTTTCCTGCATGCTGCCTGAGATATACTGTAATTTGAAATGTCTTATCCAACAAATTATATATTTCATAACCCCAAATTGAACTGGCAATATTTCTCATGTTTATGACTAACGGTATGTTAATATCAAAATCAGAAGCACTGTCATACATGTATGTTACATGTGACATTTAACTTGTTAAACTGTGATCAGTGAAGTGTTCATTGCCTGAACTAGTCAATTCTGTACAAATCATTGTCTTTACTGTTTTCCGAATCTTACCATATTTCCTAACACTTAAATATAAATGTTTGTAAATTAGTCATTCATTTTTTAATTGACTTTTTATGTGTCTTCAGTGTGACCCCATTAACTAACCCAAACAAAGGAGAAACAAAATGTTCCCCTGTCATAGTTAAGTCCAGGCTCAAGGACATTTTAGCTATGGCAAAAGTTCATTCCTTCGTCTGACAAATATTTATTGAGTATCTGCTGTGAATCAGGCTCTATACCAAATATTGGGAGAATTTTTGAGGACTAAAGTAATCACAAACCTACGTCACACCCCGTGAGGATTTCTGAACTTTCCCTAAACCATTCTTCAGTGACTTTCACAGAATTAAGAAACTACTTTGTTTCTATGTTATATCAGAGATAGAAATTATCCACTGAAGAGTCTTGGATTAAAATGCAGTACCTTTGGCCCAGGAAAATGCAACTATCGCTCACAGAAGTATTGTCTTAAGGTCAAATTTAAAAATGAATTAAACTAAAACTCAGTTTAAGAGATTTGACCCTAACTCCAAAAGAAACACTTAAAAGGTCTTCTCTTGACATTTATATACTAGGTCTGTTTTAAAACATTATCCTTAAGGTTCTTTGCTACACATAAAATGTAGCATCAGATCACATTTCCTTAAAACCATACCCCTGTGGGGTATCAAAGAATTCTGTAAAAGAGGAAGAAAATGTCTGTGAAAGGATATTTATCTACAGAACAGCACAGAAGGGAATACACCCAGATGTTTTCTCAATGACAGATTGCCTCACATGTACCATATCCATTTACCACTTTTCAAAAGTGCTTGTACACACTCACAGCCAGATTCATCTCTCTCACCACATTCTCATTGTTCTTATTCAAGGAGGTGCCCCAATAAAACCTTGTGGTTCCTGCCATCACAGCACTTAGGGTAATGAGGTTGATGAGTGGCTCATGTCTTGACTTTACTATCACAAATTAATTTTTGCAGCGCTTGTCATTCCTCTGAAGCTGCTGAAAACAACTGCAACTTGCCATTCGCACAGAGATTCATTCATTCATTCACTGTGAATATTTGCTAAGCGCTGGAGATGAGACTAGATCTTTCCATGCAGCCACACGTGCCTGAGATGGAACAGTGCCCCCCGAGTGCTGGCTGGTAGAGTCAGAAAACTCTGGATTTAGAGTCTAGCTTTGTCAGTTGACCTGGGTAATCTTGTTGAAATCCGTTAACCATTCTGAACCTCAGTTTCCTTCTGTGTAAAATGAGACTGATTGTATCTATCCTTTAGGGTTGTCATAAAGGTTAAATGAAACAGCCACCATTTATGGAGTGCCTGATGCTCGTAAGGCCGTGAATAAATTATTGTTGGTATTGATGTCCTAAATAGTACTTACGTCCCTTATACCAGTGACAAAGCTTTCTCCTTGACCAAACTTGAGTAAGGCTCCTTGGAGACCCTGACTTTGGGCTCTGTCCTTGGCCCACTTAGTTCAGTTTTGGCAAAAAATCCTGCTGGGTCAGTTGAGTGAAAATCCCCCCAACCTCTGATACTTGATCGCGTTTCCCATCCCCCACGCTTATCACCCGGTTGTGCCTTCAACAAGATTCCTGTTGAGTCAGACTAGCAAAAGTCCACCTAGCTTTGATGTTTGCTTTTAGTAATTTTCCATCCATTGACCGCTGACTCTGCTCCTTGGCTTTAAATCCCATTTGTCTTCGTTCTATAGAGCTGAGCTCAGTCTCTCTCCCCTACTTGCAGTAGTCCCCTTTTTGAATAAAGTCTTCCTTACCATCTTTAACAAGTGTCTGAACAAGTTTCTCTTTAACGCCAGCAACATCTTCCGTGATGAAAGATGAAAAGACCAAATGAGCTAAATTCTAACTCTCTTCACCATAGCAGCTTTAGCCAAGATATATCAAGTGCTTGCTATCAACCAGATGATGTACTAAACACTTGACTTGGATTATATCCCAAATCCTCACAAGAACCTTCGAAAGGAGCATAATTTCTTTCACTTTTTACACATGAGAACTTGAATCTTAGAGAAATACTTGCCCCAAATCACACACCTAAGTGGCAGAATCAGAAATTGAAATCCAGTCTGCCCGACTCCAAAGCTTAAGCTTATGATCGTTGATAGAGAGAAGCAGAATAACACAATCTTGAAAGTATCTACTTGGACTGAGCAAGCTCCCAACATGACATAAAATGATAACAATATCTATCAATATATGCTACCCATGCAATCACCATGATCACTAGGTGAGTCCAAAAATTTCATCAAAACTTGATATACAACTCCATGGTAACAATCCTATAGCATTACTATCATAGATCTTATAATTTGTGATATGAGATTATATAGAATGTCTTATCACTGAAGAGACTTGAGCTAATGTCCCCCAGATGCAAGAAAAGCACACTAAATAAGTTTTTCATGCCTCATCAAAGTCACATTGGAAACAACTCATCCAACACCACCTTCGATATTTTAGACAACCGTGGAAAACAGACATATTTCTTTCTTGCTGTTTTGGTCTGCCTTATCTGTACACATCTGATGTGGGAACAAAAATAAACCTGATTTCACTCACAGACTTACAACGCAGCTCTTTCAACAAAGCAAGTTACAAGATAATCCAGAACAACAAAAATGACATGCCTGTGGTAGATAATCCTGAATGGGAACAGCTACCAGTCCAAAAATGGGCTTGATTATACCAGGAATTCTCTTATTCCAAATGACCGGTTTGTTCTAAGACTGTCCATAGCACTAGCTATGTTGCAACACTGTTTTCATCGTCTGTGAACAGCTGTGATTCTCCAATTGTGCCTAGTCTCTGTGCTTATCAGCTACATACCATGTAGTCACAGACAGGGAAAGACAATATAAACAGATCCAGAGATACACCAGTAAACCCTTGATTTTTCTTTTCATTTAGAACCCGATCATTAAACATGTTTAAGTGCAGATTCCCAGGATCCTACAATTTACGTGCTTACATAGGCAGAACTATTAGTAGCTCTTCCTAGGATCTGTGCTCGCCCCTTCAGTGGCAGATGAAACTTCACCACATTTCAAGGAATAACAATGGACACCAATATACAATTAGCAGAAGGTCACATTCAATCCTTAGTTGGCACCTTAGCCAGATCCTTTTTAAGTGCCTCTGCTCCCATATCTCATCCACTGGTTGAGAATGGAATGCCATGAAATATTTTCAGAAATTCTGAGATGATAAATCTGTAACATATGAAGGTAATCTACAATGGTCCCAGGCATATCCCGTTTATTGAAAGGAATTCATTTCATGTGAGCGATAACGCTGGCCTTCATTACCAAAGATCTGATATTGCAAGGACATTTTTAATTTTTTATAACAATGAAAAATTATTAAATAGGAAATATGCAACAAAGGATTCCTTCTGGGTTCTTGTTCCTACTATATCACTAAAAAGAAGGTACAAGTGTAATAGTAATCTAGTAACACACACTAGGAAATTCGACGAAAGTCAAGCCCTCATCAAACAGCTGTACCTGTTCTGACAGCTCTGCTGGTTTTACTTTGTGAGAAAAAAAAATGTCAACAACCTTCTTTGGTTGCCATGAGAACTAGAGCACAAACAACCAAGCAAATTTCCTAAAGGGAGTGGCCATCTGTTTCAAAATTCTAGCCAGCAAATTCCAAGTGTGCTTAAGTCCCAGCCCTAAAGAAGCCAGGACTTAAACCTGCAAATGATAAAATTTTGTCCTTGATTAATCTGAGGGCAACTCATGTTTGGCCAGGGTGCAATAAGCAATGAGGCAAAAATTATGGTTCTATTACTGATTACAGAAAATCTGTATTTTCTTGAATGAAGGTGCCATGATGCCTCATCCTTCACATATTTGTGAGGGTTTCTACTACGCCACAGTTCCATAAATTCCAAGGGAAAGATTAACTCAAAATTCCTATCTAATCTCCTTCTGTTGAGAAATCAGAGAGATTTTTTTCAAACATCCTTCCCCAAAGGCTTTTCAATTCAGTAGAAACAAATGATCAGAGTGCCTATGTCTTTCTGAAGATAATGTGAAGCGTAGCCCAGATGTCCAAAAACGTCCAGTTGTCAAAAAAGGATTCACGCACACACTCACACGATGGCTACCAGAAGAGCAAAGACAATGATTAGAGCCTTTTAGAATTGAAGAATGAAATAGAAAAAATCCTAGGCAAATGCCAGACCCTTTCAGCTCAGTCAGCAAGAGCACTTCATTTTTACTTGAGTCAGAGGAAACTTGAGATAGAACATCATGTTTTTTAGTCATGGGAGGCACTAGAGCTTGATCTGCTATGACTTGAAAAATTGCAGGGTGAATCTTAAGAGTCTAAGTGTTACTGTATTTCAACTGCCTAACTCCCAATGTTCCTCCAGAGGGGCACTAGAGGGTAAAGAGCATAAATTGTGGACCTGAACTACTTGAGTTCAAATCCTGACTCTGCTAGGTGAACATGGGCCAATTATTTACTTTATGTCTCAGTTTCCTCATAAGTAAAATAGGGAGGATAATAGCACCTATCTCGTGGAGTTATTGTAAAGATGAAATGAGTTAATACACACAAAGTCCTAGAGAGTGCCTGCCGCAGAAGGAGTGCCAGGTAAATGTTATATACTGTCATTGTAGCCGGTAGATAGAGAGCTGTGATTGGTTCCTTGCTATCTACCCATAGTGAAGTATGACTTAGTTCTACTGTATGTTTAAAAAAAGGGAGAGAAACGAAAAAGAACAGAAGCAACTGAGACACAATGGGGAAGAGACAAAAGGAAAAATACAAAAGGAGAAGAAAGTGGTGACGGGAAAATGAACACTGAAAGGAAGCATTTTAGTGTACAATAAGAAAAGGAGGGTGGAATAAAGAAGGAAGATTGATGGGTTCAAGTACTGATACACTTAGTGATGCCTGCTAAAGAGGCAGGGGGCAGGGGCACCCACCCTCCATGCAATCAAAAATCCGAGTATAATGTAGAGTCAGCCCTCCAGTTCAGCAGTTTCTCCACATCCACTGATTCAACCAACCTGGATCGTGTAGTACTATAGCGCTTACTACTGAAAAAAAATCCATGTATATGTGGTCTCGTGCAGTTCAAACATGTGTTGTTCAAGGGTCGACTGTACTCTAGAACTTCTGCTTTATTACTGCTTCATAAAAAAAAAGAAATAATATCAATAGTTCACCTTTATTAAGTACCAACCACTGTTAGGCACTTAGCAACCCTCACCCAAAAATAAAAATAAGTCAGGTATTATTATCACCATATTTCTAACAAAAACTTGAGAATTAAAGGGGTCCCGAATGTGTGAGGCTTACGTGGCTGGTCAATGCAGAAGCAGCCTGAGGACGGGCCTGACTGCAGCGTTTGTACACTCATCCACTGAGCTGCACTCACTCCCACATAAGTGACAGGACACGGGGTGCAATTCCGGAAAAAGCCACACGTAGAACTGGATGAAAATGGTAACAGCTATAAAGAAACCTACTTGTGAAATTTTCTCTTCTGTTCTCCTTGAGGATTTTTTATTATCTTGATAGTTTTACACTGTGTAATTCCTCCAGTAGCAAAATAACTTCTTACTCCTTCATAGTTTTCGTGAATCTATGGATCTATGATTGTTGTCATTGTACATATGCATACTGCAGAACCGGGCTTCTGCTATGGTCAAAATAAAAGTAATTCTTACATGATGGGTCTTTTTTTTTTTTAAAAGTCCCACACATCAAAATATTAAAACTCGAGCCTAAGATTGCCACGTGGGGAAAAATGTGAAAAACGGTGTGACCGGTTTCATAACCACAAATGCTTATGCTTGATAAACTACCGCATTCTAGAAGACTGAACTGCATCAAGTCTTCTAAGCTGAGATGCATAAAGTTTTCTAAACTGCATACAAATCTTTTTCACAGGGAAACCAAATATTTAACTGCAGAAAATCATGCTGAAGTTGACACTGCATCCTAGCATACTTGAACAATTTCTTCTGAATTCTTTCATAGTTCCTTTAATATTTTTAGAGCAACAAGTTAGAAAGTGAAAGAACCTGTTTACTGTGATCAAAAACTTTATGAGGTATGTTTTGGGGGAACATTTTACAGAAATCTTTGAAGAACCCCTGAGAAAGATGCAGAGTCACTAATCATCCGAGGAAAACTTGTACGTTGTCCTCTTCATTCCATTGTAATGACACTGTAGCACTGTAACCATGGGAGGCATGAGACAGCAATACACTGTTCAGAGTTGAGATTAATTTCCTCCCACTGGCAAGATGACAAATGAGCACTTACACACTGCATACGAGAATCTCTTAGGAATAACATGTGTTTAATTGGCAAAGTGCTTTAAGGGTAATTACTTTGCTTCAAAGACTGCCTATAAGAATTTAGGACTAAATCCACTATGACTGGCAAGGGGCGCTTCCTTTTGATCTACTTATAATTAGAAACATTTAATAAACTATTGTCTTTATGTCAGTGATTAAATGGAATTAAAAACGAGTGAGGGGCTTCCCTGGTGGCGCAGTGGTTGAGAGTACTCCTGCCGATGCAGGGGACACGGGTTCGTGCCCCGGTCCGGGAAGATCCCACATGCCGCAGAGCGGCTGGGCCCGTGAGTCATGGCCACTGAGCCTGCGCATCCGGAGCCTGTGCTCCGCAACGGGAGAGGCCACAACAGTGAGAGGCCCGCGTACCGCAAAAAAAAAAAAAAAAACCAAAAAAACAAAACAAAACGAGTGAGAAGGTTTTAGAACCCATAGAAGGCATAATTTACTTTTTTCCCCTCATATGCCACAATACAGAAATCTTTCTTGACTTCTTCTGGGGATTAATTTTACTAAACTGCCATATTTATTCATGCAGGAGAGGTTTGGGAAATTAACCCAAAGCCTCGATAGCCATGTGCTTGGCTTGGAGTTGGCACTCACATATTATATGGATGGATGGATGGATGGATGGATGGATGAATAAATGGAAAGGCCAAGAATAGCGTCTAAAGACTGGATGGGACCACTGTGGTAAATCAGGTTCCTGGGGAAGATTTCAGTTCCAGGCAATTAAAGCAGTGGTTTTCACCCTGGCCAGACACTGACAAGCACCAGGGGAACATTTCAGATAAACACTTGGCTCAGGAACCCCCATAGGCCAATTAAATCAAAATCTTTACATGTGGGGGTAAGTGGTAGAGTAGAGTATAGGTAGTTTTCAAAAATTTACCACGTAGAGTTACCAGGTTCTACAAGTAAAAAGATAGGATGCTCAGTTCAAGCTGAATTTCAGATTGAAAAACAAGTAATTGTTTAGTATAAGTATGTCCCAGGCAACAGTTGGGATATACTTATACTAAAAAATTATTTATTGTTATTCTGAAATTCAGATTTAACTGTGAGTCCTTATGAAATCTGGCAATCTTATCCCTCAAGGTATTCTAATGTACCGTTTTGAGAACCACTGAGTTCCGTTAAGTGAAGTAGGTAGTGTGACATCAAGAAAATACAATAACAGCACACTAGGCTGTCCAGAACATCCAGCGTTTGGCAGCCAACAGCAGGGACACAGACCCAGAAGCAGTGCTCTATTCTGGAAAGACTAATGGAAGTCAAAGTAAATCCTCAGTTTCAGAGAAATCGGGGTATCAGATAAGAAGGCTAGGCAGAAACTTAAGTAAGTTTAAATGAATAAGACAAGGACCCAGCTATTTAGTACGATATACTATGGCATTTTCATGGTCAGAACACCGTTGTGGAAACAGAGAAAATGAGAAGAGAATTTACAAAAAGCAAGATCCTTCACAGCAGCACCAAATTGTGGATCCAGGACACCTGGTGTTTTCTCTGCTAAAGAATGAATTCATCTCAGAGCCTAGAGCGTGTAAGTTTAAGAGAGTTCTGAAGTGACCTTATTTCTGTGACTGGAGGCCTTTTGGGTTGAGGGCTGGACATTTCATTACGGCAGAATCAGCAACGAAGCCAGCACTCACATCAACAACTCTTAAATGTGTCTCTATTGACCCATATTCATGTGAAAGCAAAGGCCAGACGAGAACAGTGTTAAGAAGATAAGCCTTGAGAAGGATAAATGTCAGTCACTACCTATAAGAGTTTCCTTTTTGTGAGCTGAAGATGGCAAAATGAAAGTAGATTTTGACATTAATGGGACTACCCAAGGAAAAAGGTTTAAGGAGTCTTGCTCCACCCTAGAAAAGTCCAAAGATACTCTGGAAAAAAAAAAAAAAAGAGGAAAAAGAAAAGAAAATGTAACAGTAGAATATATCTCAGTTGGAATACCAATTTTAAAATACAGTTGACCCTTGAACAACACAGGTTTGCACTGAACGGGTCCACTTATATGAGTTTTTTCAATAGTAGATACCACAGTACTACACGATCCATGGTTGGGTGAATCTGTGGTTGCAGAGGAACTATGTACGGAAGCGAAGGGCTGACTATAAGTTACACGCAGATTTTCGACTGTGTGAGGATCAGTGCCCCAACCCCCATGTTGTTCAAGGGTCATCTGTATAGACATAATCGTAACAAGAAATATGTATAATATCTTTAAAAACTCCAATAACTTCTATGTAAAAATATGAAAAGAAGAGACATTAACAGAAAAATGGACAAGAGTAGAACAAACACTTGCAAAGCAGGCTATCCAAGTTGCCAAAAATAAACAAAACATAAAAGGCAATAACAACTTTAGGAACTAGAAAAATGCATATTAAAATGACACAGTAATGATACTACATACCCACCCAAATGGCCAGAACTTAAAGGACAATGTCAAGTGTCGGTAATAACATGAATAACTGGAACTCATGCACTGTTAGTTCAATCATTTTGGAAAATCGTTCAGCATCATCTATTAAATGTATAACTTTGCATATCCTGTGGTCCAGCAATTTCATTCCCTAATACTCAACAGAAATGTGTGCAATAGCATCTAAATTCTTATGCGTATATATTGACAACCCAAACTGGAAAAAACTCAAGTGTTCAATAGTAGCATGGTTCCATAACTTGTGCTATATTTATGCAATGAATACAATATAAACATGAAACTCAGCAAACTACAGCTATTCACAATCATTTGATGAATCTCACAAACGTAAGGTGGAATTTAAGAAGCCAGACATAAAAAAAATATAGTATAAAGTCTAAAAACAAGCAAAATAATTTTAATTCTGGAAGTCAGAGCAGTGATTATTTTGGCAGAAGATGAGGAGTGGTATTAGGGAGGAGGTATGACTGTTACCGAACACAAGTTCGGGTGCCTGATGCAAAATGGGGCCAGATCATACTGAAATATCAGAGCTTGGAGCAGAGAAAGGTTTATTGCAGGGCCATGCAAAGAGAACAGGTAGCTCACGCTCAAAACAAAAACAGAACCAAAAACCCAAACTACTTCTCGAAGGGTTTTAGCAAAGCATTTTTAAAGGCCAGGTGAGGGAGGGGCATCCCAGGGTGTGTGATCAGCTCATGCACAATTCTGTGATTGGTTGATGATGATCAATCCTTAGGCACCAAAAGGTCTGGGAGCTACGTGCTCATGATCATTAAGTAGTTAATTTCCTCCATTTGGTGGTGGCGTTTAGCATCTGAAAAACTCAGGAAATATGCACAAAATACTCTTATCTGGGTACTTCAGAGAGGAGCTACAGCAGAGGACAGGGGGGAGTGGTCTGTCTCCAGGAAGTCCGCATAGGGTCCTGCTCAGTTACATGACAGAAACATTTGAAATGCTGGTACTGTTCTATTTATCGACCTGGTGGTAGTTATGTGGGAATATTAACTTTGTGATAATTTTCTGGTCATTTTACTTTTCTCTCTGTTTGCTATATTTTAATAAAAGTTTTAAAAATTAAAGACTTATGAAGGGATCTAAAAGATTTGCATAAATATAAATGCCCTATTTCTGTGTAGGAAAACTCAAAAACAATGTCAGTTCTTCTCAAATAATCCCTCACTGCAATATAATCCCAATAAAATACCAACAGCTTTTTAGGGTAAGCGGAGGGTCAGTAGATGATATTTAAATTCACATGAAAGGTAGAGAACAGAGTAGTTCAAGATATTTTAAAAGTTAAGAATAGTGATGAGATGATAGCTCTTCCCAGGTAATAGTGTCAAAAGAAAATGCAGAAAGCCTCACTTTATATGACTACTTTATTGACTGAGAAACAAATTGGTGAGCAGGGAGACTTTAAAACCCAAAGTGCTAAGAAGCTAGGCTCTCAGCAGTTACAGCTCAGTTTATAAAGCACGAATGAAGAAGTACATTGTTTTCTGTTGTGATTGGTTACTAGAAACTTACATTCCTTTTAGAGCAGTAGCACTGCATGATGGTACTTGCTTGTAGCCGACTGGCTAGGAAGTTGCAAGGTCATGCTGACGTGAAGAATGCTTAAGCTTTAAGGTCAGAGTCATCATTTTAGTGAAATCAGGACAGTTTCATTTTTGGTTAGAAGGCTATGGGTGGTTGGCTTAGGGGTGTTCTCAAATTGTAGCCTCTGTTGTTTTTGTTTTGTTTTGTTTTTAATCAGTAGTAAAACATTTGACAACTTAATAGTAAAATATAAAAATAAATATTAAATTTCTAAGTATATTAGATGTATTATAAAATCACAGTAATAGAAACAGTTTGGGACTTGTAAATGAATATAGAGATTAACAAATTGAACAGAATTGAGAGTCCAGAAGTAGACTCAATTACATGTGGAAATTTGGTAGCATTCTAACTCAGTGGAGGAAAAACTAGATTATTTAATAGAACATATTAGAACAACTATACATTCATTTCAGAAAAATATAAGATTCTTGCCTCACTCCCTGCAACAAAATATATTTCAGATACATTAAGAATTTAAATGAAAATAATATTAAAGCCTTAAAGAAAACCTATAAAACAATCACAAAATAAATATTTTCTAAGAAACATCAAATTTGAGTAATAAATTGGTATTTTGAATTACACAAGAACATTTTTTAATTTGTGTGGAAAAATACCATAAACTTCATAAAAATTAAAAACTGGGAAGAATATTTGCAGCAGATGGCAAAGGACTATATTCCTCAAAATAAAAAGAGCTCTTAAAAACCAATAAGGAGGGCTTCCCTGGTGGCACAGTGATTGAGAGTCCGCCTGCTGATGCAGGGGACACGGGTTTGTGCCCCGGTCCGGGAAGATCCCACATGCCGCGGAGCGGCTGGGCCCCGTGAGCCATGGCTGCTGAGCCTGCGCGTCTGGAGCCTGTGCTCCACAACGGGAGAGGCCACAACAGTGAGAGGCCCGCGTACTGCAAAAAAAAAACAAAACAAAAACAAACAAAAACCAATAAGGAAAAGAGCATCAAGCCAGTAGAAAAAAATGGACAGAGACAATAACAAACAATGCATATAGGGCTATAAAACTATATTTATTTGTATGGTACTGGCACGAAAACAGACATATAGATCAAAGGAACAGGATAGAAAGACCAGAAATAAACCCATACACCTATGGTCAATTAATTTATGACAAAGGAGGCAAGACTATACAATGGAGAAAAGACAGTCTCTTCAATAAGTGGTGTTTAGAAAAGTGGACACCTACATGTAAAAGAATGAAATTAGTACATCCTCTAACACCATATCCAAAAAATAAAATGGATTAAAGATCTAAATGTAAGACTGGATACTATAAAACTCCTAGAGGAAAACATAGGCAGAACACACTTTGACATAAATTGCAGAAATATCTTTTTGGATCTGTCTCCTAGAGTAATGGAAATAAAACCAAAAATAAACAAATGAAACCTAATTAAACTTCAAAGTTTTGCACAGCAAAGGAAACTATAAACAAAATGAAAAGACAACCTACAGAATGGGAGAAAATATTTGCAAACGAGGCAACTGACAAGAGATTAATCTCCAAAATTACAAAGAGCTAATGCAGCTCAATATCAGAAAAGCAAAAATGGGCAGGAGATCTAAATAGACATTTCTCCAAAGAAGACATGCAGATGGCCAAAAGGCACATGAAAAGATGCTCAACATGGCTAATTATTAGAGAAATGCACGTCAAAACTACAATAAGGTACCACTTCACGCTGGCCAGAACGGCCATCATCAAAAAAGTCTACAAATAATATATGCTGGAGAGGGTGTGGAGAAAAAGGAACCCTCCTACATTGTTGGTGGGAATGTAAATTGGTGCAGCCACTATGGAGAACAGTATGGAGGTTCCTTAAAAAACTAAGAATAGAGCTACCATATGATCCAGCAATCCCACTCCTGGGCATATATATGGAGAAAACCATAATTCAAAAAGGTACATGCATCCCAGTGTTCATAGCAGCACTATTTGCAATAGCCAAGACAGGGAAGCAACCTGTGTTCATTGACAGATGAATGGATACAGAAGATGTGAGATATATATATATATATATATATATATACACACACATGCACACATGCACACATGTATATGTATACACACACACGTATATGTATACACACACACACACACACACACACACACACACAAAATGGAATATTACTCAGCCATAAAAAAGAATGAAATACTGCCATTTGCAGCAACATGGATGGACCTAGAGATTATCATACTAAGTGAAGTAAGCCAGACAGAGAAAGGCAAGTATCATATGATATCACTTATATGTGGAATCTAAAATAATTATATAAATGAATTTATTTTTAAAACAGAAATAGACTCATAGACATAGAAAACAACATTTTGGTTACCAAAGGGAAAGGGGAGGAGGAGGGACAAATTAGGAGTTTAACAGATACACACTACTACATATAAAATAAACAACAATGACCTACTGTTCCTTCCTATAGTACAAGGAACTAAACTCAATAACTGGTAATAACCTATAATGGAAAATAATCTATGTACATATTTGTATGTATAACGGAATCACTTAACTGTACACCGGAACTAATACAACATTATAAATCAACTATATTTCAATAAAAATTAAAATATATGTATGAATTCATAAATATATAATTCATGAATATATGAATTTATGTTTTTTACCATATTAACCATTTTAAGTGTACAGTTAACTAGTTTAAAATTCTTCACATATTTGTGAAACAAATCTTCAGAAATACTGACTCCATATACGAAATACAAATTAAAAGTAAGTTTTCGGGCTTCCCTGGTGGTGCAGTGGTTGAGAGTCTGCCTGCTGATGCAGGGGACACGGGTTCGAGCCCTGGTCTGGGAAGATCCCACATGCCACGGAGCAACTGGGTCTGTGAGCCACAACTACTGAGCTTGCACGTCTGGAGCCTGTGCTCCACAACAAGAGAAGCCGAGATAGTGAGAGGCCCACGCACTGCGATGAAGAGTAGCTCCCGCTCGCCGCAACTAGAGAAAGCCCTCGCGCAGAAACGAAGACCCAACACAGCCAAAAATAAATTAATAAATAAATTAATTTTTTTAAAAAAGTAAGTTTTACCAGTAAATTGGTCATGATCAATAGTTTGGTAATATACAACATTGATGAGGGAAATAGTTAATCTCATTCATAACTGATGGGAGTATAACTTAGTTTACTTTGAATGACAATTTGGCAATGTCTTCCAAATTTTAAATGCATAGACATTTTGATGCAGAATTTACATTTGTAGCTATTTATTTTCTGCAAGGATATATTTGTATATACACAAACTTATAAAATATATTTGGTTCAGCATTGTTTGTGGAACCTAAATATTGATAAATAAATCATGTCATATCTACTTAATGGAATCCTAAGTAGCTCCTACAAAGAATAAGCTTGATTTTTGTATAATGATCAGGAATAGCCTCCAAGATACAGTAGAAGGTACAGCATTCAACACTACCATTTGTGTTAAAAAAATATATACTGACAGGGGATAAACAATAATGTGCTTAGATATACCGAGAATTTCTCTGGAAACGTTCACAAGACAGTGGTTTGAGAGTTACCTCTTAGGATCAGGACTGGAATACTAAGGGTCAGGAGCACATAAGACCAAAACATATGTTTCACTGTAAACTTTTGTACTGTTTGAGAGTTGCCACATCCATGTCTTACTAAACCAACTCTAAACCAATGGCAGCAAAACAAAGACACGCTGAAACAAAATAACTCTCTTGTCTTTGAATCTGTGAGTCTTACATCAGAGCATTTTTCCCTCCAGCAGAAGAGGGATTCCTCCCAGCACCGGGACTGCCTGACTTTTCTCAAAGAAGGAGATGAGGGTAAACCTCACTGTAGCCTTGTGCTGGGTGCCATGCTGTAAAATGGTTTCAGAACTCTCAGCATGAGAGGGAACATTACTAGGCAAGTCCAATAGTCTCTGAGCTCACCTCACTGAAGTAGGTTTGAGCAATTAACTACTTCATACTTCTGTCTTGTGTTCATCTGCAAATTAGGAATTTTGATAATGCCTGCCTATAACAGGGAAGAACAAATCTGACTCCATATTAGATCTGTTTTACTTTAACCTTTGTGCTGTTGCCTGTGCTTAGTCACGCTGGCTTTGCACCTTTTCTAAAAGAATGTTGCCTATAGCCTGAAATATACAGGATAGCCTATTCTTAGGGCTCTGACCTTTAAGAGTCCATTCATATAGAGATAAAAAGTAAAACAGAGAATAACATTTGTCTTTTTGGAGGTTTACAGGAACATAGTGACCTGACCTATGTGGACAGCTACGAGAACAAAGGATCCAACACCAACAAGTTTGCAACAACTAACCACCCGCCTCCCTCACCTTGCCTTTAAAAGTGCTTTCGAGAAGTTCGGGGGTTTGGGGGCATGAGCCACCCGGCTCCCTGCATGACCCTGCAATAAACCTTTCTCTGCTCCAAACTCAAATGTCTCTGCTTTTTGGCCTCACTCTGCGTCGGGCACACAAACTTGCGTTCAGGAACAAGCCTACTTCACAGGTGTGTATGATCAGATGAAATCATGTTCATGAAAATGCTTCATTAACAAATATGATCATGTATTTTATTCATTTAAGTCTCTGAAATAGTTTTGAAAAACATGGGCTTACTTCTACAACTAACATGTTATCTGACAGAAGTGTCACAGAAGCGCTTTCCTTGCTTGTGCAAATAAACCAAGACAAGAACAGCTCATTATTCTCCCATCTTCTGTTAAATCCAACCTGAGTCATAACATTCTTAACTTTCATATGGGGTAGGTCTTTGCGGATGATCGTGTCTCCCCCCTCACACCTAGTGAGAAATTTCATACAGCCTCTCAGAAAATGACGTCGATGATTCATCCCTATTCCTTTGTATTCACTATTCATCTACCTCTCAGTTTTTCCCAGTGACAGTTATCAACAGTTTTTAGGCTGTTTCAGATTTGAAATGTGACATTCGTGACTAGCAAGTGCCCTAGAGAAAGGACTTGTGACATGTTAATATTGAAGTAAATGGAGGTGCAACAAATGACCTGTTTCTCTTCCTGCTCTCACTCCAGGCAGAGAGATCCTTCTAAAACTTACCCTCTCTTCCTTTTCCTTTAACTCACACCAAGACCTACCTTTCCAGGTGCCAGTGGTCCCTACTCGGCTTCTGCTGGCTCAACACAGCCCATATCTGCCTTTGTACTAGTGCCACAGGCAGGTCATCCCAGGTTAATTCCCTACATGACTGAGTCCTCATACAGCGTCATCCCTGTCTCTCCTCTATGGCGCGTACGGTTTCAAAAGCCGACTTTCATCAACTGTTCTTCTTGCTTCCCCTTGCCATCACAAATATTATGGTGAGGGTTTCTCTCCGAATTATCCCTCAATAAAGAGGGGGTCACATTATCCACATTCTTAACAAACTGCGCACATCTATTAACTTTACTTGGAATAATGAAGTAAATGAAAGATGTTCACCTGAAATACCCACTATTAATGCTAGTTGGATGTGTATAGAAGTCACATGATGGATTAGGTTGGAGACAATAAGGAAACAATAAATCAAATAAAGATGTAGGAATTATTCCTGGGGTATGAGCTCATAATTGTGAGCGCTGGATGCCATTGTAAACAAACCTCTTAAAGATCATTTGAAAAATCAACATAATGACATGTTGTAGGTATCACAAACACACACAAAAGAAATGAAGATCAAGGACACCGTCTTTTGAATGAGTATTTGTGACAAGGGATAATAAATGCCAGTGAAAACATCCTACACAGATTCAAAAGGGATTAAGTTTCAAAAAACTTCAATAGAAATAAAGATGGCATACTCTGGAAAACTGTTAGGTGATTCAAAAGTGGCTCTGTTGAGGATGATGCTCTTGTTAAATATTTTATGTGTATTAAATAAAATTACTCACAGAACATGAGGGTAGAAAACACTGTGTGACTAATTAATGCTTTATAAAATATGCTATCTTCATAAGTCTGTATAAAGAAATTACAAATAAATACAATTTGATACTCATGTGCATTCTGAAAAGTTTCCTTATTATAATTGAACTTGTTTTGTGGGCCTGCCATACTTCCCACTGGGAAAATGGGAGACCCCTTGTGTGGAGTCTCCTCATACTTGTGTTTATTAGTCATCTGAATCCCTCCCCACTCATGTATTCACAGGGTTATGAAAACTGAGGCTCCAGGAGAGGGTGTTACATTCAAGACTCACAAAGAGTGGTTAATGGCACAGGTTGGACTAGAACCCAGGTTTCTACGTAGGTACCGTGCTCCTTTCAGTCAGAGAGGGAAAGCCCAGCAACATCACAGAGATAGGACCAAGTATGCTGGGAGTAGAGAGTAGTGAGGGCGGTAAATGGAGAAGCTCTATAGGATGACAGGAAGAGACTAGACAAGTTACAAGACTTTCTTTTTTCCTAAAATAACAATATTCTTTTCTTTCTTAACTGGAAGAGTAATACATATTATGGTAAACATGTGGTTTGGTTCTCTTTCTTCTGAGGACTAATTCTTCCCACTCCATAAAGTATTGTCAGGGATCTCTACCATGGAATTGTGCCCTGTGACAGGAGAGGCACATGACTTGGTTGGATCCATGAGAGACTCCCCTTCTCCTGAACGTAGTTACAAATCTACCTGGGTCATGTGACCAGGAGGGGCTATAACAGGGAAGAACAAGTCTGACTCCATACTGGATCTGTTTCTCTTACTTTAACCTTTGTATTCTATCACTTTCGCTACAAGTTAATAACTAAAGGGATGTTGCCTATAGCTTAAAGTATAAATAATGGCCCATCTCTGGCAACCCTGCCTCCCATGTGTGAGTGTTAAGCTAAAATACCTTTGTTGGGATCACAGAAAACATCCTGACCAGGCCCACCTGTGAATGGCGGCAGGAAAGAAGAAATTAACACATCCCCTCTGGAGTCTGGCTGGAACCAGGAAATGTTTGCAGCAACTTATTGCCTTTTTTACTCTTCACCTCTCCCTCTTTGTTCTGTAAAAGAAACTAGCCTCCAAACGCCGGCAAGATGGTTCTCTGGGACACTAGTCCACCATCTTCTCGGTCTGCTGGCTTTCCAAATAACGTCGCTATTCTTTGCCCCAACAACTCAGCTCTCAATTTATTTGCCTGTCATGTGGCAAGCAGTACAAGCTTGGACTTGGTAACAGGGCCAGTCAGAATCATCTGGAGAAACTCTCTTTCTCCTGGAGTTATGGAGTAGAAATAACAAAGAGTAGTGTTGCCATTGGCCACGTCTCCCGGCCACATGGAGGAAGATCACCTTCAGTGGGTAGGAAGGAGGCCAACACTCAGAGCGAAACAGGGTCAAGAAATCTAATGAAGGACAACACCCTGCTTTGATTCACGTGTTCTGGCTGTTGTGGAAAGAGTGTCCCTAGACTTCCCAGTCATATAAACCACTAAATTTCCCTCTTTGTTCCAAATCAACCAATAGTCTTACAAGTATATCAAGGAAAAAATAGACAATCAAAAGAAGAAAATAGACCCACACACCTATGGACAATTAATCTTTGACAAAGGAGGCAAAAATGTACCATGCAGAAAAGACAGTCTCTTTAGCAAGTGGTTTGGGAAAAGCTGGACAGCCGCATGCAAATCAATGAAGTTAGAACACACCCTCACACCATGCACAGAAATAAACTCAAAATGGTTTAAAGACTTAAACATAAGACAACATAAAACTTCTAGAAGAGAACATAGGCAAAACATTCTCTGACATAAATCGTACTCATGTTTTCTTAGGTCAGTCTCCCAAGACAATAGAAATAAAAGCAAAAGTAAACAGATGGGACCTAGTCAAGCTTATAAGCTTTTGCACAGCAAAGGAAACCATAAACAAAACAAAAAGACAACAAACGAACTGGGAGAAAATATTTTCAAATGATGTGACTGACAAGGGCTTAATTTCCAAAATATACAAACAGCTCATACAACTCAGTAACAAAAAAAACAAACAACCCAATAGAAAAATGGGCAGAAGACCTAAATAGACATTTCTCCAAAGAAGACATACAGATAGTCAATAGGTACATGAAAAGATGCTCATCATAGCTAATTATTAGAGAAATCCAAATCCAAAACTGCAATGAGGTACCACTTCACACCAGCCAGAATGGCCATCATTAAAAAGTCTACAAATAATAAATGCTGGAGAAGGTGTGGAGAAAGGGAACCCTCTTTACACTATTGGTGGGAATGTAAATTGGTTCAGCCACTATGGAAAACAGTATGGAGGTTCTTTAAAAAACTAAAAATAGAGTTGCCATAGGATCCAGCAATCCCACTCCTGGGCATATACCCAGACAAAACTATAATTCGAAAAGATACATGCACCCCTATGTTCATAGAAGCACTATTTACAATAGCCAAGACACGGAAACAACCTAAATGTCCATCAACAGATGAATGGATAAAGAAGATGTGGTATGTATACACACACACACACACACACACACACACAATGGAATATTACTCAGCCATTAAAGAGAATGAAATAGTGCCATTTGCAGCAACATGGATGGACTTAGAGATGATCATATTAAATGAAGTAAGTCAGAAAGAGAAAAGCAAATACTATATATATCACTTATATATGGAATCTGAAATATGACACAAATGAACATACCTATGAAACAGAAGCAGACTCACAGACATAGAGAACAGACTTGTGGCTGCCAAGAGTCAGGGTGGGAGGTACTGGGAGTCTGGGATGAGCAGATGCAAACTATTATATATAGGATGGATAAACGACAAGGTCCTACTGTATAGCACATGAAACAATATTCAATATCCTGTGATAAAACCATAATGGGAAAGAATATGAAAAAGAATACATATATGTATAACTGATTCAGTGCTATATAGCAGAAATTAACACAACACTGTAGATCAACTATACTTCAATAAAATTTTTTAAAAGAGAGGAAGAAGAAGAAAATAGAAAGCAACCACATTCATTACCCGGAATGAAAACACACACACATACTCACATGTAGAAATATGCTGTTTAATAAAAGATTTTTTTTTTTTACTAACAATATATGGCAAATATATTTTCATAGGAGACTTCATTGCTTTTGTCAACTCTAATACTAACCAGCTGCATAAGAATGAGCCATCTCTTAAAATCTCTGGTTATCAGTTTTTGCACCTGTCAAGGGAAGAATCTGGAAGTAGACTCCTAAAATCCAGCAAGGTTGGAATAGGTAAGTGAGACCTTTGGATGAAATATTTTAAACGCCAGGTAGACCAGTTTGGGCAGCAGTGAACTACGGCGGCCTCCTAAGCCACAGACGTTCTCAACTCCATTATTTTTTTTTTAATATTTAAAATTACTTATCATTATGCACATTGAAGGAAAGCATTATAGACAGCAGAGTTCTTTCCCACCATAAAATTTACACCCAGTTAATTAGCTAGAAACACTAGCTTGAAGAGGTACTGATCTGTTCCATTTGTAATAATTTCTCTACAGCAAACAATTGTCTTATAGTTGGAACATGTTGAAGAAAATATTAACTCACAAGTCTTTTTTTGTTGAGTCTCAATCACTAAGAGTTCAAGGGACTTTGAGAGAACCCTGGTGTCCTTCATGGCCTGAGGAATGCATTAAAATCAAGCAGTGTATTTGTATTCTGAAACTACTCTTAGCTCCATAGTTACTTGGGTTGTGGAACTCATGTTTCTCGTACTGACACTATGACATCTGAAGAACATTTTGTCATGAAAGTTTCACACCAATTTTGTTTTGTTCTTTCTTCATTAGCCCCTGTGCGTCCTTTTCCATTTTCTTCCTTTGCTGTTCTGCTGCTCTCTTTTCTCTCTCTTCTGCTGCCTCAGAACTTCTTTGTCTTGCCAGGCCGCATCTTCTTCTTCTTCCCATGCATTGGTATTTTCCTGCCAGGTACCCAAGTCACCTAATTCAGGAGACTGATGAATAAAAGACGTATCTTGCGTAACTGCTAGTCTACTAGAGAAACCCGTGCTACCATCTGGGATGCCAAAATTTAATGGTTCTCTCTTCTTAATAATGATTTTCTGGGTTTTCCTTATAGCTGGTGTCATGTCCTTAAAATAGTCAGGTTCCAGTTATTCTAAAGCATTTTGCTGTGTTGCCACATTCCCATTCCCTCCTTCAATCTTTACACTTGTGGGTGCATCTTCATTCCAGGAAGCCCACTCTTCAACATCTGTCTGCTTAGGAACTGATGAAGAATCAACTGTAGTTGGCAAAATTCTTTGGTCTCCACTTAATTTCCGTCCTCTGCCAGGTCTGCGTATTAATCTTTAGGAATGAGAATACTGTTGCTAGGCAGGTACAAACTTTAAATAACCGAAACTGTGTGATACCCATGGTGGGAATCAAAACCTGCCCCTTCCCCTCCCCGCCCGCCCGGCGGAGGCTCCCAGCTGCTGCGGGCTGCGCGCGCACACAAGGCGCGCGCACGCGCACTGCTGGTCGCTTCCTCGAGCTTGCGCTCCGCCGGCTCAGTCCCAGCCCCGCTCGTTCAAAGCTGGGCGCGCGCTCTGTCTCAGCCGCCCCCTCGTTGGGAAACCCTCCCCCAGTCCCTCCTCCTGCCTCTCCTCCTTCGCCCTTGAAGGCGGCTCTCGGTAGTTCAACTCCATTATTTTATATATATATATATATATATATATATATATATATATATATGTGTGTGTGTGTGTGTGTGTGTGTGTGTGTGTGTATATATATATATATATTTTTAGTTCTTATAGCACCGTTTAAAATTTTAAGATAGTCCCCCAAACACAGCTTTATTTTCTTCCTAGTTTCCTGTCATTTCCTGAAAATAATACATTTGTTTTTCTTATTATATGAAATGAGCCTTGTTATATACAAGCCACATATAGGAAGTTGTAGCCTCGGCTTCTGAAGAGGGGAAGATATGAAAACCCATGACTCTTCCCGCTTCCGTGGACTTAGGGCCATGCTCTTATTTAAGATCCTCCCAAATCCCGTTGACAGGACCTCACCCGCTGATACTGTGGCTTGCCTCGCATCTAATAATATCCTGGATCTGAATTTCCTTTCAGATGTTTCTAAATTTGATTCCTCTTCGTTTCAGCCACAGAGCAATCCCAGAGGAAAGGGCAAAGAAGGTTATGATCCTTTTTCACCCCCTGGGAATCTTAGAAACCCAAGAAGGGATTCTCCCAAGAAGGGACTCCAGGATAAAAGATCTCCCTGTGGGGAGATGACTAAACCCCTTTATCTGGCGTGTGGCATTTGTGCCTTCTTACGGTAAATTCCTTTAGGGACGTGATTTCTAACAGCCTTTCCTGGAATCGGTGGATACCGTCATGTACAACATACAACCTGAGAAGAGCAATTCAGACACAGAACTGGAGTCCATAAACAAATTAGCCCCCGTGTCCCTCTGCCACGGTCTCTTCCCTATCTGTGTGGCATGGTTTTACTTTGTCCCAGGCCGCGTTTCCTAACACAAGTGGTTTCATTTGTGTTAACCTCTAATGTTCCAGTCGCTTCAATGACATCCCATCATTATCCTTAGACTAGCGGCTTTTAAACATGATTTCTTAGCACTGGTCTGCAGGTCAACACCGAGATGTCCTGTGCCCCTCAACACTCAGTGGCTCCCACTTAGGGAAGGTAAGAAGAGAGCCCGTGCTGTGAACACCCTCCAAGGGCCCAGGCACACTACTTGGCATTTATGTTCACTATCTTTTTTTTTCTTTTTTTGCGGTACGCGGGCCTCTCACTGTTGTGGCCTCTCCTGTTGCGGACGCGCAGGCTCAGCGGCCATGGCTCACGGGCCCAGCCGCTCCGTGGCATGTGGGATCTTCCTGGACCGGGGCACAAACCCGTGTCCCCTGCATTGGCAGGCGGACTCTCAACCACTGTGCCACCAGGGAAGCCCTATGTTCACTATCTTACTTCATCATTATAACCATATAGTCTGTAAGTATTATCACTTTTTTTTTTTTACAAATAAACCAAATCTCAGAGAAGTCATTTTGCTCTTGCACGTCACCATGTCACGTGGGACATGAAAGAGCTACAATTAAAGCCCTCAGTTCCGACTCAGATGAGACCAGAACCTTTCAGAGAAATCCCTAGAGGAAACAGGAGAGCAGAGAAAAGAACTGTGCTTCTTCTTTTCCTCACAGAGTAGATCTGTCACAGCTGATGAATCACAGTTGGTTCTCGAGTACCTGCTGACACTCTTTTGCTCGAGGCGTTGTGAAAGATGGGGTAAATTGAGATGGAGGGGGAAAAGGAGCAGGGAATTGGGGAGCCTCATTCGAGCTTCTAGGTGCTGGTGGACCCTTCTGACCTATGACACACAAACCTGGGGGCCCCTCTTCAAGTTCTTCTCCTGGGAGACTTGAAGACAAAGCTACTTGTCTGAGCTGAGCAGCTCTAGGCAGAGGAAGGACAGCAGGACTTTTGTCAAAGTGCCAAATGGATGGCCAAGAGAAAGATAGTAGCGATGGTATCCTCTGGAGATGGCTGGCTATTCACAGTCCAGTGTAGGCTTGGCTCTATTAGCTGTGAGGTGGGGATGTACATTAAGATACCAGTCAGCAGTGTGGCCCTGTGAAAGCCATTCTCTATGACTGAAGTAAAGCAAAAATTTGGTTTTGAATTCTTATCATCATCCCCTGACTCCCCAGCCACGACTACACACGTGTGCACACACCCGGACACCCACAAACACAGAAGCTTGATATCTTGCCTTTGGAATTCTCAGGATGCCATGTCAACCCTGCCCTGGGTAGTAATACATATACCTCCAGAACTAGGAAAAGGGCCTGGTCTTTAGCCTTCAAGAGGTAATGGGGAGGTTTCCTAGCACAAGATAATAACGTTTCCCTGCCTTGCAAGTCCTCGGTTGGCACAGGTAATCTTGATTCCCTACCCTCTCCCAGTGCCCTGGTGAGATGCTCAGCGAGGCTGTGATGACAGTGGCTGACCCCAGGCTGTCCCGGCTGCCTGAAGGAAAATGTACTGCTCTTCTCACTTGCTGGAGATGAATGAAGAAAGTGTGTTACACACCGATATCAGGGGGAAGACTGACCTGAAGGGTAATCTGTGATACAGAGGAGGAAGAAGAGATCAAATTTAGCTAGTGCAAACTGAATTAGCTATAAAGGCGGAAGAAACCGCACAGCAGATCTTGAGAACAAACAAAGAAGAGCAAAAGGCAGAATTATAAACCAGTTTAACCACAAGAGTGAGGCTAACCAAGGACGCTGAGTGAATCAGACCGCGGAGGGGTAAGGCCCTGTTAAGGCTGCACTGGGCACACACTGCCCTGGCCATCACACATTCACCTATTCTGACCGGATTTAAATGAGAAAAATTACATGTGAATGAAAGAAACAGGAATGAGGGAGCAAAGCGGCACATGCTGCATCTTGGAGACTGTTCTGGGAAAGCAGTCCTTGGAGAAGTTTGCAGTGAAAGCCAAGGTTACATAAAGGGGTTAACTTGCTCTCCGGAAGAGAGGCAGACAGTCAGTTTCTGCTGAGACGGGTCAACAGATACCTGTTTTTTCTGCTGTTTTGGTAGAGGTCATGGTAGTAATAAGTCCTGTTCCTGCATCCTGGCTAGCTTCCTGCAGCCTCCCACCACCTCATGGCTAGAAATCAGCCCTGAGGGAATGCAGATGCTCACCCTGCGGTGGCCTCTTGTCTTTGTCCTGGGGATCATGGCCCTCCTAGAGTGGGGTTGTAAACAAGGAGTCAATGAGTAGAACTGGCCAGCGATCACGTGGCCCGGGGGTTGTTTGAAGGCCCTCACAAAGAAAGAGACAGGTTGGAGTTGGAAGGGTTAGTGACTTCTCTCAAGTAAGACAGCAGTCTGAGCATTTGTTTTGGTTGGCCAGGGCCACAGATAAGAGCCTTTCCAGCATCTGAGGTCTTAGCTATGGAATAATGATAGCTTAGCCTGTTGTAAATAACAAGGGAGGACCAGACTTGAACAGCTGTGGCCAAAGCTGTCTTCAAATAGATATCACCCACTTAGTATGGAACACCATGTGAGTGGTTTTATGTGTACATTTTACCTTTACATTCTCTATTAACCATCACAATAACTCCATGGAGTAGATACTATTTATTTTATGGATTAGGAATTTCAGATCAGAGAGGTTGAGTAACTTCCTTAAAGTCACACAGCTATCAAATAGCAGAGTTAGGATTCGAACTCAGGACTCCAAAGTCAATGCTACTCCCCCTGCTGTGTCTCCTGTTAAAAACCAGCTATATACCCTCACCCTTGCCATGCAGAACCCCAAGGGTCTGTAGTCAGTATCCGTACCTTGAGCCAGACCTGGCCTTATTCTGGTTGATCTACACTTCTTAGTATAGTGTGTTAAGGATCCATATTGCATTTTTTTGACTCCTTTCATAGAGACAGTGGTGTGCAAACTTGAGTATAGATCAGAATCACTTGAAGGACTGACTCATTAAAGCACAGATTGTTGGCGCCAACCCTACAGTTCCTGATTCAGCAGGTCTGGAGCAGGGCCCAAGAATTTTCCCTTTTAACAAGTTCCTAGGTGTTGCTGGTCTGGAGACCACACTTTGAGAACCATAACACTCAGATAATGATGCTGGGGTCGGTGCCGGGGGAGACAGAGGGGTTAGTGATGTCCTGGAGAGGTTGGAGGGAAGGCAAAAATTCAGGCTGCAGAGCCTCAAACTGTTGGGGAAATCCAATGCACATTGTAAATTAATGTGTGTTTGTTGTCTACTTTAAAAGTACCAGGACAGATTCTTGACACAAGTAGATTTACACCTGCACCCTCACAAAGGGAACTATTTCGCATCTTCTGAGTCAACCTCACATGAAAGTGGAGTAATTCTCTCACGCACTCTCAACTTTTATAGTGCCGGAGTCCTGAGGGATTGTTTTGCTGCTAATGCCTGTTTCTCTTCCATCCAGCGTCATTCTTTAAGAGTCTGGTATCCGAGGAAGTGCCCCTTAAATGCAAACATGTTGAGAAGGTAGTAAGTCTATAAGAGGCAGTGAACATGGAGGTTAAGGGTGCAGGCCTTGGAGTCAGACATCCTGAACTTCAATTTCCACTCTGCAACGTATTTATTTATCCTTTATCAGATAAATCATCTGCCAATGAGTAAAGCAAGCGTTACAAAAATACGGAGCATTGTCTTACGGCATCGTGAGGTTAGAGTACTACTTTAAGAGAGCAGAGCATTCAAGGAGGAGGACACCAGAGGAAGGTAAATGATGGGGGCTGACGCAGGAGACATGCTAAATGTTAGACTCTGATGTCACCATGTTGCACAATATGCCTACAGCTGGAAGAGAGAACTCCTCTTATTTATGAATTAGACTAAACAACCCTGGTATTTATTTGTTTATGATTTTCCTTTCTGGAATTGACGATCAATCCGTATTACCTAAATCAGAAAGTTCTCAGATTTCTTTCCCTCCAAATAATATTTAGGGGAGTTAAGTGTAAATGAAAATGAAGCAGATGGATTAAATTGCCACTTAAGTACACAGAGGCTTGAGAAGCAAATGGAAAAGGCGATTAGCCAAATTCCCATTCTGAGTTCACCGAACCTGAAACACTTGAAAAGGTATTTGCCAGGTGAAACACCCCCAAAATGCAGCTGCAGCTCTACAGACCCCAAGCCCTCTGTCACTGGTCTCCCAGAGTCCCCACCTGCCACTCACCTCACTCTGCTTTCACCAAAAGCCATACAGACAAGCAGTGAACTTGAGAACATATTCCAATTATTACTATTCTTTTAACAATGAAACTGCTCTAAAAACTCTCTGCTTTTGAAACTGGCCTTCAAGCCTTACTTATAACTTTTGCCACTGAAAAGCACAGAAACAGATCAAGGTGAATGACTATATGGGTTTGAAATCCACTATCGATGTATTTATTCATGTAATTGGCAGGTATATACCAGGCAACTGCAATGTGGAATGAATGAATGAATGAATATGCAAGTATTGTGCCCTAACTCAGACAATCAGACAGCAGGATGAGTGACATCCCTCAAAGACATTATACTTTAGAAAGGGAAGTAAAACTCACACACACACACACACACACACACACACACACACACACACACACAGATGAAAAGAAGGATAGTATCCATTTGTAGCCAAAAAGAGGGATTACAGGAGTTTAGCAAGCAGAGTCCAGAGAGCAGCAAATTTAAGTAGAGACTATGAAAGAGATCTGAATTCTCAGCTTGGCCTTACCACTCACTAGCTGTTTCTGCCTGGCAAGTCACTCTGGGCCTCGGTCTCCCCACCTATGGGTAGTTGGAAAAGATTCATTTCCTAGCATTAGCACCCTTTTCATTTTTTGTAAATGAAATCTTCACACAGAATTCCAGTATATTAAATAAGTCAAAGCAGAGCTTTCCCAGGAGACACTGGGTGGAGCCCTCTCTTACCATGTCATCCAAAGCAGACAAAACAGAGATGGAAACCTCTGGACTAGATGCTTGAAGGTAATATCAAGTCTAAAAATCGATAAGTCTGGAAAATCACTCCCAGATGAGGTGAACAAAGATGTCTTCAAAGGAGAGGCAGAAAACCGGATAAATACAAAGGAACTCAAGGAACGGGCACTTGCTCATGGTGTATGGACTTCCAAGTGGCTTGACACCCAGCAGTAATGAGCTTGTCCACTTTCATGGAACAAGATGAGTAGGAGGGGCACTTGCTTCAAAGTCAGACGGCTGAGTTTAACTCATTATGCTATGAACACAGCTGGATGACTGCGGACAAATCATTTTATTTCTCTGAACCTAATTTCCACACCTTTAAAGTGGTTTAATAATGTCTATCCTTACAGGGTTGCTGTACGTTTTCAGTAAATTTTATACACACACATGCTTTTTTTATTGTGGTAAAATAAAATTTACCATCTTAATCATTTTAAGTGTACAGTTCAGTAGTGTTAAGTATTATTCACATTGTTGTGAAACAGATCTCCAGAACTTTATCTGGCAAAACTGAAGCTATATCCATTAAACAATTTCCCACCCCCAATCCCTGGGAACTAATATGCTGCTTTGTTTCTATGAATTTGACTAGTTTCCTCATGTAAGTGGAATCACACAATATATAACATTTTGTAATAGACTAATTTCACTTAGCGTAATGTTCTCAGGGTCATCTGTATTGTAGCATGTGACAGTATTCCTTCCTTTTTAGGGTTGAATAATATTCTATTGTATGTATAAAACACATTTGGTTAACCATTCATCCACTGATGGATATTTGGTTTGTTTCTATCTCTTGGCTATTGTGAATAGTGCTAAGTGAACAGTATACAGTTAACCCTTGAACAACACAGGTTTGAACTGGGGGTGTCCACTTACACACAGATTTTTTTCAATAGTAAATACTACAGTACTACACAATCTGTGGTTGATTGAATCTGCGGATATGAAACCACAGATACAGATGGCTGACTATAAATTACACGTAGATTTTCAACTGTGCAGAGGGTCAGCGCCCCCGGCTCCTGCATGTTCAAGGGTCAACTGTATTTGAACAACCCTGATTCTTTAAGTATTGGCTCTCTTTGTTTTTTTGATATTTTTGTTTTTAAGCAAAGATCAGTATGCCTTGTCATTTCTATTTCATGAATTTTGCTATTCTATCCGCACACATTTCCTGTTCTTCTTGTAACCAGTATAACTCCTTCATGACCAACAGGCCAGGGTAAAGATGTAATGAGCGGCTCTTAATAAAATATAAAGACCTAATTAGCCCAGCTGCGTTTTGAACCCACAACAATGACATCATTGTACAATGATTCAATTGAGTTTAGTAGCTATTGCCTTCTATTACAAAACTGCCTACTCCTGAACTAAAGCAGCAGTAAGAATTAGAAAGATCATCTCCAATTTTCATTAAAATACTCTTGGGTTTCTTACTTTGTCCCCCTGCTTTTCTTCCCCCTTTTTTTCCACCAGAGAAAGTCCAAACAAGCTTGCACGCATTTTGGAACTAGACAGATTTTCTCTGAATTTTCTGCTTTCCTATTCTGTGAGCTGAATGAAATATTCCAAACATGAGTCTAAAATTACCTTCATTTGTTTGATGTGAGTTAAAGCATTCCAGACAAAATTCTGCTTCCACACAAAATGTGGTCATCCACTGATGACATGACTATTAACAGCAACTAAGACATAATTATTTTAGTGGTCACCCCACAGATTATCTGCCCAGCTCTCCTTTTTTACCCTTTTTAATGTAATTGCTCTCCTCACTTTGACATGATCTGCGTTGATATTTTTCATCATACTTGAATTTTTTCAACCAATTGCTGCAATTAGTTTGCTGCCTCCTTCTTCTAAGATTACAATTTTATGTGTGTTTGACATACTTCCACAGGTCACTGACACTGTGTTCACATTTACAACAGCTCTTTAAAATCCTTGTTTGCTAATTTTATCATCTCTTTATCTGTTTGTCTTGACTGATTTCTCTCTTGGTTATGGGTAACATTTTCCTATTTCTTCACCTAATAATTTATGACTGGATGCTGGACACAGTGAATTGTTAGTGCCTGGATTTTGTTCCTTTCTTTAAAAAGTGCTAGTCTTAGTTTACCTGTGGATCATCAAATTATTTTGAGGCTTCTTATAAAACTTAGTAAGAATGGGATTTAAGTAGACTCTGGGAATTATTCAGCTTCTAGGTTCCTAGTAATTCATCATTTTCCCAGCAGCTCTTCTTTGCCTGGCCTTGTGGAGTTTTCACTGAAACGTGTTCAGATTAGTAATTATCCAAGGAATTGAGGAAATCCCTATGCAGATTTCTATGCTTTTCTCTTTCTCTAGTATTCTGTGCCACAAATTATAGCCAACTTAGTGCCTCAAACTCTGATCTCTGAAACTACTCAGCTCAGCAAGACCACTTTGCTCTACCTGGGTTTTTTCTTCCTGTGCAGAGTCCAGAAGTTGCCTGCAGGTAGGAAGCTGGGATGGTCATACTGTTCACCTTGTTTTTCTCTTCTCCACCTCCACAGTCCTCTGCTGTCTATGGCTAAATTTTTGGGAACAGTTGTTTTCAGATTTTATAGTGAGAAGACTATTCAGGTACCAGTTATCCTGTCATGGCCAGAAGGTCAAAAGTTGATTAAAAGAAAAAAACGCTGCAATTTTTGAGATTCTATTATGGACCATGGGTTTCACATACATTATCTCTATTCTTTACAACTGTCGTTGAAAGGTTGGTAGTTTATTTTCATTTTATGGACAAAGGATCAGAGGTTCTAAGAGGTACTGTCATTTGCCCAAGATTGTATAGCCAATAAATGAGTTCTGATTCCAAAGAATATTTGAAGCAATTGGTAGATCATTCCTTTTTTATTTATACAGCTACACTGGCTTTATCATTCTATTTTTTCTCCTTCCAGAATCCTTATCCACTGATATTTTAAGATGACACCTTCTTAAATGGAGACAACCACAACCCTACAGTTATCTCAAAGGACTAACAGGTTAAATTTCCTGGAGCTTAAATTTTATTTAATAGTAAGTGTTTTAAAACATCACTTTTATTTTAAAACAAATATATATTGATATGTATTTATATGTAACAAATATATATACGTGTGTGTGTGTGACCTATATTATGGAGTAGAATTCATAGTCAACGTGAATATTTAAGATAAAGTTAAAGGTTTTAGAGGCATGTTGTTTTTCACCAGGAGGCGGCACTGGGTTATTCTCTCAGAATCGCAGAAGTATAACTTCACTTTCTTCTATTAGGGGCACTTGTGAAAATTTTGTGACACACATAGGCATGAGGATATGTGCATCACATAATGGTTGAAGGGAGGATAAGAATGCAAGTAATAGACGTTAGAAATAAAAGGGTATCCCTGTTCCATAATAGGATGGCATATAGTTTTGCCTCTCACAGTATTTTCTGGTCTCTAGTTTTATTTTATACTGTAGTGCATCCTGGTTGCATTTATGAGGGAACATTTTATCTCCCTTCTCTCTACCGTGGTGGCTTTCAAATTTACGAGTCTCTAAGACTCACTCAGGGAACTGTTTTTTTTTTGTTTTTTTTTTTTGCGGTATGCAGTCCTTTCACTGTTGTGGCCTCTCCTGCCGCGGAGCACAGGCTCCGGACGCGCAGGCTCAGCGGCCATGGCTCACGGGCCCAGCCCCTCCGCGGCATGTGGGATCTTCCCGGACCGGGGCACGAACCCGCGCCCCCTGCATCGGCAAGCGGACTCTCAACCACTGCGCCACCAGAGAAGCCCTCAGGGAATTTTTTGAACACCCAGACTCCCAGTCCCCACCTCCTGAAGATCTGATTCTGTGATCTGAAGAAGGGCTCAGAAATCCACATCCCATCAAGCTCATGTGATTCTAATGGTCCTCTGACCACACAGAGAACCACGGCTCTTTCATGTATTACAGGTGTTGTCCAGGGCTCTTCCACAAGCCTGGGGAGGAGATAAAACCTGCCCATACTTCTTATTGGTGGGCAATAACGACAGGCAAATAATACCAACTGTTGAAATGAAATTTATTTCAGTCATATTTTCGAACCTCATTATCTGAGTTGGCCAAGCAAAAACCAATTTATAAATGCTACAAAATTTCACCAAATGGCTCATGAGCTGGGATCTTAGACTACAAAAGCAGAACCACACATTTCCTAAACTCAAGCAGCTCGTGTGCTAGTCAAAAAGACAGATGTGTGAGCAGTTAAATGACAGCGTAAATCTGATAAGTACTATTCCTGAGGTAGGAAGTGGGAGAATGGCGTACAAAACAGCTAACGGCGAGAGGGCACTCCGTAAAAGCCACATTAAATCAGTGACATTTAGCCTAGCACTTGAAGGATAAGTACACATTTTCAGTAACACCGGGGGCAAAGAAAACGCACAAAATACCTAATCTGACCCTTCAGGCCTGTCCGTGGAATGGCTAGAAGTTCAGTGTGGCAGAGGACAGGGTGATGAGATGTAGGGAGAAAAGCCCATCTCTTCAAACCATAACAGGTGGGTCTGTCCAAGAGCTAAAGACAAGGGCATATGTGGCAAGGAGTGGAAGCGGGTAAGGATAAAGTACAAAGGGACTGTTTAAATCCAGTCAAGATGCAGCCCGGGGCCTACTCTATGCCTCTGCAGAGCCAGAGAGTTGTTTAAATGCCCAGAAAATTGTGCCCAGATGTTTTGACATGAGGACCTCATTTCCCAGGAAGTCAATTAGACACATTTCTTGCTTATCCATGGAGCTCTGGTCTCTGCCAGTTATTCCGCACTCCAGGGGATGTGTCGTGTCTCCCCAGTGTAATTGTCATGTATGTGTCTGCAGCTAATTGATGCTTGCTTGCTTTTTAATAACTAGTCAGGTGGTGGTAATAAAAACCGGACTAAAAAAAAAGAAAACAAACCTGGGCTGAGTTTCATTTAATGACTGTTTGGGTAATGAAAATTCAGAGCAGAGGAATCCAAGCACAGCCTGCTTTGATCTTGTGGGCTAAAATGGAGGAGGGCCGAGGGGCGTCTACCTGAGATCCAGGGGTGGGGTGAGGAAAGGAGGCCAGGTGTGAGCTGAGCCTTTTTCAATTCCCCGGAGAAAGACACTGAGTAATCATCAGTAGAGCAAATAAACTTGTCTTAGAACATTCCCTTCTCATTTTCTTCACCCTTTTCCCACTCGTGGTACTTCTTCCCTCAAAATGGTTTCATGTAGCCCTGTTTTACCAAGCTGCCCACTGGAGAATTGCACAAGGCCTGTCCAACAGGAAGTGTTGATCTCTAGGTACCACCTTGATCTACCACATCCAACAGGAAGTGTTAATGGAGGACTGCAGCAAATGTATGACAGACAGTTCTACCAAAAGCCCAGAAACCTCTGGAATAAAAATTTAGATCGCTTCATTAGGCAAAGAAACTGAATCAGTTGAAGCTTGGGCAAGAGGGAAAGAGAATACAGAATGGGTAATGTCAGAGGAAATTCATTAATATCAGCTACACCCTTGCAAGTAGTTAGGAAATAATTATTTTAGCTCCTCTATGTATTGTTCTTGCTGTTTTCTATTCACCACTCAAGCCTGGGCCCCTGCACTTAACACTAGACTCCTTTATTCAGCCGACCTTGACATCTGCCCTTAGAAGTCTTATAGGCATCTTCAACTAAAAGTGTCTAAAAACAGACCTTTATCTGCCCCAATTCCTCCATCTCAATAAATGGCAACCTCTAACTTTCCATTTGCTCTGATCCAAAACCATGACATCATTCTTTATTCCTCTCTTTCTCTCACACTTCACATTTAATCAATTAGCAAATACAGTTGGCATTCTACCTTCTATAGAAGTCCAGAATATAATGATTTCTCATCACCTCCCCCTCTATCTCCCTGGCTCAAGCCATCATCATCTCTCCAAGAACCAGAGTCTTTCTGTTGGCAGCCTCTGAGAGTTTCCTGCATTCAGGCTAAGAGATAACTTTTATTGAGCTTCTACTAAGTGCTAGCCACTGTTCTAAGCATTTCAAGAATAGGAATTCATTTGATCCTCATAACAACTTCATGAAGTCAGCACCGTATTTATCTCCAAGGCTCCAAATGAGGAAACAGAGGCATGAGAATGTAATCATCTTGTCTAAGTTCACAGTCCTGGTTACTGTCTGTCTTAAGGCCTGATTGGCTGTCTCCTCCTCTGATGCTGGGCACCAACAGTGTCCTTCCAATAAGTTATTATTAGTAAAGATAACTTTATTTTGCTTGCATCCAAAGAACCATCATATGCTGGTCTCACCCATCAGAATGTCCTTCCCCATGTTTTTTTTTTACCTTAAGGAAAGACATTTGATTAATTAGTGTTCATAACTGGTAAGTGGTATATGTATGTGTGTGTGCCGGAGACCTCAGAGGGGAAAACTGCATTTTCATAGAAGACTCCTAAGTATAGAATCCCTTAAGCCTAGAGGAATGAATAATTAACAGCAAAATTCCTGGCACCATGATAGGTTCATGATGGAGCTTTGGGGGAAGAGCGGGGGAAATCTGCTCATAGATGATTTCCCTGAAGTCACATCTCATTATTGATCCCTAGCCCTGGCAACAGCCCCTATGTTTAGCCTGAAGCCTCAAGAAAAGACTCAATCCCTCCACTGCTCTCATACTGAAATTTTTCTGAAAACTCATCTGCTGGTAAAGTTCCATGATATTTTAAAAGAGGATTTAGAATGTCAGGTTAAGATATTTGGCAAACTAATAAAAATATAAAGAAAAATAATCCTATCATCCCTCACTTTTATTCCTATTTCTCTCTTTCCAATATCCCTCCCTCCCCACTCCCAAACCCTATCATTTCCAAGAGGCTAAAAGAAGCTCTATATATCATACTCAGGAGATTTTTCTGGTTTCTATCCTTTAAAATGCTCCAAAGGTAACAGTGGAGATGGACATTAAGTAGAGATGTTGATTTGTTAAATGTGGCCACTAATTTCCGCCCATAAGAAAAATATTAAAATGGCCTTTGGAGCCAATTTCTTTAGAGCTGTTTTCACATAGTTTAACAAAAGGACAAATTTGCCAACTGCCAATGAAACCAGCAGTAAAAATGAAACCCTCGGGAAATGCTTTAATCTAAACCACATTCAAAATGGATATACTTATCAAGTATGCTTTTTAAAAAACTAACAGTTTTCCAACCACATACAAAGGGATGGAAGGTGCTTTATGTTAGGAATTACTGGACAAACTCAAGGTTCTTCCAGATCCGATTGTGTCCAAGGTCAGAATAGTCAGTACCAGCAGAGGACTTACAAGGAATCAAACAATCTTGGTTACTAACACAAACAGATATCACATCTCCAACCCCTGTGTCCATCTCAGCTTATCTCATACTCTGCAAACTAGCAAAATGAATTCAGAAATCAAATATAGAGAGGGAGAAACAACAAAAGGAATACACAGTCCTTAGGACATATATTAATTGGGTGGAGGGTGTGAATTATTCATACTGATGAATGCTTGTTAAATTCATCTTTTCATTCAGCAAAGATTTCTGCTACATGTGCTGGGGAAACCACGATGAATGAGGGTCTCAACTTTAATGCTAGTGTGGAATACAGGCACTGCAGATGTTTTTAAAGGTGTGAAAAGTACTATGAAAAGTGCGGCAGAGGAAGCTGCAGAAGCACATAATGGGTAAAATTATCTGGGGGTCAGACTAGGCTTGTGTGAGGAAGAAACAACTGGTACTGAACACGAAGAATGAACAAGAGTTAGCAAAGTAGAAGAGCGTGGTGAAGAATGCTGTAGGTCTTTCCTACATGTTTACACGTCTGGAGAGAGAGGAAATGAAAGTTGCCCAGCAGGCAGCCAAGGGGCTACATGGAAGCAGGGTGCAATGGGGTTGGAAAGGTGAGCAGAGCCAAAGTGTTACTTAAACAAGGTTTGGATTTAATTTTAGGAGCAAATACATGCCATTGAAGGCATTTAAGCTATAACAACAGGAAGGGTAATATAATTAGACTTACAGTTTTCAAAGAATATGTTGTATGTAGACTAGAGGCTAGATGTGAGAAAGACAAGAATGAATAACTTAATTCATTCACTAAATACATATTGTACAACTACTGATGACAATATTTGCCTAGGTGCTAAGGATATGGCAGCAAATGAAAAAAAAGATAAACATAGGAACATCAAAAAAGGAGATTAATAAGGTAGCCCAGATGGGAAGTGAGGGTGCACGGACTAGGATGCCGACTGTAAGGCGATCTGAGAGATTTATGAGAGACCTTCCATATGATTTAGTGATGATAATACAGGACTAGAAGTGAGAAAGAGGAGTCACGGAGTACCAAGTCTTTGTCTTGCACTATTTATAAAATGCAATAGGAAAAAACCCTGAGGGACACACAAGTTTGCGGAAGGTGTCGATAAATTCAGCCTTGGACATGTTTCCAAAAGATCTTAAGGTGTGTTGGAACATCCAAGTGGAGAAATCAAATAAGAAGCTTTATACGAGTAGGTGAGGCTTGGCTAGGGTCAGAGATGGATCTGGGTAGTCAGTGAAACCATGGCAGTAGATGAGATGGGCTGGGAAGAGTATAGTAAGTGAAAAATAGAGCCCTGTAGAATTCTAACACTTACAGGTTACTTAGAAGAAGAGCTAATAAAGGAATCTGAAAAGGAATAACCAGAGAAACCATGGTAAGTGGAGTTTTGAGGAGGAAGAAGTGGTCAACGGTGACAAATGTTTCCATGAGGTTAAATAAGGACTTCAAATTGTCCATTATATTTAACAATACGAAGGTCATTGGCAACCTTGATGAAAGCAGTTACAGCGCGTTGGAGGAGGTAGAACCGCATTATAATGGGTAGAGGAGTGAGTGTGAGATTGGGAAATAGAGATGGTCAGTGATAACAACTCCCTTATGAAGTAGCTGGAAAAGGACAAAAAGTAAAGCAGGCAGTCAAGATGTGATTTGGTCTAGGTACAAAAAAATTGGGGGCTCTTCTCCCAGAAAGGAAGGCCCAGCCCAAAACTGCAATACGAAAGATGCCCAGTGAGGGGTGTGCTCAGGCACCCTTCCAGAGCTCATCATGCCCCCACACCCCAAAGATTTGGTAAACTGTACTGGCTTTGCACTCTCATCTCTACCCCATCTACGTGCTTCTTGTTTTTTCAAATGGGGGAAATCTAAGAATGTTGAAAAGCTGACTGGAATGAGTCAATAGACTTGGAGAAATTAAAGCTCCTGGAATTAGAAGGGATTTAAGAAAAAGATAAGCTCCTGGAAAATAAGGAAGGTGTGCAATTTAAAACAGAGTGTAGGAATCAGCATTTTATAAAAGTCGCTTAAATTACAGCAGCAGATAAGGAGGAAAATATGATTGAAATAGCTGGATTTGTGAATTTGGTAGCACTAATTTGAGCAAGTTCCTGTCTGATCATGTCTATTTTCTGTACAAAAGAGGAGCCAGATCTATCAGCTTAATTGAAGGAGAATATATTTGGTTTGGAAGTTTGAGGATAGTGAGACAGTTTGAAATGGGAGACAGGACTGAGAGATTGCTGGGTAGTATAATGCACTCAAATTGAGATGATGGCCACGAATTTAAGACAGTGTCAAAAAACACCCAATAAATCAGACACAGGCACATGAGAAAGTGGGTAGTTGGATCCGTCCAGGATGTGGGGTTTTTCCAGGTGGGTGTAATTAGTGTGGGAAGTTAGGTTATTAGAAGAGAAGTTTGAAATGATAGAATGCTGCATATAGGCTAGATAAAAGTGAGAGAGGCAGGAGGTAGAGGAATCAATGAATGAGAAGTCCTGATGTGTGGAATAAGAGGGGTCACGAGGAGAACCAAGTCAGCAGGCTCCAAGCAATGAGTCTGAATTATGATTCTGGAACGGTTCTGGCTGATCGACAGGCTCCAGACTATGGCTGTGTGAGGGTGAAACTGAATGGAGGAAGAGGTCCTTGAAGAGAAAGAAACTGAGAGGCCAAGGTATAGGATGGGTTGTTTATAGAGCATGAAAATCCCCCTGAATGATGACTGGACTTTGGAAGCAGAGGCAAACCACCATCAGGATGAATACTCAGTGAGAAGGAGTCACTGGGTGGTCAGCAAATAATAGCAAAAAGGAGACATGAGAGGATGATGGACCGAAACTCACGAGCCTCCAAGAAGCAAGATGGCAGGATCATGGTCTGGCAGCCTTAGGGAATGAAAATCACACCAGGCCATCTCTGAGCCTAGGATCAGCGGAGGGATGTAGCAGAATGAGCCCCAGGGGAAGGCGTATCCTAGGTGGGACCCTGGTTTCTGCTACAATCAGGAGGTACAGGGAGAATCAAATAAATAGCACAAAGATATAAGGGAGTTTGTTCGTCAGTGAATAGGAGTTCTGAGTGGCAAATGGAAGGGGACAAGGAGAGAAACTAGAGTGGAGGGTGACAGCAGGGGAGAGGAAGCCCCCAAAAAACTACAGGAAAGGGAAGCTACAAACTCAGGGACACACGGAGACACACAGGACGGAGCAAGAGTAATGATGTGATGCCCTTTCAATCCTATTTCGTTAAGTATCTGTTTAATGTTTACTTAAAGAGATTAGGGGGGAATCTGATTTTCTATTGATAAAAAAATCTGGATTTTTTTTTGGCTTTTTAAAAATGAAGGATAGTGATTTTGCAATGTTGTGTTAGTTTCAAGTATACAGCAAAGTGATTCAGTTACACATACATTTTTTCAGATTCTTTTCCATTATAGGTTATTACAAAATATTGAGTATAGTTCCCTGCACTATACAGTAGGTCCTATTGTTGTCCTATTTTATATATAGTAGTGTGTATATTTTTATAAATGAGGAGTTTAAGATTAAAAAAAGTATCTGTGTTTTTAAGTTCAAAATATGGGAAGTATTACTTACATTAAGCACATGGAAGGACAATTTCCAAGATACGAAGTTTCTGTTTTCTTCTTCTCCTCACAAATTAAGACAGGCAGCAGACACTAAAGGAGGGACCTCTATCCCCCTGACCTTATAATCCTGATTGAGGAACTCCTGCTAGAACACTTACTGCCTTTCTGGCTCCTTTACCCTCTCCTGCCCAAGGGACAGTGACATGTCTAACTGGTGAGCTCAGCGTGTGCTGGGCTGAGCCGTTTCCAAGCATCCTTCCCCTGCTTCGTCCTGCCCTCAGGATGTGCAGGTTCTCTGCTCTCCGCCAAGGGGAGCACTCCCTGGAGAACGAGTTAGCAGAGCTCCGCCAGGGTCTGAATACATAAGCCTTTCTCACTCAGGGGTAAAGGATTAACAAGCCCACAATGCACACAAAGAAAAAGCTACCTTCTCAAAACCCCTTCCACAGTAGTGAAGCTAACATTCTAAATCTCCTTCCTTCCGTCTCTTGTGTCTCATTTCTCAGGTGGCTCCAAACTCAGGATGAACATACGTAGATTGCGGCTTATTTTCCTATTGCTGTTATAACAAATTACCACAAACTTGGCGACTTCAAATGCTATCAGTTTATCATTTGACACTTCTGTAGTTCCCAGGGTCCGGGGATGAGTACGTGAACATCTTAAGGGGCCACAGGTTGCAGGCTGCCTGATACGCCCTTTGCAGGCTCAGTGCTTCCTACTTTGAGAGAGATGGGGAAGTAGTCTTAGCTGGGCTACCCAAGCCTTCCCAGATTTTGTGTCCAAAAGCCCACAGCCATTGTAGAGATTTCGCTAGGTGGCTTGGAAATTTAAAGTGAACTTGAAGGGAACCATGAAGATGGAGGGATTCCCTCCAAATTAACAGGAAGTTTGGGGAGCTTGGAGAGTGGAAAGGAAGGTCGTGGAGTCAGCTGAGAATTTTTCCCCCACCTGTGAATATGGAACAAGCAGTGGCAGGTATGCCCTTGGAGGCAGGACCTCAGCACCAGGGTTCCCAGATGGAGCAAAGATCTCCCTTCCGCATGGGAATGTATGGTGCCAGAGAACCACCAGCCGCCATGGTGCCTTGAACAGTGAGATCAAGGGCCTTCTCCGATTTTCTGCATCACTGGAGACACTTGCTCAAAACAAGTACGACTTTTGAGCTTCCCTGGTGGCGCAGTGGTTGAGAGTCCGCCTGCCGATGCAGGGGACACGGGTTTGTGCCCCGGTCTGCGAGGATCCCACGTGCTGTGGAGCGGCTGGGCCCGTGAGCCATGGCCGCTGAGCCTGCGCGTCCGGAGCCTGTGCTCCGCAACGGGAGAGGCCACAGCAGTGAGAGGCCCCCGTACCGCTAAAAAAAAAAAAAAAAAAAAAAAAAAAAAGTACGACTTTTATCCTCCTTCCTTCATTTCAGAAAAGCTTCCTTTTTTGTCCATGGTTTCCTTCTCCCCCAACCCCTTTCCTCCTCCTCCCCCTTCGTCAGTTTTCCCTGTCGACTTTCTAAACCAGATAATTTCTTGGAGAGCATACTAAATTATTTAGATTTTAAATAACAAATCACTCATTTTCAGTACATGGAACAATGCCCAGCATTGTTCAGTTTTTCTAGCCAAATGAGACACAACGTGCCAGCTGGCTGATGCTAAGGTAGATAGATATAAGGGGTAGACACGGAGATGAGATTGGTAGAAATGAAAATATATATATATATATATATATATATATATTTTAGCGTCTTCACTGAAGACGCTGGGGGCCCTGGCTAAAGCGGGGCAAGTTTACATTTCTTGTAAGGAAATCCGAGTTAACCGGCCCCACATTTCCAACATTCCTGAGAATTCTGACCTGCCCCTTCCGTGGAAAGCACAGAAGTCCAGAAAGGACAGTCTCCTGGAGGATGCCTGAGATAAGCAGTGACAGGAAGCACGGTGGCTAGGAGGGTGGGAACCAGACCTCACTGAACCCACCCAGGGTTCGCTGCGGAGGACCCAGGGCTTTGAAGTGAAGCAAGAAACTCCTTGGCTTCTTGGTTCAATAAAGAAGCAGCGGGTGGGCGGTTCAAAGGCACAGGGAGAAACCTTGATACCCTGCACGCGTGTGTGGGTAAGACTCCTCTCTGCTTTCCCTGACTGCATGCAGTTCAGGCTCAGCCCTGAGTTGCGGTCAGCACTGCAGGCGGAACCTCTTTGCTGGGCTGCTGGCTGCAAGACTCAGTGCACAGTTCAGATTTTTTCCCTCAAGTACTGTATTCCAGACTCCTGTTCCTGAAGATAACGCTGTCATTATTCTTAGCTGATTCAGCAGTCATTTACAGATACTTATTGACTTGTTTGTGGCTGTCTAGCATCCTATCTCTATCCCTTCCAGTTAGCATTCCATCTTTCCTTGGAGAGATTCCGTGGAGCCTTGCAGAAGGGTGATTTCTAACACCACCTTCCCCCAACAGGATCCTCCTTTGGAAGCTCATAGGACCTACGACCAGTCCACTGGATGCCTGCTTCTGAGACTCAGAATCTTGAGCGACTGTAACCAAGGCAGGAGGAAACTGAAAGTTCAAATTGATGAGAAGCTGTGGAAGAGCAGTGGCATTTGGACCAAAGAGGCTTTCCAGCATGACCCCGGCTGGGCATCTGGCTGCTCTGCCCCAAGCCTCCCTTGGCTTCCTGTCAAATTGCCACTCTTGGACCTTGAGTATCCATCCTATAACTGCAGGGATCCCTCCCAGTATCCTGCTGGCCAGTGTCCTTTTAGTTAAGACCGTTTGCTTGCAGTCAGGAACCTATTGTAGTTTTTATAGAGCTTTGAGCCCATCAGTCAAGATAGTTAAGAAACAACATTTAATATTCCCCCTTTATGCCAGTAAAAGTTGAGTTGGCATGGGGACAGAAGGAAGATGAGTACAGATCACTTAGAATCTGGACTGGTCCTATGCATGGTTTCTGTGAATAGTACAATCTACTCTGAGCACGGATGAGAACGAATGGCTGTATTGAGGAGGAATGATGAGATAGGAGAACCAGGCTGCTTCCTAGCATTCTTCTATGTCAGTGACATCATTATCTATGAGGAAATACTGAGAATTCCCAGAACTCCAGACACAAAAATCCCTAAGCAAACTATATTCTTTCTATCATACTAATCACTTGGATTATCTCAGATAATCATACACAATCAGCCATTTGGTATCAGAATTCCTAGGGATTAACAGTGGTACAGAATACTTGAAAAGTGCAATGGAAAAAAAAATCCAAAAAACCTGGAAGAGACAACCTAAAGGAACAGATATTTAGATTCAAATTCTTTGGGACTCTAAGGCCATCCTAGGCACCACAGAGAGAGTCCAGTCAATCTGTCTCCTCTTCTTTCACACTGATAAGTAGGGCTGTATTTACTCATAAAATGTCAAATTTAGTTGATACCTTTTATTTAAAGAAAAGTACTCTAAAAGCTTAAAAAAAAAAGTATACCCAACTTAAAGTGACAGGTATGACATCAGCTAACAAAAGATCCACAGAGAAGAGGTCAGGAAACAAATTCAGCTGAAATATTCTAGAGAAGACACACTTCCTAGAAGTGGTAATAGAAGAGTCATTTGCCAGGGACTTCCCTGGTGGTGCGGTGGTTAAGAACCTGCCTGCCAATGCAGGGGACACGGGATCGATCCCTGGTCCGGGAAGATCCCACATGCTGCGGAGCAACTAAGCCCGTGTGCCACAACTACTAAGCCTGCGCTCTAGAGCCCATGAGCCACAACTACGGAGCCTGTGTGCCACAATTACTGAAGCCCGCGCACCTAGAGCCCATGCTCCGCAACAGGAGAAGCCACTGCAATGAGAAGCCCGCGCATGGCAACGAAGAGTAGCCCCCGCTTGCTGCAACTAGAGAAAGCCCACGCACAGCAACAAAGGCCCAAGGCAGCCAAAAATAAATAAATAAATAAATAAATAAGCCATTTACCAAATTAAATAACATGGCAATTATAGTTTTTCAATTAAGTCACCGCAAGCAACCGCCACACAGATTAAAAGTGAAATGGCACATCTATCAAAGTAATGACATTGATTTATTAGTTCTAAAAGTACAACATGAAAGCTAAACAGCTCCTTACTAAGTGCAAAAAGATGAAATGAACATGTAAATGACTGCCAACGCTAAGGAATTTTTGTAAATTAAATAGTAACAGGGACTGCTCAGTTATCCTATTCAAAGCCCCATTCCCACAGAATTCTGGGAACACAGAGCTTGAATCATTTACTTATACAACATTCACTTGTATTTTTGGTTTTAAAAAGAAAATTCTTATCCAGTGTCAAATGTGAATGAAACTGTATGAGTGGTACATCAAGTGTCTGCTATAAAAAAATTCTAACACAGAAAGATCATAAAAAGCAAGCCCTAAGGAATCCAAGTTTATGACATTGGAACAGTTTAGCACTAGCAGTAATTCAAGCAAGTTTTTCATTTTGAGTGTTTTTCCTATATGTTATCTGTCTTTACCTCTCCTCCCCCAAATGGGGGGAAAATGAAAGCATACGTATCTTGAGAACCGGTAAAAGACTCTTAATCTCCCCCTACCTCCTGCACCTACTCAGCCATATATGTGTGCAGTAGAATTGACTTATATTTTGAATTAGAAACATTAATCTATTTAAGCTGCTGTCTGTCACAATACTCCAGAAACATAAAATGGAATAGAGATGCAGTATCTTCGGTCAAAGGAAAACGCGCCGCCTTGTCTGATCTCTCCAGCCCATCCTTCTGCTGTTTATGTCGGAGACAAATGGGAATAGCCACAGTAATGAGAATAGCCTCATGCTTAGAGGTCCTGTGGATGTGGCTGCGACTCACCAAAGAGTCCCATTCCCTCCTCCCCAATCCCATGCCCACGACCAATTCACTCTGCTTCTGGGTCTCCTGCTGCCAAAGGAGCAGAAAGCCTTCAGAAAGAGAAACTGGCCTCCGGCAGGAAAAGGCACGGTGCACCAAGTTGCAGGTAGATGCGGTGGACGGAGCCGGATGTGACGTAGCTTTCAGCCGCCTCCCCGCTGGAGCTGCAACCTGTGTGCCCCAGCTGATGGAAATGGTTGAGCCCGCAGCCTTGGCTGGAGGCAAGGTAGGTCCTTGATTTTAAGTCAAAGGAAAGGCAGGAGAGGCAGCTTGTTGGGTGAAGAATTAGGAAAGATTTGAGACTGGCGGCCGCCAAAACCAAAATCCCAGTTTCTTCAATATGTAGGAAGGAAAATTGCCAAGCTCTTAATAAGCAGCGCCATCTTGATTCCCCCAGAAATGCTCTGTATGGAGACTGATAATTACAGATTTATAGAAGTCACCGATGTTATCACTGGTTAGCCACACTCATCTCAACATGGCTTTATATACAGACCCTTATGTAATTATATCATTCATTGGAACAGAAATTACGTGGAAATATTTTAGGAACGAAATCTCTTATTTTTATAATGACGACTGCTATCCAGATGCATCTGGGGTTCAGTCCTTATGACAGTGTGCTTATCCCAAGTTTCATAATAATGTTCTATTGGGTAGAAATCTCCTGGTGGGGTTGAATAGTAAATATTTTCTTGATTTGTTTCAAATCCTGCTAATTTAGAATTGCTTGGGGAAAAAATGCTTTAATTTCTAAGTATCTTCCTTTGCTCCGAAATCAGTTAAGATAGCAAGGTAAAATAAATTAGAACTAAGGGCTGGAAAAACACCAAACAAACAAAACAAGTAAAATTAAAAATGAATACAAAGGTTGTAACCTAGAGCCAGGAGTGAGGCTGACTCGATGGCATTCTCCTTAAAGAGCCGGGGCCATTTAGCATGGTTGAATGCCCTTCCATCCACGCATTCTAATAGTTAAGTATTTAGTGTCTATGTACCGGACACTCCACGGAACTCTCCTCTTTAGCTTTCAGAGCAATGTCCTCTTACGACGGTCCTCCTCTCTGTTCTCTTAATCGGCCCCTATTCCTTCTACTTAATTTGAGGAATCTTTTTTTGTTCTACTCTCAATCTCTTCAATTTTAACTTCTCAAGTAAGTAATTCCTAAATATAGGAGCAAACTCTTTCCAACATTGGAATTCTGCATTTCTCAAAAGCTACAGGATGTTTCCGCTTTAACAGTCTGCTGGTACCACAAACTCACACGACAAAACTGCTTTGTGCTGACCGGCCTGAAATCCCACTCCCCAGAGTGTACTCACGTACTACAGAGAGAAAACTAGCTCATCGTGGCCTTCACTTTACTAAGGTCCCCACCAAACTGCCAACCACCCGGGCATTAAACTGCGAAAGCATTTTGTCTCATCCCTCACCAATCTCTAGCCTCTGCTCCCCATCACCCGGACAACCAGCACAAAGGGAGATGGACAGAATCAAGAATGTACGGCCATGTGTACTCAACCTGAAAGAGGTAAGACAGGCCTCTGTTGATAATAGAAAGACAAGTTGGTGGAAAAACAAATTTAGGGAGGAAAAATGGAGCAAAAATAGGCTAGCTTAGAAATAATACATAGACATAATCATGGGTGCGAAAGATGAAAATATCTATAAAACAGTGCTACGTGCAGCTCTGTGGCAACAAAGACTCACACATTTGATCACTGCCCTTAGTCAGTAAACATACATTGACTCAACAAATAGCTTTCCCAGTGCTCTTACTTTAGATGAATAATCGATTCCGAATATAAACAAAGAACACGGACATTGAAATTGCTTGGGAGTACTTATATGCTTATATCAATAACTTTGTTTTAGCTTTTAGACATCATCAGGCATGATACTTGTCATCAAAAAGCTATTGCTTTTTGAACACTTCTTCTGTGCCAGACAGTATTCTAAGTACCGCATATTGGTCGTCTCCTTGTACTAGTAAGGTACTGTTATAGATATGAAGAAACTGAAGCTTAGTAAGATTAAGGTTGTTTTATTTTATTTTAAGGTCCAACAACTAGAAAGTGGTAGGGCATGGAATGGAACCTAGTAAGTCTGATACCAGAGGTAGTCATGTTACTTAGATCACTGCTTAACCATTAATTTAGGATATGCTATAGTTCCAAAATAACCTGCAAGTCTTAGTGGCCTAAAATGACAATAGTTTCTTTCTTTCTCAAGTAGACCACAAAGTCTAATCAGTCAAGCAACTCTCCAGGGCAGTTGCTCCAGGAGGTGACCCTGTGGTCCAGGTTGCTTACATTTTGCGGCTCTGCCATCTGACCACATCGCTTCTGCAGCTGCTGTGACAGAGAGAGAGCTGGAGAGCTGCCTGCCGGCTTGGACATCCTTCAGCCTGGAAGTGACATCTGTCATTTTTGCCCACGGCTCATAGCTCAGACTCATCACATAGTCACATCCTAACTATAAGGGAAGCTAGAGAACATCTTCCAGAGTTCCCGAGAAGAGAAAAATGAAATGGGATTTGGTGTCTCTGCCGTAATGCTCTCGATCCACGGCTTGGAAATTCTTGAAGAGGCCGTTTTATAGACCATATGTAACTGTATTCAACAGAATGCCTTTTAGGAAGGGCACTGTCTGTATCTAGAAGAACAATTTCCTTAAGGAGATTTTGGGAGAATGTAAGACTCCCAAGGTCATGATCCAGTTCAGAAAGGTCATTAGCAACTTGTAACGAAATGAAAAGGAGAGAAAGTTGTTTTTCTTCTTAGAAGAATGATCGAGAACAGAGAATACATTTAACAAGGAATCAGAGTAAACCCTAGCCTAAAGAGACAGAGGAGCCAGTGAAGCCCATTTTTGCTGCAGGTGGAAAGGGGAGACACAGGAAAGGGAAAGATAGTCAGCGAGATGGCATGACGCTGAAGGGTAATGTGATCTCTCCCCGGGACCCCCGTCTTTAGTAAAACTGACCAGATAAAATATTTATAGTAAGTGGTTTTTATTTTTTGTGGAAAATGATGAAAGAGCAAAAGAGCATATCTGAGTTGATGTGAGCTTCATCAGAGGGAGTAGATTTAACTCAGGAACCCAAAGTCAAGGAGGCCACGGGAAAGTAATCCCCTGGGAATCTACAGAAATCTGGAATTTAAATCCTCGTTTTTCTTTCTTTCCTTCCTTTCTTCCTTTCTTCCTTCCTTTCTTTCTTTATCAAACTAAAGCTAATTATGAGCCCACATCCACAGTGGTGATGGAATAATTCACAGTCACTTCTGCAGGTCTCCCCCTCCTTAGAATTTTGGAAAAGTCCCAGAATATTATGCAGAGCCAAGCAGCAGGGAGCTCCCTTAGGTCATCGGTAATCATTGTCTGTCTGCACTGGTCAGTCACTCCATCCCCAGATGCCACTGCCCAGCAGGCTCGAGGCCTTCTGCAGGGTGAATCTGTTTCTTCTATGCCTTATGTGAAGCTCTGGAAGCATTGGCAAGCCTTAGAGTCCCTGTGCCTAAGGTACAGTCTTTCTGGGATACCAAGGAGTTGATTTTCTAGCAACCCTCCAATCTTGGATTGAATCTCCTCTCGCTTGCTACTGTCAAGGTGCCTTAGACTGAATGTTTGTGGCCCCTCAAAATTCATATGTTAAATCCTAACCCCTAATGGCATGGTATTAAGAGGAGGGGCCTTTAGGAGGCAATTAGGTCATGGGGATGGAGCCCTCATGAATGGGATTAGTGCCCTTATAAAAGGCCCTAAACAAGAGAACTCTCTGCTCTCTGCCACGTGAGCATACAACAAGTTGGTAGTCTGCAACCCAGAAAAGGGACCTCACCAGAACTCAACCATGCTGGCACCCTGATCTTGGACTTCCAGCCTCCAGAACTGTGATAAATAATTTTCTGTTGTTTATAAGCCACCCAGTCTATGGTATTTCATAATAGCAGCCCAGACTGACTAAGCCAGCAGGGTTCCCTCATTTCCCCTCTTCCTCCAGAACACCTAGAATAACCTCTGCAACATTCTTACAAAAGACAGGAGGATGCACTAACTTCATGTACTGTCTATTTTCAGTTCTTCAAAACTCCCTGAGACAAGTAAATATTAAGGATAGAGCTGCTTTGAATGGTGGAGAAAAAGCAAGAAAAAGTCGAATTTCCAACAAAACAAAGCAAAACCCCACCAATATACATGCACAGAATACACACACAACGAAAAACCAATTTTGGGTAGGAAATACACCAGAATGATGACAGTGGTTATCTCTGAGAAGTGAGATTATAGAATTTTATTTTCTCTATTTTCCAAACTTTCTGTGGTGAATACATGCAACTGTTATAATAAATCAACAGAAATCCCCTAGTCTGAGGTGACTTCTAGGACAAATTTTTTCCAACCTGCTGACAGCTCCCACCTGGAGCTCCTGATTTCCTCTCAGCCTCTCAAGCCTGCTCAGCCTTGTCTGCACCAGGAACTTCTGAGGAATTTGTGACCACAAGGCCAATCCCCAACTGATGGGGCTGGGAGTCAATAGATGTCTCAACTCCCCATCCTCCAGTAGGACATCTGGCACACGTCCTACAAAGTACCTCAGAGAGTCCCAGTGACCCAGAGTGGGATGTGCTTGTCAACACACTTTACACTGGCTTTTCTCCCTTCCCTGTCTCACCTTCCCCAGTTCTTCAGCTGTGCTTCCTGGGATCACTTCCCAAGTAAACTACTCCTGATGCAGTCTTCTTTGGGGAGGAATGTGAACTAAGACAGAGGGAAAGTCAGTATTTCACAATGTCACGCTTGTTCACATCTGTCTATAATGCAGTGGGCTCTACCGAGAGCTTTGCTGAACCAGGTGAAGAGGATTCCTACAACCAGGAACCCATGGATTACCAGGCACCAGTCTTTATCTTTATCCCTGTACCTCTACATCACCTAACATAGAGCTTTGCCTACATTAAATACTCTGTTAAATGCTTGTGGAATTCAATAGATTTTCATTTACCACAGCTCTAATGGAAACTTGAATGCTCCTTTCAATGAGCCAACACCAGCATGGATTCAAAACCAGAGTTCTGAATCTCTATTTGCAGCACAACCAAAGGGTGCTCCTTAGAGGGCACTGTGTGCTGTTAGCAGGTCTTCTTTATAACTCGTCACAGTGCCCAGGAGCACATATGTCTGAAGTCAATGATGTGAGCTTGCAAATCAGTTCAAGTGGGCTTTATTTCAATGATGGTCAATAGTGTACATCAAAAGGAATGTCACTTCCCCTGCCCGTCCCTTCTAGAATAGTCACATCCTTTGCCGCCAGCAGTATCTCCACAATGGTTAGTTACCCTCAGAGAGTAAATACTGGCTTGCTGACATGCTCTCTATTTGAGCTCTCCATGAGCCATTGCATCCACAATTCGCTGGCACGATGAGAATTTCTATTCATGATAATGAGACAGAAGCACTAATTGCCTGATCCTCAAAGGCTATCATCACAGAAAAATTGAATTAAGCTTAATTGTATAATTCTTCAAAAATGGGCAGTCTATCTGTGGGCAACTAGTACCTCTCAGTTAACCAGAACAGTTTATTAATAGCAAGGTCCCACACGTGCTGAGCCCACAGGAATTCAAGCGTGGGCAGGACCCCAACAAATGACAAACACGGGACTTGGAACCACAGACCTCTCCCTCATCTGGAGTGTAGTTCAAAACTGAATCTTGCTGTGAGTCTTTTTTAGATGAAGACAGAGATTCATGTTTCATTTGTGTTTATGTTTGGACTGGAGACAAGATTAGGGGGTGGGGCAGTAGCTGACGGAGTGACAAAGAAGGTTGGTGGGCTCTTACCTGATGGAGTCATGCATCTTTGGACATATGTTCTCCTGGTTTCTCTTCTCTTCCTTCCTGCTCCTAACATTACCTCCACATTCTCCTAGTCTTACTTTCTCTATCTCTACTCCTTCCAAAAGATAAATGTGGAAGAAAGGAGATTTGAGGTATTTTCTGTTTTGTATTTACATTTAAGGATGAACCTATTTATTTAGTGCCATGTGCCATTTATGACATTTTCTTATATAATACCTGAGTGCCTCTGTTTACATTCAAACCCAGTTCTCTTTCCTCTAAATGTTGTGTTATTTTCTCTACCCAAAATTATTCAGAGGAAGGTAGTCAAAGTAAACTAGTAAAAATGCCCTTGTATTTCTTTTGCCCAAGTACCCAGTTTTAAGTACAACCCAAAGGCGACTATGAATTCAAGTGAGTCCAAAATGTATACAGTACATCATCTTCAATGAGCAACAAGAAATGGTTGAGAGAAAAGTTGACGCTTGAACAATGCGGGTTTGAACTTACAATTTTTTTTCAATAAATATGTACAGAATCTGAGGTTGGTCTAAGCCACAGATGCAGAACCACAGATGCAGAAACGCAAAAACACAGAACCACAGGGCTGACTATGGGACTTAAGCATCCACAGATTTTGGTATCCACAGCGGGTTCTAGAACAAATACCTCATGAATACAGAGGGACAATTGTACGATTATAGTTGTGATTGGTACCCAGATAAGTTACCCAGAATGACAGAATGGCTAAAATTGGGGGGTTTTAGTTAGGTTACTTGGTTCCATTGTCCACTACTTAAACTTTTTAAGTCTCCATTTTCTTATCAATTACACAATAATTCTAAGCCACAGCACTGGTAAAGGATTACATGAGACAATACATGTAAAACACTTAGCACCATTCTAAGACATAATAAACTACCCATAAAAGAAGTTTATTCTGAGCACAGAGTTATTTCTTTTTTTAAAAACTCATTTTCCCTTCTCAATTTTCACTATTTAGAATTAATAGCCTTCTTTCCTTCCTGATTTACTTGTGTTCTCTGTGTTATCAATTAGAATCTCAGCTATTCTGGGAAACATGGTCTAATTCACCATGGGAGTTGCCACTTTCATTGATAGTAATTACACTAACGTCAGTGGCCACTCTTGAAATTTAACTAGAGCTGTCTTCAAAGGCACTGACTGACTAGTTTTCTCATGGTAGTTATGAGCCAATGCCCTCTAGCTTCCTTGCTCAGCTAAGCCAGCCTGAAATGCTGCCCAGCTCCAGCTCAATTTGAGAAATTAGAGGGTCATGAGGAAATAGGGAGTGAGTTGGTAAAACAACCAAGGACAATGGAAAGTCTGACATGAATCACACATAAAGATCAATGAAGAAGGCGAGTAGAAGAAACAGAACGTAGCTGAGACAGAGAAGGAGAGCAATTTTCTGTGTTGGGCTGTACTTTTAGAACTATCTTCACAATCCCAAAGGAAAGAAGTGAAACTTGCCAATGAACATATGACAAAGTCAAATTTGGAGTTTGTTCATCATCCATTCGAATATTTATTGAAGTACCAACTACATAACAGGCTCTCTTTGAGATGCTGTGATATAAGGCTGAACAGAACCCAAAAATCTATACCAGCAGAGATATGAAGTGGACTGCTTGCTAGCATTTGACCAACCTTGCTTTTCTCTTCTAATCCTGTGGGTCTGAGAATGTCATGGGTTTAAAAGAAGTCAAAGGACTTTCACTTCTCCTTTGTTGATTTTTTTTTTTTTTTTAGCAAAAGGCTCTTGAAGGAGCCACAGTTGTGAAGAAAAAGAAGTTAGAAGAGCTAGAGAAGGAAACATGTAGAGAGGTGAGAAAAAGGACTTAAAAACTAGAAGGCCCACAAGTGCAAGCCCATCAAAAACAGAACATGTATTGACGATATTAAGTGAAGGAATCAAAACCAGAACATGTATTGACAATATTAAGTGAAGGAATCAGAGAGCTAAGCCCTTTGAAACCACCTCCAATGTTAAACATCAGTGTTGGGGTTCCTAAAACTGAAGAACCTAAGGTTAATTTAGCACTTTTCCTGAGCTAACTCAGTTAAAAGCCGGTAAGCCTCGTGGTGTCAATGTGACACAACGATTAGAATTTCCCTTAATGAAACCAGCAGCCCTTGGTCCACAGGTCAGAAACTTTATATTAGAACGTAGAAACAAGAGTAATGCAAGTCTGTCCTCTGATTCTCCACTGAATTGAGGAGAAAGTTACATGTCGACTAATTCTCTTTTTTTTAAATTAATTTATTTATTTTGGCTGTGTTGGGTCTTCATTGCTGCACACGGGTTTTCTCTAGTCGTGGTGAGCAGGGGCTACTCTTAGTTGTGGTGCGTGGGCTTCTCACTGTGGTGGCTTCTCTTGTTGCAGAGCACGGGTTCTAGGTGTGCAGCCTTCAGTAGTTGTGGCACTCGGGCCCTAGAGCACACAGGCTTCAGCAGTTGGGGTGCATGGACTCAGTAGTTGTGGCATGCAGGCTTAGTTGCTATGTGGCATGTGGAATCTTTCCAGACCAGGGATCAAACCCATCTCCCCTGCATTGGCAGGTGGATTCTTAACCACTGCACCACCAGGGAAGTCTGACAGTGGACTAATTCTTTTCTTTTTTTTGAATTTTATTTATTTTTTTATACAGAGGTTCTTATTAGTCATCAATTTTACACATATCAGTGTATACTTGTCAATCCCAATCGCCCAATTCATCACCACTACCACGACCAACCACCGCTTTCCCCCCTTGGTATCCATACGTTAGTGCTCTACATCTGTGTCTCAATTTCTGCCATGCAAACCGGTTCATCTGTACCATTTTTCTAGGTTCCACATATATGCGTTAATATACAATATGTTTTCCTCTTTCTGACTTACTTCACTCGGTATGACAGTCTCTAGATCTATCCACGTCTCTACAAATGACCCAGTTTCGTTCCTTTATATGGCTGAGTAATATTCCATTGTATATATGTACCACTTCTTCTTTATCCATTCATCTGTCGATAGGCATCTAGGTTGCTTCCATGACCTGGCTATTGTAAATAGTGCTGCAATGAACACTAGGGTGCATGTGTCTTTTTGAATTATGGTTTTCTCTGGGTATATGCCCAGTAGTGGGATTGCTGGATCATATGGTAATTCTATTTTTAGTTTTTTAAGGAAGCTCCATACTGTTCTCTATAGTGGCTGTATCAATTTACATTCCCACCAACAGTGCAAGAGGGTTCCCTTTTCTCCACACCCTCTCTCCAGCATTTGTTGCTTGTAGATTTTCTGATGATGCCCATTCTAACTGGTGTTAGAAACTACCTAACTACCTACTACCTACTACCTCATTGTAGTTTGAATTGCATTTCTCTAATAATTAGTGATGTTGAGCAGCTTTTCATGTGCCTCTTGGCCATCTGTATGTCTTCTTTGGAGAAATGTCTATTTAGGTCTTCTGCCCATTTTTGGATTGGGTTGTTTGTTTTTTTAATATTGAGCTGCATGAGCTGTTTATACATTTTGGAGATTAATCCTTTGTCCGTTGATTCGCTGGCAAATATTTTTTTTTTTTTTTGCTGGCAAATATTTTTACCCATTCTGAGTGTTGTCCTTTCGTCTTGTTTATGGGTTCCTTTGCTGTGCAAAAGCTTTTAAGTTATATTAGGTCTCATTTGTTTATTTTTGTTTTTATTTCCATTTCTCTAGGAGATGGGTCAAAAAGGATCTTGCTGTGATTTATGTCATAGAGTGTTCTGCCTATGTTTTCCTCTAAGAGTTTTACAGTGTCTGGTCTTACATTTAGGTCTCTAATCCATTTTGAGTTTATTTTTGTGTATGGTGTTAGGGAATGTTCTAATTTCATTCTTTTACCTGTAGCTGTCCAGTTTTCCCAGCACCACTTATTGAAGAGGCTGTCTTTTCTCCACTGTATATTCTTGCCTCCTTTATCAAAGATAAGGTGACCATATGTGTGTGGGTTTATCTCTGGGCTTTCTATCTTGTTCCATTGATCTATATTTCTGTTTTTGTGCCAGCACCATATTGTCTTGATTACTGTAGCTTTGTAGTATAGTCTGAAGTCAGGGAGTCTTGACTCCTGGATCCCTCCAGCTCCATTTTTTTCCATCAAGACTGCTTTGGCTATTCGGGGTCTTTTGTGTCTCCATACAAAGTTTAAGACTTTTTGTTCTAGTTCCGTAAAAAATGCCATTGGTAATTTGATAGGGATTGCATTGAATCTGTAGATTGCTTTGGGTAGTAGAGTCATTTTCACAATATTGATTTTTCCAATCCAAGAACATGGTATATCTCTCCATCTATTTGTATCATCTTTAATTTCTTTCATCAGTGTCTTATAATTTTCTGTACACAGGTCTTTTGTCTCCCTAGGTAGGTTTATTCCTCGGTATTTTATTCTTTTTGTTGCAATGGTAAGTGGGAGTGTTTCCTTAATTTCTCTTTCAGATTTTGCTTCATTAGTGTATAGGGATGCAAGAGATTTCTATGCATTAATTTTGTATCCTGCTACTTTACCAAATTCATTGATTAGCTCTAGTAGGTTTCTGGTGGCATCTTTAGGATTCTCTATGTATAGTATCATGTCATCTGCAAACAGTGACAGTTTTACTTCTTCTATTCCAATTTGGATTCCTTTTATTTCTTTTACTTCTCTGATTGCCATGGCTAGGACTTCCAAAACTATGCTGAATAATAGTGGTGAGAGTGGACATCCTTGTCTTGTTCTTGATCTTAGAGGAAAAGCTTTCAGTTTTTCACCATTGAGAATGATGTTTGCTGTTGGTTTGTTGTATATGGCCTTTATTATGTTGAGGTAGGTTCCCTCTATGCCCACTTCCTGGAGAGTTTTTATCATAAATGGGTGTTGAATTATGTCAAAAGCTTTTTCTGCATCTATTGAGATGATCATATGGTTTTTATTTTCCAATTTGTTAATATGGTGTATCACATTGACTGATTTGCATATATTGAAGAATTCTTGCATCCCTGAGATAAATCCCACTTGATCATGGTGTATGATCCTTTTAATGTGTTGTTGGATACTGTTTGCTAGTATTTTGTTGAGGATTTTTCAATCTATACTCATCAGTGACATTGGTCTGTAATTTTCTTTTTTTGTAGTATCTTTGTCTGGTTTTGGTATCAGGGTGATTATGGTCTCATAGAATGAGTTTTCGAGTGTTCCTTCCTCTGCAATTTTTTGGAAGAGTTTGAGAAAGATGGGTGTTAGCTCTTCTCTAAATCTTTGATACAATTCACCTGTGAAGCCATCTGGTCCTAGACTTTTTTTTTTTTTGGGAAGATTTTAAATCACAGTTTCAATTTCATTACTTGTGATTGGTCTGTTCATATTTTCTATTTCTTCCTGGTTCAGTCTTGGAAGGTTATACCTTTCTAAGAATTTGTCCATTTCTTCCAGGTTGTCCATTTTATTGGCATAGAGTTGCTTGTAGTAGTCTCTTAGGACGCTTTGTATTTCTGCAGTGTGTGTTGTAACTTCTCCTTTTTCATTTCTAATTTTATTGATTTGCATCCTCTCCCTCTTTTTCTTGATGAGACTGGCTAATGGTTTATCAATTTTGTTTATCTTCTCAAAGAACCAGCTTTTAGTTTTATTGATCTTTGCTACTGTTTTCTTTGTTTCCATTTCATTTATTTCTGCTCTGATCTTTATGATTTCTTTCCTTCTGCTAACTTTGGGTTTTGTTTGTTCTTCTTTCTCTACTTCCTTTAGGTGTAACGTTAGATTGTTTACTTGAGATTTTTCTTGTTTCTTGATGTAGGCTTGTATAGCTATAAACTACCCTCTTAGAACTGCTTTTGCTGCAGCCCATAGGTTTGGGATCGTTGTGTTTTCATTGTCATTTGTCTCTAGGTATTTTTTGATTTCCTCTTTGATTTCTTCAGTTATTGCTTGGTAATTTAGTAACAGTGTTTAGCCTCCATGTGTTTGTGTTTTTTATGTTTTTTTCCCTGTAATTGATTTCTAATCTCATAGAACTGTGGTCAGAAAAGATGCTTGACATGATTTCAGTTTTCTTAAATTTAACAAGGCTTGATTTGTGACCCAAGGTGTGATCTATCCTAGTGAATGTTCTGTGCGCACTTGAGAACAAAGTATAATCTGTTTTTGGCTGGAATGTCCTATAAATATCAATTAAATCTATCTGGTCTATTGTGTTATTTAAAGCTTGTGTTTCCTTACTTATTTTCATTTTGGATGATCTGTCCATTGGTGTAAGTGAGGTGTTAAAATCCCCCACTATTTTTTGTGTTACTGTCGATTTCCTCTTTTAAAGTTGTTAGCAGTTGCCTTATGTATTGAGGTGCTCCTATGTTGGGCGCATATATATTTATAATTGTTATGTCTTCTTCTTGGATTGATCCCTTGATCGTTATGTAGTGTCCTTGTCTCTTATAACATTCTGTATTTTAAAGTCTATTTGATCTGATATGAGTATTGCTGCTCCAGCTTTCTTTTGATTGCCATTTTCATGGAATACCTTTTTCCATCCCCTCACTTTCAGTCTGTATGTGTCCCTAGGTCTGAAGTGGGTCTCTTGTAGACAGCATATATATGGGTCTTCTTTTTTGTATCCATTCAGCAAGCCTGTGTCTTTTGTTTGGAGGATTAATCCATTCACGTTTAAGGTAATTATCAATATGTATCTTCTTATGACTATTTTCTTAATTGTTTTGGGTTTGTTTTTGTAGTTCCTTTTCTTCTCTTGTGCTTCCCACTTAGAGAAGTTCCTTAAGCATTTGTTTTAGAGCTGGTTTGGTGGTGCTGAATTCTCTTAGCTTTTGCTTGTCTGTAAAGCTTTTGATTTCTCCATCGAATCTGAATGAGATCCTTGCCGGGTAGAGTAATCTTGGTTGTAGGTTCTTCCATTTCATCACTTTAAGTATATCATGCCACTCCCTTCTGGCTTGTAGAGTTTCTGCTGAGAAATCAGCTCTTAACCTTAGAGGAGTTCCCTTGTATGTTATTTGTCATTTTTCCCTTACTGCTTTCAATAATTTTTCTTTAATTTTTGCCAGTTTGATTACTATGTGTCTTAGCGTGTTTCTCCTCGGGTTTATCCTGTATGGGACTCTCTACGTTTCCTGGACTTGGGTGGCTATTTTCTTTCCCATGTTAGGGAAGTTTTCGACTATAATCTCTTCAAATATTTTCTCAGGTCCTTTCTCTCTCTCTTCTCCTTCTGGGACCCCTATAATGTGGATGTCGTGGCATTTAATGTTGTCCCAGAGGTCTCTTAGGCTGTCTTCATTTCTTTTCATTCATTTTTCTTTATTCTGTTCTGTAGCAGTGAATTCCACCATTCTGTCTTCCAGGTCACTTATCTGTTCTTCTGCCTCAGTTATTCTGCTATTGATTCCTTCTAGTTTATTTTTCATTTCAGTTATTGTGTTGTTCATCTCTGTTTGTTTGTTCTTTAATTCTTCTAGATCTTTGTTAAACATTTCTTGCATCTTCTCGATCTTTGCCTCCATTCTTTTTCCGAGGTCCTGGATCATCTTCACTATCATTATTCTGAATTATTTTTCTGGAAGGTTGCCTATCTCCACTTCATTTACTTGTTTTTCTGGGGTTTTATCTTGTTCCTTCATCTGGTACTTAGCCCTCTTGACTTTTCATCTTGTGTATGTTTCTGTGAATGTGGTTTTCATTCCACAGGTTGCAGGATTATAGTTCTTCTTGCTTCTGCTGTCTGCCCTCTGGTGGATGAGGCTATCTAAGAGGCTTGTGCAAGTTTCCTGATGGGAGGGACTGGTGGTGGGTAGAGCTGACTGTTGGTCTGGTGGGTAGAGCTCAGCAAAACTTTAATCTGCTTGACTGCTGCTGGGTGGGGCTGGGTTCCCTCCCTGTTGGTTGTTTGGCCTGAGGCAACCCAACAGTGGAGCCTACCTGGGCTCTTTGGTGGGGCTAATGGTGGACTCTGGGAGGGCTCACGCCAAGGAGTACTTCCCAGAACTTCTGCTGCCAGTGTCCTTGTTCTCATGGTGAGCCACAGCCATCCCCTGCCACTGAAGGACACCCTCCAACACTGGCAGGTAGGTCTAGTTCAGTCTCCCCTGGGGTCACTGCTCCTTTCCCTGGGTCCCAATGCACACAGTACTTTGTGTGTGCCCTCCAAGAGTGGAGTCTCTGTTTCCCTCAGTCCTGTGGAAGTCCTGCAATCAAATACTGCTAGCCTTCAAAGTCTGATTCTCTAGGAATTCCTCCTCCCGTTGCTAGACTCCTAGGTTGGGAAGCCTGACGTGGGTCTCAGAACCTTCACTCCAGTGGTGGACTTCTGTGGTATAAGTTTTCTCCAGTTTGTGAGTCACCCATCCAGCAGTTATGGGATTTGATTTTATTGTGATTGCACCCCTCCTACTGTCTCATTGTGGCTTCTCCTTTGTCTTTGGATGTGGGGTATCTTTTGGTGAGTTCCAGTGTCTTCCTGTTGATGATTGTTCAGCAGTTAGTTGTGATTCTGGTGTTCTCGCAAAAGCGAGTGACACCACATCCTTCTACTGTGCCATCTTGGTTCAGGGCCCTATCTGGACTAATTCTTAACATCCAGAAGTTTCATGCAGAAAAGACTACTTAGGAATTGAAAGATCAGATGACCTTATAAGCTGTTGTCAAGAGCATGGTATTTAATGAATATGAGTCACCTTTCCTCCTATTTATTACTACACAAAATAGTAACTGATGTCAGAAATTCTACTATAACCAAATAAATTGAGAATATCCAATAATTTATAACTCCCCTCTTCTCTAGCTCCCAGCTCCTATCCCCAGACTGTATTAACTTTCATAACAATGAAAGCAATAATCCCTTTACAGCAATTATTATTTTTAGATTATATTTTTATATTGACTTGGATAATTATTTGATTGGCCTCTTTTCCCTCCACCAAGTTATAAGTGGCCATGAGAGCAGAGACCAAGTCATATTTTTATTAATTACTGAATCACCAGCACCTAGCACATACTAGGACCTCAATAAATATTTGCTAATTGAATGAACTTTCAACATTTATGATTGTGGACTTGGTTATATTCCAAACACAATGTTATGATGGACAAAGCTGGTGTGAATAAGTTACGAGGAACTGGGGAAAGGGAAGCAGAATGAGATTATTTATGATAAGCAGTAAATTGTGCCTGTGGGAAAGTCCAATTCAAAATTCCAGGAAAGGGCAGCCACAAATCTATAGGAATCAGATGTGCTGATGCCAGCTTCTTCAGCAGTTTTCAGGCTGATGTTGTCAATAGTCATTGTCGTCATCATCATCCTTATTATCTGCAGCTATTTCTGTGCTAGGCATGTCACATATATTATTCCTAATCACCAATAACCTGCTTAGGTGTGATTATCTCCATTTTATAGCTGAAGAGACTAAGGCTTCCTGAGTAAAGCAGTAGAGCCAGAAATCAAACTCAACCCTGATCCAAGTATACTGCACTTCCTTCCCCAAGACTGGCTCAGAATCACAATTTTTTGTTTTACCTAGCAGATGTCCTACCCAAATTCACCATCTTAGATTTCTCAGCACACAGTTTTGCCTCTCCATCTGACTTGGTTTGACCCTACTGGTGGCCATTAGATTTGGCTTGTTTTTTGCAAAGATGTTTCTTTCTGTGATGTATTAGTTTCCTACAGAGTCCTGTTCTGACAGCTCTGGCTGCTCTAGCCAAAGAGTAAATGAGACAGTCCTGGGAAGAATACCCTATGGTAGAGGGCTGAAATCATCCATTTTTTAACTTGTAGGCTAGAGCCAGCTTGAGAATATCACTCTTTTCTCACCAGAAAGCCATAGAGGATGAAAGAAGGGGTCCTTTGGTCAAAGTATCCTTTAAAACTCATAATTTGTTTTTTTCTTAATGGTTCAATAAAGGAAAGTGCCAAGTCAATCATATTTATGTTGTACTTTCCCATCTTTAGGCATAATTATTTGCATAATAGAAATCTCATAAATGTTTAGTGAATTTTTTTTTTTTTTTTGCGGTACACGGGCCTCTCACTGTTGTGGCCTCTCCCGTTGCGGAGCACAGGCTCCGGACGCACAGGCTCAGCGGCCATGGCTCACGGGCCCAGCCGCTCCACGGCATGTGGGATCTTCCCGGACTGGGACACGAACCCGTGTCCCCTGCATCAGCAGGCGGACTCTCAACCACTGCGCCACCAGGGAAGCCCTCTAATTGGCTTTTTAATAGATCATCTATTCTAGGGAGAAAGGAAGATCCAGTTTGAAGCTGACAATGAAGGCTTCAGGAAGAGGCCTAATCAGACTTGATGGCAAGTAAATAGTGGAAATGAGTGGAATTATACAAAAGTGTATGGTTCTACCTAGTCCATGACATGGTGCCTTAGTGGACAGTGACCTACAATGCCAAGACCTGGAAGACCATCAGAGCAGGCTAGGAGAGACTAGAATTAAATATAGTGTGGTTTTTCTTTCCTCTCATTTACAGTTGTCTTTGGGAAAATGGATGACGTTTCTCAGTGACCCACATATACATGACACTTCAGGTCCCCTATGGGTGATTAGATCAGAAAAATTAGAGAATCATGCTGGGTTCAATGCAAATAGCATATGTTGACTAGTTTACACTCACTGATGGTCAAGAAAAATGTTCTCTTCGCTTTACTGGATCACGGTATCTGGCGTGTTAAAAAAAAAAAAAAACTAGCTATACACCTTCCATTTTCCATCCAACTTCCAAATGTTTGGTCCTTTGCCAAAATATTGATAAATGTAATAAGTTAATGACCTGAAGGACAGAATCATCTCTTGGGAAACGTTTCAAATTAAGTACTCCTCAATTTAGGGAAATCCCATTTATGAAATTCTAAGATTTCAACCCAAAATCTGTATATAAATTATGGATCAGAGGAAGGAGCGGAGGGTTTATTTAAATTACTACCATAATCTGTTCTATTTCACAAGATTCTCAGGAGGCTTACTTTAAATGGTGCATTAGTGCATTGAAAATATGGGTTAGGAATTTATGGCATGGATGAAATTAATATAGTGTCCCAAGGCTCCTTCCTTCAGATACTCGACCTTTGGATTCAATTCAACAAATTTACAAGGAGGGTTCAGCTCTGGTAAATACTGGAGGCGTGGGAAGATGGTGCAGGACCAGTGTGTCACCTCACCTCCCAGGGACACAAAAATACATAATTTCTCTCTGTTCCAAACAGTCTTGGACCCTCAGGCCAGCAACTGCAATTTAATAGAAGCCCCAGATGAATTAACCTTATTTTTTAATAAACTACATGGAGCAGTCACTGACGTGAAAGCAGAACTTAATTAAAACTGAAACGTAGATGAGCTGGAACTGAAGAGAGAGGGAGTGCCATTAAAACCAAAGCTGTCTTTCCTCTCGTGCCCTCTACCCCCAGGCACACAGAGTGAGCAGCAGAGTACAGCGGGGACGTCAGTGCCCTATTAGGGTAAAAATAATCATGCTAGTACCAATACCCTGAACAATTATTATACGATTCTAAGGCATTCATTATATCGAACTGTACTGCTGATGATACCACAGTAATGACTACCGAAGTAAATCTTAAAGGCTAGTTTTAATTATGAACAGTGATCATTCATAATACAATTGAAATTGCTTCCCCCATCCTCTGACAATTAGACATTCTCTCAATGGCAGGGATTAAGAAGACACATATTTAGAAGTCTGGAGAAAGACTTCTGAGGAGAAGGTAAGGTGACCCCTTTTGTACCCCAGTGGCACTGATTACGGATCCACTTTCTCCCCAATACCAGGCTATTGAGATGATTTCCTGTGTTTTCTCACTTCCCCATCTACCCTTCCCATAAACACTCATCACCAAAATGTGCCCTAGCAGGTCATTGTTTCTTACAATCTGAAAAAGCATCGCCGACTCCCGTGGCGAATTCCACGTCTGCCTAACTGCTCAAGTCTCACCCCACTGCTTTACGAGATTTCAAGAAGGAAAGAGAAAAATTCACCTGCCACCTTCCCTCCACCACCTCCATTCGTGCATATCATCCAATGACATAAGGCTTCGGAGAAACCAAAACATTATATCTCATCGTGAAAAGATTAGGAATCCTTAATCTATACTTTCTGCTAGACCCCATAATACATTACAGTCTTGGGGGTAAATGTGCCTGATAAGTCAGTCAGCAGTTACTCAGTGTCCTAATAAACCACCTTCTAGCTGCAGACCCAGCCCAGCAAGGCAGCTCTACACTGCAGTTACTTTAGGCACGTGGAAGAATGTGTCCCATGCCAAACCCTGTCCTACTTAGTTCTCTAGTGTCTGAAAAATTCTGTACCCCTATATTTAAGATGTATGTCTCATAAGCAGCATATAGTTGGGCTCTGAGTTGTTTTTTTTTTCCTAATCCAGTCTGACAATCTTTAAATTGGAATATTTTAGCATGTTTATTTCAAATGTAATGACTCATGTATTTGAGTTTAAACTACCACATTACCATTTGCTTTCTGTTGGTCCCATCTGTTCTGTGTTTTTCTCTCTCTCTCTCGTTTCTCCCTCTATCTTGGCTTTATTCAGATTTATTGAATTTATTATTTTTTAATCTATTTTCCTCGTGATTATCTTGTTTTCTTGGTACTAGTCCTGCTTACGGCATGTATCTCTGGTTTGAAGGTTTTTTCATCACTGCTGGAAAATTCTGTCCTGTTTCTCTTCAAATATTGTTTCTGTTCTATTCTCTCTCAGTCTCACCTTTTATTTTCTTGAAAATATTAAGCTTAGTTATTTTAAAGTTCGGATCTAATTAATGCCATTATCTGGATCCCCTACGGATCTGGTTCCTTTGTCTCTTGTTTCTTTTGGTCTGTGGTGACAAATTTGTGTTTCCTCATACGAAAAATATAGATAAAATTTAAGGCTCTACAATATGGTATCTTCCTTCTAAGGAGTTTTAAACATGCTTCTAGATCTAGACAAGGGACACTCACAATTCCAGATCACCACAATTTAGTCAGGGTTTGACATGATTCAAAACCTATTTCCAGGAGAGGGTGTGGAGAAAAGGGAACCTTCCTACGCTGTTGGTGAAAATGTAAATTGGTACAACCACTATTGAGAACAGTATGGAGGTTCCTTAAAAAACTAAGTATAGAACTACCATATGATCCAGAAATCCCATTCCTGGGCATATATTTGAAGAAAACCATAATTCGAAAAGTTATGTGCACCCCAATGTTCATTGCAGCACTATTTACAATAGCCAAGACATAGAAGCATCCTAAATGTCCGTCAACAGAGGAATGGATAAAGAAGATGTAGCATATATATGCAATGGAATATTACTCAGCCATAAGAAAAGGAGATAATGCCATTTGCGGCAACATCGATGGACCTAGAGATTACCATACTAAGTGAAGTCAGACAGAAAGACAAATATCATATGATATCACTCATGTGGAATCTAATTTTAAAATGATACAAATGAACTTATTTACAAAACAGAAACAGACTCACACACGTAGAAATCAAAGTTATGGCTACCAAAGGGGAAATGTGGGGAGGAGAGATAAATTAGGAGATTGGGATTAACATGTACACTACTATATATAAAATAGATAACTAACAAGGACCTACTGTATAGCACAGGGAACTCTACTCAATATTCTGTAATAACCTATGTGGGAAAAGAAAATGAAAAAGAATGGATATATATATATATATACATATATAATATATATATATGTGATTCACATTGCTGTATACCTGAAACAGAACATTGTAAATCAACTATACTCCAATAAAAATTACAAAGAAAAACAACTGTTTCCAATTTACTCTTACTCCTAGGGTTTGCCTTTGGAATCCCAACACAAAAACCTGAGGGGTTTAGCAGAGCTCCCTCCTTGATGAACCCTTAACTCTGGTGTTTGTCTCACCAGCCCTGTAAGGTTGTTAAAGCTCTGTTTAATCTTAGCCTTTGAATCTCCTTCTACAGGAAAGCAGCCCCAAAGGCCAGCCTCATCTCTTCGGATTTCTTCCCCCAGAACTTTGATACGTAAGTTGTCACTGTATTGCTACTTTCTTAAGCCTTAGAATAGATGTTTTTTATATTGGATCCAGCTTTTCCATTATTCCCAGCTGGAAGATTAACCTGAACCATCTAAGTTCACCATTACCAGAAGCAGAACTCCCAGGGCCTAGAATCTAACCATCAGAGAATTCTCTTTAGCTGAAGGTTTTGCTTCTACTTAAAATCTAAATGTCAAATAAGAGCACATCAAGTCTCTTCATTCATTTACATTTTCAAGGAAATAAATATACTTATTATTTCCTAGGTGATGGGATTGGGGATAAAAAAACAGAAGGAAATGTTGGGTGCCTTAAGGTATAGTTTAGCTGGTGGGAAGGATTTCCAGAAAGTCTTTATACAGATAACAGGGATAAACTGATATACACATTAATCTACACACACACATATTTTTGATCCCGGGAGTTTTATAGGTGATGTTTAGATGGTTCTTTGCCACTCAAGTGCCACACTGAAAAGATCAGTGCAAGGACAACACTCCATCCATCTGTGGCTGCCAACGGCAAGGTCAATCATCACCTGTACTGTTTGCCCTTAGCACAAAATATCTGCTCAACCTTATCCTGATAAGCAACTCTGATGCCTCCCCTCAGGGAAGCACGGGCTGCTACTTGTGAAATGATTCTCTTGGTATTTCATAAAGTTTATGCTCCCAGCCAATGGTGTATTTATTCTGAACCATTTTTTTAAATGCACAAAGCACTAAGGTAGGTGATATGAAAGGTAAAAAAGATGAATCTCAATCCCATTCTTCCATAAAATGACTCGCTATATAACGATGGTTTTAAGAGTTTTATTGTATCCATCTTTATTGTAAGTCATTTCAGGTCCTTTCTGAAAGCAGTCAAGGCATAAATAATTAATAAATCTATGAACAAATCTCTATCCCTGTTCTCAAGGAGTTTATGATCCAGAACTAACTCAGCTGGCTGTGGAGTTAATTAGGATGGGTTTGCCCTTTAATGGAAGGTCCTTGAGCAACACTGGAGCACACAGGGTTGCTCCTGAGATGTGGACACTGTGAGTTACCTGCACAACAACCAGTGCTCTTCCTCTTCTTCCTAACAGAACCCCAGTATTGTTCTTGTATTTATCCTCCCCACCCATAGTCAGGAAAGGGGAAGCTGACCACCCTTCCCTCCCCAACATCTCCAGAGGTGGGTGTGGTTGATCTAAATGAGTCCTCGTCCACAGCCAGTAATTAGGGCAGTGGTAAGTACATGACCCAGCGCTGGTTCTTGAGATGTGAGAGCGAGCCAAGCCGCTCCTAGGACAAAGCCACAGAGAGAGGCACGTTCTGTTCTCCCTCCAGCTGTCTCTGTGATTAATAATGGCACCTAGAGCTGCACACGCCATCTTGCAACAAGGCTGAGGATGAAGCCAACGTGGAGAACGACAGACTAGAGATGGCAAGGACGTGGCACTTTGATAACGTCGTTAAGCCAGGGGGGCTGAATGTGTAAGTAATTCATTGTAGACATGATTTTCAAGAAGGAGGGAATGTAAAGAATAAGAGTGAAAAAAATATATATGAGAGAAAAACACTTTTTGGTAAACTGGGTAGAGTGTTTTTTATAATGTCCTTTAATATTCCAGGAAAAAGGTGATAGGATGAGGGACATGCTCTCTGATGGATATATCTATCAGGCTCCACTGTAATACTCCCTGCAGGTTTTAAAGGCAATCTCTTCAAATAAGTACTTCATCACAATCAGTATATTTCTATCAGGTGTTATTGATCAAACGTCCAAGATCAAGGTTTCCCAGCCTCGACCCTATGGACACCTGGACCTGATAATTCTTTGTTGGGGGAGGCCTGACCTCTTTAGAGTGCTTACCAGCATCCCTGGCTCCTACCTGCTAGATGCCAGGTAGTGCCCCCTAACCCTTGGTTGCGGCGGCTAAAAATGCCTCCAGACATTGATAAGTATCCCTGGAGGAGGGCGAGGGGACTGCCTCCAGTTGGTAACAATGACCTCGATAAAATCACTTTTTTAATCACCTCAGTCCAGTATGAAGGCAAATACACATTCCTTTTAAAAATACACCTTGCTTATTTTCTTCTTTAAAAACTTAACATTTTGAGTGGTACCGAAACATGTAATGTAAAAGAGAAACTCATTCATAATCCACCCCCGTCAAATATTAACAATTTAGTGTATAAGCCTTGATATTTTCTATTCACGTGTTTACATATAGAGATAATTTTGTAAATAGGATTGTAAAGTATGTTCTATTTCTATTTGTTCAATTCCTGCATATCAATGTATGTAGTGCATCTTTTCATATTTATAAATATATATTTATTTCCATATTTTATATATACATATAGATAACTCCCAACCCTATTCTTTACAATGGCTAAGTGGTATTATATTGCATGGATGTTCTACAATTTATTTATCTAACTATGTAAAGTTGAACCTTGGGGTTATTTCCAATTATTTGCCATTACAAACAACCATGCAATGAGGATACTTGTACGGAAATCTTTGCAAACACATGTATTTCTTAGAACAAATTACATGAAGTGGAATTAATGACTCAAGGATCATAAAAGCAGCCCTTTTTGAAAGTGTAAGTGTACTCCAAATGTGGAATAATAGAATATAAGAACCAGGAGGAATCTACTGCATAACATTTATGCTAATTTATGTATAACAAAAAGTTAACCTAGGGGGTTTGCGGGTAAATTACCTAAGGTCACACAGCTTTATTGTGGCAGAGCCAGGACTAGAACCCAGGCCTCTTAAATCCTATTCTGGTATATTACATAGCGAGGTGTATGTGGAAAGCCAATTTACATTGCTACAAGTTTCTTAGATATCAAGAAAAACTATTCTCCATTTGACTGTCTCGCAAAAATAAGAAACAGGCATTGAATGTTATAGGGAAGTGTGGCTCTCAACAGAAAGTGGGTTTGCCGCCCTCGACCCAGAGGACATTTGTTAATGCCTGGAGACATCTGGTCATTATAACTGGGTAGGTGCTCCTGGCGTGTAGCAGACAGAGACTAGAAATGCTGCTGATTTCCTAGAATGCACAGCATAATCCCCATAACAAAGAATAAAGGGCCCAAAACATCAATAGTGCTGAGGTTGAGAAACCTGCGATACAAATACAGAGAGATTTTTAGATACAGAGAATGTAGACTCTTTTCCCATGTTTGGTCCAGGAAGAGAACTAAGGACATGGCCACATCCCTTGCCTACCTTACTTTACACATATTCACACATGCAGGAACCACATGGAAGTCACCGGGAGTGGGAGATAATCATTAGTCACATCCTTCTCCCCTTAGTGAGTTCGGCCCCATTTGATAAGACACAGAAATTGGACAAATCACGATAAAAATGACAGCATCATTCCTGATGAAGCCAAACTAAAGAGTTGGGCTTGACCTATGGCCAGAGTTGAGCTTCCTAATCTCTCTCTCAAGTTGTATGTCACCCCACAGCTGAAGCCATCCCCCTCCCCCTGTAGGGACAGGACCTACCTAGAAAGTGCCTGACAGTTATGAGCAAAGAAGTACTGCTGAGAACAGGTCTTTCCAAGAGACACCTGGGCAAGGCTGAGCCTTCCGTGCTCAATCCCTTCATTTTCCACACTCCCTAATCCCATCTCCCCTGAGGAATACAATGAGAGCTTATGACAGGCCACACGTATTCCTTCCATTTTTTTCCATGTTGGGGCAGTAGGGTACTAGTTTCTTCCTCTCTATGAAAACCAGAGGAAAGGGGGACAGCTCCTGTACTGTAACAGGGGCAGAAGCTTTGTTCAACAGAGGAGCACTTCTTTTTCACCTGGTTTATATTCCAATCTTTGTAGCACATAAAACAAGTTGGTTTAGATTTTTTAAAGACATGGTAGATAGCTAGACAGCGCTACGTACACATGTACATATATAGGTATGTTATTGTGTGATAAGGAAACCAAACTTTTCTCAGTTAAAACAAAAATTTACTTACTGGAGACTAACATTTTTATTAAAGAAAACTCTGATGGAGTCAGATTATCTGTGCACATGACGAGTGATGGCCTATGAAGTTTGCTTGCTTCATCACTCCTTTCCTTTCCTGGCTCATTTTTGATGGACTTTCCCTTTGTCCATCCAACTATACCATCCACAGATAACAATTTATCCACTTACTAATTATTTCTTGTAATGTAGAGACAGTTCCTTCAAGATTTTACTTGTATCTCAGCATTGTACCTGCTTCTCATCACTAGCCAAAGCCTAGAGAGAATAGGAATGACTTGAGTTGTGCTTCAGGCCAAACGGGGGAAAAATCAAATTAAACCCATCAGTTTTAAATACCTTGGTCTCATCTCCATGAGTAGTAATACTCAGAAACTGCTCAAAATGAAAAGGCTCGGTTGAAAAGATGTCAGCTGCACTCTTCAACTTATGGAGCAGCAGCTCGGGCCCTCCTCACCTTCCATTCACCAAAGGAAAGAGTCGCTGAGCCCAGGGATGGGTTTAGCAGCTCAAAGTTCTAATGAGAAAAAGTACTTGAGCCCCACTGCAGTTTCCCAGCCAAAGTAAATCCCCCTGGGAGGGCAGGTGCAAAATCGATACCGAAGGGAGCAGCTGACATGCACACAGGGAAATGCTGGCCAGAAAATGTTCAGAAATAATATTTGCGTGGCCAACCATCCTCGGTCTGAGGCTGACCGGAAGCTAGCAGAACTAAGCTCTCAGAGTCACACCAGATACATTTGGTATTTTCTCACATGAACCTCTAGTACAGATGAAGGAAACAACACCAACGTAAGCTAAGATTTAACATATGCATTCAAACAGCACATTCTCTAATTCCCACTCTTCTTATGAAATGAAACTTTTTTTTTTAAATTATTTTTTGGCTGCATTGGGTCTTCGTTGCTGCACACGGGCTTTCTCTAGTTGCAGTGAGCAGGGGCTACTCTTCGTTGCGGTGCACAGGCTGAAACGAAACTTAAAAATGAAAATTTTGGGCATCCCTGGTGGCGCAGTAGTTGAGAGTCCGCCTGCCGATGCAGGGGACACGGGTTCGTGCCCCGGTCCGGGAAGATCCCACATGCCACGGAGCGGCTGGGCCCGTAAGCCATGGCCGCTGAGCCTGCGCGTCCAGAGCCTGTGCTCCGCAACGGGAGAGGCCACAACAGTGAGAGGCCCGCGTAACGCAAAAAAAAAAAAAAAAAAAAAAATTACCCCCCAAATTAGGAGAATAATATAATGGGCCATCTGTGCTCTCCCCAACTAACTTGAGAGATGAAATATTATAAACAAATTTGAGGACTTTCTCCTTTGCATGACCCTCCCTTCCTCTCACCCACAGCAAAATACTCCCCTGGATTTTCTGTTTATCATTCTCATGCATGCCACTTTCTACCATATATCCGTAATCCATAAACAATATACAGTATTTTAATGGTTTTAAAGTTATGTAAGTAGCACCCTACAGTAAATACCATTTCTGCACCTTGTGTTTTTTTTCCTCTCTCGACATTATGTTTTCCAGATTTAAGATTTCTGAGCAGAGGAACGATAAGACTTTTCCTCTTGTTTTGACTTAGGCCATCATAGTCTTGAGACCAATCAGGTAGATGAATAATAACTGAAATACAGTCGGCCCTTTATACCCACAGTTTCCACATCCCCAGACTCAACCAACCATGGATTGAAAATATTTGAAAAAACAAATTCCATAAAGTTCCAGAAAGCAAAACTTGAATTTGCCACACTGGCAACTGTTTACATAGCACTGACATTTTATTCGGTATTATTAGTAACCTAGACATAATTTAAAGTATATGGGAGCATGTGCATAGGTTTCATGAAAATTCTACACCATTTTACAATAGGGCTTTGAGTATCCACAGATTTTGGTATCCATGGGGCGAAGTGGGGGGGGGGGCAGTCCTAGAACCAGTACCCCCATGGATACCAAGTGATGATGGCAAATCATTCCAAGACCACACCAAGGTTGTTACTGGGTCCACCTATAACGAGCTAGTATCAACATTCTTCAAACAACTGAAAAAAAATTATTTCTCTTTCTTTATATATTTCAGACATCATTTCTCCTTTCGTAAATACCACTGCACCATCCAACACCCTTCTATTCTTTCTAATGCTACCATCCTTCTAAGACAGAGAAATATGTAGACACCAAAATGCCTTATGATAGGAAGAAATAGATAAGATGAATTCATCATGCTTGATCCTAGAAAAATGGGAGTCATCTTTGAAGAGGTATGATAGGATGGGTATAAAAGAGACTGAGTCCTCAAGCCACTCAAAAAGCATTCCCAGTATGTTATAGTCCCAGTTCATAGGTCACTGTCCCCCTGAAGTGAAAGCCCCGTGAAGGCAGGGGGTATGTTTCTACTTCTCTATATCCCAGGGTTCAGCATATGCTCTGCATAAGCAAGTTCACAATGAATATTTCTTGAAAACTCTGACAATGGTGGTGAAGATGACCGGGACCAAAAAAGTGCAACATTAACGCAATGTCAGGCTTTAAATGATCAAGATTACTGACCTATTGTCTTTTTATGTAAGCTCTGCCTAATCCTTTCTAATGTTTCCATTATAAGCATCCTTTTTTTAGTGTCCTTTCAGTCTCATTAGTAAAAAAGGAAACCTTGCCACCTTTGAATACTAATTATCTTGACATTTTCATACCTGAAGCTAAATGTATCATCAATGAGCTTTAACCTTATCAGCTAGAGCCCTGTACCACTGTGCTGACAGGAGAGCCAGCTGGTTCCCAGAGGGTATTCTGTCAAGGTTACAAATCAAGATCTTCTTCGAGGAACCATCAAATCCTGCTTCATCCAGGCCATGGTAGGAAAAATGAACTTATATGTCAGAAAGCCAGTATATTACTTCACAACGAGAAATAAAGCTGTCAGGGAGCACAGAATGTGCCAGTTGTCAAGCCTGGGCTTCCTCTTTCTCACACAGTTCTGGAGGCTTGTTGACGACATTTGTTTTCCAGAAGGTCACCCGTGTGTGTGCCTCTTTGCAGAGTTGCAAGGGTCCCCGTCATTCTCAGCCAGAGGGCATGTCCTGCTTGACCTTAACCAAGCTTAGCTTTCTCAGAGGTCTATCTTACACTCAGTGGGTTTCTAAGTAGAAGTGTGAATCTCTGCTCTCGGTCTCCTTTTAGTCCTTGTTTGCCTTTCTATTAGTCCTTCTTATTCTTAAAAAACTGATCTGATTAAGCCCTGGTCCGCAAAGCAAACCTCATAAGGGCACTGAGCAATGTGCATTTAAGAGCTGAGCTTAGTGCCATAAAATCTAAGGGGGCTCTTTCTATATGCAAATAGTCCAGACCAGATCTACTGAATCCTATCTGTACCTACATGCACTTAAAGGTTAATTGAAGTATTACTATCTCATGAAAGAGGTACATCTCTTCAAGAAAGCTGTTATACAGTAGTTCACCAGCAAAGCTCTCAATTCTAAAAACTGTATATTAACTCATAATCTGAATTAATGAAGATATAGACAAGGAAACAAACAATATACACACTGAAAAAAAGAGAACTCAAGTGACTTTAGTCCTCTATGACATTTTTGCTAACAGTTTATAATATCAGAATGTGTGAGCTGAAAAAACTTAAATAATGTTTTTTTAGCACAAATCTCACAATGGTGCTTAAATTGACTTTAGTCAAAATAACCGAACTATCACTGAACGTTTTACCAGGACATTAGAATGTCTGAATCGAGCAATTATTTAGAAACTAACCATTGATATGGTCAAAATTTCTATTAATAGCAAAAACACTGAAGCTATCATATGAATGCCAAGTATACTCCAGCTTTACCTGGCCCCTCCCCACGAAAACCAGCATAACAGCTTTCCCATAATTCCCAGTCATTAACTAGTTATGGATTTTATTTAATCTCAAAACCCATAAAAGAGAACTGGGATCCACTTGGATCATTTTTAGCAGGCCCGTCATCTATTGATTTTAAAGCCACCTCAATAATTTGAGAAAGGCCAAAGAAATTCTTAGCAAAGAAGTTAGAGCAATTACAAGTTTTGGCTGATGTGAAAGGTCAATCTTGCAATAATTCCCTCCTGAATTTAATAAAACCTGAGCAAACATAAACCAAAATTCGTTGACACAAAAATCGAAAGGTTTAAGATGGATTTGTGTTTGAGGAAAAATGCATCATTTCATCATTGGAGGAGCTCTGCCTTCTAACTTCAAGGCCAGAACGTGAGCTCATGCATTGGCCTTAGATGACAGGGGTCCAGTGGCTGTCCTCATGCCAGATGCTGAGAGCCAGGCCCCTACCAGTGTCGGGAGGTGGGGAGGTGAAGACCAAAGTAGCTTCAAACATTGTCCGTGCCTTGGGCAGTGCTTGTAAAAGAGGAGGCAGAGAAGACAGTGGAGGATTAAGGCGCGGAGATCACCTTCCTCCCACAAATACACCAGAAATACATCTACATGTGGAGCAACTCCTACAGAACACCTACTGAACGCTGGCAGAAGACCTCAGACCTCCCAAAAGGCAAGAAACTCCCCACGTACCTGGGTAGGGCAAAAGAAAAAAGAATAAACAGAGACAAAAGAATAGGGACGGGACCTGCACCAGTGGGAGGGAGCTGTGAAGGAGGAAAGGTTTCCACACACTAGGAAGCCCCTTCGCAGGCGGAGACTGTGGGTGTCGGAGCGGGGGAAGCTTAGGAGCCGCGGAGGAGAGCGCAGCAACAGGGGTGCGGAGGACAAAGAGGGGAGAGATTCCCGCACAGAGGATCAGTGCCGACCGGCACTCACCAGCTCGAGAGGCTTGTCTGCTCACCCGCCGGGGCGGGCGGGGCTGGGAGCTGAGGCTCGGGCTTCGGTCGGAGCACCGGGAGAGGACTGGGGTTGGCGGCGTGAACACAGCCTGCACAGGTTAGTGCACCACGGCTAGACGGGAGGGAGTCCAGGGAAAAGTCTGGACCTGCCGAAGAGGCAAGAGACTTTTTCTTCCCTCTTTGTTTCCTGGTGCACGAGGAGAGGGGATTAAGAGCGCTGCTTAAAGGACCTCCAGAGACGGGCGCGAGCCGGGGCTAAAAGCGCGGACCCCAGAGACGGGCGGGAGACACTAAGGCTGCTGCCGCCGCCACCAAGAAGCCTGTGTGCGAACACAGGTCACTATCCACAGCCCCTTCCGGGGAGCCTGTGCAGCCCGCCACTGCCAGGGTCCCGGGATCCAGGGACAACTTCCCCAGCAGATCGCACGGCGCGCCTCAGGCTGGTGCAACATCATGCCGGCCTCTGCCGCCGCAGGCCCGCCTCGCACTCCGTGGCCCTCCCTCCCCGCCCCCCCGCCAGAGTGAGCCAGAGCCCCCGAAGCAGCTGCTCCTTTAACCCCGTCCTGTCTGAGCGAAGAACTGACGCCCTCAGGCGACCTACACGCAGAGGCGGGGCCAAATCCAAAGCTGAGCCCCGGGAGCTGTGAGAACAAAGAAGAGAAAGGAAAATCCGTCCCAGCAGCATCAGAAGCAGCAGATTAAAGCTCCACAATCAACTTGATGTACCCTGCATCTGTGGAATACACGAATAGACAACGAATCATCCCGAATTAAGGAGGTGGACTTTGAGAGCAAGATTTATGATTTTTCCCCTTTTCCTCTTTTTGTGAGTGTGTATGTGTATGCTTCTGTATGAGATTTTGTCTGTATAGCTTTGCTTTCACCATTTGTCCTAGGGTTCTATCCGTCCGTTTTTTTGTTTGTTTGTTTTAAATTTTTTTTCTTAATAATTATTTTTATTTTAATAACTTTATTTTATTTTACTTTATTTTATCTTCTTTCTTCCCTTCCTTCCTTCCTTCCTCCCTCCCTCCCTCCCTTCCTTCCTTCTCTCCCTTTTATTCTGAGCTGTGTAGATGAAAGGCTCTTGGTACTGCAGCCAGGAGTCAGTGCTTTGCCTCTGAGGTGGGAGAGCAAATTTCAGGACACTGGTCCACAAGAGACCTCCCAGCTCCACATAATATCAAACGGCGAAAATCTCCCAGAGATCTCCATCTCAACACCAGCACCCAGCTTCACTCTACAACCAGCAAGCTACGGTGCTGGACACACTATGCCAAAAAACTAGCAAGACAGGAACACAAACCCACCCATTAGCAGAGAGGCTGCCTAAAATCATAAGTCCATAGACACCCCAAAACACACCACCAGACGTGGACCTGCCCACCAGAAAGACAAGATCCAGCCTCATCCACCAAAACACAGCCACTAGTCCCCTCCACCAGGAAGCCTACACAACCCACTGAACCAACTGTAGCCACTGGGGAGAGACACCAAAAACAACGGGAACTACGAACCTGCAGCCTGCAAAAAGGAGACCCCAAACACAGTAAGATAAGCAAAATGAGAAGACAAAAAAACACACAGAAGATGAAGGAGCAAGATAAAAACCCACCAGACCTAACAAATGAAGAGGAAATAGGCAGTCTACCTGAAAAGGAATTCAGAATAATGATAGTAAAGATGATCCAAAATCGTGGAAATAGAATAGAAAAAATGCAAGAAACATTTAACAAGAACCTAGAAGAATTAAATAAGAAACAAGCAATGATGAACAACACAATAAATGAAATGAAAAATACTCTAGATGGGATCAATAGCAGAATAACTGAGGCAGAAGAACGGATAAGTGACCCGAAAGATAAAATAGTGGAAATAACTACTGCAGAGCAGAATAAAGAAAAAAGAATGAAAAGAACTGAGGACAGTCTCAGAGACCTCTGGGACAACATTAAATACACCAACATTCGAATTATAGGGATTCCAGGAGAAGAAGAGAAAAATAAAGGGACTGAGAAAATATTTGAAGAGATTAGAGTTGAAAATTTCCCTAATACGGGAAAGGAAATAGTTAATCAAGTCCAGGAAGCACAGAGAGTCCCATACAGGATAAATCCAAGGAGAAATACGCCAAGACACATATTAATCAAACTGTCAAAAATTAAATACAAAGAAAACATATTAAAAGCAGCAAGGGAAAAACAACAAATAACACACAAGGGAATCCCCATAAGGTTAACCACTGATCTTTCAGCAGAAACTCTGCAAGCCAGAAGGGAGTGGCAGGACATATTTAAAGTGATGAAGGAGAAAAACATGCAACCAAGATTATTCTACCCAGCAAGGATCTCATTCAGATATGATGGAGAAATTAAAACCTTTACAGACGAGCAAAAGCTGAGAGAGTTCAGCACCACCAAACCAGCTTCACAGCAAATGCTAAAGGAACTTCTCTAGGCAAGAAACACAAGAGAAGGAAAAGACCTATAATAACGAACCCAAAACAATATAGAAAATGGGAATAGGAACATACATATCGATAATTACCTTAAACGTAAATGGACTAAATGCTCCCACCAAAAGACACAGATTGGCTGAATGGATACAAAAACAAGACCCATATACATGCTGTCTACAAGAGACCCACTTCAGACCTAGAGACACATAGAGACTGAAAGTAAGGGGATGGAAAAAGATATTCCATGCAAATGGAAACCAAAAGAAAGTTGGAGTAGCAATTCTCATATCAGACAAAATAGACTTTAAAATAGAGACTATTAGAAGAGACAAAGAAGGACACTGCATAATGATCAAGGGATCGATCCAAGAAGAAGATATAAAAATTGTAAATATTTAAACACCCAACATAGGAGTACCTCAATACATAGGCAAATACTAACAGCCATAAAAGGGGAAATCGACAGTAAGACATTCATAGTAGGGGACCTTAACACCCCACTTTCACCAATGGACAGATCATCCAAAATGAAAATAAATAAGGTAACACAAGCTTTAAATGATACATTAAACAAGATGGACTTAATTGATATTTATAGGACATTCCATCCAACAACAACAGAATACACATTCTTCTCAAGTGCTCATGAAACATTCTCCAGGATAGATCATATCTTGGGTCACAAATCAAGCATTGGTAAATTTAAGAAAATTGAAATTGTATCAAGTATCTTTTCCAACGACAATGCTATGAGACTACATATCAATTACAGGAAAAGATTTGGAAAAAATACAAACACATGGAGGCTAAACAATACACTACTTAATAATGAAGTGATCACTGAAGAAATAAAAGAGGAAATAAAAAAATACCTAGAAACAAATGACAATGAAGACACGATGACCCAAAACCTATGGGATGCAGCAAAAGCAGTTCTAAGAGGGAAGTTTATAGCAATAAAATCCTACCTTAAGAAACAGGAAACATCTCGAATAAACATCCTAAACTTGCACCTAAAGCAATTAGAGAAAGAAGAATAAAAAAAACCCCAAAGTTAGCAGAAGGAAAGAAATGAAAGATCAAATCAGAAATAAATGAAAAAGAAATGAAGGAAACAATAGCAAAGATCAATAAAACTAAAAGCTGGCTCTTTGAGAAGATAAACAAAATTGATAAAACATTAGCCAGACTCATCAAGAAAAAAAGGGAGAAGACTCAAATCAATGGAATTAGGAATGAAAAAGGAGAACTAAAAACTGACACTGCAGAAATACAAAAATTCATGAGAGATTACTACAAGCAACTCTATGCCAATAAAATGGACAACCTGGAAGAAAATGCACAAATTCTAAGAAATGCAAAACTTGCCAAGACTGAATCACGAAGAAATAGAAAATATGAACAGACCAATCACAAGCACTGAAATTGAAACTGTGATTAAAAATCTTCCAACAAACAAGAGCCCAGGACCAGATGGCTTCACAGGCGAATTCGATCAAACATTTAGAGAAGAGCTAACACCTATCCTTCTCAAACTCTTCCAAAATATAGCAGAGGGAGGAACACTCCCAAACTCATTCTACGAGGCCACCATCACCTTGATACCAAAACCAGACAAGGATGTCACAATGAAAGAAAACTACAGGCCAATATCACTGATGAACATAGATGCAAAAATCCTCAACAAAATACTAGCAAACAGAATCCAACAGCACATTAAAAGGATCATACACCATGATCAAGTGGGGTTTATTCCAGGAATGCAAGGATTCTTCAATATACACAAATCAATCAACGTGATAAACCACATTAACGAACTGAAGGAGAAAAACCATATGATCATCTCAATAGATGCAGAAAAAGCTTTTGACAAAATTCAACACCCATTTATGATAAAAACTCTGCAGAAAGTAGGCATAGAGGGAACTTTCCTCAACATAATAAAGGCCATATATGACAAGCCCACAGCCAACATCGTCCTCAATGGTGAAAAACTGAAAGCATTTCCACTAAGATCAAGAAAAGACAAGGTTGCCCACTCTCACCACTCTTATTCAACATAGTTTTGGAAGTTTTAGCCACAGCAATCAGAGAAGAAAAGGAAATAAAAGGAAGCCAAATTGGAAAAGAAGAAGTAAAGCTGTCACTGTTTGCAGATGATATGATACTATACGTAGAGAATCCTAAAGATGCTACCAAAAAACTACTAGAGCTAATCAATGAATTTGGTAAGTTGCAGGATACAAAATGAATGCACAGAAATCTCTGGCATTCCTATACACTAATGATGAAAAATCTGAAAGTGAAATCAAGAAAACATTCCCATTTACCACTGCAACAAAAAGGATAAAATATCTAGGAATAAACCTACCTAAGGAGACAAAAGACCTGTATGCAGAAAATTATAAGTCACTGATGAAAGAAATTAAAGATGATACAAATAGATGGAGAGGTATACCATGTTCTTGGATTGGAAGAATCAACACTGTGAAAATGACTCTACTACCCAAAGCAATCTACAGATTCAAACTACCCTATCAAACTACCACTGGCATTTTTCACAGAACTAGAACAAAAAATTTTACAATTTGTATGGAAACACAAAAGATCCCGAACAGCCAGAGCAATCTTGAGAACGAAAAACAGAGCCAGAGGAATCAGACTCTCTGACTTCAGACTATACTACAAAGTTACAATAATCAAGACAGTATGGTACTGGCACAAAAACAGAAAGATAGATCAATGGAACAGGAAAGAAAGCTCAGAGATAAACCCATGCACATGTGGTCACCTTATCTTTGATAAAGGAGGCAGGAATGTACAGTGGAGAAAGGACAGCCTCTTCAATAAGTGGTGCTGGGAAAACTGGACAGGTACATGTAAAAGTATGAGATTAGATCACTCCCTACCACCATTCACAAATATAAGCTCAAAATGGATTAAAGACCTAAATGTAAGGCCAGATACTATCAAACTCTTAGAGGAAAACATAGGCAGAACACTCTATGACATAAATCACAGCAAGACCCTTTTTGACCCACCTCCCAGAGAAATGGAAAGAAAAACAAACCAAAAAAATGGGACCTAATGAAACTTCAAAGCTTTTGCACAGCAAAGGAAACCATAAAGAAGACCAAAAGACAACCCTCAGAATGGGAGAAAATATTTGCAAATGAAGCAACTGACAAAGGATTAATCTCCAAAATTTACAAGCAGCTCAATAACAAAAAAACAAACAACCCAATCCAAAAATGGGCAGAAGACCTAAATAGACATTTCTCCAAAGAAGATATACAGACTGCCAACAAACACATGAAAGAATGCTCAGCATCATTAATCATTAGAGAAATGCAAATCAAAACTACAATGAGATATCATCTCACACCAGTCAGAATGGCCATCATCAAAAAATCTAGAAACAATAAATGCTGGAGAGGGTGTGGAGAAAAGGGAACACTCTTGCACCGCTGGTGGGAATGTGAATTGGTACAGTCACTATGGAGAACACTATGGAGGTTCCTTAAAAAACTAAAAATACAACTACCATATGACCCAGCAATCCCACTACTGGGCATATACCCTGAGAAAACCATAATTCAAAAAGAGTCATGTACCAAAATGTTCATTGCAGTTCTGTTTACAATAGCCCAGTGATGGAAACAACCTAAGTGTCCATCATCGGATGAATGGATAAAGAAGATGTAGCACATATATACATTGGAATATTACTCAGCCATAAAAAGAAACGAAATTGAGCTATTTGTAATGAGGTGGATGGACCTAGAGTCTGTCATACAGAGTGAAGTCAGTCAGAAAGAGAAAGACAAATACCGTATGCTAACACATATATATGGAATTTAAGAAAAACACAATGTCATGAAGAATCTAGGGGTAAGACAGGAATAAAGACACAGACCTACTAGAGAACGGACTTGAGGAAATGGGGAGGGGGAAGGGTAAGCTGTGACAAAGCAAGACAGTGGCATGGACATATATACACTACCAAACATAAAATAGATAGCTAGTGGGAAGCAGCTGCATAGCACAGGGAGATCAGCTCAGTGCTCTGTGACCACCTAGAGGGGTGGGATAGGGAGGGTGGGAGGGAGGGAGACGCAAGAGGGAAGAGATATGGGGATATATGTATATGTATAACTGATTCACTTTATTATAAAGCAGAAACTAACACACCATTGTAAAGCAATTATACTCCAATAGAGATGTAAAAAAAAAAAACCGAAAAAAATTACATACAAAGAATAATAGTAAAAGCAGCAAGGGAAAAGCAACAATTTACATACAAGGGAATCCCCATAAGGTTAACAGCTGATCTTTCAGCAAAAACTCTGCAAGCCAGAAGGAAGTGGCAGGACATATTTAAAGTGATAAAAGGAAAAACCCTACAAACAGGATTACGCTACCCAGCAAGGATCTCATTCAGATTCGATGGAGGAATTAAAACCTTTACAGACAAGCAAATGTTAAGAGAATTCAGCACCAACAAACCAGCTTTACAGCAAATGCTAAGGGAACTTCCCTAGGCAGGAAACACAAGAGAAGGAAAAGACCTACAAAAACAAACCCAAAACAATTAAGCAAATGGTAATAGGAACATACATATCGATAATTACCTTAAATGTAAATGGATTAAGTGTTCCACCCAAAAGACATAGACTGGCTGAATGGATACAAAAACAAGACCCGAATATATGCTGTCTACAAGAGACCCACTTCAGGGGGCTTCCCTGGTGGCGCAGTGGTTGGGAGTCCGCCTGCCGATTCAGGGGACGCGGGTTCGTGCCCCGGTCTGGGAGGATCCCACGTGCCGCGGAGCGGCTGGGCCCGTGAGCCATGGCTGCTGAGCCTGTGCGTCCAGAGCCTGCGCTCCGCAATGGGAGAGGCCGCGGTGGTGAGAGGCCCGCGTACCGCAAAAAAAAAAAAAAAGAAAAAAATAAGAGACCCACTTCAGACCTAGGGACATATACAGACTGAAAGTGAGGGGATGGAAAAAGATATTCCATGCAAATGGAAATCACAAGAAAGCTGGAGTAGCAATTCTCATATCACACAAAATAGACTTTAAATTAAAGACTATTACAAGAGACAAAGAAGGACACTCCATAATGATCAAGGGGTCGATCCAAGGAGAATATGTAACAATTGTAAATATTTATGCACCCAACATAGGAGCACCTCAATACATAAGACAAATGCTAACAGCCATAAAAGGGGAAATCGACAGTAACACAATTATAGTAGGGGACTTTACCGCCCCACTTTCACCAATGGACAGATCATCCAAAATGAAAATAAATAAGGAAACACAGCTTTAAATGATACATTAAACAAGATGGACTTAAACGATATTTATAGGACATTCCAGCCGAAAACAACAGAATACACTTTCTTCTCAACTGCTCATGGAAACTTCTCCAGGATAGATCATATCTTGGGTCACAAATCAAGCCTTTGTAAATTTAAGAAAATTGAAATCATATCAAGTATCTTTTCCTCACAACACTATGAGACTAGATATCAATTACAGGGGAAAAAATGTAAAAAATACAAACACATGGAGCCTAAACAATACACTATAAGCCAGCAACAGAGTTGTCCCCACCCAGCTCTTAGCAGCTATACCTAAAGAGAACCAAGGCTTTCCCTATACCATGTGTGGCAGGATACAGAACACAGCTCCAGGTCAATCCTGGATTTTCTGCCACTTACAAGCCTTCTGGTTATGAACCAGTTCATGAACCTCTCTGAGCCAGTTTCTTCTTGACAGAACTATGGCCAAGATCTGAAGAAAAGATGAGATAAAGGTGAGCTATCAACACTTCATGAAACTGTACACGGCTTTTCTTGTCAGATAGCACAGTACAGTGAGCACAGGCTCAGAGTTGGAGAGTTACGGGTTTGAATCTCAAGTCTGCTAACTAGTGTCTTGTTACTTAGGAACAGTAGCTAACATCTCGAGGCTTTATTTTCCCCATCCGTAAAATGGGGATAATGATACCTCCACCTTGCTTTTTAAGAGACGTCTTCACAGTGAGTTTTGCAAGGACAGGGACCAGCACTTGTAGGTAGTCAGTAACGGTGGCCATAGTAGTGGTTTTGCTGCTGTTGTTATTTTTACTATAATCAGTGTGCTGGTTGATTGATCTGGGAAGGCTGTGGGACTGACTGAAAAACAAGGTGAAGAAAGAAGGGAGACAGAAGCAGCGCTGCCTTGACAGAAAGAAAGGGACTAGTGGCATGTGGGGAGAAGAAATAGGTTAAGAAAAATAGAAATCTTTAAAAAGCCAGGGTGGGAGGTCACTCCTGGGAGAGAGCCAATAACCACGTGAAAGTAGGTTGAGGGGAGGAAGAACAGAACTCATGGGGATGGCGGGGGTGGGGGCAGTTCTAACGAAAACTTCAAATAGACAGGTGAGAATGAAAAGCTTTTCTGGGACATGGGGCCACAGGTGGGCACTGTGATTAGTATGATTAGAGAGATTCCTTGGAAAAAACATGCCATCACGACAGCCCGTTGAAAGGTGTGATGGCTGTTATGTAGGAATCCAAAGAGAGCTGCTTTCATTACACTGAGAGAATATAACAAACATATACAAATTCTAGCAGGTGTTCACTCCCCTACTGCCTCCTAGTTTAAGGGAAAGAGGGTAACAAGGAAAAGAGCCTGTCATTTCCAGTGCATAACTGAATAGCAGAAACCCTGTGGAGAGGGGACATGAAGTTACCACTGGCCTTCAGGACTTTAAGTACCAAAATAATAGCCCATCTCCAACCAGAGGACACCATATGTGTTTCAGGGGAAATTTCTGAGAGGGAATTTACTGCTACACAAATCACCCTTGCCTAACCACAACTAACCAATCAGGTTACTCAAAGAAATCAAGGACGTTCTTTGTAAATATCACACTAGGATCCCTGATTTCCAGCACACAGGGGAGGGGGCTTCCCAGTTCCATCTCATGAAGGAACGGCTGAAGGTGCCTCATGCCAGGCCCTACCCTGTCTTCAATAATGCAGATTCTTCACCTCACCTCCAAGGTGCACAGCTGCCCAGTTACAGAATGTCTCCATCAACCAGGCAGCTGAAGCTTGCTCACCACAGAATGGAGGGAAACTTGGTGACCTCAGCTTCTGAGGACTCAGAACACCTGATATTAAAAGGGCTTCCTGGGACTTCCCTGGTGGCACAATGGTTAAGAATCCTCCTGCCAATGCAGAGGACACAGGTTCAAGCCCTGGTCTGGAAGATCTCACATGCTGCGGAGGAACTAAGCCCATGCGCCACAACTACTGAGCCTGCATGTCACAATTACTGAAGCCCACACGCCTAGAGCCCGTGCTCCGCAACAAGAGAAGCCACCGTAATGAGAAGCCCGCGCACCGCAACGAAGAGTAGCCCGCACTCGCCGCAACTAGAGAAAGCCCATGCCCACCAACGAAGACCCAATGCAGCCCCCCCCAAATAAATAATTAATTAATTTTAACAAAAGAAAACAAAATAGACACTCAACATTGAAAAAAAAAGGGGGGGCTTCCTGCTTCTCCTGGCCTCTCTGTTAAGGGGAAAAAAATCGAAGGATTTCTTGAAACACTGGGAAATCTACTCAGCTGTACTAGTATAGGTTGTGCCTTTTTAGCAAAGACATGTCAGCCCAGACCAAGATGAACAGAACAAACCCCCAGATCGGTGAGCAATGCATAGAGACCCAGGTTGAACATGGACAGAAACAGTGAGTGAAGGAACGTGGAGGGAAGAGCAATGAGAAATAGGCCAATGGCCATCGTGGAGGACAGACAGGGTGATATACAGGGGATGGCAATGTGGTAGCCATCCAAGGAGCTCAGAATAGGAGCAGGCTAAGGGTGGAAGGGCCCACACGGAACGGGCATGAAACTGACAGCAGAGAACACAGCGGGTGCAAGAGAGACTCTAAAACAATGTTCTTTTTTTGCAATCCCAGCTGATACCTTCATCATGGCTGCTTCAGGGAGGAGCCACAAAAAAGCTGTTTGGTTTTTATCTGACAGTGTACAGAGAGCCGCTGCTTGGCCGCATTTTACATGAAACCATGATTTCTGAGGCAAAAACACTGGTGCAGGGTGAGAAAATTTATTCCTAGGATTTGATTGGCTTCTTTCAAACAAACGGTAAAAGATGTAGGATTTATGCCTGCGCGTCAGCTTTCAAACTGTCTTCATCAATACCTATTTCCCCAAAGCATACACAGGACAGAGCTCAGTGAGAAAACAATGTTTCTCATTTCCAATAGGTCTCAAAATATTAAATTTACATCAAAGGACAAATCCCTTCCAAGCCCTGTGAAAGGAAAATGCTCACAAGAACAAAAAGAAGGAGGTGAACTCAAAAGTTCTCTTATTGTGTCTTCAGGTTGCTTGGTTACTAACAGTTTAAATACTCATTACTGGCCCTTTTGCAGAATTGAGCAGCCGAGATCTTTTATTGAATTTTCATTCCTTAATAAAACACAATTCTTTAGGCAGATTTACCCATACCTAAGAAAATACATTCGGCTTAAAAAAATTAAATGCAACAGATGTTGACAACGCTATATAATTTAGCGTTCGAGCTAAGAAAGAAAGGGGGATTAAGTGATCATATTCCCCCAGCACCATGGCTGCCCCTGTGTCCAGACAAACCTAAAAGTACCCAACTTGTCTGTTACCGATTCTGATAAACCAGCAGCAAGACCGCTAAGTACTAGGACTGAGGAATGAGGGGAAATAGGTGTCACAGAGTTCAGGATTTGTTTCTCCCCTTAATTCACAACCCGAGATAAAGACAAATGAGAAGAGGGAAGGAACAGAATAACAGGAAGGTTAATCCCAGGAAAAGAGAGAAAGATGAGGTTCATCCAGTGGTAGAAAAAGATCTATTTAAACACCTAAATACTCTACCTATTGCCAGGTATCACTGACATTAGCCAACAGAATTACAGTATAATCAACTGGAGGGGAAAGGGAAAAGTTCCCACATGTGGACCAGAAAGCCTCCTCCACTGCATCTTATTGGCTGCTCTACTTTCACTGTGGAAAAATGAGTCACAACATGTGATACTAGGGGATACAGGCAACTTATGACTGTCAGACCATCCTGGAATGAGGTCCAGGTAGTGCCAGTAAGTCAGCTATTGTGCAAATATTCCTGATGTCTGATTCTTTGCAACATATTTTAAACAAAATACAAATCATTATTTTGTTGTAAAATAAAACATGGCACGTCGAAATCTCAAAATGGTTTTGCTCTTCTAATATGGTCATAACCTTACTTTAGATGAAAGAGGGGCAAATACCCTTCACAAGTCGGGTTTTTAAATTAAAAACACTCAGAGATATATTTTGCTTTGCTTTGTGTAACTCTCTTTTGACTTCCATCCACCAACTTTTGAAGCCTGCCTAGGACCGTAGTCCCCAAAGAGAAGACATGTCAAATATTTGTTGCTCTTAAACATGGCTGGTTAGTCAATAAAATAATAACTCCTTCCGTTTATTTCACTTAAAGCCCATGTGTCCTTGCTCTGTCCTTTCTACTACTATGGGTGTTGAGATCTCCAAGAGTGTAACTTGAGAGCCCCTATGACATCGTGATGATAGCCACATGTAAGATTTGCATGTTTAGGGCCAAGCAGACAGGGTGGCAGTCTACAGTAAATACTGGTTCCAAAAATTTAGAGGTAAAGTCATCCCTGGAGAAGGAAACTACTGAGATTCAACACATGATTCGGAAGTGGTTTGCAAACACACCGCTGATGAAGAACTGGGCAACAGTTGAGGTCGGCATAGCCTGCCAGTAATGAAAGACAAGTTTTAAAGGAATCCTTGGTCCAGTAACACATCTGAAGATAGATAGTGTTAAAGAAGTCAAGTGATCTGCACAGAGAGTGTTTCAATGTATCCCTTTGGGAGACAGTTTTCAGTCAATAGCAATGCCTTATCTATTGCTCTAAAATTGGATATAATATTTTTAAGGACAATGTGCCTGCGTCGGTTCTGACTCCATGATTTCAAAGCAATTTCATGATCATTTATTTGGTGTGCCAAATAGCGTGACCCCAAGAAGAAGATGCCCCAGATACTGAACACAGTACTCCAGTTCCTGGAAAAATATTCACCCCACTGTAAATCACTGTATCAACTTCCTGGTTTATCATGTATTTCTTAGGGGTTTACTGTGTGTCAACACCTAAGAGCCTCAGGAACTCTGGGAAAATTGAATCCAGAAAGCTGTCTCTTGTCATTAAACCGCAGAGTCTCCACCAAGGGATACCTAGTGAGGCTTTAATTGAGCGAACGCCAGCTTCGCTCGGCAGCATCTTTTTTTTTTTTTTTTTTTAAAGCAGAAAAGACACAGTGTTCCCCTGCCTGAGGACTGTTCAGTTCTCCTCCAATAGCACTGTGCGCTCTCAAGAGATCATTCAAATATACCCCCCACCAAAACGATGATGTTTTGTTCTGGTGAACAGTAGTTAATGCAGATGTCAGAACAACCAGGAGTCATTTTTATTGTGAAGACTTGATGTGTAATTCAAACTTGTGAATTCAATAACTTCTCATTCTAGCACCCAAAGGAAATGTGTCTAGTCTAGCTCATTGCAATCAAATACCCTCCAGCACACTGAACACCCATTTAGAAAGAACAAGCTACTCCAAACACTTGCAGCACCAGGGTTGGGTGCACATGGGAGATTGCAGCCCCCTGGAAATGGGAAATCACATAATTTCTCTACTAAAAAAAAAAAAAGTCATTATCTCTTTATTTACTTCACCTGGGATGCTCTGAAGACTAGCTACCTTTTCCCCTTTCCCTGAGAGCCCTAGGGCCTTCATGAAATACATCATTTCCCAATGATGTACCTAAAATACATCTCTTAATGAGTGTCTAGATGGGTCAAACCTGCATTATTTGTCGGTGTAGATGAGGCTTAAAACTTGGCTTGGCCTTAGGTGTTGAGGTCGGTAATTTAGAGGGTAGTCTTGAAAAGACTCCTGAACTCAAAAAGAGTACAAATTATAGCTGGCATTTGCCTTGTGCCAGACACTACCTGGGAGCTTTTGACATGTTTCTAATTCTCCCCAATGACTCTGCAAGATAGTTATTATCCAGCTTTTACTAATGGAGAACCTGAGAGATAGGAATGTTAAATAACATTCCCAAGGTCACACAGCCAGACAGCCAAAGAGACAAGTCCATCTGATGTCTCAAGACTTTTCCTTGAAATGCACTGGAGCGCTTCTCAGAACATCCTTGCTCAGTTCTGGATCAATGACTAACTTTAAACAATCAGCCTCTCTTTGCCTCAGTTTTTTTCCTCTATAAAATAAAGGTAGTACACTGAGTAATTCTGAGTTTCCTTGTTGCTTTAAATCTTATGACACCATGTGAGTTCCACAATTAAACACCATACTGCCCAACACACAATGCAGTGACATTTCCCTAGGATTTGTAGAAGCCTTTGAAATTCTAAAGCACAAAATCTTGTTTATAATCTGTAGGTTAAGCACTCTGCTAGCAGTTACCTTCAATAGGCAGTTTCCAAAACTGAACGTGGAGGGCAACAAATGGTCATGGTCCTTCCTAAAAGTTTGATTGTAGTCAACAGAAAACAAACAAACAAATGTATTCTCCTCAGTGAATCTAACTATAGTCATGTAATTATTATGGGGTGATCTTTGAGGGCTGGGCCTGTAGACAACTGTAGCTGCCACAGTTCCAACAGTGTCTTTCATGTGCTTTGGACTAAGTTTGCCTTCCAGTAATACCTCTTCCGTATGTAGATATGAATATCTGAGAGCTGAAGCACTATAGCTGAAGTTCTTTGCAAAATTCCAGGTTCGAATAATTCAGTCCATTGTAAGATCCCCTGTTGGTATTTGGGATTTTAAATTAGGCAAAATGGTTTTGTTGTAACTGGGAACTATTTCTGGGAATGTAGCAAAGTAGTTGAAGTCAGACTCAGGTGCAAGTCGTGTTCTGCCTTGAACAGGCCGTGTGACAGAGGGTTAGGTAGAGAGCTGACTCACCTCCTCTGAGCCTCAACTCCTTACTGGCAAATGGGCATAATAATATCTACCTTAAAGGGTTGTTGTGGGGCAATATGAAGTGAGATAAAGTACAGACCTTGGCTAATATCATACTTGGATTCCGGAAACAGCCTCCTAACCGGTCTCTCTGCTTCTATCCCAGCCCGCATAGACTTTTCTCAGCTCAGCCGCTAAAGGGATTTGGATAAAAATGGAAGTGAAAGAACTTGCTATCTCACTCACAGTAAAAGCCAAATGCTCTTCTGTGTCACAAGGCCCTCCAGGATCTGCACCCTCCCCTTGCCCCCTCACCCCCTAGTTTTCTGTCCTTATCTCTGGTCACCCTCTGTCTTGAACAGTGTGGCGGCCACACTGCCCTCCCTGAAGGCTCTGGAGTGCACCAGGCACGCTCCTGCCTTAGGACCTTTGAACTTCCTGCTACCTCTGCCTGAAATTCTCCTTCCCTGGACACGTGCGTGGCTTATTTCCTCACTCCTGTGGGTCTCTGCTCAAAGAGCACCTTCTCAGTACGGGCTTCCTTGGCGTCCTTTCCAAAACGATCATTCCTCTGCTACCAAGACCTCCTTTCTCCCTTCTCTGCTATATTATTTTTTACTTTAGTATTTATTACCATATAACAGATTATAGAGATTACTTATTTGTCTTGTTTCTTAGCTGTTTTGCCCTCTAGAATCTAAGTTGCCAATACACAGATCTTTGATTGGTTTGTCCACTGCTATGACTCGAGTTTTTAGAGTTGTGCCTAGCATATTAGTACTCATTAAAGCAGCCGCATAGCACAGGGAGATCAGCTCCGTGCTTTGTGTCCACCTAGAGGGGTGGGATGGGGGGGTGGCATAGGGAATGTGGGAGGGAGACGCAAGAGGGAGGAGATATGGGGATACATGTATATGTATAGCTGATTCACTTTGTTGTACAACAGAAACTAACACAACATTGTAAAGCAATTATACTCCAATAAAGATATTTTTAAAAAACTGTTTGATAAAGAAAAGG